>NC_139980.1:21765629-22965629 GCF_963993115.1 Abramis brama | reverse complement strand
TATATCAATAACTGTAAAGGAACTATTGTAATGGGGTAAATCAAATGTAGGCTAATATACTGTCAATTACTAAGCTCAGATTCATCTTACCAGTTAAAATTTATACTGTGCTTTTATAATTATTTATTTTTAATTTTGTGATTTTTAACTTCTGCTTTACAAAGCTTTTTTTTAGATTGTGTTCTAATGTTCTTCTAATCATAAACATGTACTACAGCTGCCAAACAAAACAAGAGAGAAATGTATTCATAAATCTTTAAAACAATCTAATTAAATCTTGGGCACAAAACATTCAGCCAGTAAAAAAAGAAAACCTGTATATATATTGTATTTAGGCCTATCTATCTATATATCTATATATCTATATATATACAGTATATATATAGGTCTATATTGTCTAATTTATCATTGCAGCCTTATTTAAGTTGATTTTCTGTATACTGTGTATTTATTTTTGGACTAATAGTGGTTAATAAAGTCCAATAATGGTATGAGAGAGTGTCAGTGGTAATATCATTGTGTTCCTATTGGTCAGTGTTAGAGGATCTGTGTAACAACTGAGGCTTAGCCTGACAGTTAGCCTGCCCTGGACCAGGCTAGTTTCCCAGCATAAGTTGCCAGGGTAACTGAGTTTGAACTATTTTAAGTTTGCTTTATGAAACAGAATCCACCGACAATAAGTCTGACTAACCAAAATAAGCCTGGCTTGTATTCTAATCTTGTTTTATGGAACAACCCTCTGGCCTTGCAAAAACAAAGCTGAAATTATCCTTAGTAACATTACTTTCTTAAATATCAACTTGCAACTGCATAACATTCAATTTACAACTCATTCAACATTTCAGTAAAACATGTACAATGTAACTCATTAACATTTGAATAAACTGGCATACCAAGTCTTATTACCAAGACCATTTATCATAGATTATCAATTAAGTAGCAATTATAATATCAGTACTCTCATATTTTTCTCTCGTGGCCTGGTGGCCATTCTTTACTAATTTTACATTCCAAGTTTGAATTTTGCAATCCACACAAAATAATGTAAGACATATCAAGAGTTCAAAAGAGGACAAATTGTTGGTAAGCGTTTCGCTTGCTCATCCGTCACCAGGAGAGCAAGTCTTTGTGGTGTATAGAGAGCTATTGGATCCAGGGTAATGTCGACAAATCACCACGTAGGATGAACCACATCCAACAGGAGTAACTGTCGACACAAGAGGAAGCTACTAACAGGTACTAACCCGGATTGTATCCAAAAAACATAAAACCAAAACTGCCCAACACACTGAAGAATAAAATGTGCACCTCGATTCTCCTGTTTCCACCAAAATGATTCGTTTGTCGGTAGCTCCACGGAGTCAATATTCGCGGTCGGGCTGTTATGGCTAAACCTTTAGTCCAGTGGTGTGCATGGGTGGCATTCTGGGCCCCTTTAATCGCTAGTAGTAAAGTGCCCTTTCGGTTGTATTGCGTTTACTTGTGCCAATGCCAAATACAATTTCATTAGTGCCAACAGTGCAAATCTTGGGCTGTGGACAATATGAAACGTACTGTTTTCTAATGAGTCCACTGTTGTGGCAAAAATTCATTAAACAATCATCAACTGCGTAAGAGACACTCTGAAATTCAAATGATCATTAAAAAGTATTTTATTCTTGCAAGAAGGCCCAGTTGCCACACAGAAGTCACCAGTACAGTCTGTGAAACAAGTGCGACGATGAGAGGGAGGGCAGAGGAGTCTTTATACTGCTTTCAAGGTCTTCTGCTTACAGGCCCTTATCTAAACAAGGAGAGGCTTCCCTGCTAGTTTTCTGATACTGCTAAGTTTGTTCTTACAAACTCACAAGTTCTAAATTGACCCTAGGGGTCAGAGGTCCCTTTTCAATCTGCCTCCTCCTGACGTCTCACCTGTTTCCCAGTGTTTAAAAACACACACACATTAGTCATATGTTGGCAGACCACATACAGTCCAGAAAAGAGTCATTTCAATGTCTTACTGAAAGTAAATGAAAATCAATACTGTAAATCAATGAAAATCAAAATTTTCCATTACAATTCCCCCTTTTTATCATTCATTGATAATTGATCAATCAAAACAAACCAAACCAAATAATAATAATAAAATGCACCAAGTTTAAGTCTTACATCACACTTATACTTCTCATTTCTGATTTTCATATAACTGATCACTCTTCTTTAAACTTGTAGGAAAAAAGATTAAAAGAAAATAAGCTTAGGCTGTTTTTTGTAAGGATAGGCCCTTAATTTTATAGCAAGCAAGTAAAGGTTTATTCTGAAGCCGGGCTAAATGAACAGGCACTGCTATTGCATTCCCAACACTATAGGTCGGACCCTCAGTCATCTCAGTATAAACAAGAAAAAGTGTAGTTTATATTTAGTAGGAAAAACACGTCAATTCAACCCCCCTAGTTAATTCAATGAGCCATAAAAATACAAATAGATAAAAAGTAGATAAAAAAAATCCCTCATTTTCAAACCCTGTCCTTGTACGCCACCTCGTGACACGGATGACTGCTGCTTTAACCCTCTTTACACTAGGGCTGGGTATCGTTCCAAAAATTTCGATACCAATACCGATACCGGTTCCTGAACGATACTTTTTTCGATACCAATTTTATGAAATCCATTTTAACAAGATTACATAACACATTACCTCAGAAAAACTTTGGTTTTATTTTTTCCATTTGACTTATGCTCCTTAGCCAGTGCACAAAGGAACTAATTTTTTTTTTATAAAGAGCTCATGCTCACCAAAGCTGAATTTGTTTGATCAAAAATACAGTAAAACTTGTAACATTATTGTGAAATAGTATTACAATTTAAAATCTTATTTGAATATATTTCAAAATGTAATTTATTCCTGTGATGTCAAAGCTAAATTTTCAAAATCATTACTTCAGTGTCACATGATCCTTCAGAAATATGAAAACAATGTGCTGCTTAATATTTTGGAAACTATGATACATTTTTTCATGTTTCTTTGATGAATACAAATTTTCAAAAGAACAGCATTTATTTGAAACAGAAATCTTTTGTAACATTACATATGTTTTAAGGTCATTTTTGATCACTTTAATGCATCCTTACTGAAAAACAATTCTGACTAACCAACAATTTTTTGAACGGCAGTGTACATTCAGTAGGTCATTATTGCAATATAAACACTGTCAGAGTGATCAACAAGGTATCTCTTCATTTACCAGTCGAAGACGAAGCAACTTTCTGCTCTTATGTTTACTCCGTGCACTGTCAAGGGCTTCATCATATCTGTCGTGGTACCGGTCTTTGCAGCAATTATTTTACCGCAAATAATGCATCGCGCGCTGTTGGCATCGAGCCTGGAGAAATGTAGCCACACTTTTGATCGACTTTTCCACATCTTTAGGGTATTGTGTGTGTGCGCGCGCGCTCGCGTCTCATAGGAGTATGCGCGCGAGTTTGTGTGAGCGCGCGCCTCTCATGAGTATGTGCGCGGAGAGTTCCGCGCGTCTAGTGTGTGTAGAGTTTGCGTGTATGTGCGTGAGCGACTTTAGGTGTGTCATTGTGCATTTTATATGTATTTGTTTGAGCACTGACGTTGACGAGTTAACCCCTTAGGTATCGAAATCTGGTACCGAACAACAAGTCATTTTTCGATACTCGATAGTATCGAGGCAATTCGGTCGGTACCTAAAAAGTATCGAACTCGGTACCCAGCCCTACTTTACACATTATCATCGTCCTTAGAAAGAAAGAATAAGAAAGTAAGAAAATGAAAAACACCCCCCAATTTACCACGTTACTGTAGCTTCCGCTACTTTCACCGTCTGCCTAATTTTGTTCATCCTTGGGATAGGCTGTCAATTTCGCCAATTGAACAGACAGACATTCCAGTAGGTACTGGTATTCACCCATGAATAACAAAATTATCAGAATAACACATACAATCATAACTCCTATACATTCTGCCTTTTCCATTAATCCACACCCATCTACATTTTCCCTAATCATTTTCCTAACCATATTTTGTTAACTTTTAATTCAATCGGGCAATGGTTTTACTTAGTAAGCTCTATTTTATACCCTATTTAATCAAATCTAACCAGAAGAGTCTTATGATTTTATCCATTCTATCCAATGTGGTTGTTAAAAATTAACTCTGACTTTTCCATTACAGACCGACTGTCTTTTTGCTTATTACTGTACTTCACATCATTGAATAGATTTTCTACTTTTCCTGAAAACATTTGCACCAATCAAATCATTAGATCTATATCAATACTAAGCCCTAGTTTGATTTAATCAAATAAAATCATCAACATCATCACAAAACAAATTATTCTGCTAAACTTAAACCATTAGTTGGTCCACATCCTCCTCCAGGTGTGTTGACCATCTCGTTGCCCCATGGACATTCCGTCTTCACCAATATGACACTTTGCGTGCCGTAGAGAGGATTTTCCCTCGTAGGCAAGGGAGATGCGTTACCAGCACGTTCCTTGATCCCTCACTGCCCTCCGCGTCGGCGCGTGGGGTTGCTGAGGTTGGTTGGTGTAGTCTAAGGTGAGAGGCGTGGACCCAGATCTCACACTCTCCGATCATTTTCCGATCCTTACAAGATCTTCCCTTAGATCCCGACCGCACCTCCACTGGAATGAACCATTTCCTGTCTGCTGTCACCTGTGAATGCAGACCCTAGCTATTTTGTTATTGACCGCTTGTCTAGCCGGTCGTCCCTTTTGGTGTGACCTGTGGAATCAACAGCCTGAAACATATTGTCACCAGATAATTTTGCTCACTGAATGGCACTGAAAAAAAAAAAAAAAAAAAACAAAAAAAAAAAAAAACACTCAACCCACTTTGCTCATGTTAACAAAACAATATTTATACATTTTGAACAGAATCAGTTCTGTTTGACACAATCCATCCTGACATTCTGCAAAAGGAAAGTTTTAAGTTATGCGCTGCGCAGGTGGCACCTTTCTGCCACAATAATAACCCAGGCCAGGATAGTTAGCCCAATTCATCCATAGCCATTATGGGCACATTCTGCCCTGTATCAAAAGTCTGCATGCTCTGTAAAGAAAAACAAATGTCGAGGTTACTGTCAGATAGTAAAGTACACAGTTTATTTTGTCTGCTGTGCTGCCACGGCCTTCGCTGCCACATCTGCTCTGGCGTTCCCTGTTAAAACAGTCCTTGTTATTAGCACACTTACAGACAGCAATTTTGTTAGGGAGAAAAATGACTTCTTATCTAATAATTTGAAGGGCACTGGCCCTGAGTCTCACTGCTTTTCAGGCCTGTTATTTGGTCTCTTAAGTCAGTCATCTATAAACATTTTTTCAATGTCAAAGTCATCAATTGTTTCTATCAGGTCAGGTCGTGGTGTACAGACTCAGTCAGTGTCAGTCAAATAACATTCTCCTCCTTTGTTCACAATAATCATAAATGTGAGGGGCTCTCTGGATAATTTGATATTGACTTAGCCAATGTGTCACTTTGTTGTTGCCAGCAAATCTATAACATTGTCGTTCATCTTAACCCATGATGGACGGCGATCTACAACTTCACAATTCCCATTTACATAAATACTCAACCTGATCTAGAAAGTAATTCAAATCTACTGCACACCATAAATGACCAAAGTAATAACTAACAGACAGAGCTTGATGATCCATCAACTGAAACTTGCCCCGTGTTCTGTCTTGTCTTTTCATCAGATTTTTGCTTCTTTCAAATTTGTCATTTGCCTTAACCCATCTGTAATGATACAACTCATTCCAGAGGTCAATGACACAATATACACACTATGGGGACAGAATAGCTCCCCTAAACTAACACATATCAACACTCATAAAACATACAATGCTGTCACCATCCAACACACACATACCTGACTATGAACCGCTCATATTCTCATATTCATATCTTTTGGTGTTTACTCTAAACATATTTAAATTTTAAATAAGATTTTAAACTTCTCATTTTCCTGTAGCTTTTATCTAATTTTACATGGTCTCTTTACCAGTTTCAAAGCACGTCTGTTCATTATTCATTTTCTCTTAGAAAAGTCAGCTGGGTTGATTTGCTTCATTATCATTATTTTGCTTCAGCTTGCTTTAGCAGGCCGATAACAGAAAGACAGACAGAGTACCATCCCTTCCTCCACTCAAGCAGTCTCTCTCACTATAAACAAATAATCTTTTCAACAGCCTCCTAAGACTGTAACTAAATAAATCATAGTCTAGAACCCTTAATACATGTAGTTCACAAATTTTAAAATAAAAATGTTTAACTCAAATTAGTACCATTACAACAATCTAAAATACATTATGCTTTGAGCATTTCTAAGGTTATCGTTAGTTTAAATACTCAATTCACATAACCTTTGTTATCCAGAAATAACTTTGGATTTGGATTTGTTATCCTCTTAACTCATCACAAGCTGTCTTCATCTTTAGCCACCAACATGTCTAATGACCTTCAGGAGTTAAAACTATCTTACAGACATATTATTTCAATATCAACTTCTATAATATTTTCCCTTGCCCATAACCAGCATCATGTTCCTGACATAAATTAAGTTTGTTACTGTCTCCACAACAAAAAAATCACCTCATGGTCTCAGCTGGCTCTTGAAAGCCCATTCCCATTAGCTCTTAATCTATAATTTCCTTCTCTTCAGGGTGTTGTCCCCTGACATAGTTGCAGACACTTGTCATAATAAAAAACAAGCCATACAATGAATGCGGTTTTCTGGTGAGTGGTATTAGAGGGACTCACATTTTCTGGGTCAGACTGCCGTAACTCCTCACAGCTCATCTCGCCTCTCAATGATCTGCTGATGCTGGTGGCCACTCAGTCAATCAGCGCCACTCTCATACCCATCTCACATAAAACACCTCCATCAGGAGATGCCCAGTGTCGGCGTGACCCCCCTGCCTTAGGTTGACCTCTGGCCAAAGATGATCTTACCCGTCCCTGGGGTAATCACTTCGTGCACACTGGTAACCGCTCTTCCCCATAGCAAAATCAGTTTTCTTCAACAGACTCAGTTGTTTTCTGGAGCTTAGGAAAGGCACATTCAAGAGTCACCAGAGCACTCTGGACTGCCTAATAGTGTTAACACAGGGAGACAGGTTAATAACAACAGTATTTAATCACTTAAATCTTTTAAACATCTTCAAATCAGCAATCTGAGATTATACTCAGTGAATTTAGTTATCACAACGTCCATTCAGTGTACTGTTACATCTGTAGCCGGAACCATTAGCCCTGTTTCATGGTGGAGGCTAAAATCAGACAAAGAAGTTACTGGTCCTGAATTAAACTAGTCAAAAACGTCACTTCTATCGTTTAAGACTTCTTTAAAGTCATTCAGTTTTAATTTTAAAACATTTACAAATTGTCCCTTTAAATGTATGAAATCTGAGCTGCCTTGTAGCATGATTTCTTTTAACATCCATGTCTATGGTTTTCAACTAAAACACTGTGCTTCACTATAAATAGCTTATTATCATTTATGACACAGGCTCAGATAACAGCTTTTAGCTGACATTGAATGAGAGAGACTCTGAAGCATTCAGGACTGGTACACTGCATTTCTCATAAACTTTTAACTTCAGACTTTATCTACCATCTTTTTTGCCCATCTTAAGGCATCTTTGCCAGAATTTACATATATTTTCAAACAACCATATTTTATATTTGTCTTTTGCCCACATCAGGGGATTTAGACATTACAAATTTCCACTCAGGGGTGCGTTTCCCGAAAGCATCGTTAGCCAACTATGGTCGCAAGTTCCCTCGTTACCAATAGAGTTCAATGGACATTGCGATGAACTTGCGACCATAGTTGGCCAACGATGCTTTTGGGAAACGCACCCCAGATCGTGTCTCTGTCGCACTGGCCGTTTCAGCCACAGCACACACCAGATTCAGATAAGCAAACTGTTTCAGCCAATCACAAGCTTATCTTTTGAAAGCAAAACATCAGCTCCTAGTTCTTTCATGGTCAACACTATTCCTCCACGTTCAAAACACTAACAATCTGTTTGTTTAATCAGATGCCTTTACACATTTTACATTTAGCAACTGTTAATCCAGTAATACTGCCTCTACTTATTTGATCACATTTCATCTAAATTTTAGTTGTCAATTACTTCAATGTTTTTTCTAGGAGTTTATAAATCTGAAATTAGGATTCACACTAACTTTGAGGAGGCTAGCACTCTCCGCTTGTGATACATTTTTTGCAGTTATCATTGTAAATAATCCGTGAGATTAGTCTCTCTATATCATCTAAACCCTTTTAAAGTGTTCCATTAAAACACAATCATCCCTTTCGTTACTTTTATGTATTTTGCAACTCATATTTTGTCATTATCTGTCATTTTACATCAACCTGTATTCATCAATTCACTAGCTCTTTCCTTCAAAAGGATTCCCTTAAGACTTAAATTTTTCAACCTTCTTTTAACCTTCAATCTTCTTACGACTTCCATCTATCAACTATCCTTTAACTTTCTTTTCTCCCTTACTTACTCGCACGTTCTTTTCACTTTCTTTAGCACTGCGTTCACATTCTTAGTTCTTTCTCAGACGAAAACTTTAATATCGTCATTTATATTGTTCTACTTTCAAACCAGAAATTTGTTACTTTCACATTTTCTCACTTTCTTTTACACTTTCTGAGTGGGCATTTACAGTTACGGGCTAAATGGCCCTGCTGACCATAATTAAAACACTCTCTTTGCCTATAGTTTGATCATTGAGCTTGCAAACGGCTCCAACTTACTGCACACCCTTGAAGCAGTGTGTCCCGATCAGGAATGTAAACAGAGCCACTGATAAGCAGTTCTCTGTATTCTTTTGACAGTCCACCAGTGGCGGATTCAATCACAATAGCCAAATCATAATCTTCATCATTATCATTGGCAGCACATTAATTTTCATAAGCTGCACAGAAAATCACTCAACATATTCTAAGGGGTTTTCACATGTTTCTGTTTGACTTGAATCACATTTCTTTGAAGTCAAAGCTTCAGAGCACTGCTGCTTACAGCATTCATTACAGTCTTACTGTTTGTTTCAGGATTCTTCATAAAGTATAAAATTTGTACTATATGCCTTCAATTTCATTTCAATGTTCCTCTATCAAATGGTTAGTCTGCAGATTCAACTTAATGTTATCATTATTTTCTCAGTCCCACTTATCTCTGCTGTTTCACAAAAAAACAAAATATCATATTACTCATATCTCAATCCCTAAAGTGCACAGACAGCCATTATAGCTGCTTGCTCCTTCAACTCTTGTTAGGAAAATTCTCTAGACATCACTATTTTACCACTAAAATATATAATTGTTCCCCATTCTGCTTAATAAAACATTCCTTATCTTCTTCAGTTCAACAAACTACTGTCTGTTCACAGTTTTACACACATGCTGAACACGACTACAACAACCTCTTTGTTAAACAATTATCCGTTTCTCAATTTCTTGCATGCATTTCTGGCCGTAATTTTTCATTTGACACAAAATAGGTGTGTAAAAATTGTCTAATTTACTGTTAGATGACCCCATTTTGGCTGAAACTCCTCTCTTGGATTTTTACTTTTGACGCGCATCCAACTAATCTGCCAAACGTCTTCAACAGATCCGACTTTCTTTACCCAAAATCGGCCGGGTTTTAGCAAATATGCTCAGTGATTATCTGAATCACCTGTGGCACTTCCGTCCACCCACGAGCTAGTGTTTTTGTAGAAACCGGTCTGAATCTGTCAGATCAATTTTTTCCCTCAAAACCGCCAGCACCAAAGAAAAAGCCTCAGCCAAGATGGTTCACGTTCACTCACAATTTATCAATTTACACTCAACATCAATAAAACAATTTGCCGTTTCTTACCCAGAGATGCTTTCTCCTTTCTGTAATTGCCATGGATTCTTTTTAATCCTGGTGGGAGTTCTTCCCCTGGTCCTGAATGCCCTTTTACCCATAATTTTCTTCATTGCACAGTACACCGGTGTGCAAAACCGGTCATATTTGCTGTTAAATGTTCCCATAATGGCTGTCTTTTTTCTATCACTATGCCTGTGGCTTTTCAAAATTCAGTGCGCTTAAACTGACTTTTCACCCAAAATCAGAGGGGTCGAAATTAATTTCCGCTTACTCTCAATATCTTTCTCTGGAGTTCGTTCAAGTGATCAATTATTTCAGCTCCTTGAATTAATTTCCTAATAACGAGTACTCAGCTTCGGTCTGGACAATATCTTGACCTGCTCTGAGGTCTCAATTTCCATGCCCTTTTTAAAAGCCTCCCCTTCCTCGTACCACAGCTCTAGTTTCAACTTCCAAATACAGCCATTATGGTTCACCCATACATTTTTAAAATCCCCAAAAGAAAATAAATTTAACTGTCTCTTACCAGAGATTTTTCTGTTGCCACTTGGATTCGTTTTCTTAATTCCAGTGGTTGCTTCCTCCGGACCCCGGCGGAACGGCCCCTCGTCCCTCAAAACTGTTCGGGGTAGGGCTGTGACTCTTAGTCCAGGAGGCCAATTCACTGTCCGCTCTCGGGTCCGAAGGGCACATCCAAGGAAATCCTAACTTCTGACACCAATTGTTGTGGCAAAAATTCATTAAACAATCATCAACTGCGTAAGAGACACTCTGAAATTCAAATGATCATTAAAAAGTATTTTATTCTTGCAAGAAGGCCCAGTTGCCACACAGAAGTCACCAGTACAGTCTGTGAAACAAGTGCGACGACGAGAGGGAGGGCAGAGGAGTCTTTATACTGCTTTCAAGGTCTTCTGCTTACAGGCCCTTATCTAAACAAGGAGAGGCTTCCCTGCTAGTTTTCTGATACTGCTAAGTTTGTTCTTACAAACTCACAAGTTCTAAATTGGGCGGCCTCTGACCCTAGGGGTCAGAGGTCCCTTTTCAATCTGCCTCCTCCTGACGTCTCACCTGTTTCCCAGTGTTTAAAAACACACACACATTAGTCATATGTTGGCAGACCACATACAGTCCAGCAAAGAGTCATTTCAATGTCTTACTGAAAGTAAATGAAAATCAATACTGTAAATCAATGAAAATCAAAATTTTCCATTACATCCACCTTCACTGTCTTTCCCACATCTGTGGGAGTTACTGTGTGGAGAAGCTCCAAAGAGGCTCAACACCCAGACTGTTGCTGCCCAGAGTGAAGCATTGGGGTGGATCTGTGATAGTTTGGACACCAATATCATGGCATTCCCTACTTTTCTTGATGGGTACCAAACCATTCCGTTGTGCACCATGTGCACCTAATGGCTCAAACAATGTACCCTGAAGGGGGTGCCATGTATCAGCATGATAATGCACAGCAAGGCTTGTGACAGAATGGTTTGATGAACATTCTGTCACAAGAACAACTTAAAAGTAAAGTGCTACTCACCAAGGAGGATATACTAAATCACAAAGAAAATCGTATTCACAATATGAACAGTCAATTAGAGGCTTTGGTTATCTTTCAAACACAAGTTTGGTATGTCACTATGGGAATTGCCCCGGGCATGACCAATCTTGGAAGCACCAATAACACCACGTCTGTCAGTTGACAGACCAATCAAGTCTAATATCCCTATAAATGTATATTGCTGCCAGTGGTCCCTACCTCATCCTCGTTCTCTTCCCTGTAAAGATCCGTAAATGGAAGCTCTCCTCAGCTGATCCTCGCAGAGACTGGCCGCTACACAGTTCACTTGACAAGCCGGTGTTTTAGGTACATCTTAGAACGCTGCAATTTTTCTTTTGAAGGAGTATTCACTGTCAAAGTGAATATTTTCTCTCTGCTGGGAACTAGCACATCAAGGCAAGATCTTGTTTTTCATATCTCAAGCCATAACAGCTAAAAAAAAAATTATTTTCCCTCCACGTTGAGTGGTGTGACATTGCTATGCAGATGATACCCAAATTTATCTGACCCTAAAACGAAATTCAGATGGTCTGGACACTCTCATGGCCTGTTTGACAGATGTAAAGGCCTGGCTGTCTCTAAACATCCTGAATTGCAATGAGAGTAAAATGGAAATTATTGTATTTGGATCTTCAGATTCACTTAAAGATCCCAAAATAAACCTTGGCTAGTTATCTTATTCAGTGAAGCCATGGGTAAAAAATGTGGGTGCTGTTTTTGATGAAGCTCTGAACTTTGATAAGCAAATAAATTTGTTGATCAAATCATGCTTCTTTCTTTTTTTTATCTTCGACTGTTTACAAAAGTAAAGTAATTTCTTTCTCTTAAGAATTTTGAAAAAGTAATCCATGCCTTTATTTCTACCAGGCTGGATAACTGTAACTCACTTTATGTTGGATTAGCCAATCAAACAAACCATGCAAGTTCATCACCATTTCTTCCTTCAACACAGAAGAAATCGTTTGAAACTCATGGAACCATCAAAATCCTTCTTCGGGAACTTCACAAAATGCTTTCACTGCAAAGGCCATGCAAGTATACATTTAATGAGCTTATGTTTTTTTTCATAGTTAAATTAATCTTTTCCATAGCTTAATTTCCTGTTTACAGTTTCATCCTGTCACTTTCCATTTTACCCATGTACAGTGAGGAAAATAAGTATTTGAACACCCTGCTATTTTGCAAGTTCTCCCACTTAGAAATCATGGAGGGGTCTGAAATTGTCATCGTAGGTGCATGTCCACTGTGAGAGACATAATCTAAAAAAAAAATCCACAAATCACAATATATGATTTTTTAACTATTTATTTGTATGATACAGCTGCAAATAAGTATTTGAACACCTGTCTATCAGCTAGAATTCTGACCCTCAAAGACCTGTTAGTCTGCCTTTAAAATGTCCACCTCCACTCCATTTATTATCCTAAATTAGATGCACCTGTTTGAGGTCGTTAGCTGCATAAAGACACCTGTCCACCCCATACAATCAGTAAGAATCCAACTACTAACATGGCCAGGACCAAAGAGCTGTCCAAAGACACTAGAGACAAAATTGTACACCTCCACAAGGCTGGAAAGGGCTACGGGGAAATTGCCAAGCAGCTTGGTGAAAAAAGGTCCACTGTTGGAGCAATCATTAGAAAATGGAAGAAGCTAAACATGACTGTCAATCTCCCTCGGACTGGGGCTCCATGCAAGATCTCACCTCGTGGGGTCTCAATGATCCTAAGAAAGGTGAGAAATCAACCCAGAACTACACGGGAGGAGCTGGTCAATGACCTGAAAAGAGCTGGGACCACCGTTTCCAAGGTTACTGTTGGTAATACACTAAGACGTCATGGTTTGAAATCATGCATGGCACGGAAGGTTCCCCTGCTTAAACCAGCACATGTCAAGGCCCGTCTTAAGTTTGCCAATGACCATTTGGATGATCCAGAGGAGTCATGGGAGAAAGTCATGTGGTCAGATGAGACCAAAATAGAACTTTTTGGTCATAATTCCACTAAACGTGTTTGGAGGAAGAAGAATGATGAGTACCATCCCAAGAACACCATCCCTACTGTGAAGCATGGGGGTGGTAGCATCATGCTTTGGGGGTGTTTTTCTGCACATGGGACAGGGCAACTGCACTGTATTAAGGAGAGGATGACCGGGGCCATGTATTGCGAGATTTTGGGGAACAACCTCCTTCCCTCAGTTAGAGCATTGAAGATGGGTCGAGGCTGGGTCTTCCAACATGACAATGACCCGAAGCACACAGCCAGGATAACCAAGGAGTGGCTCTGTAAGAAGCATATCAAGGTTCTGGCGTGGCCTAGCCAGTCTCCAGACCTAAACCCAATAGAGAATCTTTGGAGGGAGCTCAAACTCCGTGTTTCTCAGCGACAGCCCAGAAACCTGACTGATCTAGAGAAGATCTGTGTGGAGGAGTGGGCCAAAATCCCTCCTGCAGTGTGTGCAAACCTGGTGAAAAACTACAGGAAACGTTTGACCTCTGTAATTGCAAACAAAGGCTACTGTACCAAATATTAACATTGATTTTCTCAGGTGTTCAAATACTTATTTGCAGCTGTATCATACAAATAAATTGTTAAAAAATCATACATTGTGATTTCTGGATTTTTTTTTTTAGATTATGTCTCTCACAGTGGACATGCACCTACGATGACAATTTCAGACCCCTCCATGATTTCTAAGTGGGAGAACTTGCAAAATAGCAGGGTGTTCAAATACTTATTTTCCTCACTGTATGTGTGATTGTGCGTATGTGTATATGTTTAGATTAGGTGTGTTTGTGATTTAGTTAATAAACTGCACAATACATAATTGGTTCTGATTCTCTGCTTGCAATAAAGTTTATTTTACAATTTTAGATTTTGACTACATGCTCTGATTAGTACTGTACAGTAAGAAAGACATTTCCCTCACCCCGGAAATAAACATTTCTTAGAATTAATAAATAATTAACACTGAGTGTTCACGGGACAAACAGGTTAAATGATTGTAATATTAATTTTACTACATTAAGTTAATTCTATTAACTGGTCCAGATATTCATAATTAATTATAACAAGTTATGATTGATTATTAATATATTATCTTAACAAGTCATATATAATATCATAACATATCATATCATATAAAATATAAATCATAACAAGTAATCTTCTTCACAGCACTGTAGCGGAAGCTCTCTTTCATCATCTCGTGTTCGAGATCCACCTATGGGAAGTACCTGACCTCTGCAGAAGCATCCATTTGCACCAAGTCTGACTAGACAGAAGCGTGCAGCCAATGCCAGGTAAGGACCCACCCCCTCACCTGAAGGCATATAATGCCTGCAAGCGCTGCTGTTCTCCAGTTGACATTCGCTTCTTGCGATCTCTGCACAGATACAGCTCAGTTGGATTTTACGCTGCTCACTTACGTGTCTTCAAGAGGACATATCACTAGATCAGCCTCCGCCGGACCTGACAGTCTTTTTATTCAGCCAGTTTAGCTGTGTTTGCATCCTGAGCCGCCCATGCTCTTCTTATTTTTTCACCTGCTCCCCTTTTCCACTTTCCTGCCCGGCCACGTATGGTGCGCTGATCTCCACTAAAGATCACTGGGAGCCCCTCCCGGCTCGAGGAAACAACTCTTCCCCATCCTCCCAGCGTGCGCAATCAGAGGTGTAGTGGTAAAAAAAAGAGGTGGGTAAACTATAAATTCTGGACCACGACGTGGTCACCCGGTAAGGTGGGCCACTGCCTACCGGTGTATGTGTATCCTGATGACATCGCTATAGGCTATCATTTGATGGTACTACCAAGGGTATCACTGGTTGTTCCCTCATCATAGGTCACACAATCACTATTCAATTCATACATTAATCTAAGTTCTTGTTAAAGAGACTCAAGAAGGAATAATATGGTTGAAATCTATAAAGTTTAATAAATGACAAAACAGAGAGAACAAAAATATTTAAGAGAGATAGCGAGGGTGGCTTATATCCAGGGCTTCCAATGCAATGCACTTGTACATAATGATTAGGGATTTGGGATTATTTTCATAGTCGATTAATCTGTTGAATATTTTCTCGATTAATCGATTAGTTGTTTGGTCTATAATATGTCAGAAAAATGTGGATCAGAGGGAAAAGTCTTTAACCTGGTGCAGGCTTGATTCCCTCTGAATCTCTTCTACAGTTGGGTTTCGACATGCTCCCTACATTAAACCAGCTGCCTGTAATGAATTTTAAAAAAAACAAAAAAAAAACACTTTTTTTTTTTTTTGCCTCGTTTGAATGATTTCCTGTTGCGGCTGCTATTGAAAAGGCCGAAAATATGCCGTCCCGCCCCTCCGTGTTCGGCGAGCAGGTTTCAATCTCACACAACTTGTTTAGTAACTTTACGAGCGTGTCTTTTCCGCTCCGTGTGTGCCCCGTTCTCTTTGATCCGTGTGTGTGTGTGTGTTGGCGCGGCGCTGCGCTCTCTGCTCAATGTTCCGCTCCGTGTTTGCGCTGCTCGTTCTGCTCTGTCGTTAACGGCCCAAATGCTCGAATCATGTACCGATCGGCGATCACGCACTGGAAAAGCAAAGTCCGCTCAAATAACGTGAAATTTAAAGGTGGATAAACGCAATTTAGAGGTGGATAAACGCTATTTCCGAATTTTGGGAGGTGCGCAAATGGCGTTTACATGTGTTTAGCCTCCACTACATCCCTGCGCGCAATGCACATGAGGAACAACTGGAGCGACCCACTCGATATAAAATCTGCTTTTCTGTAGTATGCATTATTAGTATGGTGTTTACTGTTTAACGATTTTGACCGTCCATTTACACGTTCTTTCAACTGTGACCCATATCCGATTCATGTGTTTACATCTGAAATATTGCACATGCTTAAAGGGTTAACTTCTCTTGCACAGATGGGCGGATACGAAATATGCTTGATGCTAGCTCTGCGATATACGCGAAGTTCGCCAAACATCACCATGATTTTGAGGCGAAGGAGGACGAAAAGTGCCATCATTGCACATATGCTTCAGTTATTGTGTGTGAGAGAGATCTCAGGACTGGTCGGAGCATATTGTGTTTAAATATTGGCTTTAACGAGGAGCAGTGGGTCCGAAATTTTGTTGTGTACAACAATATGTTGTGTCAACGTTTTTTCACATTCCTCTCCTACGACGACACAACGTTTCGTTGGGCCATCCGTCCCTTTGCAGATGCACGTCGGGGATTCTCTCGTCATTAAACCACGGAGACGTTGCCTAATGCCTCAGAAAATCCGATCTGCCTGTTTACATGACAGTCGCATTGGCACATATCCGATTTATTTCCACATATGAATGAGGCCTGAAACCGATCTCGAAATATCTGAATGCATGCGTTTTTTTTCCTGTTTACACTGTCATAGAACACATCGGATCTGTGTCACATATGTGTCACGGAATTGGGTCACATTTCACTGACAGTGTAAACGAGGCCTAAGTTTCAAGTGCACAAGTTAGTTTTGCACCTAATATATCGCGAAACGAGTAGTAAAAGTCAAGGCGCAAAATTTTTAATTGCAGTGACAGATTTGAGAAGTTGCAAGTGCCTAATTGAGGTTGTACTGAGAATGTGAATGTAAGAATAAATGCAAATATATATTACAAGTTTGTGTCTGTCATTGTATTTCTGTGAATGGCATTTTACACATTTGTGACTACTTGTCTGCAGCTTCAAATTCAGAATACAGGTTTGTGACTATTGTCTGTGAGTGCAAATTTCAACATCCAACTTCAGATTTTTATTTTGCAGGTTTTCACATTGGAGCTGTGAGTGTAAATGTTCACGTACAAGTACGAATATTTATTGTACAAGTTCTCAAATTCACATCTACGTGCTCTCGAGTTTTGCTACTCTTTTACCTTCATATGTATCTATCATGGCCTCTCCACCTGCTTGAACCAGTTCTGCTGGAATGTTATCCACTCCTGCCGATTTCCCTTTCTTTAATGATTTTACTGCTGCTTCAACTTCTTCTCGAAGGATAAGGTGGTTGTCGATGTTAGTTGGTGGAGCGACATTCAGCACCTCAGTATTTCCTGTGGCTCTGTGAGTATACAATTCTGAACAGGACTCTGTCCATCTTTTAAGGATATCCTGTTCTTCTGTCAGACATTTCCCTTCTTTATTTTGGATGGTTTGTCTCTGCATTTGTAACTCCAGTATGTCCTCTGTGACCCAGGGCTTCTTTGTTGGCCGGTGTTTTCCAAGGATGTCATTGGCTGTTTCGGTCACAGCTGTGTTGAAGGCGCTTATCATTGTGTCTACCTCCGTATCCTGATTGTCAGCGAGTGCGAGAAGTGGAGCAAATTTGCCTCAATCGTTGCTTGGAAATTTTCCACTATGCTTGTGTCTTTGAGTTTGTCAAGGTTAAATTCGATCCTTATGCTGCCCTGTTTCTTGGTCTTCTTGAGATGAAGTCTGAAGGTCATCATCACAAGATCATGGTCGCTTCCTATGTCGACTCCTAGAAAGCTCCTGGTCTTTGCAATGTTAACACTAGTCTGGAAATGACGCTTGACCATGATGTAATCAATCTGGTTGTGGTACTTCCCTCCTGGGCTATGCCATGTCCACCTTCTGGATGCCTTGTGTGGACCAAATGTGTTTGCCAAGCCTTAGATCGTTGTAACTGGCAAATTCCAGGAGCCTTAGACCTCTTTCGTTGGTTTCGGTGTTGCAGTATTGGCCACATATCCTTTCCAGTTCTTGCATGCATCCTCACTTATTTTGGCATTCCAATCGCCCTGTACTACAATGATATCTTTATTAGGCGTTTGGTCTATGACTTTTTGCAATTGGTCTTAGAAGTCTTCCACTTCATAATCAGATGTTGGGGCATAAGCTTGGATGATGGTGATGTTGAAGTCTGATGCCTTCAGATGGATGGTAATAAGTCAACTGGAGACTGGTCGACAACCCATAACAGCATTCATGGTGTCTTTGTGAACAAGGAATCCAACTCCTTGCTCGTGTTTGTCTTTGTTGCCACTGAAGTAGAGTGTGTGGCCATCCGAGGTAGACGTTTTCCTGAAGTTCTTCCAGCGTACCTCACACAGTCCAAGGATGTTCCATCGGTATCCTTTCATTTCATGTGTTAACTCTTCTACTTTCCCTGCTGTTCTCATTGTTCTTACATTCTATGTGCCAATTGTGATGTCATCCCTGGCACGTAGTTGTTTTCACTCACTCTTAACACCCCCGTCCTGGTGGACAACAACGGGAGGCGCGGAAAAAATTGCCTTTTTCCGGGCAACGGCCGAGCCGGTATGAATTGAGTAGTGGTTGTCATCTTCCATGTGGTGTGTCTTGGGCAATGTCGCATGGTGGAGCCCATCCCTCTCCATGCCAGACCACAGCCGATATCCTCCAACTAGGTGGCTCACCCTGGTCTCGAACACGTAGTCATTGAGATCATTATAAGATCTTCTTCTGATGCCCATTGCCATAACGACGTTAGCTCTGCTTGTCCTGAGGCTTCCTACACTATAAACTAAACACAGAAACGAACAATGTCGTTGATTTTACCATATCAATCCGAGCGCAAGTCCAATGATGAAACATTGAAAGAACTAGTTATTCAACCCGAACCTATATCACATGGACAACTCGAGCAGGACGTTTCTCAGTTGATAAGCTACTCAGTTTGAGGTACATTATGAGATGTTGCAACTGTAATTCCTCACCATCAGCATTAACAAGTGCATGTCCATCCTACATTGAACTCTGAGATTTGAGAAGCAGTCGTCAGTAAAATAAAGGGAACAGCAAAAGTTTAGGATTATACTGCTGTGGTATCATGGTAAAGATGAGTTTTAACTACTGATTCTTCACATACTCGTCCTTGGGCAGTGAAAAAAAAGTTTTTACCGTCACATTGTAGAGCACAGCATCTTCTCGACATGATGCTATCCAGTATCCACAGGAATCAGTTGCAGTGTTTGAGATTCAAGTTTTCCTTGGTGTCTGCTCGGGCAATATGCTAATGTTTCGTTTTGACGTCACAACGAAACGGCTCATGACTCGTTTGAAAAATGATTCATTTAATTGACTCAGACTCTTAGATGATTCATTTAATTGATTGAGTCTCTCAGACTCTTACATTTGAAAGACAATAACTTATAACTTAACTATATACTGTGCACTTTCAGATTTAAAACTGAAATACTTTTTCTCATACGTATTTTCTCGTTATTTCATCTGACTCCATGAATGAAAAGGTTTTAATGATATCTGTGCATCATTAAATGTGAGTGAATGTTTGACTGTTCCTTTACTGTTTACTGAAAATAATGTCACAGTCGATTAGAATAAAATCAAATGTTTACATTTTATTATGTCAGGTCAATGTATCATGCCAATTTCATAATCAGTTCAAAGATAATATATACAAAACATCAAATGCTCTGGAATAAAGAGAGAAGATGCAATACCTTGACATTATAAAATACATGATGCGAAGTGTTTTGCTTGCACTTCGCATCACGAGCTGATCTGGGTTACAGAATCGCGCTGATCCTCTAGTTGCACTTCATTCTATAGACAGAAACTTCTTTCAGATGGAAACATCTGCTAACAATGGGAATTTACATTCAGAGTTGACACCTTTTGGGAGACCATTTGTCTAGAGACCCACCCTCCTCTGTGTGCCAGTTATCTATAAACTCTTAAAAACCTTATTACCTTTTGTTTTACTTCTTTGGGAATGAGACCTTTGTACCAGTTGCACTGAGACATTTCAAACGATACCAAACATGTGTAATACTGTATGATAATTATTCACATTATGGATTCTTGGGTGGATGTTGGTGATCTCAGCATGAGGGATTGGGGAAGAGGGGAAGAAATGTAGATTAGGATTGTTTGGTGAGACTTGCGTCTCGAATGATGGTGCTAGTTTCACAAGAGAGAGTTCAAATGTTAATTTCCAGAAAGGTAATTTCTCAAGTCTTACAAAAGTCCTGCCCTTCGGGCTCTCATTAAGCCTTCAGACTTTTTGTCTGTGTGCAGAGGCGGGTTTAGCTCCGCTGAAGCTGTCAGGTCTGCGGAATTTGACATACATAGACGATTGGCTTATTATAGCCGAATCGATGGAGAAGGTGTTGCAGGACACCTGCCACGTGCTCACACACATCACATCTCTCGGGTTCAGGGTGAATGTGAACAAAAGCAACCGTACCGTTACCGTAAAAATACAATGGAAAGTAACTCATATAATTTGGGAAATCGATTGCTTGAAACATTTCGAGTTTAAAAACTAGTATTTATACTGATAGTACTGTAAACTTACTTCATATGGGTCCACTGAAAATTAATATAATATAAAACTGCAAACACCTAATGTGTAATAGTGAATTAATTAAAAACGTGACTTTAAAATCTTTGCAATTCGCATTTAGAAAATATTAGCATAAATGTATGTGCTATAGTACTTAGCAAGAAGATTGTCACTGCATCAGCAACTACACAGTTACTACTTTTAAATAAAGCAAGAGGCAGCAAAACATCAGTATTTCTCTGCTCATCTTTGACTGAAGCACAGGCTCTACTCTCCAGCACAATGGTGACCCACAAAACTGATTAAATAATTCAACAAACAGATCTCTCATGTGTCATCTTGTGCAAAAACGCATACAACACTTCAGTTTAATATTTATCAGTCACACCTTATCAGTTATTGACTTCGCATAACTTTTTTCAGTTTTTTTCATAAATATTTCAGTGAAATTAACTTCTTTCGTTTAGTAAATCTGACTGTTACATTTTACAGTATATTACTGTTTTTAGTAGTAAATTGCTGTTTTTCTACAGTTTTATGCCATAAATTTATTTTATGCCTTAAATTAATACAGTTGATTACCGTAAAATTACGCTTCACTCTGTGTTTTTTGACACATTTAACCCTTTTAACCCCACTGCAAAATCTTCCGTTTTAAATGAACAATTGTGTGTCCACACTACAGAGTGTTGGAGTAACACTGAAGCAGTGTTGAAGTTAATGATATAATTCAGTGATTAATTAACTGATGATTGAGCATTAATGATGAACACCTGATGTTAAAAAGCAGAATCAATGAAGGACAGAGGAACAACAAGAACTACAACTGACTTCCAGCCACAGAAGACATTAAATCTCTCGAGATCTCACCAGAGGAGGATATAACTCCAAAATATAGCACTACCAGCTTCGCTTTTTACTAACCAGATTGACTTCATTTATTTTTTCATACGTTTACAGAAATTCCTATTGAGAATTAACAGAGGTTTAGATGTTGTTTTGTTTCATTTGATGTTACCATTATGAAGATTAGTGTTTGCTTTAGTTGGGCTCTTGACCCTTGACATTAACATTAGTTTTTCTTTGTCTGCTGTAACTGTGTGTTTTTAAGACACATTTGTTGTGGCAGATTATGTTTTGATTATGACATCATCACATAATGTGTGGCTCACTGATCTCATCCAGTGTCTAATCACTTATCAAAAATGTGTTTTTAATACAGCTTAATTCTATATTACACAGTGAAACTACAGAAAAAGATCCAGCAGTGCTACATAATCAGTTATGAAGGATTATTAAACTCATCATTGACAAAAAAAAATTAATTACAACTTCAGTTAGACACATACAGACATCAAGAATCAGCCAATGAATCTCAACAATGGTGACAATCAACAAACATCAAAAGCTGAACATCACAAAAAAACACACTACTATAAGTCAACACAAAACCAACAGCAAAAATAAAAGCAAAAAGTAAAAATTAAAGAAAATAACCAGACAATTCAGCAGCATAATTTATTCATGCCGCAATGCATGCTGTTGTTGTAGTCATGCACGATTTTTGTGTTCTATGCTGGTACTTAACATGCATTGCAGCATGAAACTTTTTTGATTGTCACCATTGTTGAGATTCATATGCCGATTCTTGATCTTGATCTTGGTCTGTGTGTGTCTGGCTGATCTATAAGTTCAAAATATGCTGAGCATTAACTTTTTAAAATCCTTAATATTTTCTGGTTATCAGTACTCTGATAGATCTCGATCTGTAAAATTACAGTGATATCATAATCAAAAATACAAAACATCACTCATATAATAACATTAGACAATAAATGAGATAAGTGAATTGGGCCTCTACATGATGATTGTGACCATTAACAAATAGTCACTGTCATCTGATCCTGTTTTCTTTCAGCTTTTTTGCAATAGTAAATGTATTTTATAGACACAGAAAAACTAATGTTCAAAAGTCAAGGGTCAAGAGCCCAACTAAAGCAAACACTCATCACCATCATGGTAACATCAAATGAAAATACTATGACATCTGTCACCTTTTTTTTCTTCTTTTTTTTTTCCATTTTTATTTAAACAACAATCAACATACATATTCACATAACAACACAACCAACAACACAACATGCATACAGACATACATTGTGCTTTTACATCGTGTATATAAAGAAAACAATAAAGAGAAAGAATAACATCAGTAGATCAAAGGCAAAACTTGACGACAGCATCAATTCGTCCAGTTACAGTTATAATTGGTTTTGGAGATAATTTATGAAAGGACGCCACATGGCAGTGAACTTAGGCCCGGAGCCCCTTAAATTAAGTCTTATTTTTTCCAAACTCAGGAATTGTAACACATCTCTGGCCCACGGTTTAAAAGAAGGGGGGAAGGACTGTTTCCAATTAATCAAAATCAAGCGCCTTGCCAGCAGAGAAGTAAAGGCTTTTTGTGAATTGCAGTCCAATTCACTTTTTGACAAAGTGTTTTTTTCACACATAATACCAAAGATGGCAGTTAAAGGATTTGCACAAACATCTTTACTGAATATTCTAGAATAAGATACAAAAATCTGCGACCAAAAAACAGACAGCCTAGGACATAACCAGAACATATGAGCTAAGGTAGCAGGGGACTGCTTACATCTTGTATAGGTAGGGTCAACAGAGGAATACATCTTTGCCAGCTTGGCCTTGGATAGATGAAGTCTGTGTACCACTTTGAATTGAATAAGGCTGTGTCTAGCACATAGACTGTAAAAAATATGGACAAAGCGTCTGTGACGTCACCCATAGACTTTCTGAAGAACGGGTTTGAAGCCGTTTATGGGGGGTATGGGCGACGCCATCTTGGAAAATCTTGGGAAATCCTAACCCCGCCCACCTTCTGACGCAGCGCGCGTCACTCAGCTCGCTCTGCTACTCTAGTTATCTCCGTGTATATTTTAGGCAACGAAATATGTTATAAAACACCATACTAACTCTTTTCGTTTTCATTTAAAGAAATCTTAAACATTATAGCCACACAAATGTGGTTCAGGCAACGCGTATTGATTATATTCACTGCACATAACGTTTGCCTATTTATAAAAAAAACAAAATATAAAACACAAACCTGCCTCTTTTTGTTTTAAATATAATATAAAAATAGTAAACATTTTAATATGGTCCAGGCAATATGTGCATTTGTACTAAACAACAGATGTTGCAGTAAACAACATTACAGATCATATTCGTTGTATTAAAATTTAAAATGACAAAACTCAACCCAGTTTTTTTATTTTTTTATTTCACTTTTATCAATATTAGCCATTATAAAAGTAAAAGGTAAAGTTACAAGAAGCTATACAAATAAAGCAAACAATTCAGTCAAACATACAAAGTCAGCGCTCTAGTCTAACCATACAACGGTAAAGTTAAATAGCTTATAAAGTTATGAAACTTCCCCTCAGCCAAAACGATTGGCCAGGGAACAAATTATAGATTCACGAGACCAAAAATCGCCCGTTAGATATACACAAGACGAATTATATCTCATGTTTAACCACTACAGAGACGCCAGAGACAGCGGCAAACCTCAGAACGACTAGCCGAGGAAAGGCTGTTCCAGGCGGGGTACATGAACGCCGAGCGCCCGGACATCATCGCGGGATCTCACAACTGGATACAATTTTTATAAATCTTTATAAATAAACCACAGATTTGAGCTTTAAACAACTACATTCTCACCTGAAAAACTCTTAAAACTACATTTCATGATACAGAAACAGTAGTATTATATGTCAACTGTATTAAAAAATGGCGCTTCTTATGTTGTCATTCTCCATGGCGCTGCCTTGTCAGCTGTCAATCAAGCTGTCAATCAAAGTTAACCACGCCCTTATTGTCATACATTTTATATCTAAATACGATCGAAACTAACGAGTTAGAAAAAAATTCACAGCCCTCATGGTTGTCAGGCACTCGGAACCTATCGAAAAATACAATAAAAGTCCATGGGACCAACCTGTAAAAACATGAATTTATGCTGTGAAAACGGACATTTTAACATGGGGGCTATGGACATTTGCTCCCTTTTGGGACCTCGCCCTAGCGGATTTTCGATGTATTGCAGTTTTTCGCACTTCCGGGTAGGCTTCATTTTTCAGATCAGAATGTTGCCGCTTGGTCTAGCACAGATAGAAGAGCCGTGGATTCTATATTTAGCCTCATTCCATTCCTCGTCTGTCAGACAAATATTGAGGTCCAGTTGCCAGGAATCTCTTTGTGCATTAACAGAAGTGGATAATAATGATATAAGTTTTATATATAAGCTAGAAATAGTGCCCCTTTGCTCCGGGTCATCAGGTTTGGATTGGGATGGGAAGGAAAAGAGATAAAATCCTTGCGTGTGAAATCGCGTGCCTGTAGATATCTGAAAAAGTGGGTTTTAGATCATTTAAAACGAGATTCCAATTGCACAAAAGATAAGAAGGAACAATCAGCGAAAAGATATTTGAATGTTAAGATTCCTTTTTCTTGCCATAGCAAGAATGCCTGGTCATTTAGAGGCTGAGTGAATCGATGGTTTCTGGCAACTGGGGCACAAGTTGAACCTCTCTGCCATCCAAAATATTTGCGAATTTGGGCCCAAATCTGGACGGAGTTCCAAACCATAGGGTGCAACAAGTGAGAATCTAGACCAAGTGAGAAAAGGAGGGCTGGAAGTGAGGAAGGAAGGCAGGCTGAGGATTCCATCTGGACCCAGTCTGGTAAGTGATTTATGTGATGTACCTTGCCAGTATGGGTGCTGTCAAAGGCACTTCTCTTTCACCCTGCACTGTAAAATATTGCTGTAAAAAACAGCCAAATTTTGACAGTAACATGCTGTTTTCCATTAAAACAGCAATATACCGTAGAAAAAAATGCATTCTGGGGAATATTTGTTGTTTTCGAGAAAGTAGCCTAAAGGAATACTGTGAATTAACAGCGGAGGCTGTGTTCCAAATCACACCCTATACCCTTATTCACTATTCCCTACTTTAGTTCACTAATATAGTCCACTTGACTGAGTGAATAAAAACAAGTGAGTTAATTGAGACACTGATGAACACCTGCTGTTAACAAGCAGAATCAACTGAAGATAAAAGACATTAAAGGGGGGGTGAAACACTCAGTTTCAGTCAATCTCATGTTAATCTTGAGTACCTATAGAGTAGTATTGCATCCTTCATATCTCCAAAAAGTCTTTAGTTTTATTATATTTATAAAAGAAAGATAGGCTGTACCGAGTCTTTCCGGAAAAAAACGAGCGGCTGGAGGCGTGCAGTGTGGGCGGTGCTTACGCGCCGATAGCTAACAACACACAGACATTTGAAGCAGTTTTACTCACCGCCTGCGGTTCCAACGCACGACCGTGAACCTTTATCGTTGGGACTGCTCCATCCTTAAGCATTAGACGATCTGCAAATCCGGCGTCGAACTGGGCCTTGTTTATAAAACCTATGCAATGCAGCGCTGCCGATGATTTCCTGTTGAAGCACGTTGATGTGCGTGGTCTCGCTCTCCTCTGGTCGACGTGTGTGCGGGCGCGCTTTTCCGAGAGAAATGCTCATATAAGGAGTTCTACTCTCATCTACGTCATTAGTTCCACGATCGAAAAAAAACAGCCGAAACTTGTACCAACCCGGAAGTAAGATTTTCGGCACAGAAATTCTCCGTTATTCGTCCAAAATATTTTTTTTAAACTTTGGCCATGTTTAGCATGAGAATCCATCTCTTTAACACTGTAAACAACTCTGAATACATGAAACACCATTGTACACTCCCTTTAAATCTCTGAAGATCTTAATAGAGGAGGATTAAACAACTCCACAAACAGCATTACCAGCTTCACTTATTACTAAACAGATTGACTTTAATTCTGTCAGAAGTTCTTATTAAAAGGTGACAGATGTCGATTGACTTCCGGCAGCAAGATGAGGTGGTAGTCGCTTTTCGTTTGCGCTCTCACATAATCTCATTTTATTTGCACTAAGATAAGTTTAAATATACATTGGAAAGGAATAACTTTGTTTCTAATAACAACCTGCATCTACGGTCAACCGAGGTATTCCAAAATGACAAGCAAAAACATGAAAAAATCGACGACAAGACAGACACGGCTCGACAGTCCCAACTTAAAGCAAGCTAACATGGAGGCCGCCGCTAGCAACAACACAAGTCACAGCCGCGTGGAGCAATCTTTGACGCCAGAGGACAAAACACTTCTTCAGTTGGTTAAAACTGAACTGATATCCTCCCGGAGTCAGATGGCAGATACCATCTGTTTCATACTGTTCTGTTTTATCAAACTATACAGAATGGACGATTAAAGCAGTATCATTGCTTACTTTATTTAACACATGTGCATTACAGCATTACAAGTGTCATAAGCCTAGCTCTCTGTCTGTACGTCACTCAAATCTGTCCCCTTGGGAACATGACAGGAAAAACTAACAATCCACTTGTTACATCCTTTCTCTTTTTTTTTTTTCTTTTTTTTTTTTTACAAGTTATACATTTTCTTTGTAAACAAAATTAACATTTTCTTCTCAGTGCCTTCAGATGTAAACATTAATGCTTCAGCAAAAATGCATGTAATTATCTTAACTAAATTCAAAAGCAAACTTATAACATGTCCTCTTAGGACATTAACTTCAAGTGCATATTTGTAAACTTATTCCTGACAATATATTCCTTGCAAATTAACTGTGCAATCAATAACTCATTTACCCTTTTCCCCTCCCTTTTACAGTGCAACCGCAACTCACAATCATACCTAGAAAATGACCAAACATGTAATATAATAATCTCACGTAGTATAATCCCTCAAATAGGTAGGCATTTTAACATGACGACCAGACCTCGTAGTAACAGTGCTTTGATCCCTACCCTGACCTTGTTCAGCAGCTACAGTTTGTGTGTTTGTCCAAACCCCTGTTTGTTCAGATGTTGAGGGTGGGCAGTAGTTGTGCCTGAGATGGCGACGGTTTCTCCTCAGAACACTACCCGACTCCAACTCAACCTCATAAGATCTGGGACTCACTGGTCTAATCACTCTAGCTGTTTTCCAGGTCTTACAAGGCTCAAATGGTTGGACTCGAACACTGTCCCCTGATGTGAAACAGTCCAAGTCTTTTGCTGTGCGGTTGTAGTATTTCTCCTGTCTTTGTCTGTTGTTAATCAGTCCCTGTTTGTTGTTTGACACTTTCGGCTCCAACAGTGTCTCTTTAGTAGGAAGAAGGGTCCGGGTCCTCCTGCTGAGAAGTCTCTGTGCTGGACTGGTGGTGAGACCTTGGCTCGGTGTGTTGCGATGGTCCAGTAGGGCTAAGTATGGATCCTGTCCAGCAGCTGCAGCTTTCTGCATAAGACGTTTTGCTGTTTTGACAGCTGACTCAGCCTTTCCATTGCTTTGCGGGTACCCGGGTGACGATGTTCTGTGCACAAATTCCCACTTTTGGCTGAATATTTTGAAGTCGTGTGATGAGTACTGCGGCCCGTTATCAGAGATGAGCACATCTGGAATCCCCTGACGAGCAAAGTGTGCTTTCAGTTTGTGAATCACTGTGGTACTTTTGGTGTCCGGCAAATAATCAACCTCCCAGAAATTTGAATAATAGTCCACAGTTACTAGGTAGTCTTTATTGTGCCAAGAAAACAAATCAGTTCCTACCTTAGCCCAAGGTCTGTAGGCAATGTCATGGGGATGCAGTGTCTCTTTTTGTTGCTTGGGGTCAACTGACCTGCAGATGGCACATTTGGAAATGAACGTCTTTATTTGCTCATTCATCCCCTGCCAGTACACACACTCGCGTGCTCGTCTGAGGCAACCTTCCACTCCCAGATGTGTTGAGTGTATGCGGCTGGTCAGGTCAGCTCTTAGTGTGTCAGGAATAACTGCTCTTTCTCCCCTGAACACTATGCCATTCTGAAAGCTCAGCTCATCCTGAAAAGCAAAATAGTGTTGAATGTTTTGCTCAATGTCTTTTTTGTTCTGAGGCCATCCTGTAAGAATCAACTTAATCACCTCCTGCAACTTTGTGTCCTCCTTTGTTGCATCGCGAATGGCTGATAGTCTTTCTGCAGAGATAGGTAAGTAATTAATCATGTTAACAGTCTCTAGATCTGCCTCTGTGTCTCCCTGACTGCTGTCAGGTAAATAAGCTCTGCTTAGTGTGTCAGCTAGTAGCATGTCTCGCCCAGGCACATAGATCACATTAATGTCGTATTTCTGCAGTCTGAGTAGCATTCTCTGCAATCTCTTTGGTGCACTAAGTAGAGGTTTTCTCACAATATTCTCCAGTGGCTTATGGTCACTCTGAACAGTCACTTTTCTACCATAAGTATATTGATGGAACTTTTCCATTCCAAACACTATGGCCAAACATTCTTTTTCTATCTGCGCATAACCCCGTTCTGTGGGTGTCAGCGCTCTGCTCGCAAATGCCACAGGTTTACCTTTCTGTGTCAGGGCTGCTCCTAGCCCTGTCTCTGAGGCATCGCATTGCAGGGTTAACTCCTCATTTTGGTCATAGTACTTGAGCAGTGGTGCGTTTGTTATTTTGTCTTTCAATCTTTTAAAAGCTGTCTCGTGCACCTCAGTCCATTCCCACATGTTGTCCTTGTGTGTAAGTTGTCTCAAAACTTCACAGTCATCCGATAGATGATCACAAAACTTTGAAAGGTAGTTCAACATACCAACAAGTCTCTGTACCCCCTTAACATCAGTAGGCCTCGGCAACTCCCGCACCGCCCGCACTTTCTCCGGGTCAATGCGGAGGCCTTCAGCTGTCAGCAAGTGTCCAATGTAGGGTACAGACTCTCTCCTCAGTTTAAACTTGTCTGCATTGAGTTTAATGTCTCTTTGTCTGCACCTCATTAGAAAACATCTCAAGTTTTTCTCATGATCCTTGTCTGCTTCCTCTTGTGTGTCACCCTCCCCCGTGATCAGTATATCATCCGCAATGATATACAAACCCGGTAAGCCCTCTAGTGCTTGCATGAGTTTCCTTTGGAAGACCTCCGGAGCTGGGCTTATACCCATTGGCATCCTGAGCCAACGATACCGTCCGAATGGGGTTGCAAACGTGGTGAGGTAGCTGGACTCTTCGTCCAGCTTGACGTGCCAAAATCCATGCTTCACATCACAAACAGTGAATACCTTGGATTTTGAGAGTCCTGGCAGGACATCATCAATGGTCGGAAGAGGAAAATGGCTCCTTTTCAGTGCTCTATTCAGTGGTTTGGGGTCTATACAGATCCTTGGCTTTCCATTTGGTTTTGTCACTGACACCATACTGCTTATCCAGTCAGTGCTGCGCTCCACAGGTGCTATGATTTCTTGGCTTTCAAGATTCTTTAGTTCTTCTTTAAGTGGGGTCATCATTGCAACAGGCACTCTGCGTTTAGGCAGTTTTACTGGTGGTACACTTTTGTCTATTTCAATGTTGTACTCGCCTTCTAGGCAGCCAACGCCTGTGAAAACATCTCCGAACTCTGTCTTTATTTTCTCCATATTTGTCAGCTGCACACTGTTATCAGTTGTTTTGTCTGTACATTGTGTTTTCACTATACTGTCAATCGCCAGTATGTTCTCATACTGCACTTTGATCAACTTCATGGCTTCACTAGCCTTTCTTCCCAGTAGCGGGATCCTGTCCTCCTGGTCCACCACTTGAAACTCAAGTCTGTATAATTTATCATTTCTCGGATTTCGGAGTTTGACTTTACATTTTCCAAGTGGGCGTAATCTGCTTTTGTTGTACATGACAAGTACTTTCTCTGTGTGATCCAATTGTATACTTGGATTCAACAGTTGCATTGGGATAACATTACAAGTAGCACCACAGTCTATCTGAAAGTTAACTAGCTTTTTGTCCAACAACATACCTGCGAAGAGATGTTGACTTTTGCTGTGTGCTTCTTTCACTTGATTTATTGTCTCTTGGTTTTCTCTGATGTCTGTTATTGTCATGATGTCCTCACATGATTCACTTGACTCTGAAATTGTGTGTATCGGTCTGCCTTTCTTGTTTTTCTCAAACTTGGACTTGCATTTTGCAGCAAAGTGGTTCTCTTTTCCACACTTCTTACACTTCTTTCCATAGGCTGGACATTTGTGTTTATTTTTCTCATGTGTGTTGCCACAAAAGTTACAGTTAATCTCCTCTTTTTTGTCTCTTCTTGGATTCTTCTTCATTGCATGTATTTCTTCCACCGTTTTACCTTGTATGGTTTTGCTGTTCTCTTTTGACAGTTCAGTAGCTCTGCATATTTGCATGCACTTATCCAGCGTTAAGTTTTCTTCCCTTAACAGTCTTTCCCTCATCGCAGGGCTCTGTGTACCACACACAATGCGATCTCTTATTAGTGAGTCCTTAATGTCACCAAAATTGCATGTGCTGGCCAATACTCTCAAATCTGTGACATATCTGTCAATACTTTCGTCTTGTCCTTGGTCTCTAACAAAAAACTTATATCGCTCAACAGTCTCATTCAGTTGCGGATTGCAATGTTTATCAAACTGCGTCATCATTGTACTCACTGTCCTCCTCGCAGATGTATCACCGCTTGTCAGCGTTTCTAAAAGTTCCCTCCCTCTCTCTCCGAGGAGGTAATTAAACAACTTAACTTTAGTTGTCTCCTCTGCATCGGGCATAGTGAGGTCCGTATACAGCGTAAACTCCTCCTTCCAACTTTTCCAAGTTTTCGCTAAGTTGGCTGAATCCAAACAAAGTATTGGAGGCGGCTTGAGACCATCCATCGCGACGTCTGACGCTCTTTTCTGCTCCGGCTTCGGCTCCGTAAACACTGGGTAGTCCCCTTGCTCGAGCTCGCGGGCTAGGCTAACTACAACAAGCTAGCGGCACTTTTCACTCTTCACGGCTCGGTACTAACTTCGGCTGAATTCACGGCCGCTGCCACCATGTTTCATACTGTTCTGTTTTATCAAACTATACAGAATGGACGATTAAAGCAGTATCATTGCTTACTTTATTTAACACATGTGCATTACAGCATTACAAGTGTCATAAGCCTAGCTCTCTGTCTGTACGTCACTCAAATCTGTCCCCTTGGGAACATGACAGGAAAAACTAACAATCCACTTGTTACACCATCAAAACAGAGATGGCGATCGAGCTTTCGTTCAGAGATTGGACTGATTGTCGATCTAATTAGATCGGAGGTCAAAACCAAAATGGATGCTCTACAACTGGAGGTAGCGGGGAAAGTTCGTTCCATTCAGACTAAGCAAACCATTGTGTCTGATTCCATAGAGAATATAGAAACGACGCTCAATTCCCACAAAGACTCGCTAGAAACAATGGAAACCACAGTCTCAAATTTGAAAGATCAAATACAGAAGTTACAAGAGCAACAACAAGATCTCGAGAATAGGAATCGTCGCCAAAACCTGCAGATAATTGGCATACCTGAAGATGTGGAGAATGGCTGGCCTACTGACTTCATGTCTGGCTTCTTCTCGGAGGTGCTGGGTGAGGATCTGTCTGGTCCGCGCTCATCGTGCCCTCGCTCCGAAGCCCAGCCCCGGCGGCAGACCCAGAGCAATGACCGTTCGTCTGCACTACTTCTCCGACAAGGCCAAGATTCTCCAGGCCTCCAGGAAGCGCGGTGAGCTTACATTTCGCGGCGCGCGTATCCATATCTTCCCAGATATGAGTGCCGAACTGAGTAGTAAAAGAGCTGCCTTTAACTCCGTGAAACTCAAGCTTGAGCAGGCTCGGATTTCCTACGGCATTCACCATCTGGCTGGCAGATTTACCGTAAAAAAGAAAGTCTAGTGTTTTCAAAAGTGAACCGTAACGGTTCACTTTTGAAAACACTAGACTTTCTTTCAAATCACCATCCGAGGCGGAGGATTACTTTGAACTACACATCAAACCAAAAAAGGGTCACACGCGTTTCTGAATAGTCTCACAGATATTTGCCCAAATATAATGTCCTCGACAGACAAAAAAACTCCATTGCTGGGTCTCAGGAGGATATGGAGAATTCTTTCACATTAGCATTGTGTCCTATTTTTATATTCTCCCTGCTTATTTCCACGCAGTGAAATCCAAAAATGACAAAACCACTAAAAGAGCAGCACTCTGCTAAACATTTTCTTTTGTGTTCCACCACAGCTAGAAGACCGAAAATCATGAAAGGTGGTGAGCAAAGTTATTATAGTTTTGCATTTTTTAAATTAGTTTGTATTTTAATATTTAGTTTAGTTTTAGTTAGTTTCATTAGTGGTTTTGTTAGTTTTAGTTTAGTTTTTATTTTGTGAACACATTTATATTTAGTTTTTATATATTTAGTTTCAGTTTTTGTAATTAGTTAAGCAGAGTTAACAGAATACTTCCAGTAAAAGACATTTAAGCAAAGTTTCATGTTTGCGGTTTACAGTTAACTTTTGTGCAAACCTCTTAATAATAAAAAAAAAAAAAGAATTGAGATTGAACAAAGAACCAAACAAATGCAACTTAAAAGTATAAAAGTAAAAATTATTAATTCATACTCATTCATATTAAAGATGAAATCTTGTTAAACGTGGTGTGATGATTATGATAATTATTTTTATGGTAATTTCTATGATTAAGCCTTTCAAATATTATTCTTGTATTGATCCATTTATGATTTTTTGTCTTTTGTCTATTGTATATTTTAATATCATATACTCACAGTTGTAGGCCTACTCATATTCATGACATTTAGTTTACTTCTACTCTGACAAATGTATGTCTATTTGTGCGCTAGATATGCTATTTGTTTTTTTTCTCATCAGTGTGGTCTTCTGTCTACCACTATGTGTGGTATCTTGTTGATTATTAAGTTTCACATGAGATGGTTATCTTACAGTACCTGGAATTAAGCTAGGCCTACAGCTGTTTTTGTATACGGACATGATGGAAATAGGCCTACTTGGCCATTTTGGCTTCTTTAGGCCGCAAAAGAGCCGCAACGGTCATACAACTGTCTTGTAATGAATAAAGTACCGCAGTCCAATGGAAAAACTTGATTTTCTAGTAGGCTACAGGATGTAATTTTGCTAATTATTATTTTATTTCAGTTATTTTTTCAGTAACTGTTGTTTGTTCCGTTTCGTTTTCGTTTTTCATTTATGTTGACATTTCTATTTTATTTCAGTTTATGAAAATGTTTTTTGAAAATAAATAGTTTTAGTCTTAGTTTCAGTTTTCATTTACGAAAATAACATTGGTGGTGAGTAAATATAACAGAATTTTAAAGTTCTGTAAAATATTCCTTTAAGAAAGTTTGTCCATGTTTGGTCAATGAAATGACAAACAAACAGACATGTACAAATATAAATGTTAACTGGTTTCACGTGGTTACCATTGAGCACTGCTGTAGTTACAAACAGAAACTCAAAGGCTATCTTTCATTGTGAAAGACACAAGGGTAAAGTGAAGAAAACGATTTACCTCTACTAGGCTACATTGAAGTGGACGGAGACCAATTTTGAACCAACTATTGGACCAAAAACAAAGAGTCCACTTTTAGGAATAGATAGAATTTAAAATGAACTTGTATTAAGTTAAAAAGGAAATGAAGTGTTAAAACACCTGCTAGGCAAAATGCTGTCTATGTAGGGCATTCACACGGGATTGAGACACAGCCACAAACTAGCCTACGTCAGTGCTTAATTTTCCCACAGGTAAAACAACACACCTGAGCGCTGAAGCAGGAAGACATCAGACGAATGGGTTTCTCATGACATCTTTCGTCGGGAGACCCGTGAATTTAAAGAAGTTCCACTGACAAGAAACAACCATAAGCGATTTTTATCAATTCGGCTGACACTACAGCTGAAGTGGATTGGAGTGATTTTGAGTAGGCTACTGTATGCGCAAGTAGGCCTATATCAGGATCACTTTAAATCCACCAGAAATGGGTTCGTGGTGTTTTCTTTTCGCGTGCTTATTTTTTATTGTGGGTGTTTATGTCGGAGAAACCCAGAGCGAGATGTCTGCAGAAGACCAACAGTGTGTAAACGCTTTCAGGGAAGGTCGGGAAAACTTCGTTTTGGACACGGAAGAGTCGATCAAGGATGGGGCGGTTTTCCTGGCGAACCCGAGCGTCGAGCACAGTGTCGCGTGCGCTGTCGCGTGCTGCAGGGATCCCAGATGCAACTTGGCCCTCATTGAGCAAGGAAACGAGAAGGGGTCCAACCACAGCTGCTTTCTCTTCAACTGCCTATATAAGCATAAATATGTCTGCAGATTTTTTCAAAAGGAGGGGTTTGCAAATTATATATTGGATTCAGTCTATGAAAATTACCTGAACATCCGCAAAACTGGTAAGCTTTATTCTATGCATTCACATTTTTTATTATGCTCATTATAAAACATTACCATCCATGATTAAGCCTAACAGCCTAAGATGTTTTGGTGGTTTACACTGGTCTGGTCTCTGAGTTTGCTCAGCTGGTTCATTCTGTTGTGAAGTGTCCAGATTATCTAAAAAAAGATACCAAAAAAGTTGGCCAAGACACCAACTAAGCAAATCATTTTAGGCTTTCTTAAAATGGGTTTGTGTTTCTCTCTCTTTTTGTTTTTAAAATAGAAACCCTTCAAATGAATCCGTGATTATCAGTAGAATGTTCTTAAAGTCGCGATTCATGTGAAACTTCCGTTTCATGCCGACTTTAACACAAAATGAAGTTAATTTTTTCAGCCTGCTTTGTCCCTGTGCTCCAGCATCAGTGCACTGTAATTGTTACAATAGTAAAATAGTAATAATATAATAATAATAAACATGAGGTCTCCTTCAAACACCCAGAATCTTTCTGATTTTATTTATTTAAATTTCGTGTAGCTTTTTATTTATTTTTTTATTTTTTTATTTTGAATAGGCAGACAGCCCTAAATGGTCTTATTGCATTCATCCACAAATACTTAAAGGTATAGTTCAAAAAATTATGTCATTAATTACTCACCCTCATGTTGTTCCAAACCTGTAAGATTTTGATCTTTGAAACATAAATGAAGATATTTTAAAATGATATCTGAACGATTTCTGTCCCTCCATTGACAGCTAAGCAACTACCACTTTGAAGTTCATAAGAGATCATAAAACTAATCCATGTGAATTGAGCAGTTAAGTAAATTTTCTGAAGAGAAACAATCACTGTTTATGCTAATCAGATTTAATTTAGGCTTTTTTCACATATTCATATGGATTAGTTTTACAATCTCTTTATGAACTTTTTGAAGTGTCAAACCACAGTTGTGTAGCTGTTTCGCTCAGAAAATTCGCTCAGATTTCATTAAAAATATCTTAATTTGTGTTCCAAAGACAACGAAAGTCTTAGGGGTTTGGAACAACATGAGGGCGAGTAATTAATGACAGAATTTTTGGGTGAACCACCATTTGGGGTCCCTCAGGGGGACCATTTTTCAATGTAAACGCGCGCTAGACAGACATGTATGACCCTTGCGCTTGCGTCTTTTGCAGTGTCTCATATGGAAGGCATTTTCTGCCAAATTTAAATAAATAAATTAAATGATTAAAATGAAAATTAAAACCAGAAAAACGATTTCATTACAGAAAACAGTACGCAAAATATGTGACAAAATTGAGAATGAAATTAAATGATTTCATTTTCACAGCATTATCCCTGTCAAATTGAAAAATAAAATGCAATTGGTGATTTCACATTTCATTTTCACTACAGTCTCGAGGCAAGACTGCCAATATTAAAATTAAAAGCCAAACGTGAAAAAGAAACTACAAATACAGTTTTTACAATGTACTTCAGTAACGCTCACGCAATAATAGTGACACAATTCAAATACAAATGTAAATTTTCGTTTTCATTTTAATTCCTCTTTTATTTCACAGTTTTCATTTTCGTTTTCATTTTCAAAGACAACCTGCATGCAAATTCTATGTTAATAAGTGGGTGTGGCTTATTCTAGTAAAGAGGCACGCCTTCTGTAAAGTGAAGTCGTCGACATCCCGTGTGCATGAGTTGAATGTGTGAAACGAAATTATTTAAATGTGATTATATTGTAATCGAGATGACGAGATATGGCGAAATCTGTTAGTGAGCTTTTGCGGGAAGCTGCCGCAGCATTAGAACATGGAAACAACCAGCCTGACCATGTTAGTTATGATGTTAGACTCAGACTAGCATAATCGACGATGAGGTTCATTCATGTATTAGGCTGTTTTGGAAATTCAACTATTTGGGTGTACAGAGGTCTTAGTAACACAGTTTCTACAACAATTATAGCCAGACATTAATACCCGCTAGCTTTAACCGAGGACCTCGGCCAATGTTTCATATTCGCATCGTGCCTAACAACGCCCTTCAGCCGTGACTTATTCAGATACAGCACTAGCCTGTATCTGTCCGCTGTTTAACTGTTACGTGTCTTTTGGTTATTTTAAGTTTGTGTACAAAAAGAATCACAATGCTGATTTTCATTTCCAGTAACAACTTCTGGATGAGATCGAGAAAGCGAGTGTACCTGCATTTACAGTAGGCTAGATATAGCATTTTCCTTCAGGTCAGTATATTCATAATAAAAAATCCGTTTGAATGTCCGGTGTGATATCTTGTACTTTTAACAGTTAATAGGGGTTGTCCGTGCCTATAGTCATGTCAGTTGGGTCTTTCTTCTCCGTGATCACAAGTTTGAGTCATTTCAAAAGTCTTCTCTACTGACTGACTGACTCACTCACTCATTAAGACAGTCTTTGTCTCCATCTAATGGAGAAATAATGTAACTTATTGCTTTATGGTCAGGGACTTTTTTTTTTCTCCAGCGGAAGGAATTGGCTTTTAGTGATTCATTTTACTTCATGAAAGTTGCATAGATACATATGTTTCGGGATTAATATTTGTATTGCGTGGTAACCGTTTTATAAAAGCAATAAGGTACACTAGGCTAGTGCTGTATCTGAATAAGTCACGGCTGAAGGGCGTTGTTAGGCACGACGCGAATATGAAACATTGGCCGAGGTTCTCGGTTAAAGCCAGTGGGTATTAATGTCTGGCTATAATTGTTGTAGAAATTGTGTTACTAAGACTTCTGTACACCCAAATAGTTGAATTTCCAAAACAGCCTAATACATGAATGAACCTCATCGTCGATTATGGTCTAGTAGTCGGAGTCTAACATCATAACTAGGTTATGAATTCTAGCTTTACAGAAGGCGTGTCTCAGCGCCATTACTAGAATAAGCCACACCCACTTATTAACATAGAATTTGCATGCAGGTTGTCTTTGAAAATGAAAACGAAAATGAAAACTGAAATAAAAGAGGAATTAAAATGAAAACGAAAATTTACATTTGTATTTGAATTGTGTCACTATTATTGCGTGAGCGTTACTAAAGAGCATTGTAAAAACTGTATTTGCAGTTTCTTTTTCACGTTTGGCTTTTCATTTTAATATTGGCAGTCTTGCCTCGAGACTGTAGTGAAAATGAAATGTGAAATCACCCATTGCATTTTATTTTTCAATTTGACAGGGATAATGCTGTGAAAATGAAATCATTTAATTTCATTCTCAATTTTGTCACATTTTTTGCATACAGTTTTCTGTAATGAAATCGTTTTAATCTGGTTTTAATTTTAATCATTTAATTTATTTATTTAAATTTGGCAGAAAATGGCTTCCATAGTATCACGCATAACACTACAATCTAAAAATGCAGCGCTCAAGTTAAAAGAAGTTTATCTATTAAAAACGCATCTTGAGACCTTGCGTTTTTTCCCCATTCCACTCGTGTTTTTCAAAGCAAAAATCTGTTATGTGTGAATGGCCCCTCAGTCTGCCACAGTAGTGTTACCCTGTGGAGAATCTCTTGGCGTCTTTTAAAAAGGCCTCAAAGTAAAACTCATGATGTATTTCATATTTATGATACCATGGAGGAACTTTTGACTTTCTTTAGAATTTTTGCTGGAATATATGGGTTTCATTTTGTGACTCTTTTTGAAAGGGTGCCTAGAAGTTCTCTAGAGGGTTCTGATCTGAAGATCCCTGGTACCTCGGGGTATCTTTTTATTTTTGGATTTATAAAAGATGGATTATTTGTCTTTAATCAAGCTAGGTGCAATTAAATTAATTTCATTCTTATTGAAATCTGAGTGATTGTCATTTTAACAATAATATGAAATTTCTTCAGATAAGGAGGACAAAGCTCCCATTGCCAATGCTGGACGAGATGTAGTGGTCCAGCCTCATGAGGAGGTGTTGCTGAATGGCATTGAGAGTTGGGATGATAGGGAGATCGTAAACTACGAATGGAGCCTCATCCGTGGAGATGAATCTGTCAAGATGGAAGTATGAGAATATGATCAGACATGTTATGATATTAATGTTGTTGTTGTGTAATTATGTTTCCAGTTATGATGCTAAGATTAATTTAAAAGCTTATTGAAGAATTGTTTCTTTGTCATCTTAAATGGATAGTTAAAAAAAAAAAAAAAAAAAATCTGTCATTTACTCACCCTCATGTAGTTTTACACTTGACTTACTTTCTTCTTTAGAACATAAACATTTTTTGTCCATACTGAAGTCAAATGTAACCAAAACGGTTTGCTTACCAACATTCTTCAAAATTGTGACAGTTTATTTTTGGCTGAACTATCCCTTTAATTAGGATTAATTATAATTTTATTGCAATTTGGTGGAATGAAATGCCACTTTCCCAATGTGTTCTCAGTGGTTTTGCCTTTAAGACCCAGATTGGATGACAAGTAGCAACAGACTTGCTAATTTTTGTCACTCTGTTGCTTTATGGCATAATAGGAATAAAACCCAACATCTTATCTGTTTCTAAACAACTGCTCCACAGAAAACTGATTTGTCGGACCAGATAAGAGTGTCCAACCTGATGCCTGGGGTGTATGAGTTCAAACTGACCGTGACGGATTCAGCACACCATTCTGATTCAGATCAAGTTTCTGTCCTGGTTCTCACTCCTGACCAATCTGAGCGTGAGTTATCTTTGATCATGTTTTTCCCAACCACTCCCTGACTTTTACCTTTACCTTTGAATGAGGCTCAGGGTCTAAATGGCGTAAGCTTACAAATGACTCTGTAATGTAGTGTTGTTAGGGATGACTCTTTTTATTGTTTGAGAAGGCTTACCGCTCCCTCTATGAATGTAGAACCGGTTTGACGTGTTGCACAGTTTGAGTCACAGTTGCGCAGTATGGATAACTGCTCTGCTAAACAACACACAATATAGCAAGTACTTGACGAATTACAGCAAACAGCAAATATGTTTTAACTCATGGCATTCTCAACCTTTGGTACCATTTGCCTAACAGAGAGGTAAAAATAACTGAAGGATCGATAAAATGAAAAAGTGGCAGTGTGACAGGAAGCAGAATATTGATCATGTATTTTATAGTAAATTGCAATAAAGCGCAAAGACTGAAATCAGTGAAGAAACCATACATTTACAGTAAAATCACATGTATACTTCAGTACAAATGAGGTCAGTTTTTGCAACGGTTGAGTCATCACATTTATAAATGCTTTTTACTCCCCATCTAATCACCCTATTTATGTGACACATCCATGTCTGGTACATGACTACAGCAGCACATTTGTGTGATGCAGTATGTAATTGCATATTGTTTGATATCATTGAAGACAATGAAATTCTAACCTCGTTGGCAAAACATCAAAGTAGAGGAATATCCTCAAAGTAACCCCACATCTATGAATCTATTGCATCGCAAAAAAAATATTTTCTTAATTAGTATTTTGATCTTGTTTTCCAGGGGGAAAAAATCCAGAAAAGAACAAATTTACTTCACACAAATGTTTATATTGGGGAATTATTAAAATTATTATTATTATTTATTTATTTATTTATTTATTTAGTCATAAATCCTTAAAAATTTAGAAAGGGATGTGCTAAAAAAAAAAAAATCAATAGATAGGTACATTCTGCTGTGGAGCTCTCGCGAGCACCCTTCTGAAACCTAAAATTACGAATGGGACACCCTACGTGTCCCTACAAGTGCACAAGAATAGTTCTATTTGGGAGAAGGCCATTCTCTTCTTCCTTCTGATGGTTGATTAACATTAAGGCCATAGACAACAGTAGGAATATTAGGGTATGTTTACACGACGACACTGTTTTCAAATGAGAACTTTTTATGTGTTTTGGTCTTTCATTTACACGACAATAGCATTTTGTGGGCCTGAGAACACAAGCTTTTGAAAACTGTTTTCACAAAAGCATTTAAAACCTTGCACTTTGAAACCTGTGATGTCATGCACATGAGTAATGCATGTTCATGCATGCGTATTACATGTTTGTGGGATGTTTCTTGACAAAGTGAAGTCAACTACTGGCCTGGCATGCATAGTACAGGCTTTTTAGTTGTAATGTTGTCTAGAATATGACCATGTGTATTAATGAAGCAGCGACAGAAATGGAGGCTGAAATGAGCATCTTTAATCCGTGCTGCCGTCTCTGCTGCACAGTGAAAGACGTGAAGACACCTCATCACTGGACCACAGAGATGTCTACATTATATTAGAATTGTCTAGGCTTCCTCAGCGCTTGTATACACAGTGATACAAACAGTAATCTGTTGTTTATTTTTGTATCAATTCAAGGCTCTCTTTCTTTTTGGTTTTAGTGATTCTTGCTTATTCACTCTAAAAAATGCTGGATTGTTTCAACCCATGTTTGGGTCAAATATGGACAAATCCAACTGTTGGGTTTTAATTTAAACCAATGGTTGGGTTTGTCCATATATGACCCAAACATGGGTTGAAATAACCCAGCATTGTTAGTGTACTTAGTTTGTTAAAATCCCTAACCCTAAGTATTAAACTTACTGTATAACTGGTGGCCCAAATAGTGTGGCTTGTTGAGAAGAGGTGTGCTCTATTTTAAGCAATTGGCTAGTTCTATATGCCGGTCTAGTGAGTGTGTGCATATACCCTTCTGTTTTTGCCTGATGAGATAGCCGGGGAAAGATGAAAATGAACTTTTATGGATGTTTATAGGATCTACATAATATCACTTAAAATATTACTAAGATCTACACTCACCGGCCACTTTATTAGATACACCCTACTAGTTCTTGGTTGGACCCCCTTTTGCCTTCAGAACGGCCTTAATTCTTCATGGCATAGATTCAACACGGTGCTGAAAACATTCCTCAGTCCTCGACATTCCAGTGGTGCTCTATTGGATTAAGATAGTGACTTTGGAGGCCATTTGAGTTTAGTGAACTTATTTTCATGTTCAAGAAACCAGATTGAGATGATTTGAGCTTTGTGATATGTCATGTTATGAAAAAAAAAAAAAAAGGTTACCCCAGATAAAAAATGTGAACAACCATATAACAAACATTACTGCTTGTAAGTTGCACTTCCTAAAACATTCTAGAACTGTTGAGAACTTTCTGGAATTCTTTAGAATTGCTTTTCTAGAACAATCCAAATCTTGGTATGCATGTATAGGAGAGAGGGACCGATAGAGAGAGGGAGCTTTAGGAGCAAACAACTCAACTTGATACTTTTGATATGTTTTTGTAGTAATATATAATGTCGCACAAGATAAGTGGTACTACCTTACAGTAGAACAAGGCTATCTGGACCAATAATCTAGTGAGATTTCAGCAATCTCATAGAAGAGGAAGTGTGCCTTAAGAAGAATCTTCACTAGAAGAAAAGTGCAGATTGCCACTCCAAATGCAAATTATTGGGCGGTACCAGTTTCTTGGAGCAGAAATTAAAGGAAGGAAGGAACTAATAGTGGAAATTTCCATAGAAGTCACAAAATTGTGGAAGAATAAATTGAACTGTAAAATTAAGAATTAGAACCTTTTTCATTGTTTTTAAGCAAAAGTTCATCAATTTATGATACAGGAAACCTTTTATTTGAAAAATAGCCAAAAAGTTAAAACCCTAATGGGCACACTGTGGTCATAAAGGAATGGACATGGTCGGCAACAATACTCTTGTGTAGTCTGTGGTGTTTAAACGATGCTCAAATGGTACTAAGGGGCCCAAAGTGTCTACCACATATCCCCCACACCATTACACCACTAGCAGAAATACAATGCTTTCATGTTGTTTACACCAAATCCTGCCCCCACCATCTGAATGTCGCCAGTCTTCTATTGGTCAGTCTTCTATTCTACTGCCAATTTTGGTGAGCCTGTGTGAATTGTAGCCTCAGTTTTCTGTATTTAGCTGACAGTGTGTCACCCAGTGTGTCTCAAGGTTCAGCGTGTTGTGGGTGCAGAGATGCTTTTCTGCATACCTTGGTTGTAACAAGGGGTTATTTGAGTTACCGTTGTCTTTCTATCAGCTCAAAGCAGTCTGGTCATTCTTTTCTGACCTCTGGCATCAACAAGGCATTTTGCCCACAGAAGTGTCGCTCACTGGATATTTTCTATTTTTCAGCCCATTCTCTGTAAACCCTAGAGATGGTTGTGTGTGAAAATCCCAGTAGATCAGGCAGTTTCTGAAATTCTCAGACCAGCCCGTCTGGCACCAACAACCATGCTAGTTCAAAGTCACTTAAATCACCTTTCTTTCCCATCGTCTTTCGTCTTGACCTGTTTACATGGGGACATTTAATATTCAACAATATTATTGATCTGCCTTACTTCGGGTGGACGATGACGCAATTTTCTTCTAGAAACAAACTTTGTTGTATTATTTTCATGTTATCAATGTGAAGCTGCTTTGATGCAATCTGTATTGTAAAAAGCACTATACAAATAAAGGTGACTTGACTTGACATGCCTAATTGCATTGAGTTGCTGCCGTGCTATTGGCTGATTAGATACTTGCATTAACAAGCAGTTGAACAGGTGTACTCAAAAAAGTGGCCAGTGAGTGTATTACTATTATATGAGCCAATGACTTACAGATGTGTTACAGTCTGGTGAATGAAAAAAACAAATACTTTACTGTCCACAAAGAGATATTTGACTTGGACTCATGGTGCATACATAATGTCTTATTCCCCAACCAATTATGCCCATTGTGAATATACAAATGTTGAATAACTAAATTTAAAATGAAACCTAGCAAAACTATGTATATAAACAAGGTAAGACATTATATAGAAAATATTTTATTTCTCAAAAATATTCATATTACATGCACTTGTTATTTAACATTTTAACTGTAATGGTTATACACATTTTTAAAATAAATTCGGCTTCCCTTATAACTATAAGAATAACCATAATTAGATGTTTGCATGAAATATCCTGTAAACATTCAATGTTTGTCCTGTGAGATATAAGCTACAATTTTTTTTTCCATAAATATTTTCTCAATTCTATATATGTATTTTCACATGCCTTCATCAATTTTCTCCATGGATTTTGTCACTACATATTTTACATTTACACCTTGTTCTCTTTGAATCAACTATCTTTTTAGATAAAAACAAGGGCCGTAAAAAGTAGCAAATTTATTTTATTTTTTGTTTAATTTAGGTTTGTTACTTTTAATATAGTCAAGTAAAAATATAAAAGTTGTCTTCATCAGATAGTTAGGATATATTTTACTCGTAGTAGACAGATAATTATTTATGAAATAGATGCTCTTTACTCATCTCACTTGCACAAAAACAATTGCAGTAATTAATAGAAACTCACAGAGGAAAGTCAAACATTATATGCAAACCTACAATAATTAAATTTCATGTTAAATAATACAAACAGTTATATACAAACAGCAATAATAGTGTTACTAAACCGTACACTGAGTCCATATCCCAGGCATTAGATCTTGATGAGGGTTGTGTTGCTCCACGCTGAAAGAGGAGGCAGTTTTTGAGTAGGTTAGTCACCCAGCAGAAAATCGTCTCTCTGGAAATTGTATATTACACAATTGAGCGTTTTGTATGAATGAAGAAATCTCCTGTGGATCCCGCAGAATCAACAGTAGAAAGAATGAAAGATAATCTCCATATTTTGAGAGGTACACAATAATGTAAGGAGGATGTTTTCTCGTGTCTCTGACAGACCATAATTTGTAAATCCCATTTTTTTTGATATCCAGGATCAGGGAATCCATCATCATTTTTGTACCGGTTTTTCAAAGCAAAATAGGATTGGATCACCCTGATCCAGATACACACTTTCAGATTATCAAATCCGGATTACCAATGGGGTTACATTTCACAATGTCTGATTGCTATGTGAAGAACAACAGGTAGAAGAGTCAATGTGGGTTACTTAAAGTGTTTTATTTGAAGAGAAAGAACATGACATAAACAAACAGGTAGAAGAGTCAATGTGGGTTACTTAAAGTGTTTTATTTGAAGAGAAAGAACATGACATAAACAAACAGACATCCCCTTCCATTTTCAATTTCCTCTAAACAATCAGACCCCTACGGAGGCACTAAAGGTACATGGTGATGAAAGAAAAAAATGAAATCTCAATCAGCAAAATTATATATTTGAATGCTTTGCGTTCTCTCGCAAAACTTTTGCTTATTGAGTACCTTCAGGGCATGGTGCCGAAGACATGTACTGAGTTTTGTAACGATATGCCAATGCATTCGTAAAATATAGCAATATGCAAAACCGTTGCAGTTATAGCTTTGGATGTTTTTTTGTCATTTTGTAATTAAAATGACATCCATGTTTTTCAAGGTACACCAATGTCATCATGGACTATGGTAGCAACTGAGACAAAGATGCTGCTTGTCAATATTGAAGTCAATCAGACTAACGGTACTGTAGTTAGAGCCAATTTCATGTTTTGTTCAATTATAGCGCCACCAAGTGGCACAGTCCCATTGTTTTTTTGGTTTTTTTGTGTGTGTCCTCAGAGTGACCCCATATATAAGCATGTCAAATTTGGTAAAAATATTTTTAGTTATAGATATTTTTATTTATGATTGGTGCCTAGTTAGCCAATGTTAGTTGAACAGATAATAGAAAGAACTGCTGTGAGACCACTGAATAATTTAAAAGGAATTTGTAGTGTTCATTGAAAATACAGCAGCAACTGTGCCCACAAGGAAGGGGATGGAAGTCCTTCTGTGTGGATCATCAGTCAGTTGAACTTGTTGGGCTGTTGCATTGGATCGTCAGCCTGTGATGGCACTCAAAGTCCAGGTGTTGTAGTGTATGGGCTCCGTTGTTTCTTTGCATATCATTATGCAGTTTTTATTGACAGTCATTTCACTGTATGTAATTCACAAATTAATGCCAAAATGTTTAATATTCGCGCTGTCAATGCATTAATGTTTAAGATTAATTAAATCGTTAAATCTTGTATTTGTAACATGGTATCTGCGAAAAAACATGGTTACCACATTTGTACAAAAATAAAACCATGGTTATTTTTTGTAAGGATGTTTATCAGTCAAATTAATTTAAAAATGTAAATTTAATACGTATGAAATATCAGTAGGAGAAAAACACTGTTAATAAGACGAGCACTGGACTACAGCAGGTTAGTCGTGAAATAAGTTTATTTATCATTCAGAATGCACATTTGGAAGGAACATATAACATTTTAGCAGGTTGAAGATATGAGATGTGAACGTCATCAGTTTCAAAACGCATACACCAACGTGCTCCCGGTTCCAGTGAAATCATAAAACAAAATGCACACCCTGTGTCCCTGCTCTTGATATACAATCTCTGCACATCTTTGGTTTTAATGAGAAAAAAATATGAACTATTTGAGGGCGAATTCGATTCCAGAACCTCTGGCACGCTTAACAAAAATTCTACCACCTGTCCATTAGGACACACTAATATGAAATGCGGATCTATGTATTTATTCACTGATGTAAATACTCTCAAGACTAACAATTTATTGTATTATAGAAGATGCAAGGATGAAACTATCACATTAAGCATGAGTTCTTGTGCTATTGAAATTGATCATTATTTGTTTTTTGTTTTTTTTTACCTAATGAGAGTTTCGTTGTCAATGGTCATGGCTCAATTTTGAAATTAAGTGTTGCATTCTTCTCTTGGGCGTTTCAGAATTCTGGACTTTTAGTGTCAATTACAGTCTCTTTACCTGTCTAATAATTATGCAAATCTAAATATAAGGTGGTTTTCACTTTAAGCCACACCTTCCCTCATGAACAATTACATATTGAATGATTATATACAATCTTAAGAGTAATTTTTGGAGAAGTTTAAAGTTTGGAGTTGGGAAAATGGTAGGAAAAATATGTTTTTCTTCATGTCTGTTGTAGTTCTCAAAACAAATATGGCATCAGTGTTGCAGGTTGGATGTCAGTAAGATAAAACGTCTTTAGTTCTTGTGTCTTTTTACTATATGGCATGTCAAACCCGCAGGATATCTTATTGAAGAGCTGCTGCAGATGGTAAGATTATGGCTACATTTATGGAAGATGTAAATGTAAAAGCTGAATGCAACGAAAATGCATTTGCAATGTAATTACATGTGATGTACCCTGCAAATAATCGTATACTGTATTACTCTACGAGGTCATTCAAGTGCTGTTGAAGATTTTGGGGATTTTTCTTTTTATTCTGCTCTTGCTCTGTGATAAAGACAACACACTTTGATGCTGTGATCTGCTCAACCAAGTTAATCAACAATGTTTTTATTTTTGAACTTTTTTCAACATTTATTAATTTCTAATCTTTATTAAAATCCTTAACTGATGGGTTTGTAAAGAACAAAATGCAAGAAATTACAGAAAGCATTTTTAAATATGCCTCAGTTCGTTTTAAAATGAGGAAAATTTTTCAGTTTCCACAACTGAAGGTATAAAAGCTGTCAAATAAATCCAGCTTAAAGTACTATCCCCAAAGAGATTTGTTAATGAAAGGTGTAAATGAGTCTGTAACACTGTTCATAATGTGGGCAATAAGGAGATGTAAACCAACTGAATTTAAACATACATTTGATTCACAAAATAAAATGCCGCACATGAACGTAAAAGAAACCGTCCATGGAGGGTTTTGAATTGGGCCAGTGGCCACCAACATCTATTCAGGAAAATTACAAATCTAGTTTGTTTCTGCTTTTCTTATGTCATGACTCTGTTCTATTCCATTTACCACTAGGTAACTGTTTGACCCCTAAAAAGGTGGGACCCTGCAAAGGTGCTTTCCCTCGTTGGCATTACAATGGTGCATCCAGCAAGTGTGAGCAGTTCGTCTTTGGAGGGTGTAAGGCAAATAACAACAACTATCTCTCCGAAAAGGAGTGTTTAAATGCCTGTAAAAACATCAAAGGTAATGCACATCTCATTGTATTGTGGCAGTGTTGCACTATTGGTTTATAGGAATACCTAAATATGAAAACTGTCCTTATTTATTTGTGTGCTAACACAGTATGCTGTTTTTTATCTCCCATGGAAACACTAAAGAGAAATTTGAAGAATCTTCACTTGGTTATTTACTTCACAATGACAGTTAATAGACCTATTAACTGTCACACTATAATAAAAGCATCATTAAAGTCCATTCTACTTTTCAACTCTTCTAAAAAATGTATGAAATGGTGTTGTTTAATTATCTGGTCACACTTTATATTAGGTGTCTTTAACTACTATGTACTTGCATCAAAAAATAAGTACAATGTACTTATTGTGTTTATGTTGTATTATAAAAATCTTGCTTTTATTAAGGTGGGCTATGGGTAAGTTTAGGACAGGATTGGTGGTATGGTTAGGTTTAAGGGTGGGTTAAAAGGTAAGGGAAGTGTAATTATAGATGTACTTACAGAAATTAATTACAGCTGTAATGCAGGTAATTATAATAATAAAACATGTATGTACACAATAAGTGCATTGTATCAAATTATTAACTTAAATGTTAGTACATAGTAGTTAAAGACATCAAATATAAAGTGGGACTGATTATCTTTAACTCTGCTGCAGTTCTTAAATCAAATGTGGCATCAGTGGTTCAGGTTGGACAGAAATAACATTTAATTTAATTATGTCTGATTCCCATACAGCATGACTTTAAACCTGCAGAATATTTAATTTTAAGAGCTGCCACAAATGGGAAAAGAAACCATGAAAAAAAAACAAAAAAACATCCCCTTTGGTGTTAACAGAATATTACAGAATATGAGTGCAAAATGAGGGTGGGTTTTGGTTCAGCTACTCTATATGGCCATGCAGACATTTTAGAGAATTCTATGCTTGCAACTTTGTTTGCTCCAGGTCCTTTTCTGTTCCAAAGTGATATTGCCCCTGTGCACAAAGTGGGTTCATAAAGAAATAGTTTAGTGACTTTGGAGAAGTCGTCGCTTTGACTGGCCCCTTACCTGAAGCCTTCCAGAACACCTTTGTGATGAATTAGTGGAGAGGCAACCTCCGAGCCTTACCTCATTGATGCTTGTGTCTTGCACAGTTAAAGAGATTCCTCACCCCAACATGAACATTTTCTCATCATTTATTCGCTTTCATGCCGTCCCAAATGTATATAAGAGATTTTTAGAAAAATAATCCATCTCTACCCAAGTGGATGGGTACCTCAAAGCTGACACCTCAAAAACCATGCAAAAAGAAACTGAACCCCAGTTGATGAATCAATGTCTTATGAAGCAAAACGATAGGTGTGTGTGAGAAAAATACTAATATTTTTAAACTATCACTTTGGGGGAGACCTGATCTGGCCACTGGATGGTGTTGGCTCTGACACGCGCACACACACATTTTAATTTGCCTCTCCTCTTTTACCGCTATGGTCCGGGTGCACACGAGACCCATAGCACTTGTTCATTCAAACTCAACGTACGCATCGCCCCCGCTACAATAAACTCACATCGCATACACATTCAAGTATAATTACCAGTTGGTTGATATATGTTGAGTGATTCCAGATGCTGAGGAGGTTGTTGGTATCTAGGGCTAGCGCTCCGTCTCGTCTCCGCAATAATGGCGCCATCCGGGATGGATGTGTTGTGTGATGTGGCAAATGTTGTTAGGTTTATGTTAATTTCTTGTTGGAAATCTCAGAAGTGAAGACTAGGAGACTTGGATGTATCTACAACTGGATTCTTTACTGAGAACGTGTTGTTGGTGGCTGCAGTCATCAAGTCCAACTAAGGCAGGCATGCATTGTATTGGGCTTATGAGATATAAGTACTGCCCACTAAATGCCTATAAAATACAATGTATTTCACCTTAGATTTCCAAGTGATGTTATGTAAGGAGGTAGGATCCGCAGATCTTAAACCTATTCTTATAATGCAATCTAATACAAATGTAAACCTTCTTAAGTCCATTCTATAACCTATCAGTCAACATAAGTCCAATCTTCCAGTCATGTATCTTGAAAAAGTTACAGGCACATATCACTTATTCTGTGTCGTGTCCTAGATTTAAGTAAGTGTAATAGTTCTGATTTAATGACGAAGAGAGGGGCTGCTTCAGAGTAGCAAGCAGTAGAAGCTGATTAACATTGTTAATTTCTCTAAAGTTCTTTTAGTTTTTTTTCTACACTACTGTGGTAAACCTGGACATTGGATGATAATGACAACTGCCCTCTCTTAGGACATTTAAAGGGGTATTATGCCCTTTTACTAAGTCTTGATTTTGTTTTTGGGGTGTAGCCTACTACAAAGTTTTCATGCTTGATTTTTTTTTCTTACACATTATATATATTATGTTATCCACCATTTATTTGTGATATTTGTCAGAAAACTAAGGTAATACAAACTGTAATCGATCACAAAACCATGGTTAATTTTCCCAAGGAGCGGCGAACCATCTTACAAAAGCGAGAGCTTACAAAAGCGAGAGCTTACAAAAGCAACAGAAAACAAGCTGTTCTCCTTAAAATGTGCAGCGTGCACAGATAAATGTTGGGGTTACAATTAATGTTGTCAAAAGTACCAAGTCGGTACTGAAATTTTAAAAATGTGATGCTTTGAGCGCTGTTGAGCAGAATAATAAACACATCTGACTTGCCAATGTGCTCAAGCGCTCATCGGATATGTCTGTGATTGGCTACAATGATCAACGCACGGGAGAGTTCCAGAGCACACGGAAATGTTTGCAAGTTTTTTAAGAAACGGGAGCGGGAGCTTTTGAAAGCACAAGCAGCCGTCTATCAGTGGACTGGTCCGCCGATAGACGCCTGCTTTCAAACGCTCCCGTCTGTATCTGTGTAAGCGATCAGTGTAGCCAATCACAGACATATTTGATGAGCGTGTGAGTACAATGGACAATCAGAGGTGTTTATGATTCCGCTCAACAGCGCTCAAAGCATTTCACATTTTTTAAATTTCAAAATTGGTACACTCTTTTGGTCTTTCCAAGCTGAGACATGGATGCAGAGATTTGCCTCCATTCTACACCAGTGCATCAGTGAGGTCAGGCACTGATGCTGGGTAAATGGCCCTGTTGGGGTACGGGTCTATGACTTCTGCAGGCCTGGCAAGTTCATCCACACAAAATATCAGTATGGATCTCGCTTTGTGTTCAGGGGCATCTTCTGTCTGGAATAGACAAACTGCTGCAACAATGTTGAAAGGACACCTTTTTCTTGAATGCCATTGTATGGTGTGGCATTAGGATTTGTCCTCACATAAATTAGATTATCATGTGTATTCCTTTAATCCTTTAAGACATTTCCTTTCATTAAATCCTCAATCTCTCATGGCCCATCAGAAAGTAATGTCTTCTCAAATGTTGTCTGTCTGCAGAAATCCCTGGTGGAGATACGAGAATGGGGGCTAAGGAAGGTATGTTTGCTTTCGATCTCCCCTCTGCCAAAAACTTCCCCCAGAGTGTGTTGCTCGTCTCAGTCTGTGGTTTTGTCTGTGTGTGATACAGACTGTTCTCCTTCATGTGGAGAAGAGCAGTTTAAATGCTCCAACAGCTGCTGTGTGAAGAAAGAGTTTGAGTGTGATGGACTGCAGCAATGCAGCGACAGTTCTGATGAGAACAACTGTGAGCAATGTGAGACTCGGCACCGTAACCACACACACACACCTCATGACATGTACTCCGTTTCTAAATTTACTTCTTTTACTTTTTAGTGAATAAAAGCCTGAGTCGACTTCTTAAGATTGGGGTGAATAAAAAAGGTGAGTTTTATGTAGTGCTGAGAAATTGTAATTGTATTGCCGTGACACACCAAGCCAATGGTGGGCCATCAATGAGCGTCTGTCAGGTTAGTTTTGCCCAGTTGAGCTTGTTGAATCGGTGTCAGTGAGAGAGAGAACTCTGATTGGCTGTGCAGACGGCACAGACAGAAGGCTGTTATAATTCTACGTCATTTTACCTGAGCATTCCGATATGTAAATATTTTCATAAAATGAGCTGCCTGGAATGAAGAAGGTGATTAGCATGATTGATATTCAAAATGGTAAGCAAGTGCTGCTTTGTTTATTGTGTTGTCCTAGTTTGGGTTTCTCTTTTTGAATGAAGAATGTAGACTATTGATACCGGCTGATATAAACAGTTATTCCATTACATACAATACATGCTAGTTGTCAGTTGCCTGTAGTCTTTGCGGTATGTTGAAGCACAGACTCAGCCGACCTGAGATGACGACACAGTCGGCTTTCCTCTCCACTAGTTCTTTGACTTTGGCTTGTCACAGCCTTTACACACCAGCAGCCTTATTAGGTCATAAAAGGTGCAATAGGTGATTCTCTACAGAAACATTTTGTTATGCTGGTTGAAAGTCTCCTCATATCCTGATAGCAATCACTATGTTAAGCGTCTAAATGTGTTTTTATAAATATTTATCACCCGTGGAAGACTTAGGACCATAAAGTGTTCGTACAATCATTGCATTTGTTCCGAAGGAAATAATGTGTTCCCTGTCAGGCAACGTGTGTTTTCACACCACTGCGCAGCCTGTTCACACAGACATCATATGTCATCAGTGTGTTTCACGTACACTGTGCTGACAGAGCGAGAATGGCAGTCAAGCGTTACTGTGGTATTGTGTTACTCACTGAACTGTAAAGTTTTCTCACCGGTGAATGACACATGATGTAATCCAATAACGTTGTCTCTGGTCATCTCTCTTCTGGTCTGTGTGTGTTCATGTGTTTTGGAGGAGACGAGGCTTTGGACGGCGATTTGCAGTAAAGGCGGGATGCTAGCAGGCTAAAGTTTTTCTTTTATAAAAATCATAAAAATCATAAGAAGAAATTTAGTGGAATCTCCTGGCTATTCTTGTCTATATATAAATAAATAAAAAAGCTGTCAAGCTGCAATAAAGGCAAAAACCAAAAGATAAAACAAGATAGTCCATACAGCAAGGCTTTTGGAGCAATTTGATTGAATGGACCAAATTTTCCTCTCCACATTTGCCTATTTTATGAAGTAGTGCTTTTAGTTTACATGCATTGTGCAAAAGTTTGATGTCAAGAATGCTCAAAGCTATTAATTCTCTCACATCACAACTCATGACAGCATTTTGATGATGTGGAAGGTCTGATGAGCTATTGCATAGTGGAATTTTAGGTGGACGATGCCTTTATTAGGGCCCAAGCCCTGAAAGGGCGAAGGCCCTATTGTTTTCGGTAGGATTATTAGGGCCCAAGCCCTGAAAGGGCGAAGGCCCTATTGTTTTCGGTAGGATTATTATTATTATTATTATTATTATTATTATTATTATTATTATTATTTTGTCAACCTTTCGGCCACTTTTGGGGCCCTTAACATGCTCGAAAACTCTTGAAATTTTGCACACAGGTCAGAACCCGCGGCCATCAGGGCCGGACTGAAGCTGGTACCCGGGCGTGGCAGGGGGGCTCGACAGCGCCCCCTGGAACGGGATCCGAACACTTGTCCATAAATCAGACACGCTTGCATGTAATAATATGAAACTCGGTACACATATAGAACTCATCGGGCCGAACAACTTTCGTGCTCTAAGTTTTACGCCAGCCCAACAGGAAGTCGGCTATTTAGGGTTGTTTGGAAACGCATGCTGTGGAATTTAATGTACTCCTCCTAGGGAATTCATCGATTCGCCTCCAAACTCGGTGTGCATGAAGTCAAGACATTGAGGATGCTAAATTGCGGACGGATTTTTGATATCTCGAACGGTTTGGCCGTGGCGAGGAAACGAATTTATGGCGAAAAAATGAAACAGGAAGTGTGTTATAACTTCTGCATACATTAACTGATCTTGATGAAACTTCAGCAGTGTGTTCGTTGTAAGAGGCCGATCGCACAGATGTGACTATTGTGAGTCAAAGTTATAGCGCCACCAACAGGCAGCAGGAAGTACATCACTATTAAAATGCTTTGAAATCACTGTCTTATTTTTACCAGATTTGCTTCAAACTTTATGTGTACAATGTAGACACACGGCAGATGTAAACCTGTGAAAGGATTATTGATATCTTAGATACTGTTGCCGTGGCAACGCATCAAACTTTAATATTCTTTTTTTATGCTTTTGAGACTCTTAACATACTTGAAATTGCATGAAACTCGACAGACACATCACATTTATTATCCAGTAGACATGTGCAAAGTTTCAGAAACGGGCGTGGTGAGGGGCTCAGTAGCGCCACCTTTAGTCATAAGTGGGGGTGTTAGTTTTATCAACAGCAACAAAACTTGGTATGTGTATTGTTCTCATCAAGACGGACAACTTTCTAATTTACATGAACCATCTCTGACCAACAGGAAGAGAGATATTTTGGTTTGAATGTGGATTTTCTGAAGAATTTTCTCTCCCTCTCTGTGTCTGTGTGTGTGTGAGGGGAGGGGGGGATTTGACTATTGCTTTTATATTGTTAATCAAGGTTTCAGGGGCTTTTGGGGTCCTTAACGTGCTCAAAAACTCTTGAAACTTTGCACACAGGTCAGAACCCACGGCCATCAGGGCCGGGCTGAAGCTGGGACCCGGGCGTGGCTGGGGGGCTCAACAGCGCCCCCTTGAACGGGGTTCTAAAACTTGATCCATATATCAAACACGCTCGCATGAATTAATATGAAACTCGGTACACATATAGATCTCATCGGGCCGAACAACTTTACCCCGGTCAAGTTTTACGCCAGCCCAACAGGAAGTCGGCTATTATGGGTTGTTTGGAAAACGCTTGCTGTGGAATGTGAAATACTCCTCCTAGAAAATTCACCGTGCCCCCTTCAAACTCGGTGTGGATGTAGTCAAGACATTGAGGATGCTAAATTGCGGACGGATTTTTGATATCTCGAACGGTTTGGCTGTGGCGAGGAATCGAATTTATGGCGAGAAAAGAGAAACACGGAAGTGGAATAACTTCTGCATACATTAACTGATCTTGATGAAACTTCAGCAGTGTGTTCGTGGTAAGAGGCCGATCAGATGGATGTAGCTATTGTGAGTCAAAGTTATAGCGCCACCAACTGGCAGCAGGAAGTGTGTCACTTTCAACATGCTTTTGACAAAAGTGGGGGGGTTAGTTTTAACTACAGTAAAGAAAAAATAGTTTGTATATTGTTCTCATCAAGCCGGACAACTTTCTAATTTACATTCAATAGCTCTGGCCATCAGGAAGTCAGATATTTTGGTCTGAATGTGGATTTTTTTGCAAAATCAGCCTCTGAATTTTTAGCCACTCCTCTTAAACTATTTATTTTATTCGTACCAAACTTTTTCAACATGATGAAACTACATTAAATATGCTAAATTGTGAATGGATAATAAATATCTCAAACGGTTTTGCTATGGCGAGGGATTAAATAATGTCCAAAAAGGAAACACTAAAAATCTTCTAAAAATGTAATTATATACCATTTATTTCTATATAAAAGTATACAAATATCACAACTAAACCCATTTTATTCTGTTTTTGCAATTCAAGAAGAATGAAAAAGTTAAAACAGGCTATTTAGTGCTATTTGGTTCAACAAAAAAGCAAACATAGGGCTATACTGCCCTCTTGTGTCCAAAAGGACATCAAAATAGTATATAAAACTTTTTACCAGGTAGGCCAATATTGTATTTAAATATACATGTATTAGGTATGTGTCTGAGGATATTTTCCCACCGGTTAATCGACGTGTGACACGAGTGGGTGCTTTTAAATCGCTAATATAATAGTGTAAGAAAAATAATGATAATGTTGCACACACAAATCACACACATGTGGGAAAGAATGATGCTTTTAAACAACACTAAACCGCCATTAGGTGTCGCCAGGCATCCATCTTAATAAGCGAGTCATTGATTCATTCGTTCAAACGATTCGTTCGAATGAGTCGATCATGATTAAGACAGATGTTTATGGATTGATCATTCAATCTTTGAGTCAACCGATTCGTTAAAAATGCTGAATCGTTCAGTTATGAGAAAACACGTGATGCGTGATGGTTCTGCCGTGATCTTTGTTTAACTATTTTCGCTGCTGAAACAGAACAAAAACAGTCAACATTGCATCTAAAATGTAAGTGACTTAATTGTAACTGTTTATTAACCTGTTGTATGAAATCTAGGGGTGGGAGAAAAAATTGATTCTTAGATGCATCGCGATGCGGACGTGGACGATTCTGAATCGATTCACAAATGTCAAAAAATCGATTCTCTAAAAAAATATTTTTCTAATAACGTAATATTGACGGAAGGCAAAAGGCGGAACTCTAAGCGGACGTGCGTGCAGTCTGTGGCGCGCACATAACAGAGAAGTTTCTTCTGCTCACCAAGGCTGCATTTATTTGATTAAAAATACAAACAAAAACAGTAATATTGTAAAATAGTATTCCAATTTAAAACAGCTGCTTTCTATTTTAATATATTTTAAACTGTTATTTATTCCTGTGATCAAAGCTGAGTTTTCAGCATCATTACTCCAGTCGTCACTGTCACATGATCCTTCAGAAATTATTCTAATATGATGAAATATATACTCTAATATATATTCTAATATATATTCTAATATGATGAAATATATACTCAAGAAACATTCATTATTATTTTAAATGTCGAAAACAGTTGTGTACAGTCTTTGATGAATAGAAAGTTCAAAAGAACAGCATTTATCTGAAATCTAAAGCTTTTGTAACGTTAAACACTACCGCTCAAAAGTTTGTGGTTAGTAATAATTAAAATTTTATTTTTGGGGGAAAGAAATAAAATAAATCAGTACTTTTATTTATGAAGGATGAGTTAAACTGATCAACAGTTACAGTAAAGACATTTATAATGTTAAAAATATATATATTTGAAATATATGCTGTTCTTTTGAACTTTACATTCATCAAAGCATTTTGAAAAAAAAAAATCTGTACACAACTGTTTTCAACATTGAAAATAATAATGAATATTTATTGAGCATCAATCATCATATTAGTATGATTTCTGAAGGATCATGTGACACTGAAGACTGGAGTAATGATGCTGAAAACTCAACTTTGATCACAGAAATGAATTACTATGTAAAATATTTTAAAATTGAAAACAGCTGTTTTAAATTGGAATAATATTTCACAATATTACTGTTTTTGTTTGTATTTTTAATCAATAAATGCAGCCTTGGTGAGCAGAAGAGACTTCTCCTAAAAACATTAAAAATCTTACTGACCCCAAACTTTTGAACAATAATATATATATATATATATATATATATATATATATATATATATATATATATATATACATACATATATATGTATGTGTGTGTATGTATGTATGTGTATATATATATATATATATATATATATATATATATATATATATATATATATATATATAAATATAGCTGCGAGCAGCGATGGAGGGCCAAAGCCGGCGGTACCGCCACCGGGTTGCGGTGCCACCGGCTTGGGCCCGTAATCGCTGCTCGCAGCTATATTTATTATTATTATTATTATTATTATTATTATTATTATTATTATTATTTTGTCAACCTTTCGGCCACTTTTGGGGCCCTTAACATGCTCGAAAACTCTTGAAATTTTGCACACAGGTCAGAACCCGCGGCCATCAGGGCCGGACTGAAGCTGGTACCCGGGCGTGGCAGGGGGGCTCGACAGCGCCCCCTGGAACGGGATCCGAACACTTGTCCATAAATCAGACACGCTTGCATGTAATAATATGAAACTCGGTACACATATAGAACTCATCGGGCCGAACAACTTTCGTGCTCTAAGTTTTACGCCAGCCCAACAGGAAGTCGGCTATTTAGGGTTGTTTGGAAACGCATGCTGTGGAATTTAATGTACTCCTCCTAGGGAATTCATCGATTCGCCTCCAAACTCGGTGTGCATGAAGTCAAGACATTGAGGATGCTAAATTGCGGACGGATTTTTGATATCTCGAACGGTTTGGCCGTGGCGAGGAAACGAATTTATGGCGAAAAAATGAAACAGGAAGTGTGTTATAACTTCTGCATACATTAACTGATCTTGATGAAACTTCAGCAGTGTGTTCGTTGTAAGAGGCCGATCGCACAGATGTGACTATTGTGAGTCAAAGTTATAGCGCCACCAACAGGCAGCAGGAAGTACATCACTATTAAAATGCTTTGAAATCACTGTCTTATTTTTACCAGATTTGCTTCAAACTTTATGTGTACAATGTAGACACACGGCAGATGTAAACCTGTGAAAGGATTATTGATATCTTAGATACTGTTGCCGTGGCAACGCATCAAACTTTAATATTCTTTTTTTATGCTTTTGAGACTCTTAACATACTTGAAATTGCATGAAACTCGACAGACACATCACATTTATTATCCAGTAGACATGTGCAAAGTTTCAGAAACGGGCGTGGTGAGGGGCTCAGTAGCGCCACCTTTAGTCATAAGTGGGGGTGTTAGTTTTATCAACAGCAACAAAACTTGGTATGTGTATTGTTCTCATCAAGACGGACAACTTTCTAATTTACATGAACCATCTCTGACCAACAGGAAGAGAGATATTTTGGTTTGAATGTGGATTTTCTGAAGAATTTTCTCTCCCTCTCTGTGTCTGTGTGTGTGTGAGGGGAGGGGGGGATTTGACTATTGCTTTTATATTGTTAATCAAGGTTTCAGGGGCTTTTGGGGTCCTTAACGTGCTCAAAAACTCTTGAAACTTTGCACACAGGTCAGAACCCACGGCCATCAGGGCCGGGCTGAAGCTGGTACCCGGGCGTGGCTGGGGGGCTCAACAGCGCCCCCTTGAACGGGGTTCTAAAACTTGATCCATATATCAAACACGCTCGCATGAATTAATATGAAACTCGGTACACATATAGATCTCATCGGGCCGAACAACTTTACCCCGGTCAAGTTTTACGCCAGCCCAACAGGAAGTCGGCTATTATGGGTTGTTTGGAAAACGCTTGCTGTGGAATGTGAAATACTCCTCCTAGAAAATTCACCGTGCCCCCTTCAAACTCGGTGTGGATGTAGTCAAGACATTGAGGATGCTAAATTGCGGACGGATTTTTGATATCTCGAACGGTTTGGCTGTGGCGAGGAATCGAATTTATGGCGAGAAAAAAGAAACACGGAAGTGGAATAACTTCTGCATACATTAACTGATCTTGATGAAACTTCAGCAGTGTGTTCGTGGTAAGAGGCCGATCAGATGGATGTAGCTATTGTGAGTCAAAGTTATAGCGCCACCAACTGGCAGCAGGAAGTGTGTCACTTTCAACATGCTTTTGACAAAAGTGGGGGGGTTAGTTTTAACTACAGTAAAGAAAAAATAGTTTGTATATTGTTCTCATCAAGCCGGACAACTTTCTAATTTACATTCAATAGCTCTGGCCATCAGGAAGTCAGATATTTTGGTCTGAATGTGGATTTTTTTGCAAAATCAGCCTCTGAATTTTTAGCCACTCCTCTTAAACTATTTATTTTATTCGTACCAAACTTTTTCAACATGATGAAACTACATTAAATATGCTAAATTGTGAATGGATAATAAATATCTCAAACGGTTTTGCTATGGCGAGGGATTAAATAATGTCCAAAAAGGAAACACTAAAAATCTTCTAAAAATGTAATTATATACCATTTATTTCTATATAAAAGTATACAAATATCACAACTAAACCCATTTTATTCTGTTTTTGCAATTCAAGAAGAATGAAAAAGTTAAAACAGGCTATTTAGTGCTATTTGGTTCAACAAAAAAGCAAACATAGGGCTATACTGCCCTCTTGTGTCCAAAAGGACATCAAAATAGTATATAAAACTTTTTACCAGGTAGGCCAATATTGTATTTAAATATACATGTATTAGGTATGTGTCTGAGGATATTTTCCCACCGGTTAATCGACGTGTGACACGAGTGGGTGCTTTTAAATCGCTAATATAATAGTGTAAGAAAAATAATGATAATGTTGCACACACAAATCACACACATGTGGGAAAGAATGATGCTTTTAAACAACACTAAACCGCCATTAGGTGTCGCCAGGCATCCATCTTAATAAGCGAGTCATTGATTCATTCGTTCAAACGATTCGTTCGAATGAGTCGATCATGATTAAGACAGATGTTTATGGATTGATCATTCAATCTTTGAGTCAACCGATTCGTTAAAAATGCTGAATCGTTCAGTTATGAGAAAACACGTGATGCGTGATGGTTCTGCCGTGATCTTTGTTTAACTATTTTCGCTGCTGAAACAGAACAAAAACAGTCAACATTGCATCTAAAATGTAAGTGACTTAATTGTAACTGTTTATTAACCTGTTGTATGAAATCTAGGGGTGGGAGAAAAAATTTATTCTTAGATGCATCGCGATGCGGACGTGGACGATTCTGAATCGATTCACAAATGTCAAAAAATCGATTCTCTAAAAAAATATTTTTCTAATAACGTAATATTGACGGAAGGCAAAAGGCGGAACTCTAAGCGGACGTGCGTGCAGTCTGTGGCGCGCACATAACAGAGAAGTTTCTTCTGCTCACCAAGGCTGCATTTATTTGATTAAAAATACAAACAAAAACAGTAATATTGTAAAATATTATTCCAATTTAAAACAGCTGCTTTCTATTTTAATATATTTTAAACTGTTATTTATTCCTGTGATCAAAGCTGAGTTTTCAGCATCATTACTCCAGTCGTCACTGTCACATGATCCTTCAGAAATTATTCTAATATGATGATTGATACTCAAGAAACATTCATTATTATTTTAAATGTCGAAAACAGTTGTGTACAGTATTTGATGAATAGAAAGTTCAAAAGAACAGCATTTATCTGAAATCTAAAGCTTTTGTAACGTTAAACACTACCGCTCAAAAGTTTTGGGTTAGTAATAATTAAAATTTTATTTTTTGGGGAAATAAATAAAATAAATCAGTACTTTTATTTATGAAGGATGAGTTAAACTGATCAACAGTTACAGTAAAGACATTTATAATGTTAAAAATATATATATTTGAAATATATGCTGTTCTTTTGAACTTTACATTCATCAAAGCATTTTGAAAAAAAAAAAAATCTGTACACAACTGTTTTCAACATTGAAAATAATAATGAATATTTATTGAGCATCAATCATCATATTAGTATGATTTCTGAAGGATCATGTGACACTGAAGAGTGGAGTAATGATGCTGAAAACTCAACTTTGATCACAGAAATGAATTACTATGTAAAATATTTAAAAATTGAAAACAGCTGTTTTAAATTGGAATAATATTTCACAATATTACTGTTTTTGTTTGTATTTTTAATCAATAAATGCAGCCTTGGTGAGCAGAAGAGACTTCTCCTAAAAACATTAAAAATCTTACTGACCCCAAACTTTTGAACAATAATATATATATATATATATATATATATATATATATATATATATATATATATATATATATATATATATATATATGTATGTGTGTGTATGTATATATATATATATATATATATATATATATATATATAAATATATATAAATATAGCTGCGAGCAGCGATGGAGGGCCAAAGCCGGCGGTACCGCCACCCCGGCACCGGGGTTGCGGTGCCACCGGCTTGGGCCTGTAATCGCTGCTCGCAGCTATATTTTTTTCATTATTATCGATCTTAGATGTTTTCATTTATCAACAGTTAGTTTTATATTTTTGTTATCCCACCAACAGTTTGTGCAAGAAACGGATTGCTTATTTCTTCATAATCTTTAATTCTCTGCTAATCCTGTTCTCCTATTGTGATGGAACAGCCCACTGTACAGATCCTCCTGAAACGGGCCCATGTCGAGCCCATTTTACTCGTTGGTACTATGACCCTCTCAACAAAAAGTGTCATCACTTCATCTTTGGTGGCTGTGATGGCAATGAGAACAACTTTGAAACAACAGACAAATGCATGAGCAACTGCTCAGGTGTCACAGGTATGAAGAGTGCTCAAGTCTGATATAGTAGTGATGATGGCTGAAGTATGGATTTGATGTATATTTCTGATGTCTGTCTTTGTAGAAAAAGAAGTGTTTGCAAGAGGAATGTTTGCAAGGGATGATGAGGACCTAGGGGAAAGCCAGTCAGGTAACATCTAATCATCTTATTTACATACATATTCCTTTATATTTTCCTATATATAGCTTAAAATAATACTCTTGTGCCTCATTGCTTTTTTAATGTATTAAGCATGAATCTTTTTTTTTCTTTTTTTTTGGTTTATACTTAAAACCTAAATCAAAATATTTTCCTACGTCTTGTCATAATTTTGGGTAACACTTTACTTAGCCTTAATATATAATGCATTATAAAAGTATTTTTAATGCATCATACAATGCATCGTATGATCTCATGAATAACTGTAACCACAGCTATAATACTTTATACTTTCTAAAAATGTGACAATAAATAGATAAGAATTATAATGCATTAAAATGAGACTGATAACAAATTTTAGATGTGACAAGGAATCTGCAAAGATTAAAATGCATTTTAACTTTGGTTACAATTATTTATTAAAATATATAATGAATTACAACATACGTTATGAATACCTTTTATAATGCATTATATATCAGGCCTTCAAGTAAAACGTTACCCAATTTTGCTTGTTGCATTCATTTTGTAAATGTATCTTGTTTTAAGGATATTCATATATTTTGCTAGGAGGCAATACAGAATATTGGCTAAGAAAGTTTTTTTGTTGTTGTTGTTAGAGATTTGGTTTTGTTTTGCAGCACAACTATATTTATTTATTTATCTATTTATTTGTTTGTTTATTTATTTTATTTATTTAGTTAGTTATTTTCTAGTTACTTTTAGAACTTGAGTAATTATGTGTGAAGTATTTACGAGTTCACGCAGTGCATGTTCTGGATTGCCTTTTCTCCTCCCTCAGCTTCTGTTGCCCTGGCTGTGGTGTTGGTCGTGGGCATCTTGGCCGTTCTGGCTGTGCTGGGTTACTTCTTCCTCAAGAACAGGAGAAAAAACCATCAGCATCAGCGCGTGGCCACCAGCAGTCCTCCAGTGGCTTACAGTGAAGAAGACCAACAGATGGTCTACAACAGCACCACTGCCAAAGCATGACACCAGAATCTTTAAAACATTATGGTCTGCCACTCCGATCTACTGTAGGCTGGCTGCAGTGTAGGATGGGTCATATGAATCATTCCCTTGACAAAAGTACTCAGTTACAGGTTTCTGAACTTAAACTAAAGCCATATTACATGTTTGGCCACTGAACCAGGTCTTTTTATCTCAGGTCTTAATGATAAAGGTGTTTCTTTTTAATGTGGATATTTAGAATTAGTGTATTATGTTACATTGAGACTCAAGTGTGTGTTCGTGAAATGGCACGAGAGAGTTTGTAAAGTAGATATTGGATTTTTATCATTCCTTAAAAATGGTCTTCTACAATCAGAGAATTTTATATTCAGGTTTTATAAGCATGTGACAAAAGATATTGTAAAAGTCTTTTTGTTTTATTTGTTATTCGTAAGCTGCTTATCATTCTGAAGATTGTTGATGGGAGTAGAATTTCTTGAATTTTATCTATATTAATAATTCTGTAACATTTTTAATTGCATATATTTTTTTTCATGGTGACAAGTTATTGTTTATATGTTATATTTGTGAGATTAATTATTTGTCCCACAAACCCTTGTTCTTGTTGCACTAAATGTAAAATGTCTTCCAGCTTTTCTCTAAAGTGTTTATTAAAGAGAACTTAATTGAGTTTGAGTGATATTCCAGTTATTGAGTAGGCTACTGGGACAAAAGGGGCTTTAAAACTAGAAAACAAGGTTTAATCCATAATACATTTTTGCTTATAGGTCACAATTCGATGACGACACGACTGTTCAGCTGCTTTGTAGCTGAATGATGAACTTTGAACTGACTTGAATTGAACAACACACTTTTCTTTTTAGAGTTGCTTTAACTTTGCATCATTTAATCATTATTTTCCTGTTATCCCTGTCAAGCTGCTTTGAAGCAATCTGTATTGTATAAAGCGGCGGCGCTATATCAATAAAGGTGACTTGACAATTCAGTTTTTGGTCAATGACTGATGTGGAGACATGGAGGCCAAAACATACATTTTCCATTTCAAAAGAAGAAAAACGAACATACTGCACTAACTGCAATATTTAAATTACTAAAACATTTTAAAACGCTTAACGTGAAAAACAAATAAAGTGACTCAATGTACTGAAACAGCATTTATTTTCTATTCGTAAACGTTATGAATGAAATTATGCAAACCTGAAATGAATGCTCTGATAGAGCTCGTTGTTATTTGGTACAATAACAACATCCATTGGCAGTGACGTGTCTCGCATGTTTCGTGAAAATAGCTGTTAGACGAATTGATCAAAATAAAACAAAAAGCAGAGTAAAATGTTAGAAAATGGACAGAACATGTTCTTAGGACAAGCAGGAATAAAATTAATTTTAGTGAAATTTGGCCCATCATTGTTCCCCGAAAGTTGTTTGAAATCGCTCGGTTACGATAGTAAAAATAATTCTTCACTGTATTTTTAATACAATGTCTTTAACATTTCCGATGTTATTATCCACGTTGTTTGTTGTTCATACAGCCGCTGAAACCGCGTGTTGTCAATGACATCACATGGAACCTGTTACTTTTCTCAGCGCTGGTCATAATGGTCCAATCACATTCGTTTGTGCTTATAAATGGGAATATTGTTGAGAGAATTTTACATTTGTGTCAGATTATACTTTGGAATTAACGAATAAAACCGTATACACTTACAGTATTCGTGTACAAACAATAATTCTATTTTTTCTCCTAAAAGAATACATACAGACGGTTGGTCTGGGAACGCCCCCGGGAACGTTTTTAATTAAATAAGGGCAATCACAACCTATTGCAGTTAATTTTGCAATGTACCGTTGCCGGTCGGCAGGCGTCAATGACTCGCAATACGACATTTTGTCAAATACACACGATGTTCGCAGTGCTTTCCCCCACGCCGACTCCACCCTCGCCACGCCCCCAACTATGAGTAGATGCCGACTGTATGTATTGAACTATTTTTTACAGTCTATTTTCAGACGCTTTTTTGAATGGGGATCAGAATGAGACGTCATGCGCCCCCTTGAGGAAAACTTTCCTGCAATTCCTGCTCTTGTCCACTAGAAGACATCATTTCTCCAATTTAAAAGTAATAACCAATCACCTTAATGAATTTCCTTAAAGGATAGTGTTCTGTCGCTATAGCCTATTCACCATCATGTTTGTAATCATTTTTTGATAATCAAAAATATTATAGGCCCTAATCATTTTCCCCCACTAAATATTTTTTAATAAAATTACATTAAAATATAACATGCCACTGACCTTTTCTGTTATGTCTCAATACCTTGTTTTTTTTTAATGTTTTTTATTTTTTACTTCTGACTGAATTCTTCACCTTGAATTACTTGATGAACACAATGGTTTTAGACAAAAGCCAAACATTCATGTTTCCATGGAATCTGTCACTTCCAAGCAAGTCCTGACTTGTTTGGTCTTGTCTGAGATGTCTTACCGAAGAAACCAGTCATTATAATATCATCACTGATCATTCTGAACACACTGAATAGCAAAGCAATCTTAATTAAAGGAAAATGTTTGGCTCTCAACTTAAACGTCAATGTTAATTTATTCATTGGGGAGTGGCACCTCTCATAAATGTAAAACACCAACACTGTATGACTCAGATCAGGTTGAAAAAGTTTTATACAAATAGAAGTCCATGTGATGGTTGTCATTCTTTTTCACCCTCTAGTTTTCTTTGGCCTGATTTGTGTTGGGACCATAGACTGTAAAAAAATAGGTTGGGACATGTGCAGGCTGATCTATTATTCTGTCATACACTGAGAAGGTTCTAAGGTTTCTGAAATAACTGGAAGTTTACATTCTGACTTCTACTGATTCCCTAAAAAGTGTTTTCATTACATTTAAACAGATTTCCTCTTTCAGTGTGGGATGTTTTTTTATTGTTTGCCAGGAGTCGTGTAAGAATTCACTTTTTTCATGACAGTCTTTCTGTTTTTCAGGACAGTGGTGACGTGCGGATAGAATTCATACACCTGTTCTGCTGGTTGCGTTGGTGGACAAACATGTTTTTTGGCATGTCTTGACGTGTTTTGTTTCGATGTTAATCTTAATAATGACATATTTGAAGACTTGTGTGGTAATGTTATGTGATAAGACATAACATGAGTAAAATAACTGTTGCGTAAGTAAGCTGTGATAATTGATAAAATGACTCATGAGACATATACTGTACTTCCTGAGTTTTATCTTTCATTAAAGGATAAACTTTTGCGGCATGCATTTTGAAATCCCAAGAGTAATAAATGTCTGTGTTTGTCAGGTTAGGACATTCACGGGACATGCATTTTTAAAGTTGGAAATGTCAAAAAGGTTGAACTTCAGACTCAATCAATCAATCAATCAATCAATCAATCTTTTCAAATGATCAATCAAAACAACTTTAGTGAAAGCAGAATGTTTTAATTTAAAAGCTACATCCAGGCCTATTTTGACTTATTTATTCTAATTAACTCATTAAAATGTAATGGTGACGAATAATGTGGGCATGCAAATTTAAATTTATATGCAGGCTAGGCTATATATGGCTATATGCAGTTCCAATACAGTTGAGTAATTTTGTTCTTATGCACTGGTAAAAGCATTTCATAAGTATACACACACACACAGGCACGCAAGAGTCTGCGCATGCGCAGTCGTTCACTTTCGAAAAAAGCGGAGGGTTACAGGAGGCGAGAACATGATCAGGTTGTCATCATCATTATAACTACAAGCAACAAACGGAGGAGTTTGAGCTGGACAGCTTTTTCATTGTCCTTTTGTACCTCGACAAGATTTTCGTGCCACAGAGACTTTGTTAACATACATGCAACTTTATCACGGACTTTCGGTTGACGTCTTTCGAAGCTTTTAAACTTTATTCCTCTTGTATTGGTAAGTGCTTGCACGAGCTTTACCTAACGTTACCTCCCTAAACTTTATTTCAAGGTTAAAGATGTTAGTTTTATCGTGTTTTCATTTGGTAAAAGTGTCAAACTGAAGTTATCTAACTTACCTCCTCTGGTGTTTTGCGGGAGGAATGTAAAGAATTTGGTTATTATTCACAAGCAAATTGCAAAAGTTGAAAGTGTGCGTTAAATGCCATATGTTCGTCATCCGCAAGCGACAGTGTGGATGACAGCTCTGAGAATAAATATTTGCGTGTTATTATTACTCTATATATTTTACTCGTTTACCTCACCTCTTGGTTTTAACCTTTGATGAGAACCTGGGATGATTTGAAGCTCTGAAAAGGGGGTTAAAAAATATTTTCTCTCCTATATGCTGCTCTGGCAAACAAGAGTAACTTAGCCGGATCAATAGTCTGATACCATATGAACACTTTAAACAAAAGAAACTTTCCCCCCTCTAGTAGCTTAAGCAGAAACTTATTTAGCAGAAAAACCTCGGAGGTAGAAAGACCTCTGATCTGATCTGATCAGATCTTGGTCACAGCATCTATCAGTCTATCAAACAAGATAACAGTTGTTTCACAAGTTTCTACAAGGAAGAAAAATATTATGTAGTGATCAGCAGGAAGTCTTTCAGTTGAACAATACAAGTAAAGGATATATTTCAGCCAGAGAATTGTGAAAGAGGCAGGATTTATGACTCAATCTCTGAGGAATGTACTCCATTAGGACATCTTTACAAATATAAAGCTCCTGCCTGTTTGTGCATCATGTCATTTCAGGCTTTGTAAGTTTCGTCATGAGTATGTGTGGAAGATGCAAAAAACCTCCTTGAACTTCCATTCAAGCTCTTTTCCCACCTACACATGTGCGCATTCACTGGCTGCATTTCTAAGGCTACATACATCTACAATACTGATACATTTGAATACGTGTTTTTGTTTCAAAACACTGTCCGTCCACACTAGCATTTTCAAGCGCTTTCTAAAAGTTTTCTTATCCACACTGAAACGTGGGAAAACGCAAACAGGATGGGACGGAACAGACATCATAAAGTTCCCATGCTATTCTTCTGGCAGGATCTTTTTATTTAGCAAAATATCTCGTCATTCACTGATTCGTCCACGTCACACTCAATCACCATTAAATGTTTGGTCAAAAACCTAAATGCCGTCATGTTTTGCCGCAGGACAAATGAATTGTGGGACTTTGATATGAAGAGTGTACAAAGTAACATAACATGCACAATACCGGTATAAACATGGATATCTGTTGGTACACTATGTGTCACATTACAAAACGTGCAACATCGTTTTCGAACATCCATTTTCACAGTCCACACAACATCTTGAAAACGTAATTTTCAGATTTATCCACTTGGGAGAGCGTTTTCAAAAAGCTGGACAAAAATGCCGTCTCAGTGTGAACGGTAGGACAAAACTGAGAGAAAATGATGCGGTTTAAAATTAAAACATATTAGTGTGGTGTGGACAAGGCCTAAAATGTGAGCTGCCTGCCTAGTTAGCATGTTTGGACATCTTTAGCAATCAACAATCAAGCTTTGATTGTATGTTCAGTTTAATGGAGTTTATCCGGTGATCAGTGATCAGATTGTAGCCACCACTTGTTGTTTCCTTACGTTCAAGATCAGGTGATACAGAGTATGTCTAAAACCTCTTACACAAAGATATTTTGGAAAATATCTCGAAAAGTGGTTCGGTAATTGTTCTGGAATTGCAGACTTTTGTTCATTCACACTGCCTGAACTTTTCCTTAATCTGTGGTCTTATTCACATGCATTCCGGACAGTCCCGGCCATAAAGTGTGACATATGTACTTGTCAAGGAGCCCTGCTCTTTCATCACACACCTAAAAATCTTCAGGAATAAATGTCCAGTCTGAATGTAGCTCCCAAATCCTGTCTAGGTTGTCAGCTGATTGGGTTTTGGCACTAACAGGTTGGGGAAGTCTTTGTTAATGTGTCCCATGTGAGAGTGTGTTAAAACTGAGAGAATTGTGGACTCACCCAGTTCCTTTCCCAGTCCTGCCTGTGGCCGACTGAGTGCCAGGCGGCGTCTTTCATTTCCTGATCCGTGACCGATAAGGAAGGAACACTATGTTTAAAAAATGCACTGGTCTCCAGATCAAGGGCAAATCCTTGCTTAAAGAATCAAAGGTCTTTAATGTTGTTGTCTGAAGTTGCCACCTCCTAGACGACTTCCAGTCAGAGTAGAAGATAATGAGTTACAAATGGGTCAGTGGTCTAAGAAGCAGCACTGGTTCCTATTATTATTACCACAGTTTGTCTTTTTATTTCACCAGGGCAACTTGATGTTGCTAAACAAACTCAGTTCATTGACTAATATTTGCCTTAGCCTGATGTTGGAGACTTGTTATTTGACTGTTAAATCTGCTGCTCTTTGTAATACACTATCAGTCAAAGGTTTAGACATACCTATTCATTCATTATCACTATTTTTCTCCTATTTACAATAAGAGTAAAATCATCAAAACTATGAAATAACACCAATGGATGTATGGTAATTATGTAGTGGGCAAAAAAATGTTGTTGATTTACCAAAAGAGTTCCCATGTGCACATCACTTTTTTACACTAACTATTATTTTTTAGCATTTACAGTGTGTACAGCTTCACAAGACAAATTATACCAGGGAAGGCCAAATCTAGTGGTTGACTAGTGGTTTATTTGTTTATATTGGCTGTGTGATTTTTTTTTTTTTTTTTTTTTTTCTGAGCTATGAAACCACTAAAACACAATCAGCGGAAGTGCAAACAATAGGATAGTGTTTGGTCTTCCTTAACCCTTCCATTCCTGTGGATTCATTGTTAAAATGGCTCTATAATGCTGCACCTGAACCACAGAGAGCTGTTTGGACAGCTTGGAGCAGATGTTCCTCAGTTCATAGAAAGGAATTTCACAGTACTTTAACATCCCTTGCGCTAATTCTTCTTTCAAACTAAAGAAATGTTGATTTAAGTAGTGATAGCCTAATCATTTTGGTTTTTAGGAAGAAGCCCAAGCTAGAGAAGAGTTTACCATTGATTTTTGCTTTTTTAGGTGATTGATTATTTACTAGAGAGCAGACTTACGTGGCGACCTGTATTCGTCCAGTCAATGTTATTGACCTCATTAATACACATAAGAACATTCAAGGATTGTTTCACTTCAGAATTAAAATGTCCTGATAATTTGCTCACCCCTTCATCATCCAAGATATTTATGTCTTTCTTTATTCAGTCGAAAAGACATTAAGGTTTTTGAGGAAAACATTCCATACATTTCTCCATATAGTGGACTTCAACGTTTGAAGGTCCAAATTACCATTTGAATGCAGCTTCAAAGACTCTACACAATCCCAGCCGAGGAATAAGAGTCTTATCTAGCCAAACCATTGGACATTTTATTTTTAAAAAATGCACCACACATTACGTAATCGCGTTGAAAGGTCACGTGTGACATAGGCGGAAGTACCGACCTAGTGTTTACAAAGTGAACGTGCAAAGACTAAGTCAAACGCCATATAGCTCAAGTTTGAAGATCATGTAGAGCCTTTGAAGCTGCATTGAAACTGCAATTTGGACCTTCAACCCGTTGATAACTGTTGTAGTCCACTATATGGAGAAAAATCTTGGAATGTTTTCCTCAAAAACGTAATTTCTTTTCAACTGGACAAAGAAAGACATGAGGATGACGTGGGGTGGGGTGGGGTGGGGTGGGGTGGGGTGGGGTGGGGTGGGGTGGGAGTAAATGATCAGGAAATTGTAATACTGAAGTGAACTAATCCTTTAACCAAGGGTTTACGGATGTACCGTGTAAAACTTGAAACAAACATAAAATTGAAGTTTAAATGGTTTAGTCTGGCCCTTGAGATCCACTTTCCTGCAGAGTTTAGCTCCAACCCTATCAAACTGTAGCTTTTTGGTAATCCTGAAGACCTTGATTATCTTGTTTGGGTGTGTTTGATTAGGGCTGGAGCTAAAGTCTGGAAACTGCAGGAAAGTGGATCTCGGGGGCCGGAGTTGCCAAGCCCTGGTCTAGAATTGCACTGGGTTAACAATTTCAAGTGCCAAAAGCCAATATGAAGGCAATATGAAGCTCCTCTAATGCCTGAGACTTCACAAGGGAGCTATTTACATATTTGGGAATTAGCAATAAAAAAAAAGAAATGTAAAAAATCTCTGAAAAGTTATAATGCATAACCATAATGGTTATGCAAAAATGCATAACCATAATGGTTATGCAAAAGTTTTATTAATAGATTTTATTAATATTTATTTTTGCATAACCATAATGGTTATGCAAAAATGTTTTAACATTACTTAGAATAAGAGAGAGCCTATTAAATAATTTAGGCCATATTATCCACCTCTTTTTGGCGGAAGTCTCGCCAAACTCATAGCGGAATTATCCTTTATATTTCTGGTCTCCGGTGTTTCTAGTAAAATTAGCGTATTTTTCGAGCTGATAATGCAACGTCAAACCTGCGAAGGTTCACCCGTCAAAGTTTAATGAGTGCGTTGATGACATGAAGCGGGCTGAAGTAGCTACGTTGATGGGTTCTCATATCCTACACAGCTGTGGAGACTGCATATAAGAAATTTACAATTATAAATGCACAAAATTTATTGACATAGAACTCATCTTCTACAATAAATATATTGTTAGTTTCAAGAGTATACATTAGTGAATAAATATCCGCATTACAATTTTGTTTGTCTAATTTAAATTAGAATTTAAGGCCAGTTTCTGGGTTCTAATCCCCACTCGTATAGTTTATTTAATTTTTTTCTCATTAAAACCAAAGATGTTCATCAGTGTCTTATTCTACAACATAAAATACATCAATATTACCCACTCGTGATTTTTTTGAAGCTGTTACGTGTCTTGAAAAAGGCGGTTGCTAACAAGTGGCTAAATGGGACTACAGAGGCAGTCCAGGAGATTAAAAGTCTTCACTCCGAAAAGGTAAACTTAGTCTGCTTTTACAGCATCGTTATGCTTATAATTGTGCTCTTATAAACTATTCTAATATTAAAATTCTAGGAAAATGTTTTTAGATAAAAACTGAAAGAGTTGTTGGAAGCTTAGTGATGGTAACGTTGAATTCATGGGACCGTGGTGTTTTGTTCATTTATAGCCTACCTTTAGCTTTTTACTTCTGGCGACTTCATTTAGGCTTCAAAATTCATAAAAGTTGTGTTCATCTGTGATATTATCTTGATGGACAAAACGTGCAAGTATCATACATTTTTGTTGATCACAGAGCTTGTTTTTAGCGATTATTCCAAATTTTTCCTTTTTTTTCCCCCCTATTTTGCCACTGTTTCAAATAATACCTAGGGTTTTGTTTATTTTCTTCTAATAGGGTTGAAAAATACGCAGATGTAGCAGCTTTTAAGGCCTCTCTGTATGCAATCGAGCTCTCCTTCCATGAAATGTGAAAAAACTCTAGTTTTGTTTTCTTCCAGTTGCACTCCATTTCTCCATTATTAGTCCATTAAGAGTCAAGTGTACTGCCAATGGAATCAGGTGTGTGAGATGAAGGAGTGGGCGGTTTGGGCATGACTAATGCGTCAGCTTTCTTGGAAGCAGTGATCATGGCTGTGTGTAAACATGCTGAGAGATGTCTATCTGTACTTATTTTAGATTTCTGTGTCTATTTGTCCTGTGAAAATTACTTCCTCTATTAGTTACCAAGCTTCAGTGACTGGACAGAATCCATTGGATGCTTTAACACACTCCTGTAATGGAGTGACAACGTGATCGAATTCAGTATTCTCTGAATTCGATCACAATATGTTGCTGTGTCTTGTTTCAAAGTCACTTCTATGTCGGCTGCATACTTAATTTGCCTCATTTTGGAAAAGTAACCATTATATTGCAAGGTAAGCAAGAAATTACAATACCCCATGTCTGCAGACAACTTTCACACATTTTGCTCTTATTATTAGTTCTTTAGAGAATAGTGTCTTACTTTGTCTGACTGGGAAGGTCTGACTGGGAAGGCCAAGTTTGTGAAAACCTGGACGTTGATATGTAAATTTGTAGGCAGTCATGTTGATGTTTTGGGTTTCGGATTCAAAATTTCAGTGTGAGATTTTTTTTTTTCCAGTAAATTATCTTTTTTGGTTTGTGGCATATTTTTTTATAAATTGTTTGTCTCAAAGATGTAAGCCATAATTCAGTTTCTCATTGTTTTACCATTTTAAAAATGACTGAATATGTAATTTTTCAAATGGTGTGCTTGTGTCTTTCTGAAAAGTTAAAAAAGTTCATAGTCATTGTGAACGTAATCCATATAAATCAAGTAGGTTAATGCAAGGCTTCTGAAGAGACCCAATCACTTTATATGATGAACAAATTTAAATCAGTTTATTTTATTATTTTATTAACATATATAAGCATTGATTAACACCCATTCTTAGTGCACATTAAAATATGATAAAGCTCAAATGTACTTACTTGACGTGCAAGAACCAATGAGTTTTGTTCTTTACATTCGTAAAGCTTGGTTTTATGAATGTGCATTCATCAGTGTTTATAAATGGGTTTATTCTGAAGTTACATGCAACACTAAAATTTGCATCCTGTAATGACATTAGGCCTATTGCATATAGATGAAATGTTAGTTTTTCAAAATATCACCTTGTAGAATGCCACTATTTGTATTTGTTATTTGTGTATCTTCTTGTCAATCTTCATAGGTTAGTTTGCTGCTACATAGAGGCTCCCAGAATAGGCCCTCTTGTGTCTGTGCTTTGCCTTGTCATGTGATCTGGCACTGGGCTGTGAGGGGCTGTTTGTTCATTGTTGTTCTACAGCTGTGTCATTTAACCCATATCCCTCTTTTTAGCCAAGTCTGAGAACAAGATTAAGTTTCTTATGTCTCCATGTCACATCATGTCTGCTTTTAGGAGCTTTAGGAGTCACTTCAACATGGTAAGTGTCAACAACATTCCATGGTTGTGTTCTGGGAAAGTCTTAGTCAACCTAAACTTAGTTTACAACCACTAGGCAAACCAGATTTCAGAGAGGAAAGGGTATATCTTCCCCAGCGTTTGAAACCTCGGTCTTGTGAGCTAAAAGTAGTAAATTGACTTATGGCTCATTAACGTTGTGGCAGATTTAAAAGATGGGAATGGTGGAAATCCCCAACAGCATGATAGGAAAATGATTTGTTGTGGATTTGTTTTAGATCATGATCTGTTTTAATAACTAATGCAAGCATTAACGACTCAGAGTAGCTACAGGCTACGTGAGTCTGACATGCATAAATTTATGTTATGGGTTATGTTATTGGAAAAAAAAAAGGAAGTTTATAGCCATGCAAGTCATGATTATAACTATATAGCCTTATTTATTGAGATATTACTGTAAGGTAATTCGAGACTGTCTTTGGTTCACTGCAGTTTTAAGGAGAAAATACTCAGCAATGGTGATAACTTATGAATTTGCACATGGTTTGTCTTAAAGCATATTAAAAACACCACATAGACATATAAACAGCATTTATTTGGTCTGGATTGTCACCACAGGGGGACTTTAAAATTCTTTCTCCTATCCCAGCCTATATCTAGACAACTAAACTATGTTTTTAAAGTATTATTTTCAGTGATCCTCTAATGCAGTCAACACACTGATAGTTACCTGAACATTGTCAGTGAAACAAAAAGATCTGCAGTTTGAGTGTGTCATTGTTACAGTCATTCATCTTAAGAGCTGAGGGGTGTGATTACTGTGATGCTAGTGGCGTGAAACAGGAATTTCTAAAAACATTGTCTCGATAGACGGATTGTCCTGCCTCAGAATGGCTCTGTCAGGCTGGTCTGGATGTTCAAACAAACAGAGCAGTGTTTTGATAGCATGACAGAGCCACAGTGTTTACACTTTCTGTTTACCCTTCTCAATAAGCTGCGATAGGAGAAAACATTTTAATTAAAAAAATAAAAAATAAAGGTGCTTAAGGTTGATGTTTTTTTTGTGATAACCTTCAGTACTTCGGGGATAGTTCACCCAAAAATTTAAATTCTGTCATCACTCACACTCATGTCTTTCCAAATCCATTAGACTTTTGTTCATCTTTAAAGCATAAATTAGGAGATTTTTGATGAAATGTGAAAGGAGAGACAGAGTTCATTCACCCAAAACTTTGACGCTTTGGAAAGTTCATACAAGTCAAATGTGAACGTAATCCAAATGAATCAAGTGATTTAATACAAGTCTTCTGAAGAGACACAATCATTTTATATGATAAACAGATTTATTTAGGCTTGAAATGAGAGAACCAATGTGGTTTGTTCTTGCGCATCAAGCAAGTATGGTTGAGCTTCCAAATTGTCCTCTATGTATGTGTGTTTTTCAATGTTTATATATGAATACAATCCTGAATTAAATCTGTTCATCATATAAGCATTTGTGTTTCTTAATAATACTTGGAGTAAATAGCTCTATTCATATAGATCCATGTATTTCTGAAGCGTCAAGTCTTGAGTGAATGGACTTTTAATGGAGGGTCAGAAATCTCGCAGGTTTCATTAAAAATATCTTCATTTGTTTTTTGAAGACGGAAGACGATCAAAAGTCTTATGGATGTCAGGCAACATGAGGATGAGTGATTGATGACCGAATTATTATTATTATTTTTCTTTTCTTCATTTTTGGGTTAAATATCCCTTAAAAGCAAGGGTGTTAACAAACCATTGACTGGGTGTAGGCTTCTAAAAACAGTTACATAATAAGTAAACTACTTGGCCAAAGGTATGTAGACACCTCCTAATTAACGGATTTGGCTATTTCAGATACACCCATTACTTACAGATGCATAAAATCAATACAGCCATGCAATCTCTTTAGACAAACAGTAGAATAGGATGTACCTTTTTGCTCCTGACTATAATTTTGTTTTGTTGATTATTTCTCTCTCTCCCTGACCCTTACAATGAAACAGGCTGATTTTGCTACTGTACCCTCAGTACAGTTGTATCGTTGTTTGTTATTGAGCTTATGGTTGTGGTGTCAAAATCATTTTTATGATCATAATAGAAGTAAATGGTCTCGTTAGACGGGAAAGATTTTTGCTAGTTAGGGCGTGAAGACATGAAGAAATTATTCCAACTATGTTAAAAATTGTGGTATGACGTTTTGCTTTGTAGACTGATGTTGACGTTTGTAGATTCTGTACCATTTGCTACCTGTTAGATGGCAATACTGTAGTATTAAAGTGGGGTAATAGGCTTTGGTTTCTACATGTAAAGGTCAGATCACAGCAGTGTGCTGATCAAAGCAAAGCTTTTTACCCTCAGTGTCAGACAGTAGAAGGAAATGATGAATGGAGACTCAAAAGCATCACAGCATTTATTATTTTAAGAAAATGTTTCAAGATGTCCTCATAGAAAGAGCAGACTTAGATGCTGTGGCTGTTTTTTTTATTGGCTGGTCTGCAGATGAAGAGTTCAGTGTAATGCATGCATATGTGAAGCCATGTCAGGCCTCGCAAAATTTCTAAATCGCTGGTAGCCCTTCGGGCAGGCACTCTTCAGATTTTGGTAGCCCGAAATGAATTTTACTAGCCCATATAAAAAGACTACAATTTTTTATGTAGAATATTGGTTAGGAGTCAAAACAATGAATCAAAAACTTTTTCAAAACACAAATATCAACAAATATGCATCTGGTTCTAACTGAACTGAAATTTGTGTGACCAGTATGGAACATGAATCAGTCATGTCTGTGGCTCAGCCCCCAATGAGGGTATGATAAAAAACAAGTAACTCTTTAGTTTAGGGTCTAATACTCACTATTAACTTGTTTCATTAACATGCAGATGGCAGGGTTTTTTCATCACTGAGGTCCCGAATGTGAGATATGCTAGTCAGGGGGGTCGGGGCACCCCCGAGAAAATTTTTATTTCTCTGATCTACATATGTGCATTTTAAAATGTTTTGAAGGCCAAAAAAAATGGATAACAATAGCTTTAAAACCATGTAAGTGGGCAGCTGATTATTTTTCTCTCCTCATCATCATCACACTCCTATTCTCTTTGTTTTTATCTTGCTCTGTCTCTTCCCCTCCTAAAGCTGAGCTTTGACTGATATAGGCTTTTCATTTCTGTCTATCAGTTAAGAAAGTAAACAAAGGGTCAACTGATAGATTTATGAATCATTTTCTCAGATGCATTAATTTACTGAAAGCTACTAGGAAAGCTAGGTAGCCTAACTAAGTTTATTAAATTCATTCACAATATGTTCACATTCATTATTGATCTTATTCCTAATACAGGGCCGTAGACAGGGCTTTATAATCAAAGAGGTTCTACATTTAAGGTTATTAGGGGGTTCAAATTTTTTATTTCTCTGATATGTGCATTTCAAGATGTTTGAAGGCCAAAAAAGGATAAGAAATAGCTTTAAAACCATGTTAGCAGGCAGTAGATGATACCTGCTCTCACTTCTTATACATCACTCTTTCTTTTTCTCTGTCTCCTCATCTTGCCCTGTCTCTTCCCCTCCTAAAGCTGAACTTTTTTAATTTACTGAAGGCTACAAATTGTATATTAATTCTCAACATGTACACATTCATTATTAATCTTGTGCCTAACATGAAAACGGCTTTGTTAATGCTAATGTCCCCTCACAATGACAGTAAACTAATTATTAGTCACATTACATAGGCCTATTTTCAGTTCAAAATGGCGAAATTCGACAAAAGTATATTCATTTGCCTGATTATTTTTGTCATTCGTTTCACATTTATGACCTAAAAAAGCTGTCAAATATGAAATGTTTAGTTTAGCTACTTAACGTTACATCTTATCTCGCACTTGACCGTAAACTGAAGCGTCGAGTCGCTCTGATCAAATTCGCGCTCAGCAGGTTCTTGTGAACATAAAGCCCGCCTACTTTGATTTGATTGGTCATCTAAAATTTTCTGACATTGACGAGCACCACAGACCAATGAGTGACAGACCAATGAGACTCAGATGAACACACTCACACACAAACACACACACCCTGTCCTCTGTTTCTGACGTGCGCGCTGCTCGGCGCCGCTGCGGATTGAAGATGAAGAACGCGCTGAATCTGATTATAACAAGACTGAAGCAAACACTATTTCAGATAGCCCGTCGGGCAGGCCGGTTATGCATTTTGGTAGCCCGACTGGAAAACACAATAGCCCCGGGACGTCGGGCAGGCGATTTTGCGAGCCCTGCATGTTATAGATGAGCAAGCTTAGTCCCGCAGAAAGTGTTACAGTAAATAAGAGAAGTGAAGTGTCTTTTTTTAACTCTTTCTCCTATCCCAATTTAATATTTAGAGACAACTATTACTAAACTATTTGAAGGTTCATTTCTTTTAACATTGTGAATTCTGTGGATCTGTGCCATTATATAACATTGCTGTGATGGTTTGAGCAGTCAAACCAACACTGCACCTCACATAATGTTATGAGTTCAGGAGTTAAGGTTGTGTCTTCTGTCAAATGAGAAGGTACTTACTGAAGGAAAATTTTATTTTTAGGGACTGAATGATGAATAGAGTTGAACTTATTAATATTCACGGACAACAACATACAGCATGAGAGTTTTTTCCCTAAACATACAACCCGTTAATATACACACGTCTTTGAACGCACATCATTTGAATTTTATATTACAATTTGCAATGCTACCTGGCAACCATAAACAATGAACAGTTATCAGAGGCACATTGCAATGCAAAAATCTAATGGTGAACTGTCAGCTTTGATATCAGTGTCTTCATTGTTTTCAACCACATAATGTTTACAGATCCGATTCTCTGAATTGTGGTGTAAACTAACATGGGGGTGAAATAAAAGCGAAACATATGTCATACAGCGCTATTGGCTCCTGAATGCGTCACCATGGAAATAATCAGGTGATGCCTTCTAAAATAATGGTCCACTTACACTCACGCTAGGGGGTCAACTAGAATATTTGTACGTGTGAAAGGGTTTGTTCCTTTACTTCCATATGGCTCAAATCTCATTTGGCAATGGTGACATAAATACATATGCTGACTGTTGACCATTGCTGCACAGGTCAAACAAACGTCCACATGAAAGGATAAATGACAGGGTATACTGGTTGGCAGGATCATTTGTTTCTAAGGAAATGGTATCTGGGTGTGGGATCCTAATGTTCTATTTGTTTTATAGCCTGTCCTGAACCAAAGGAAATGGATTTATTTTCATAGGTCCATCATAGGCCTAAGCTTGCTGTTGGTGCAGTTATTGCTTGCATGTTGCTATGAAACAACTTTCTCTATATTTTCTTTAATCAATTAAATCCTTAACAAATGGCTCAGTAAGAAGAAATTAAATTTAATGTTGACATAGTGTGTCTGAGTCCTAAACAATCCTAAGACAACTATTCCAGAGTTTAGGTAAAAAGGATCTACCTCCTTTTGTGGATTTTGAAATTCCTATCAACAGACCAGAATTTTGCAACTGTAGTGGCTGTGATGGATTATAACACCATAAAAGACTGCATAAGTACTGCAGAGCTGGGCCGATCAAGGCTCTGTAAGCAATTTGCAAAAATTTAAAACTGATACAAAACCGCACTGGTAGCCAATGTAGAGATGATAATATTGGGCTGATGTGATCATGTTTCTTGATTCTTCTTGAACCAGCTGGAGCTTATTTATAGAGCCAACAGGACATCCACTCAGTTGCACATTACAATAATCTAGTCTGGAGGTTATTATTGCATTAATTCGTTTTCAGCATCAGACACAGGACACTGTGTGTCATAGTTTAGCTTTGTTTTGAGATGAATGAAGGCCTTTCTATAAACATTAGCAATGTGACCATTAAAAGACAGATCAAGCGTAATACCCAGGTTCTTATCTGCAAAGAATGACACAAGGGTACAACCACTGAGCAACATATCATATTCTAGCATCTTTTGTTTAGTGGCATTTAGTCCTATGATTGATTCCACCAATACACTCTGCTATCTTGGAGAATTGAAGAGTCATGACCTCATTGTGTCATGTAGAAATAAAAAGCTGGGTGTTGTTAGAATAGCAATGAAATCTAATTTCATGTTTCCTGGTAATGTTCCCCAGGGGAAGAACAGTGAAAAAAAGCATGGGGCCTGATACTGCTCCCTGTGGCACTCCATACATAACTTGTGTTTGATCTTACATCTCCTCATTTACACAAACAAAAATGATTGGTTCTAAACCATGCTAATGCCTGCCCACAAATGCTAACGTGATTCTCAAGCCTATCCAAAATTGTCTATGGTATTAGTGTTAAGATCTAACAATAGAAGGAATATATAGCTGCGATCAGATGATACGAGTAGGTAATTTTTTGTAACTAACAAGTATAGTCTCTGTAGTGTGGTGGGGCCTAAATCATTACTGATAATTTCTCTGCAGATATGAAGATGGTTGTAAAAACTTTTTGTAATATTTATTATATAAATGGCAGATTTGAGATTGGTCTATAATTAGTTGGTCTATAGGGGTTTTGTTACTGCCAACTTTTTGTGACATGCTCTAAGGAAAGTGAAGAGTTAATATTGAGAAGAGGTTTTGATTACAGGAAAAGCCACTTTTAGTAGCTTACTGGTTAAAAGATCTAACATGCACATTGTTGGCTTTGAGGATTGGCTAAGCCTTGTTATTTCTTCCTGTTATATGACAATAGCCGCATTTCCATTACCCTTCAAATTGCGCAAATTGAAATTGCGAATTGAAACACGTAAATTGCGCAAAAACTCCCATTTATTGAAAAAAAGTTTTTACGCTCGCATGAGGTGGTTTTTCAGGCAATTCGAAAAAGGAATGTTTCGCAAAACTGCAATGGAAACAGTTTTTGCGCATTTACAGTCACCTGATGTAGAGGGCATCTAGTGTTTGGACAGAATACGAGACAGAGTTCTTTATTAAATTCATAAAAGACAAAAGAATGACAGAAATGCTGGATTATAAACCTATAAATAATACTAAATAATAATAGTGTCTAGTGCGGTACGTGGCTGTGATATATATAAACTTACCAACGTCCGTTGCCATGATTTATGGAATGACTTATCGCGAGAGGAAAAAATGACGTTTTAGTCGCATAACATCAGTTAATGGAAACGCTGTCATTTCGCAATAGTTTTTTATCGATATTTAGAAAAAATCGCAAAAGTTTTGCGCAAATCTTTAATGGAAACGCACCTAAAAGAACTAAATTGCTAGTAGTGCAGTGAGATGACGTCCTCTGGAGATATAAGTCAAAGATGTGTAGTTTTCTTTCTGATGGCCTCAAATTTATGATTGAAGAAATCTGTAAATTTGTACTAAATTTGTACTCCTCCACCTGCACTCTTCTTTAATTAATGTAATACTGACAGACAAATCCAGTCACAGAATCCCAATCAAAGAGATTAATCTGATGATTGAAATCAGGGCAGTATTTGTCTGACACAAAAAAAATAGTCAGGATCCCAGTTAGGGTGACAGTATTAAACAGGATTTCAACAGATCAATTAATACAAAATACCAATCAATGAAACACCGTAATTAGAGATGCACCAGTCGACTGTCCATCATCCAGAACTGACCAGTTTTTGCTCCAAACACACAATCGGCAATTGCTTTTTGTTTTATTTTGGCCAAACTGCATTGCAATCCTTTTCCAGAATTTTTTTTTTTTTTTTTGTGGAAATATTACGACATCTGTAAATGTTGGAAGAAAAAAATAAGTATTGAATTGGGGGTTTATATGAATGTATCTGTGGTAGGAACTGACTGTCTTCATAAAAGTTTTGATGACATTTTGTTTTAATTTTACTTCCATATAATGCCTGTTAAAGTAGTGTTTTTAAGCGCAGCTCTTCTTTGTGTAGAGCGGTAACTAAGCTATATAGAAATGCTACACCACCTACTGTCAGAGAGTGAATTTGCATGAGATGTTCACATCTTATTTTACTCTGATTTACAGGAGTGAGGCCTCAGTGCCATGCCAGAGAAATCCCATAGCACGGCCCATGACGTCCCAATGGGTGAAGGTAAGACCAATGATCCATCACCTCTGCTCTGCATAGAAACTGTGGAGTCAAACTTCTCACAGCCAAAGCAAATGTTTAACTCATTACTCAATACAATTCGACTTTGATGTACTTATTATTATTCCATATTATGGCAGTTTTGTTGGTTAGATCAGGGGTTCCCAAACTTTTTCATTCTAGGACCCACCTAGACAAGTATAATCAATCTCAAGACCCACTTGCACTGGTGCTACCAACTTTCTCAAATGGTCGCACCAACATGATTTGGTTGCACAATTTTTTCTTTTTTTTTGCTACATGCAATGGGATTAATCAATGCATGCTGATGGTCTTAATCTGCATACCCTATAGTTTTGCACTGATGTAAAAAGACTGACAGTGACAAGACCTCATGTTAGCAAAATATTTTAAACTTTTAACTCTTAAAAAAACTTTAAAAAACATGTATGTTCTTTAATGTTTGATTATAATTTTACCGTCTTCACATAGGGATGGGAATTGATAAGATTTTATCAATAATAATGCCACTGACGATTCTGATTATCGATGTGATTCTTTAACGATTCTCTTATCGATTCTTGATAGCACTGTGTGGAAAAAAGTAGTCATATGCTTTTAAAAAAAACAAGGGGTTTTATTTATTTTAAAGCTTAAGCTTTTAACTGTACTTTTTATGTAATTTATGTAATAAATAGAACCTTATTGTAAAGTGTTACTGATTCAGACATCTCCTGAGTTCACTGTTGGAAAGATCAGTTTTAACCATTCATTAAAATAAATCGTTCAAAGGAGTCATTAGTTCACGAATTGGACGTGTGCGCGTTGTGTGATTATCCCAGCAGTTAGGACATGGACATCCAAGATTTGTGTCAACACAGAAAACATTTCATCACTGGATAGTTTTTTTCGTTTAATTAAAGTGTTGTTTTATGTCAGCTGAATGTCTGGGACGCTTTTCAGAGAAGATAAGGCAACAACTTATTTAGCACAATTCACACCCAGCGGTAATTAAGGAAAAAAAAATCGCCGAATGCTCCACATGAAACTTTGGTCTTCCGACCTTTTACCACCGTGTCGATTTATTTTGATTAATATGTGCGAGGGAGAGAGAGCAAGACAGCGCTTAGTTTGGAGACGGTGAAGTCTTGTTTACACTTTCGCCTGGCTCCAAAGAGAGAGAGAGAGTTTCGTTTCACTCATCGTAACGTAAATTTAGCTGCAGCTAAGTGCCTTTGTGCGATCCACCTTTTCTCACTGTGTGACCGACAAGTGGGTCGCGACCCACAGTTTGAAAACCACTGGGTTAGATGATGTGTTTTGATCATTGGTTCAGTGAATACAAGAATAGTATAAATTCAGTCAAAATAATTTACCATGCTTTGTTTTGTTTTGGTTTTTTGGTTTTTTGGTTTTTTTAAACTACACTTGTAGAGGTGCATCAGATGGCTGGTTAGAAAGGTTCAAGTATCCCCTACTGGTAGATGCTGTAACACAATAAAACAGCTTTTCTAGCACTGTTATGACTAGAGTCATCACCTGTACCTCAGACAATAGACTACAAGAAGCATGTATCTATTGTTGTGTCTCTTAGCAAAAAATGTTAACATTTTACAAGTTTATGTGCAAAACTACATATTTTTATAATTGACTAGTCTGTTAGTCTAAATGGCTAGTTGGCATTGAGAAAGCCCTGAATAATGACACCACACACTGATTAGACACGTTTCCTATTCAAAGTTCTCACAAGATGTCATTAGCCGCGTTTCCATTACCCTTCAAATTGCGCAAATTGAAATTGCGAATTGAAAATACACTTAATGGAAACACGTAATTTTCGCAAAAACTCCCATTTATCGCAACAAAGTTTTTACGCTCTCATGAGGTGGTTTTTCAGGCAATTTGAAAAAGAAATATTTCGCAAATTTGCAATGGAAACAGCTTTTGCGCATTTACAGGTCACCTGACGTAGATGACGCGGTGTGTTTGGACAGAATACGAGACAGAGTTCTTTATTAAATTCATATAAGACAAAAGAATTACAGGAATAATGGATTCTAAACTTCAAATGCCACAATCAAGACCTCGAAGCAGATATGAGGGAGAAACACCCAGAAACTCCTCATATGTGCCGCTCACAAGTATAATAAGGGTCGTTCCTTACCATTAATGCTTGGAAACACACATAGGCCTACATCTCCTTCAATTAATAATAATGGCTAGTGCAGTGGCTGAGATATAGTACATAAACCTACCAGCGTCCGTTGCCATGGTTTTTGGAATGATTTAACTTATCGCGAGAGGAAAAAAAAGAAGTTTTAGTCGCATAACATCGGTTAATGGAAATGGCGTCATTTCGCAATAGTTTTTTGTCGACATTTTGAAAAAATCGCAAAAGTTTTGCGCAAATCTGTTACGGAAACGTGCCTGTTGTTTATTAAAAAACAGCTAGACAGAGTCTTGAAATTTCAGAGTCTTGAAATGCGTTTGTCAAAAACAGGTGTACTAACAAAAACATTCAATTTTCAGAGTGAATGGGTGAATGTGAGGCAATGTGTAAAGCACATTAGGTGCATTAGGTTAGGTGTCTTGCTCATGGACACCTCGACCTGGTGGCCATAGGTCTGTGAAAGCGCTATATAAATGCAGTCCATTTACCATTTTTTTATGTGCTGCCACAATAGGTTTAATGAGTGTAAGTTATAATCCATCAACTGTCCCATAACTCCTTCAGACTAAAATAGCATAGCATTGTGCTGACGGCCACCCACAGACCCTAGCTTTAGTTATTCAATAGTTTTTCATTTAAACATGTCCTTTGTATGAAGAACATGATCTCTCCAATCAAATACACACCTTTCAATACACATTATTTTCATAAGCAGCTTTACAGAAATTCATGATTTTAGTGTTTATATTAAATTAGTTATTAAATAATAACTAAGTTATATTATTAATTGTCCACATTTAGCTGTTTAGAGATGGGCAATAATAGTATAGTTTACATTTGGAAAAGATATAAACAATCAAGCACTTGCGATTAGCTATTTATTGTGTTGCTTTATGTGAGTTGTGCTGTATGTATGCGGGTAAAATTGGATACATTTGTTAGTGGGAGTTATTCAATTGTTATGAGGTTATATGGTTTTGTTCATTTTATAACTATTTGGTGTAGTGAACATCTAACATTTGGTCAAGTCACCTTCATTTATATTGTACTTTTTACAATACAGATTGTTTCAAAGCAGCTTTACAGTGATAATAGGAAATTAATGGAATAGAGATTGTTTTGGCTTTACTGCAGATCTAGAAAAAGGTTATTTAAGTAAGTTTTTAATTGATTCATTTCCGTTGTAAAAATCATTAGTTATTAACTTAGGGGCCGCTTACACGACACCGTTTTCAACTGAAAACAGAAAACTTTTATTGCGTTCTGGCTGTTCATTTACACGACAATGTAATGAAAATGAAAGTATTTTTTGATCTTGGATGCATGTGAACCTATTTAAAACAAAATTAGGAATCTGTAATATAGTGTAATGGGGAACTCAAATGCTGAAACTACTGTACAATAGGCTGTTTGTTTGACTGTTAAAGCACTTGAAAATGTGGGGGGTTTTTTTACATTGTTTTAAAGAATGTTCTTTATCTAAGAACATCTAAATGATCTGGTTTCATGCAAGTCAAAAATTTAATTTAATCTGCATATCAACCTGGCAAATTTTATAAAAGAAATTAAAGAATTAATTTCAACACACACACACACACACACACACACACACACACACACACACACACACACACACACACACACACGCACACACACACACACACACACACACACACACACACACACACACACACACTCACACACTGTGTGTTCCTGGCCAGCCCCCAAAAAGTCACTATTTGGATTTAAATAGGCAAATGCTTACAGTTTTTTCCAATTGTTTAAGCACAATTTTGAAAACAGGGCCCGGTTTGTCAAAACACTACACAAAATTAGCACAACCCTACACCAAAGTAGCACAACACTTCAGATCATTTGCAAAATGGAACACTTTTGTCAAAACTATACACGACTTCATAAAAACAATATTTTGTTACCATTCAAAACACACATTTCATATGACTTCAATCTTTTTGAACCAGTTACAGACTGCTGTTGCTAACCTAAAACACTTTTAGCAAGTCTTATTCTCAGTGATTAGAGTACTGTAAATGAAGTACACAGAGAAAGTGCAACTATACAATATTCACCAAACACTACACGAGACCAATGCTGCAGACTGAGGAAAATATCATTTATTTCTCTCCATATACCCAAATCAGTCAACATGTCAACATGTCAACATGGAGAATCACAACAAAACATGTCCCAGTTTTCATGCTACTGCAGTAGTGTGCATAACACTGTTAGCTCAGCAAACAACAGACAAACGTAAAATATTGTATCCAGTACAGGTTACAATTACAGTAAATAACAACAACAAACATAAAAAATAATCTGAAAAAAACTGACAATATTGTCCAGAAAATACTACAGTAAACATACTATACATTATCTCTTCGCCTAGCTGGATCTGGCCAGAGAATTTCATCAACATCACAAGCAATATCCTCATTAGCAAGACAACGCGGGAAGAACCGTCTTGAATGTCGAATCCATCCTTGCACAGCTGCGGCGTCGACTTGGTCACAGGCGTCCTCCATGGCCTGAATGAGGGGTACCTGAGCCTGGGGCTGGAGATCGTAAACCTTCCACCGCCATGCAGAGAAAAACTCTTCGATAGGGTTTAGAAACAGAGAGTATGGTGGAAGGTATAGTACTGTCAACTGTGGATGGTGTTGAAACCAGTTCTGGACCCAAAGCAGAGCGGTGGAATGACACATTGTCCCAGATGACAGTGTATTGCATCTGGTGCATTTCATTACCTGCTGTGACGATGTGGTTCAGTCGGTCCAAAAATGCAAGAATGTGAGGTGTGTTGTAAGGGCCCATTTTGGCATGACGGAGGAGAACCCCATGCTGTGAAATGGCAGCACAAAGGGTGATGTTACCCCCACATTGCCCTGGGACATTGATTATAGCCCTGTGGCCAATGATATTTCTGCCTCTCCTTTTTGCTTTTGTGAGGTTGAACCCTGCCTCATCAATATATATGAATTCATGCAGGATTTCCTCAGCATCCATCTGCAAAACTCTCTGAAATACAGTGAAAGACAAGATTGTGTAGTTCAGGATAGGTCTAGTATACAGTAGGGCTGCACGATACTAGGAAAATATGCGATATTGTTGTTGAGTATTGCGATAACGATATTTATTGCGATATAACATTTCCCTAGAGAAATGCTATTTTATTACCTTTTTTTATCATTTATATATGTAATGATCATACTAAAATAAACAGGTAAGTTAGGCTAATAGATATTCTTCTGATCTTCAGAAGAATATCTGTTTTTTCATAAGGAGTTAACGTTACACATGCAACACTTTGATTAATGGTTGTCTCTGAGACTTTATTGTTATTTGGCATTTCGTTAGCAGTTTTGGTAGATTTGGGCTTACACTTTTTGAAGTCTTCATATAGCTCCCTGAGGTTGCGTTCCAGATGACTGTGGAGATTAGTTTCCTCTCGACGTGCCTAAAATTTTTCGGCACGACTTTGTGACACCGTCACTTATGTTCACATATCGCGTTTTTTGCACGTGCAAATTCGTTATTTCAAATGCAGGCGCGCGGTAAGCGCGTTCAAAATGGAAGCACGTTTTTCCAGGCCCGCCTATGCCGCGACGGGATGAGAACATCTCAACTTTTCAGAATTACGCAAGTTCACGCAGGTCATGGTTGCATAGCAACGACAGACGCAATCGCTTGTGGAAAGAAGGAGATAGCGGCGCGGCGCTTTCCATGCGTTTTTAGATGCGATATGTTTTATTTATTTATTTATTAGTTTATTTAATAGGGACCATGCATATTCATGTACATTGTTGTATGAAAATACACCATGTAAATATGCCAGAATTAGTAAAAAGATACTATTTTTCATCTGCAGTCCCTAGGCCGGTAACATAAAAACTAACAAAAAGATAACCAACAATCATACAACATTCATTCACTATGACAACAGTACACATAGATAAAAATATACATCGACAATACAAACAAACAAGACAAAAATTCATAATAACAATGACATTATACATTCACCACTATACTACATTTAATTTAACAGTGAAAGTGTATGACTAATAGTGCTGGGAAAAATCTATCGCGACTAATCGCATCCAAAACAAAAGTCCGTGCCCGCACAACACACATGGGTGCACCGCGCACAATCATCCCGCATACATAAATACACACATATGCATGTACATACTCAAGATTTTTATTTATCTATACATAAATTATTCATATCTATATATAATATAAACCATGTATAAATGTATATACAGTATATACATGCAAAAATTTCTTAAATAAATACATGCATATGTGTGCATTCATATACACAAAACAACTACACACAGCACACACACATACATCATGCAAACACAAACCTCCACTCCGGATGCAATCAATCGCGACCAATTCCCCCCCAGCACTAATGACTAATAAATGTTACAGTTAAAAGTGAGTACATGTCTGGTTGTCTAAGAGCCACTGTTTTAATTGAGTTTTAAAGGTGGTGAATGTAAGACACTATCGTATCACAAGGGGCAAGCTATTCCAAAATTTACCGCCTATTATTGACAATACATTTTGTCCAAAGGTGGTACGTCTAAATGGTATCATACAGTCCCCTTTTACAGAGGCCCGTGTACTACTTCCGCTTGCAAGCTTTTGAAAAAAGGCATGCAGCGGAGGCGGAGCAAGATTATTTAACACCTTATTAACTAGACAAATGTACTTGAAACGTTTGAAATTGTCAAAACTTAAAAAATTATGTCTTTCTAAAATATTGCAATGATGAAATGACAATGCCTTTTTATCAAAAGTTTTTATGGCTTTCTTGAATAGAGATTCAATAGTTTTAAGACTCGATATGCTAGTTAATGACCAATTTATGAAACAATACTCAATATGTGAATAGTATATAAGAAGAACTTGGCTGCTTTGGTGTTAAGAAATGGCCTAACTTGTTTAAAATTCTGCAAACTGAATTTAACTTTATTTGCCACCTTTTTTACATGATATTTGAATGTTAAGGTGGAGTCATATATAACTCCTAAATACTTAAATTCATTGACAATATAAAGCTCCTGTCCTCTAAAGAACACATTAGAATGTGACACCTTCATACTTTTTTTGGTGAACACCATACAGACTTTTTTTTGGTGTTTAAATAGAGACACGTCCTAGTGAGCCAGTCATCAATGTGAGCCATTGCTGATGTAAGTGTGGATGCTATCTCTAAGTAGTTCTTATCATGTGTAAAGATTACAGCATCATCTGCATACATCTGGACATCAACATTTTTACATGCCTCTGGCAGGTCATTAATATAAAGTGTGAACAAGATCGGACCAAGTATGGAGCCTTGGGGGACCCCTACTGGACATTCACTAAATGGAGACTTTGAGTCATTAATACGAACACATTGCACACACATTCTACAGGACAAGTATGATTTTATCCAGTTGAGAGCTTGCTCAGAGAAATTAAAATATGCCAATTTAGATAAAAGAACTTTGTGATTTACAGTATCAAAAGCTCGCTTTAGGTCTAGGAAGACAGCACCAACATAAGAACTCCTATCTAGGTAGCCTTTAACCTTTTCCAAAAACAAACAATTAGCTGTTTCTGTTGAGTGATGGGCCCTGAATCCAAATTACATAGGGTGGAGTGAATTATTGCTTTTATTGAGATGTTGAATCAGTAATTTAGCCACCCATTTTTCAAGGATTTTAGAAACAACAGGTAGAATACTGATTGGCCGATAATTGTCCATATCCGATCTTTCCCCTGATTTAAAAAATGGGTGTGACCAGGGCCATCTTCCATGCTGATGGCACGATGGATTGACTTAAAGACTGATTAATCAGATGTGTAATAGGCTGTAGAAGGACCTCTTTATGCCTTTTTAAAAAATTCGTATCAAGGCCATAGATATCCATGGCCTTTGATTTTTTTAAGCTATTGATAGTGTTTAATACCTCTAATTCAGTTATTTGTTGTAGGTAAAAAATCGGCTGTGCACAACTAATGGAGCGAATAGAGTAGCTAGGTGAATTAAAAAGTTGAGTTATTTCATAGACAGAGTCTAAAAAGAAAGTGTTTAGTTCAGTAGCTATGATAGTTGGATCTGTAACTAGTTCAGTGTTAATTTTCAACTCTATTGTTATAATTCTGTTTTCTGCCAATCAGCTTGTTGATGGTTTGCCATATCCTCTTCGCATTTCCACTAGCCTCTTTGATAGTATCAATGAAAAAGTTAGCTTTAGCTTGTCTCAGCGTTTTTATTACTTTATTTCTTAATGAGGTAAATTTTTGTCGGTCTGTTGTAAGACCTGATTTTAAAGATTGTTTCAATAATTGATCTCTTTTCCTTCATAAGTTTCCTACATTCTACATTTAGCCAGGGCAATGTGTCCCTGCTTTTCTTATGGCTCCGCTTTCTGAGGTAGGGTCCCATAACTTTATTAATTGTTGACGTAAACTGATCACAGTCACTCTCCAGATCTCCTTTAGAGAGGACCCTGTTCCATTCAATCTCTCCTAATGCTACCCCAAGGTTTTCCTGTTGACCAGTTGGAACTGATTCATATTTACATATTGTTTTGGCTGAGGGAAGAAAACGATATTTTTTTAGCTTCCTGGCAAAAAGAATGATATTATGATCTGACAGCCCTGTCATTAAATTAAGGGTCTTAGTAATGCGTTCTGGTCTATTTGTGAACAGTAAATCTATTTTAGTCTCAGATCGATTAGTTATTCTTGTGGGTTGTACAATTAACTGTGTAAGATTAAAATAGTCTGTAATATTTTTGAGCTTTTTTCTACCACCCTTATCACTCCAATTGACATTAAAATCCCCCATCAATATAACCTCCTTGTTAAAATCCAGACTATGGAGGAGATTTTTTAACTGATCATAGAACTCAAGCTTCGCTGAAGGTTTTCGATATAGACAGATTAAACTAAATGTCATTTCAACTGAAAGTGAGATGTTAACACCAACACATTCAATATCAGTTTCACCAAGCCATTCAATCTGTTTGCAGTTTATAGTACTTTTCACATATAATAAAACTCCCCCTCCCTTCCCATGATCTTGGTCTTTTCTAAAAACATTATATCCTGGCATAACAATAAGTGCCTCCGGAGATGAATGAGTTAACCAGGTCTCTGACAGTCCAAGAAAATCAATATTAGAATTTACAAGCAAGTCTTCCAGTTGTTCAAGTTTGGTTGCCATACTCCTAATATTTAAATGTCCACCAAACAGCCCTTTAGCTACATCGAGGATCCCACACAGTTCGAGCCTGATTAAGCCTTTGGAAAAACTTTGTGGTGCGATGTTTTTTCATCACGGGATTCCTAGATCTAGTTGAAGGCATAGCCAATGTTAAACCTACATCACGATCCGGAATGTTTCGGGACTCACCACTGGAGATGTTAATATTCTGCTCTTGCAACGAGATGGCCTCCTTCACATTGCCGCTGAAGTTTGTCGAGCTAGACCTAGCCCTCAGCTGTAAACGCTCCGAGCCAGTGGCCAACGCCACCTCAGAAGACTCCATCACAGCCCGCAGCCCTTGGCCGGTTGCCACCAACGGCGCCATCCGAGCGAATCCCGCTGAACAGCCGTCAGCAAAGGCACCCAACTGCGCGACCGGTATAAACAAACACGGCAGCACAGGTGGTGAGTAGAAACAGCAGGCCATTGATTGAATGGCAAACAGGGACTGCCCTGGTAACGCCAGGGGAGTGTAGGGCAGTGGTAGTCCGGGCCTTGCATTGGCTACAAGCAGATTGTTGAGGAGAGTTGTAAACAGGGCGCATTGGAAGACGCCGATTTGTGTTATCGCTGTCTGTTGCGGTCCGGGATTGCGCTCGACATCACCAGCAAGAAGTAACAATACGGTGAGTTGAACGAGCCCATGGCGTGGGTTAGATAGCATTTCACGCGATGTAGAAGACACCTTTGGCTTTGAATATCCATTGATGTTAATTTTGGAGTACAGCAGGTGCTGGCTGCTGCTAACACAGGTGTTTTCTTTATTAAAGCAATGTTGCACAGACAGCAACAATAGCGCCACAATGTATGGAACTATGATCCAGTGATGTAATGAAAATTTGGCCTTAGATGATTTAGACAGACAGCGCAAACAACACGCAGCACCTGCCAAGCTACATGCGTGCAGGTCCGAGTCCGCCATCTTTTTTCCCCAAAATAGAAACGACTCAAACACGATATGTGAACGGCCCCTTACACAGTACCTGCATTTATGACACGTCTTCTCTACTGAAGCCAAAATATTGCCATATTTCAGACGTACAGTTCTTTTTAGGCACAGGTTCTTCGCTGTTGTCATTTTCCTCGCTTGTCTCTACTCTCGCCATTTGTTTTTATTTTCCACTCTCTGCTCTGAGCCACTAGGTTCTCCTTTGGGCCCGATCTAGCCAATAGCATAATAGCCTGTGATACCTACTGTGGAGGCGGGTATAAAGATAGTAAGGCCCCATTTGATTGGTCGAATTTGGATAAACAACCTATGCATGCATGCATCACACAAATGCTTGGCACATAAAATAAATGCAATTTATCGCACCTCTCTGCGATACGGATATCGCATATACTTTTATCGCGATAACGATAATTTTTCGATATATTGTGCAGCCCTAGTATACAGTCAGCCCTAGTATACAGTCAATGTAAAAAAGTCATGTGTGCAGTATGCAACATCACAGTGCTAAAGTGAACAATACAAACCTCCACATACTCATGCCGCAGCCGTTTGACCCTCTCTGAATTCCGCTCAAAAGGCACTCGATAAAGTTGTTTCATTTGAACCCGATGTCTTTTCAGGATGCGTGCCAGTGTTGACTGAGAGACCTGATGGACATTATTGAAAATGGCATGGTCACCAATAATGTTTGCTTGTAGTTCTCTGAGCCTGATAGCATTATTGGCCAAAACCATGTTTATTATCTCTCTCTCTTGTTCTTGCGTGAATATGGGCCCTCTTCCTCCTTGTCGTTCCCGACCCTCAATCCTATGTAGAGAATAAGGGCCTGTCCCAATACCTCCCCTTACCCTAGATTTCTGCCCTAACCCTTGTTTTTGCGCGTTCTCGTGTAGGGGTAGGGTGTCCCAATACTCTAAAGAGCAAGGGGGAGTGCTATTCTCCCCTTAAAATCAACCCTCAAAACATAGTGCGGTCCGATGCAGGCTTAAAACGAAGTGGAAGATGAAATTACCCAGGATACCTTGCGGGCTCAGCAAGCCGGTAAAATTTTTTAAACAAGATGGCGGACACCGCTGGAAAGGAACAATTGAATTGTAATTATATTTTCGCAAATAAGCATGTTAAAATTTCTAAATATGTTGGAATATGTTAGTTTGATGCACATCCAATGGACTGTAAAGTTTTGAACACTAATGTTAGAAAATATTTCACGAAGCTATCTATACGATGTTGATATCTGCCGAGTGCTTCAAGAGAGTCTGCCCATCAAATATACATCTTATCTGGGTAGTTAATCTAATTTTATTTTCGATGTTGGCTTCCAATTATTATAAAAAGAAGACGTGAGGTAAAACTATTAAAAAATAGCCGCGTTCGTCTAGTGCTTCATCTTTTTCTTCACAGCGCGCTGTCACTTCTCCCTAACGTTAAACCCAAACAGCACTGAGCACAATCAGTGATGGTTGTAAAATGCAGTGTCTGATGATTATAAATTGCGGGAGGTGTTTGATTGTAAAAAGAGCTATTAAAATTATAAGCACAATGATCCGCGCAAGAGACGTTGACCCTGTTCCCATGGCGGCGCGCGTTCGGAAACGGACTGCAACTAGACAAGCAAACTATACTTTGGGTTTCATGTGCGCGTCTAAACGATCAAATACAGACAAAAATATGGCTAAATGACCGGTTTGGAGATTCACTTTAACACAGTTTATGTCTTAAATGGGAGTTGGTTGTGGAATAGTTGGGAGAAAATGTGTATTATTAGATCTGCATTCGGTCTTAAAGTGGCAGCGTCTAATAAACCTGCGAATGATTACACCTGTAATGTGAATAAAACAACTAAAGGCAAAGAGAAAATTTCTCCCAGCTCTTGAATGAATAACTTTAGCTTTAATGAGCATTAATCTATCTATAATAAACTATGCTGTGTTATTTTACATTTGATTACTTTATTATAGGGATGTCCCGATCAGTTTTTTTTGCCCTCGAGTCCGAGTCCGAGTCATTTGATTTTGAGTATCTACCGATACCGAGTCCCGATCCGATACTTCTATAATACATAAAAAAAGAATAAAGAAGAGCGAAAAAACAGATCCAGGATGTTCCTTATTTTTTATTTAATTCACCTTATTTTAACATTCAACAACTCTGTTAACAAACAGAGCACTTCTGTGAGGTAGCTTGAACAATCAAGTAATAAATAACATAAATTCTTCACTTTTGGACTTTAGTGCAACAGTAAAAAAAAGTCTAATATATAAACAAATAGCACCTCAACTTAAAATACCCGGCAGGCATGTAAACAAATAAAAAATAAAAGTGCCACAGTGTTTGCAAAGCCAGTAATGTGCTTGTTTCACACTGCACGCGTTAGCAGAGCGTGCAGCGCGTATTTTTTTCGCCGCCCATGTTAACCGATTAGAGCATTCACACCGCACGCAGAGGTGGCGCGGCAGTGCGTAGCAGACAAGAGCAGCAGTGCCGCGATAGTTTCGGCGCCAAGTCTATTTTTGCTGCGCCGCTTACGCTGAATTAAAGTGACAATGCATTGATCATGGCCAAAATACACCGCAGTTTTATCCAAAAAGTGCATTGATGATATCTATTGTGTTTTAAACAGTCAATCAAATGACCAACAGCAATTTAAAAAGAAAACAAATGTCCAAAAACAAACTTGTTGCCAGAACAATAAAAACAAAGATGAACCAAAAGTTATATAAATGAAATTATTAATAAAATAAGCTTCTTGACAAGTCTTTTCTCTTAAATGTATTTGAAAACGAAATAAAGCAATGCCAACTTATCCATTATAGAGTACTCTGTCTGTACACAACCCGCGGTCAGCCGCGCGTGACAAACGCTGCCAGTGTGAAAGCAAAACATGCGTGTCCTGCTCCTGCCATAGGCACTGCTCCTGCGCTGCTTACGCTCTGCTAACGCGTACAGTGTGAAACCGGCGTAACTCTCTGCCACCGCATAACTATAGATGTGTTAAAAAATAATGAGAATATATATATACATATATATCCGAGTCCTGATCGGGAGGTAACGTCCGATTCCGATCGAGTCTGAAAACACGTGATCGGGCCCGATTTCCGATCACGTGATCGGATCGGGACATCCCTACTTTATTAGATTTCTAGCATATTATTATGGATACTTATATCCTGATCATAACTGGGATAGTTATGTGCATGTATATAATTTGCATATAGTGGTGTCCCATTTTATAGGGAAAGATCTTCAACTCCACTTCCCCTCGTTGAGGGGACTTTACTTTTGAGGGCACTCAAAACCAAGTGGAAGTTTTAAGGGGGGAGAAATGGGACAGGGCCTAATACATGTAACTTACTGTACAATGTCACAGGAAGGGGTATCACAAGTGCTGATATGGTGCATAATAAGCGACTGATTACTGTAACTGTAGACAGATCTTCTTTTACCTGTTTTCTTGTCGAAAAGTCTATGACAGATGCCACTGTATATCTGCTAAGATTTGGCTGAACTCTCAGTCCAGCCTCCCTCAGCGTCAATCCGTGGTTCACAACATGGTCCACTAGTGTTGCATGAATGTAATTTGATAAGTTTGGTCCTCTTCTTCTTTGTGCACGTTCTCCTCCTGCTTCAGGTCTTCCTCGACCTCTGGCTCGGCCTCTGCCTCTTCCTCTACCTCCTTCTCCTCCTCTGTGTACTCCCCCTCTCACCCTCACTCTTCTTCTGACTCCTTCCATTTTGGTTGAAGGCAGGTGAACCTACCTGCTGCATTTTTATAGTGCTTAAACCTGATTGGTGTGCCTACAGTTTAGCAATCATGTGTTTGTGCACCTGATGGCTGTGTTTAACAGATTGGCTCATAGGTGTGGTAATTTGACAGTCAGTGCTTTGGAATTGCAAGGAAGTGACATCATGATATACTTCTGTGTCTGGTGTACAAGTGTGTTTAGTGTTTTGCAAATCACTGTGTGTAATGTTTTGCAGTGTTTTGCAAATAGTGTGAAGCTGACAATGTGCTTACAGTTGTGCAAATCTAGCTTTGTGTTTTGTTCCTTGAATGTAAGGTTTGCTAATTGTGGGAAAAGTTCAATTTTAGTGTGTTAGCAATCGTTAAAAAAAAAACTTTAAAAAAAAACAAACTGTAAGAGTCTATGATTGGATCATTATTGCAGTGATTGTTATGTTTCTAGCATGTTATTTGTTTGGCAACAGTTCTTCTAACCCTAATTGAGTGTGTAGCTTTTCCTTTATTAACCAGGTAGACACATTAAGGCCATATTCCAGGATGACAATGTCAAGATTCATGAGGCTCAAATTGTGCACCAAAAATTGATGCACTTCTTGATGGAAATAACATTACAACATTTATTTCCCTTTAGAGGTGCATACATTTTTGGGTCAAGATCTTGTATTGACAATGCAAGAGTCAAGCACTCTATAAAGTCTCCTTCAGCACATCCCAAAGACTTTCACTGAGTTTAAGATCTGGACTCAGAGGAGCATTAATTCATGTGTGAAAATGATTCTTCATGCTCCTCCCAACCATTCTTTCACAATTTCAGACTGATGAATCTTGATATTGTCATCCTGGAATATGATCATGAATGATGTGTCTTCCTACATGGTTAATAAAGGATAAGCTATACACTCCATCAATTAGGATTAGAAGAACTGTTGCCAAACATATAACATGCTAGAAACTAGGGGTGGGAGATATTGACAAAAATGAATATCTCGATATTTTTTTCCAATATCTCGATATCGATATTCAGACGATATTTTTGCCATCCTTCAAAGAAATGTGTGCAAACTGGCAAAGAAGGTCCAGTTGGTCTTTTGACTTGCTGCATTTGACCTATTATTGTAGGCTATAGAAAAAAAAAACAATAAAGGAGCTAACTAAACAGAATCTGAGGTAGCCCCTACTTTTTCCACTTACAAAAAAATAAAAATAAAAAACGGAACTAGGCACCTCTTGCAACAGTGATTATTAAATCAAACAACAATATTGTTGATGATAAATTCAAAGTAAAAAAAATTATTTTCAAAACGCTATAAATCCATCCATTTTTCCCCAAAACGCTATAAATCCATCATTTTTTCCCCAAAAATTGATGGTTTGTCTTTAAAAAAAAAAGTATTTTGTCTTTTATTTTTCGTGTTTGCATTTATGAGGAGTTCTCCATTATGGACGCGAGCACTCTGAAAGCGGCACTAAAAGACTTTCAAACTTTCACAGAGACCTCAAAACAGAAAGCACAAAGCCTTTCTTTAAAACGAATTTCGTTTTGTATTAATTGTATCTTAATTTTAATAATTTTTTCATTAACCAATTTCCTGGATTTAATACATAAAAAGTAAATATAGGCTAGCAATCACAACATAAGGTGCTTGAACTGGAGATTATATCATGAACCGTAGCCTACTCGCCTCACAGGCCTAAAAAATGTGAAATATTTTTACAGAAAGCTGGTTCTAAACAAAACCATCCAAAACAAAATAAAACTATGTAGCCTAATAAATGTGCATTTCTCCGGTGCGTTCACTAGCCTACTGCGAAGATCGCGAGTCAATAGCCTATCGTCAACTTCATCTTTGCAGCCGACACATAAATTAATAAACAATTAAAATGTCTTATTGCAATATTTTACATATTCATAATCATTACTTTTGCTGGTTCTTTGAGGCAGCTTTTTAGGTTTATGGCGTTTTGGAAAAGAGCTCTTCACGTACAAACACCGTTTCACCAGGGCACAGCGGCCCTTCAGCACATAAGAACAAAAAGAGAAAAAGCACGGACTTACTAATTACGAAACTTTGATGTGGTTGAACAGGTGAAACAGTCACAAATTCCTCTGCAACTCAAACCTTCTCAGTACGAGTTATGAAGGAAGAGAACAGCATTACAGTGTTCAGCGCGTCCTCCTCTGATTGCTGTGTTGTGACTGAAAAAGTGCGTGCAGGAGCACATGCGCAAAACGTAGGTTTGTAAAATGTGATGTCCTTTTGTAAAATGACATATGATAAAATAAAAATAATTCATATATCATTTTACAAAACGGTTTTGCGCATGTGCTTCTGCGCGCACTATTTCGAATTTACGAATGTGCGTTTTTGACAACACGGGACTATGGGCTGGGCCACTCGGAGGGTGCTTCCGGGAATAGTACTGACCTACAGTATTAAAAATCGCTACATATAATTGTTTAGACGGTTATAGTGTGCGTTATTTGTTTTCTCTTTAACTTCTTTCAGCTCTTTTCATGTTTGGGGGGTCGGATTGTACAAATTATGAAATATTCGATATCCCAATTTTGCATATCGTCCAGACAACAATTTGGATATTATCGTCTAAACGATATATCGCCCACCTCTACTAGAAACATAACAATGCAATGCTATATGCAATACTGCAATAATGATACAATCATAGTCTCTTAGAACTATGAACCACAAAGAACCACATTTTATGTAAAATACATACATACTCATGAGATCATGATGTACTGTACATTGTGATTATTTTTTCAGTTTGCAGCAACATCACTCAAAACTCTGTGTGGAGAGCATTTGAGGGCATACACACAGGACAAGAACATAGGGTTAATTTAAGGTATATAAACATTTTAGTATATCTTCTCAAGGGACAATACTATAGAAATTAAACTTGGATAGATTTTAGAGTAGTCAATGTGCTGCTTGTATAGCAGTTTATATTTACTGCCCTGCTTGTATAGCAGTTTATATTTACTGTCCTCTGAAAATAACTCAACATACAGCCATTATTGTCAAAATAGCTGGCAACAAAAGTGAGTACACCCTAAGTGATAATAGCTGTACGTTGTTTAACCATGCAAAGCCACATGTCCTATTCATCATTTTCATGTTTTTGTCTGCTTGACAGGACCATACAAATTGTTGTATATTGTTTTAGAGCAGTTCAAATTAGTGCTTTGAGTTCAGTTCTCTCATACTGACCACTGGATGTTCAACATGGCACCTCATTTATACCCCTTTTCCACCAAAAAATAACTGGTTCGGAACTGGTGCTGGTTCAAAGTTGGTTCAACTTGCGAACCTTATCAGAACCTGTTTGTTTTTCCACTGACTAGAGAGCCCAGCGAACGACATCGTTACGTCACTGTGTACGTTGCCATACGTCTTAGCTTTCCCAGAAGCACTTGCGCCAACTTCAAGAATAACAATTACAATGGCGGACTACATTGTCTTTCTGCAAATGTTTCTCCTGGCTTTGCGATCCTATATTGGGGTCAGAAGAAGACGTTTAGAACACGTTTGTGCTGCTCGTCTGGATTACTATAGATGGAGGTTACGTTCGAGAAGAAGTTCGACAATAACCCCGCCCCTAGCCCCCAACGTAAGCATGACGTGGTAAAAGAACGGTTCTAGTCCAGCAAAGAGTTGGTGCTGCTTTGGAACCAATTTTCCTGGCCGAGAACCGGTTCTTTGGCTGTCGAAACACAAAGAACTGGTTCGCGAGTAGGCACCGGCTCTGAACCGGCACTATCACTGCCTTGGTGGAAAAGGGGTAATAGCAAAGAACTCTCGAAGGATTTAAGAATTAGAATTATTGCTCTCCACAAAGATGGCCTAGGCTATAAGAAGCTTGGTAACACCCTGAAACTGAGTTACAATACAGGCCAGGGTCATACAGAGGTTTTCCAAGATGGGTTCCACTTGGAGCAGGCCGTGCGAGGGTCAATCATCGTGCTGTACGTCAGGTGCAGAAGCTGGCTTCAAAAAACAGATGCATGAGTGCTGCCAGCATTGCTTTAGAGGTTGCAGAAGCGGAAGGTCAGCTTGTCAGTGCTTAGACCATATACCGCACACTGCAACAAGTCGGTTTGCATGGCCGTCGTCCCAGAAGGAAGCCTATTCTGAAGCTGGCTCACTAGAAAGCCTGCAAACAGTTTGCTGAAAATGACGATTCTCATTTTTACGAAACGGTATCGATTCTTAAATCCCAAGAATCGATTAGTCATCCTGTTTTCAGTTGATTAATGAATGGAACATTGTTGCGTGCATCCCATCCAATAAATCGCAATAATATTTGTGCTTTGTTATTATTGATATGAAACAAAGTCTCAGATTTCAAATTACGTCCATTTTCTTACGAAATTCAAAAACATAATTACCGTTTTGACGCTGTGGCGTGAGATCGCTCTGGCTCAGCTTTGAGAAGCAGCAGCGCGGAGCGCACATAACCTTCTCTTCCGAAATTAATAATACCAGTTACAGCGTGAAATAAACATGAATGAGCATCTGAAAGTGTGTTAAAAGATAGAGTACAACTTATCGAAGTCCGTATCATGTCACATGGAATCGCTTAATCAGTGTTTCAACCGTGGAAAGACGTTAGTAAACAATGTCATGTAACGTCACATTTACCTCAGAAAAAACATATCCAGTGACCATAAACTCGTTAGTCAGCTAGAAAAATTAACTCTAGAGAGGAGCATTTTGTTAAATATATGCACCATATTACATATTCATTATAATTTTTAATGTTCTTCAATATTTAATGCATGTTTGAATAAATCTGGAAAGTTTTTTATGACAGCCACCATTTTAATTTTTATATAATTTCATATAACTTTATTATTATAAAAATAAATAAGTGTATTTTAAGTGTTTGTATACAAATCAGTTAATTTTTACCTTCAATATTATAGTAGGCTAATGAAGCCTATAGGCTACAACTGACTCCCATAGTTTACAATAATAGTTAAGAGATTTGTTTTCCTTGAGAAAATTTGCAATGTATTGTACCTGATATCCAAAATAATAAATATTGAATCGAATCGAAATCGAATCAAATTGCAAGCTTGTGAATCGAAATCAAATCGAATTGTGAAATTTGTGTCAATACCCAGCCCTAATGCCCTCCCTTCAGAAACTGGGCCGAACGACATGATAACGACCCCAAACACACCGCCAAGATGACTACTGCCTTGCTGAGGAAGCTGAAAGTGAAGGTGATGGAGTGGCCAAGTATGTCTCCAGACCTGAACCCTATTGAGCACCTGTGAGGTGTCCCAGAGTCCTGCACGGGTTCGGGTACCCGCGTGGTACAAATTTTGCTCAAACGGGTGAAAAATATCCAACTGTGTCGGATACGGGTGCGGGTCGGGTCGGACACGGGGGAAACACGGGTCTAAACACGGGTTTAAAACAATCACATGCAAATGTAAAAAAATATATTTTTAGGAACACATCTACAAAAATATGCTTGTATTTCAAGTTGATAAAATAATTTAAAATCCACATCAGTTTATTTGTGCCCACGCGCCACACCCTCCCAGGATCTATAACGTTATCTAGGCTACTTTCACTTTTAAAAATTCATCATAACCGCGCGCGCGATCTGCTTGCAGTCGTCGAGATGGATGCTGAGGAGTTGAAGAAAAGAATGGCTAGTGGAGATTGTAAAGTTGTCGACAATACGTCATCAATAATCAAGTCCAGTGTGTGGGAGAAATTTGGAGTTATCTGAAGAAAATATTGTGAAAGGCTTTGCTGCATGCATTTTCGTGTTGGATAGCCGCAAATGTGGAACTTCATCGCTGAGGTAGCACGCAGATAACTGTGGTAACAAACCAAGCAGTTCTATCGAACAGTATTTTTCAAATTTAACACTAAGTATGTGTGGTGTGCAGGGCGTGTTTGAACCCGAAATTGTCAGATGTAGGCTAGATGAAATTGCGTGGCAGATATAGTGTTGTAGCTGTCTGTTCGATTGGTAAAATGTTATAAGGCTACTCAGTTTTGTGGTAACGTTAGCCATGTTCTTCATGTACCGGTTGTCGTGTAATAACTTCTGTATGACCTGGCAATAAACATTTTTGTAAGTGTGTCTATAATGTGATAGTCTAAACTGATTTTATTTCGGTTGCGGGTCGGGTGGTCAGTTCTATTTTAAGCGGGTCGGGTGCAGATTTTAATTAGTGCTGCTGTCGGAAAACGGGTCGGATGCGGTTTTAAGCACTGCGGGTACGGGCGGGTGCGGATTTACAAAATCAGACCCGTGCAGGACTCTGAGGCGTCCTCAAGCGGAAGGTGGAGAAGCACCATGTGTCTAACATCCAGGAGATCCGTGATGTCATTAAGTCATTAAGAGTGGAAGAGGGTCCCAGCAACAACCTGTGCAGCTCTGGTGAACTCCATGCCTAGGAGGATTAAGGCAGTGCTGGATAACAGTGGTGCTCACACAAAATATTGACACTTTGGACACATTTTTGACATGTTCACATAGGGTGTACTCACTTTTGTTGCCAGCTATTTTGACAATTAATGGCTGTATGTTGAGTTATTTACAGAGGACAGTATATACTGCTATACAAGCAGCACTTTTGACTATTCTAAAATATATCCAAGTTTCATTAGAAGATACACTAAAATGTTTGCTGAAATGTAAGAGGTGTACTCACTTTTGTGAGATACTGTATATAGAGATAGAGAGATAGATATTGAGGTGAGCAAACATGCATGTTTTGAGCCATGAGTAGCTGAGAGTGCACACGTCTTGGGCTGTTTTTAAAACAGGTAAATGGATTAACAGACTGGATTATCTGGAGAGATCTTACATGCTGTCTCCTCTGGTTAGTGTAAAGCCAAGCTTTCACATGTGAGGGCCAGCGAGTGACATACAGTGTAGTGTCCTATAAGTGTCTTATTTTGGATGCATGTTTTTCACTTCATTGGAATCAGCCATTGTTGGATATCTGTCTGCCAATTTTGGATTTTTACCTACTTTATGGTTCATTTAAAGAGCAGTATCACTTGAAGAAAGCTGTGTACAGGTAACAATTGTTTTGTGTATGTTTTAATAATCTAATTTTTAAACAATGCAGTAAAGATAGTCACAAAGTTGAAATAAATGAAGAAACGTTTATGAATTATTTTACATGTTCCAACAACTTGCATACACAGGATTGTGGAATATATGCAGTCAAAGACACGTGCAGTCGTGCACCCTCCAAAAAACAATCATAATATGTTAACGTTGGGATGAAAAGTTGTATCGTAAGTGTTTGTTGTAACAATTTTATCAAAGCAATTAGGCACTTGAGGCCTGGTTGTATTGTGATTTATGTTGTCATGCTTAATGCCCTTCACTTAATGCCCTTCAGCTTGTAAGCATATTGTGAGCTGTATATACTTCCTTGTCTTTGTTTGTGTGCTCTTCCAAAGCAACTACCTGATTATTTCAGTAGAGGTCTTTGTAACACAAAACACAAAAGCACAGAGCATGTGTTGCACAACAGTGCAGTTCATCATCATTAGTGTTAGGTTCTTTACAACACAGTTAAATTGTGTCTTAATGAGTTTTCAGTTGAACTGGAAGTCGTCTCTCAGCGCTGTTGTTATGCACTGCGGTGACTCTGTGAGCATGTCGTGGGACTCGTGTGTTTGTGTGTGCGCGTGTGTGTGCGTGTGTGTGTGTGCGTGTGTGCGTGTGTGTGCGTGTGTGTGTGTGTGTGCGTGTGTGTGTGTGTGTGCGTGCTGTAGCTGCCGTTTCTGCACAGCTGAGCCATGAGTGATGTGTTGTCTGTTCTGATAGGGGGTGGGACACCAGTGCTGCCTCTAAACTCTCCGTAATTGAATAGATATTTTACTCTACGCCTATTCTACATCTGTGGCGTGACTTTGTTATTAAAAGCTCTTCTAAGGAAGATTTGCATGTTGCAAATGAGCCTTTGCTACAAGTACTATGATAGTTGCATCAGATGGCTGCTGTTTCAGTTTTGTCTATGTATATTGAATCTGTCCCTTTCAAATAAATCATAAATAAATAAATTATAGATTTACATTAAGTGAAGATATCACAAAATGTTTTAATGTTTTGTCTTTAATAGGGCTGCATGATTTGGGGGGAAATCTACAACAACAAAAAAACCTTACAAAAAGGAGATCTCTCTGTCTGGAAGAGTCTACGGTGTATTCAGCTGTGTTTCGCCAGTGCACAGTTAAAGGGATGGTTCGGAGAAAAATACTTTTACATACTTTTCCCAAATCACAGAAGTGACGTTGACGTCCGGGTTAGCAGTAGCATGAGCCGTCAGGCAAGTGTTATTTAAACCAACTCGGTAACCCTTCCTTTTACAGTCCTCTAATTACTAGGTATTTACCTGGTAAATATATGGTAAGTTATAGTTGGTTATTGGTAATTACCACAGGTAACAAGAATGTAAATGCAGAGAAACTACAAACTAATTACTAAGTATTTACCTGGTAAGCATATGGTAAATTATAGTATTTTAGTGTGTAATTACTTAAGGTGATTAGTATGCAATTACAGAGAAACTACCAGGAAAAAAACACCACTGTTAAATATCAACTCAACAAAGTACTGTGTACTTGTTACCTGTTTAGGTTGATAATAACTCAGATTTAATTGTGTACTTCCTCAGAATGTAGGCAGCCAATTTTTAGAAACACCTCCAGTATTACCCATCAATTCAAGTTAGGTTTGTAGTTATCCTAGAGTTATGTTGCTAACAGTCAGTGGTTAAATTGGGTCGGGGCTATAAGCCTGCTCGTTTGCAGTCAGTTGCCTACTGGAAATTATGTCACATAAAATTTGATGAAAGTGATGCTTTTGAAAACATATTTCTGATTATAAATGAAAGATTTTGAAATGGCATGTCTATTTTGTCTCGAGGGAGCGGACTATAGTTGTAGTTTTGTTGGTGAAGAAGTTCGCAAAATCGTCAGCAGTTACGGAGGAGGTGGGTGGTGGTGGAGGTGGACAGAGGAGAGAGTTGAATGTCTTGAAAAGTACTCGTGTGTTGGAGGAGCTGTTGATCTTGTTGTGGAAGTATGAAGATTTTGCAGCATGAACATCTACAGAAAAGGAAGAGAGGAGAGATTGATACATACCCAGGTCAGATGCGTCTTTTGATTTGCGCCATTTCCTCTCCGCTGCCCTGAGTTCAGTCCGGTGTTCACGAAGAACCTCAGATAACCAGGGGTTAGAGGGAGTGGCGCGTGCTGGCCTGGAGGAGAGAGGGCAGATAGTGTCTAGAGAAGAGGTTAGAGTGGAGCATAGAGTGGATTTGTGAGTACCATGTGAGTACCACAGGTACTCACAAATCAGGCAACCAACTGGACCTGGTTTACACACGCAACTGCACCACAGAGAACATCTTGGTGAGACCTCTCCATGTTTCTGATCATTTCCTCATTACTTTAAGTCTACAACTCTCTACCCCTGCACCTCCAACCCCACCTCCAGTCACTTTCAGGCGAAACCTGCGCTCACTCTCTCCCTCACACCTTTCCTCTGCCGTGTCATCTTCTCTTCCCCCACCCTCACAATTCTCATCTCTGGATGTGAATACCGCAACGGATACCTTATGCTCCACTCTAACCTCTTCTCTAGACACTATCTGCCCTCTCTCCTCCAGGCCAGCACGCGCCACTCCCTCTAACCCCTGGTTATCTGAGGTTCTTCGTGAACACCGGACTGAACTCAGGGCAGCGGAGAGGAAATGGCGCAAATCAAAAGACGCATCTGACCTGGGTATGTATCAATCTCTCCTCTCTTCCTTTTCTGTAGATGTTCATGCTGCAAAATCTTCATACTTCCACAACAAGATCAACAGCTCCTCCAACACACGAGTACTTTTCAAGACATTCAACTCTCTCCTCTGTCCACCTCCACCACCACCCACCTCCTCCGTAACTGCTGACGATTTTGCGAACAACTTCACCAACAAAACTACAACTATCAGCAGTCAGTTCTCGGCTCCACACACACAGGAACCCAGACCGACCCCTTCCTCAGCCAATGTCCCTCTGTCCTCCTTTTCTCCGCTAACCGAGGAAGAAGTATCTACACTTCTCCTTTCCAGTCATCCTACCACCTGTCCTCTAGACCCCATCCCCTCGCACCTTCTACAAGCCATCTCTCCGACACTTCTACCAGCACTCACACACATCATAAACTCATCCCTCCATACTGGCACCTTCCCTACAGCATTCAAGCAAGCTCGGGTTACTCCACTGCTTAAAAAACCAACACTAAACACATCAACTGTAGAGAATTACAGACCCATCTCCCTCCTACCATTTATTGCAAAGACACTTGAAAGAGCTGTTTTCAACCAAGTAACATCCTTCTTGTCTCGAAACAACCAGCTGGATGTCAACCAATCCGGCTTCAAGAAAGGCCATTCTACTGAGACTGCACTACTATCAGTCACAGAAGCCCTACGGATCGCAAAAGCTGCTTCCAAATCTTCAGTCCTCATTCTCCTGGATCTGTCTGCTGCCTTCGACACTGTGAATCATCAGATCCTTCTGTCCAGCCTCTCATCACTGGGCATCACAGGTACTTCACTCCACTGGTTTGAGTCCTATCTCACAGGTAGGTCCTTCAAGGTCGCATGGAGAGGCGAGCTATCCAGATCGCATCAGCTGACCACAGGGGTTCCCCAGGGTTCAGTTCTTGGACCCCTCCTCTTCTCCATCTACACCACATCACTGGGACACATCATACAAGCACACGGCTTCTCCTACCACTGCTATGCTGATGACACACAGCTCTTCCTCTCGTTTCAACCAGATGATCCCACAGTAGCTGCACGGGTCTCAAGCTGTCTGGCGGACATCTCGGCATGGATGAAGGAACATCACCTACAGCTCAACCTGCCAAAGACTGAGCTTCTCGTCCTCCCTGCCAATCCGTCTCTACAGCACGACTTCACTATCCAGCTAGATTCATCTTCAATCACCCCATCAAGGACGGTCAGAAATCTTGGAGTAACGTTTGATGACCAGCTGACCTTCACAGATCACATTTCAAAGACAGCTCGATCATGCAGGTTTGCACTGCACAACATCAGGAAGATCAGGCCTTTCCTAACTGAGCATGCAACACAACTTCTCGTCCAGGCCCTGGTCATTTCTAGGCTTGACTACTGCAATGCTCTTCTGGCCAGTCTTCCTTCAAGTGCAACTAAACCTCTACAGATGATCCAGAATGCTGCAGCTCGTCTTGTCTTCAACGAGCCCAAGAGGGCCCACGTCACTCCTCTGTTCATCTCTCTGCACTGGCTACCTCTCGCTGCTCGCATCAAGTTCAAGGCATTGACGCTTGCTTACCGATCTATCACAGGCTCAGCTCCCTCCTACTTTAACTCATTCCTACGAGTCTACATCCCTACCAGAAGCCTACGATCAGTCAACGAGCGACGTCTCGTGGTTCCATCGCAGAGAGCCACAAAATCACTTTCCAGAACATTCTCATTCACAGTTCCATGCTGGTGGAACACTCTCCCCTCCGTCATCCGGAATGCTGAATCCCTGACAACCTTCAAAAAGCATCTGAAAACCCATCTCTTCCGTGAGCACTTAACCACATAAAAAAAAAAAAAAAAAAAAAAAAAAAACCTCCCCTTTCCCTCTAAAAACCTCACTTATCGGGCTTATGCTACTCTGAATAATGCCTGAACTTTGTATCTTGAGCACTCCTTGCGTAGCTTTGGTTTTTGCCTCTTCATGATGATTCGCTTAATCTAGTCCTGCTTTGTAAGTCGCTTTGGATAAAAGCGTCTGCCAAATGACTAAATGTAAATGTAAATGTAGAACAATCGGGACACGGCCGTATTCGTGTTCAGCTGCTTAATCTCGTTGTCAGTTGATCGCGCACCGCTCGCGCATGCCATGCGCATCTAGGTAGGCCTACTACTCAGAACTCCGACACGGATAAATGTACGCAGCAATAATGAATGTTCCTGGGAGATCCGTAGTTGCGCGGGATGTGGAAGCGCGCAAAAGTTCCAGAACCTTCTACTGCCTTGGAAAAACAAACAAAAAACAAAACTCACAAGCTGCTGCAGCAGATCAATTTTGTCAAGTTCAGCACACGGACGCGCCGGCGAGTGAACTGGACTCTCGTCTCATAAATTAACCGAAACTCATCGTATAAGGGAGCCTACTTGCCTGACAGACCTGATAAATATATCTATAGAAAGCTTGGAAGGTATTCTTTTAAACAGAGGTAAACAATGAGTCCGCACACCAGAGAATGCTCCTTAGCAATTTTAATGATTGCTCACCACGTGTAACGTTTCGGGCCCAAGCCCTTCATCAGACATAAAAAAAATTTTTTATGTCTGATGAAGGGCTTGGGCCCGAAACGTTACACGTGGTGAGCAATCATTAAAATTGCTAAGGAGCATTCTCTGGTGTGCGGACTCATTGTTTACCTTTGCAACTACTTGTCTGCCCAGCACCCAGTTTTATTGTTTTGGATGTGCGTGCTGTACCTTTGAACTCTATTCTTTTAAACAGAACAATTCAAAACGAAAGAAAACAGACCGCTGCTTGTGTAGCCTAATCCGTATGAAATGTGCATTTCTCTCTGGCGCGTTCACTACTGCGAAGATTGCGAGGACAGCATCGTCAACTTCATCTATGCAGGGCACTGACACAGAAAACACTTGTTTATTAATAAACAATTAAAATGTCTCCTTGCTATATTTTACATATTCATAATCATTACTTTTGCCGTTTTTTTTGTGACAGCTTTTAGGTGCTTTATTGGCAGCGCCACCCTTAAATGTTACATGAACGCGTCACCCAGAACGCGTCACCACCGCATCAGCACAGAAAACAGGAAAAAAAAATTCAATCCCTGTTTTGGCAGGGGGAAAAACTGATCAGAAAATGTAACGAAACGTTGTAGAAATGTAGTGGAGTAGAAAGTATAATAATTGCTGCAAAATGTAACAAAGTAAAAGTCAAAAGTATGCACTATTGATTATACTTAAGTAAAGTAGGCCTAAAGAAACTAAGTATTTGTACTTCGTTATATTCCACCACTGCTGATTAACAGTAATGTAAATGCTAAATGTCCTAATACCTGTTGATACTACAACAATGCAAATATGCTCTTAACCTTGCAGTTTTTCACATATCATGTAAGACACAATTTCTCCATTTCTTTGCACAAAACTCTCCAGAAAATGCCATTTAATAGTTTATTTTTCACAAAAAATTTCGGAGGGGCATACCCCCGGACCCCCCTAGGGAGAGCCCCCCCACATAATAAATCCCAATTTAACCACTGGTAACAGTCCATGTTTATTTATTACTATCTTGAAATTAAGACGGTAGTTTCCAATAAATTACCTTGTCTTACATAGTTGTTGTTCATTGCTACACCCAAAAATGTTTAAGCAGTAGCAAAGGATGTGGTAAGTGTCTGGTAATACAATAGAAATAAACAAGGTTTCCTTTTACAGTACAGTTGCACTTTACTTACCGAGTAAATTGTCATGTTTTCCTTGGTACGTTGCAGGACATACGAGATAAAAAATTTTGACTATATGGGAAAGGGAATGATCAGGTTATATGGTACAATTCCGGTAATACCATGGAAATAAACAAGGCTTCCTTTTACAGTACAGTTGCACTTTACTTACTGGGTAAATTGTCATGTTTTTCTTGGTAACGTTGCAGGACATACGAGGTAAAAAAGTGTGACTATATGGAAAAGGGAATGATCAGGTTATATGGTACAATTCCGGTAATACCATGGAAATAAACAAGGCTTCATTTTACAGTACAGTTGCACTTTACTTACTGAGTAAATTGTAAAAACATCTGCAAGAACTTACCCAGTATTTAAGATGTGCTATGACATTAGGGAAAACTGTTCCTGCGGGGTAGTTACCAGGTAAGTGTAAGATAAATTATTTGATAAACCCTCTATAAATGGGTGTAGCAATGAACAACAACTATGTAAGACAAGTTAATTTATTGGAAACTACCGTCTTAATTTCAAGATAGTAATAAATAAACATGGACTGTTACCAACATAACCCTAGGATAACTACAAACCTAACTTGAATTGATGGGTAATACTGGAGGTGTTTCTAAAAATTGGCTGCCTACATTCTGAGGAAGTACACAATTAAATCTGAGTTATTACCAACCTAAACAGGTAACAAGTACACAGTACTTTGTTGAGTTGATATTTAACAGTGGTGTTTTTTTCCCCTGGTAGTTTCTCTGTAATTGCATACTAATCACCTTAAGTAATTACACACTAAAATACTATAATTTACCATATGCTTACCAGGTAAATACTTAGTAATTAGTTTGTAGTTTCTCTGCATTTACATAGTTGTTACCTGTGGTAATTACCAATAACCAACTATAACTTACCATATATTTACCCGGTAAATACCTAGTAATTAGTTTGTAGTTTCTCTGCATTTACATACTTGTTACCTGTGGTAATTACCAATAACCAACTATAACTTACCATACACATACCAGGCAAATACCTATTAATTAGGGGACTGTAAAAGGAAGGGTTACCGCCATTCGGCTGATATCTCTAAATAAGCTCTAACTTTAATAATGTTCAACCAAGGGAAAAAAGGCTTCTGGGGGGTGTTTGGCTCGGGGTCATTGTGCAAAGGACCCTAGGTCGATTCTACTCCGAACCATCCCTTTAAGTGCAGTGACTCCCCCATGGGTGCTTCAACGTAAAAGAGCAGATTTCCCTAAAAGAGCAGGCACTGCTAGTGAGCGTCTTTTTAAAGATGCCTTTTCATCCGTGTGTTTCTAGATGTGTCGTTTCCTGGCCTCGTCTGATGGCCACGATCGCTGTCTCGCATGTTTTGGCTGTGACCATCCTGAGTTGGTGTTCGTGGATGGTTCATGTCCTCATTGCAAGAATATGACCATCGCAACATTGCAATCTCGACTTTCCTTCGAAGAGTGGGTAGAGTCCACTCTTCTGTTACCCAGCCCAGCTCTTCTGCACTCTTCTGCGAAGAGGTTAACACTCAGGGAGATCTGAGACTTACAGTGGGAGCTCATCTGTCGGGCCAGTTCCCACTGACCTCCCACTTCTCCATTGTGTCGCATGGCGTCAAGCTCATGGATGATCGTGTGGGTCCCTCTTATGGCAGACCCAGTGTGTCATTCGGGGCTCCGGATGAGGCTCTGGGCGAAACCCAAGGCGTGCTGTGCCCCCGCAGAGTGAGGGCTCACTCCACTAGGAGTGTACTGGGCTAGATGCCCCATATGTAATGATTCCCTGTCGGTAATCCCATATTCCTTTTGGTAAACTTGTGTCTTTCTCTTTGCAGATCTTGCTCTGCCCCATCTCTGCGTCTGTAGTAGCTCCATACCTTTCCAAGTAGGACCTACCACAGATATTCTTCAATATGTAGCACTGCCTCACGGGTCAGTCCATATGTGTATTTTCACATATTCCTCCCTACAGGTAGGATGTGTCCCCCATAGCATCCCTTTCCACCTGAAATAGGTACGCTTTCCCAGCGTCAAGTCAAGTCACCTTCATTTATATAGCGCTTTTAACAATATAGGTTGTTTCAAAGCAGCTTTACTGTGATAATAGGAAATTAATGTAATAGATTGTTTTGGCTTTACAGCAGTTCTAGAATAAAGTTATTGTCCAGCTAAAGTTAGTTTTGATTGATTCACTTCTGTTGCAAAGATCATTAGTTATTAACTTAGGGGGGCGCTTATACGACACCGTTCTAACAGAAAACCCTTAATGCGCTCTGGCCTGCTCATTTGCACTACAACAGTGCCCAGGCCCGGATTGGCTAATCGGGAGCACCGGGAGAATTCCCGGTGGGCCGGTCTGTTTTATTGGCCAGGAGGGCCGGTGTTGTCATGGCACTGGGTTGAATGCTTTCCTTATAGGCTCCAGTCATAGCGCAGCCCCACTATTTTTTTTATTATTATTTTATCGCAGCCCCACAAAAAAAAGTCACTTTGTTAGAGATGTGCGAACAAAAAATAAGAGATACAAAACATGGATAATAGCCTATAGGCGCAAAGGCGGCGCTGAAAAGGCCAGAATAATAACATATTTCTAGAAAATCAAGCGGACAAATAGCCTACGAGTCAGGGCCGTACCGACCATTGAGGTCTCCGAGGTCCGGACCTCGGTAATTTTTCCTGAGTGTATAATGAACGTTGTGAAATAATTGCCTAATATTAACTGCTGCAATGATTCGCATATCCCGACGATAACCGACCTCATCATCTGAGCTGCTTCAGCACTCAAACACCACTCGTCGGCAATGGCAAAATGTTTGAGATGACCGATCAAAGCAAGCGGGATTTATGGTCACAGAAGCGCAAGCTGCGGCCGCGCGCGAATCCCAACGCGACGCTTCACGAGATAAGGTGCAAGTGGCTAAACTAAACAGCTGTTTTACAATAGAAATTTTAAACGACCGACATAAATAATCATTTTGCAAAGACTGTATCAATCTAAGCTCAGCTTCAGGAAGGGGAGATTTACAGGTAAAGATAAAGAGACTGTGAGAAGAAGAACGAGAGAAGGAGATGGAGATGAGAGAGGAGAGCAGGTAGAGCAATAGCCTATTGCATAATAATGCGAATAACTTTATTACAATGGATTCCTATTTAACACAGTCAGATGTTCTTTGCCAATGACAGTGGAAAAATAATATGCCCCCGAACCCCCTAGATCACTTTTGGGACCTCTGTATTTATAAAACCCTGTGTACTGATATTGCACTGAATAGAAAATTATATTTTTGAAAAATACGATGAATTACAAGGCTGTACAGAACAGTGCACTATTGCAGACTTAGGCTCAATCCCAATTCACCCCTTGCCCCTACCCCTCCGTTTTGCACATTCCCGTGAAGTGGTAGGGTTGTCTCGATTCTTTTTTGGTTGGAGGGTTAGGGGTAGGGGTAGGGGTAGGGGGAAGGGCCGGATAGTCCTTGAAAGATTGGGCCTTATATACTGAGGGTTTAATTACATTATTTTAATAGTCAGTCAGGAACTAAAGTGGGCCGGTCTAAGGCATGAAACTCCAGGGCTGAAAATGAGTCCCACTCCGGCCCTGACAGTGCCTGGTGGCTTGAGAATGTAAACCTTGAAATAGGTTCTAAGGTGCAGGCGTTGAATCATTTTGATTTAAAAAAAGTTATCATCTCCGCGCAAACTTCAAAAACGCGAATCTGGGAAAACGCAGACGGCATGCACATGCATATTACATGTTTAGTCTATAGGTATGCGCATTTGAATAAATATGTGTAGTTTTTCTCTACAAATTGACCTCAACAAAAACTACCTGTCCGGCCTCAAACATTCATAATACAGTTTTTTTTTTTTATCGCTTCCGCGTGTCCATGCGAACCGGATTTTATCTGTACAGAGGTAAAGAGGAGAAAGAGGTAAAGAGGAGAAGGGGGGCCTTCACAGTGGAGAGACTAGTTGACACTTCAGGACTGTGTTGTTGTCATTTCCAGGTGCAGATCCTTCATCAGATCTGGATACGGCGGACTGCGGTAAACCTTGGGATAAACAGAGAGACTAATATTAGCGTAGACATTCTTATGATGATGTAACGAGTACAAGTGTTCCCGGTTCCAGCTAACCTAATCTATGCAGCCTAACATTGAATTATAGATATTGATAATGTTTTATGTGTATGCTAGGTCAAAGAAATGTGTTTTTAGACTGACAGAGTGTGTCTGCTTCCCGGACAATGTTAGGAAGACTGTTCCAAAGTTTTGGTACTAAATAGGAAAAGGATCTACCGCCAGCAGTCGATTTTGATATTCTAGGTATTATCAACTGGCCGGAATTTTGAGATCGCAATAGACGTGAGGGACTATAATGCGTTAAGAGCTCGCTCAAGTACTGGGGAGCTAAACCATTTAGTGCTTTTTAAGTAATCAGCAATATTTTTAAATTTACACGATGTTTAATAGGGAGCCAATGGTCATACTTCCTGGTTCTGGTAAGAACTCTAGCTGTTGCGTTTTGGACCAGTTGTAGTTTGTTTATTAAGCGTGCAGGGCAACCACCCATAAGAGAATTACAATAATCTAGCCTTGATGTCATGAATGCATGAACTAATTGTTCTGCATTTGTCATTGAGAGCATATGACGTAATTTAGATATATTTTTAAGATGGAAGAATGCAGTTTTACAGATACTAGAAACGTGACTTTCAAATTAAAGATTGGTATCAAAGAGCACACCCAGTTTCCTAACCGATGACGAAGACTTGACAGAGCAGCCATTTAGTGTAAGACAGTATTCTAGGTTATTACGTGAGGAAGTTTTTAGTCCAATAATAAGAATGTCTGAGAATTAAGTAGTAGGAAATTACTAGTCATCCAGTTTTTTATATCAGCTATGCATTCCGTTAATTTTGTGAATTGGTAAGTTTCGTCAGGGCGTGAAGAAATATAGAGCTGAGTATCATCAGCATAACAGTGAAAACTAATGCCATGCTTCCTAATGATATCTCCCAAGAGTAGCATGTACAGAGTAAACAGCAATGGTCCTAATACTGAGCTTTGTGGTACTCCATACTGAACTTGTGATCTTATAAGACATCTCTTCATTTACTGCTACAAACTGATAACGGTCAGATAAGTATGATTTAAACCATGCTTATGCAATTCCAGTTAGGGCTGGGCGGTATATTGAGTTTGTACGATATATCGATATATATTTTTGAAACGATATGGAATGAGGCAATACCATTTATATCGATACAGTAGTTTGATACGAGCACATCTGAAAAATAGCGGGGGACACAGTGTGAGCTCCTGCAGTGAAAGTATATTGTACAATTTGTCCTAAATATGTTATATTAAGGGCTTCAAAATAACTGGTAAGATATAGTTAACAAGTTTAAAGCACCTTCCCTGTCAGATGCTCTGACAGATACTGTTGCTGACTGACCGATAAATACTTGCGCTGTTTAATGCGTTTGAGATGTGGTGCTTTCCTCAGTGCTTAACTTACATTTCACAGGTATATTATTCATCTGTAAATGTTAGAAAGTCAAACAAATATGTCCATTTCACTGTCAGGAGAGGACGAGCCTTCTGCAAGTGAATCTCCGCTAAAATTCAAGCTTCCGTGAACGAGCGCTGCCATGCGTCCTCAAACAGACGGAGCACAATAGAATAGTATCGCAATAATTCTGACTAAATATAAATATTGCTAAAATATTTGTTGTTGGAGACAATAAATGTGCTATATGTGGAATTTTAAACCGACAAGTATATTTTTATGAAAGTGACCATTATAATGGGGTAATCAAATGATATAGTTAGTTTGTGCTTTTGTTTTTATTTTCATTTTTATTGTAGCCTTTAGTCAATTTAAAAACAAAAGCATTATTTTTGTTTTTAGATTGTAATGTTACAATGTTAGAATGTAATGTGATTTTAACCTCCTTTTTGCACATAAAATATTTGCATAGCCTACATTACATTCACTATATTTGTTTCCATATCCTTCAATATCAACATTGTTTGTAGGATATCATTGGGCAGGATGTGATATATATATATATATATATAAAAAAATATATATATATACAGATTTTCTTTATATCGCCCAACCCTAATTCCAGTAATGCCAACATAATTTTCGAGTCTATTTAAAAGAATGTTGTGGTCAATAGTTTCAAATGCAGCACTAAGATTGAGTAACACTAATAGAGAGATACAACCACGATCGGATGATAAGAGCAAATCATTTGTGACTCTAATGAGAGCTGTCTCTGTACTATGGTACGGTTTAAATCCTGACTGGAAATCCTCGCAGATACTATTTCTTTCTAAAAAGGAACATAATTGTGAGGATACTGCCTTTTCTAGTATCTTGGACAGAATAGGTAGATTCGAGATCGGCCTGTAATTGACTAATTCTGTAGGATCAAGTTGTGTTTTTTTTAACAAGTGGTTTAATAATAGCCAGCTTAAAAGTTTTTGGTACGTATCCTAATGACAAAGATGAATTAATGATATTAAGAAGAGGATCTATGACCTCTGGAAGCATCTCTTTCAATAGCTTAGTCGGTATAGGGTCTAACATACAGTGAGGAAAATAAGTATTTGAACACCCTGCTATTTTGCAAGTTCTCCCACTTAGAAATCATGGAGGGGTCTGAAATTGTCATCGCAGGTGCATGTCCACTGTGAGAGACATAATCAAAAAAAAAAAAAAATCCAGAAATCACAATGTATGATTTTTTAACTATTTATTTGTATGATACAGCTGCAAATAAGTATTTGAACACCTGAGAAAATCAATGTTAATATTTGGTACAGTAGCCTTTGTTTGCAATTACAGAGGTCAAACGTTTCCTGTAGTTTTTCACCAGGTTTGCACACACTGCAGGAGGGATTTTGGCCCACTCCTCCACACAGATCTTCTCTAGATCAGTCAGGTTTCTGGGCTGTCGCTGAGAAACACGGAGTTTGAGCTCCCTCCAAAGATTCTCTATTGGGTTTAGGTCTGGAGACTGGCTAGGCCACGCCAGAACCTTGATATGCTTCTTACAGAGCCACTCCTTGGTTATCCTGGCTGTGTGCTTCGGGTCATTGTCATGTTGGAAGACCCAGCCTCGACCCATCTTCAATGCTCTAACTGAGGGGAAGGAGGTTGTTCCCCAAAATCTCGCAATACATGGCCCCGGTCATCCTCTCCTTAATACAGTGCAGTCGCCCTGTCCCATGTGCAGAAAAACACCCCCAAAGCATGATGCTACCACACCCATGCTTCACAGTAGGGATGGTGTTCTTGGGATGGTACTCATCATTCTTCTTCCTCCAAACACGTTTAGTGGAATTATGACCAAAAAGTTCTATTTTGGTCTCATCTGACCACATGACTTTCTCTCATGACTCCTCTGGATCATCCAAATGGTCATTGGCAAACTTAAGACGGGCCTTGACATGTGCTGGTTTAAGCAGGGGAACCTTCCGTGCCATGCATGATTTCAAACCATGACGTCTTAGTGTATTACCAACAGTAACCTTGGAAACGGTGGTCCCAGCTCTTTTCAGGTCATTGACCAGCTCCTCCCGTGTAGTTCTGGGCTGATTTCTCACCTTTCTTAGGATCATTGAGACCCCACGAGGTGAGATCTTGCATGGAGCCCCAGTCCGAGGGAGATTGACAGTCATGTTTAGCTTCTTCCATTTTCTAATGATTGCTCCAACAGTGGACCTTTTTTCACCAAGCTGCCTGGCAATTTCCCCGTAGCCCTTTCCAGCCATGTGGAGGTGTACAATTTTGTCTCTAGTGTCTTTGGACAGCTCTTTGGTCTTGGCCATGTTAGTAGTTGGATTCTTACTGATTGTATGGGGTGGACAGGTGTCTTTATGCAGCTAACGACCTCAAACAGGTGCATCTAATTTAGGATAATAAATGGAGTGGAGGTGGACATTTTAAAGGCAGACTAACAGGTCTTTGAGGGTCAGAATTCTAGCTGATAGACAGGTGTTCAAATACTTATTTGCAGCTGTATCATACAAATAAATAGTTAAAAAATTATATTTGATTTTTTTTTTGATTATGTCTCTCACAGTGGACATGCACCTACGATGACAATTTCAGACCCCTCCATGATTTCCAAGTGGGAGAACTTGCAAAATAGCAGGGTGTTCAAATACTTATTTTCCTCACTGTACATGTTGTCGATTTAGATGATTTAATGATTTTAGAAAATTCTTCCTCTCCTATAGCAATGAATGAATCGAATTTGTCCTCAGAGAGACTACAATGGACTGCCTGATGTGATACTGTAGTAGACTGTTGCATATAATTTTCTCCCTAATATTATCAATCTTGTTAGTAAACAAGTTCATAAAGTCATTACCGCTGTGCTACTTGGAAACGTCTGGGGTTGAAGCTTTATTTTTTTGTTAATTTAGCCACTGTTTCAAATAAATAACTAGGGTTGTGTTTATTTTCTTCTAAGAGGGTTGGAAAATAAGCAGATCTAGCAGCTTTTAAGGCCTCTCTGTATGCAATCGTGCTCTCTCTCCATGAAATGCGAAAAAACTCTAGTTTTGATTTCTTCCAGTTGCACTCCATTTTTTCTGGCTGCTCTCTTAAGAGCCTGAGTGTGCTTGTTGTACCACAGTGTTGAACTATTTTCTTTGATCTTCTTTAAGCGCAAAGGAGCTACTGTGTCTAAAGTGCTGGAAAAGAGAGAGTCAAAAGTTTCTGTTGCAATATTGAGTTCTTCTAAGCTATTTGGGATGCTGAGGAGATGAAACTGATCAGGAATATTCATCTTTAGTGGCAGAAGTGATAGGTCTAACATATTTGTAACACAGAGTCGGCTTTGCAGCCTTGGCTAAATTAAGTATGCACAAGACTAGGTAATGATCTGAGATGTCATCGCTCTGCTGCAGAATTTCAATGGCATCAACACTGATTCCATGTGATAATATTAGATCTAGAGTATGATTACAACAATGAGTAGGTCCTGACATGTTTTCCAACTCCAATAGAGTTCAGAATGCATCTAAATACCAATCCCAATGCATCTTTTTTGTTATCTACATGTATATTAAAATCACCAACAATTAGGACTTTATCTGCAGCCAGTACTAACTCTGATAGAAAAACAGCAAATTATTTGATAAAGTCTGTATGGTGCCCTGGTGACCTATACAGTAGCCAGCACAAATCTCAAACACAATTTATCATTTACACTATAGTGTTACATTAAGCTAGGGCTGTAATCTCCCAGTCAACTAGTCGATTTATTGGTCGATACGTTCTGGCTTGACCAAAATTCTGATTGGTCGATTTTTTTGCCGTGTTAATTTCATCAGGTGGAAAGCACTTTTTGCTAATAGGGGTGTTTTCAGAGCACCCCTGTTTCACAGGTAACAGTCTGTCTTCAGAACACCCCCCTTGTTTTCACTTTTTTTGGATTAGCCCAACCCACTGGAGACAGATTGAAGAAAGTACTAGAAGGCCTTGGTCTGGTGGTTTGCTGAATATTTATTTAATTGTGAGCGTTTAATTTACAGTCAGTCCTCCTCTACCATGTCAAAGTTATCGGCAGTGTGGCAGCATTTTACAAAAATAGATAACGAAAAAGTCGAATGCAAAGTTTGCAAGCAACAGTTTGCATATCACAGCTCGACTACAAACATGGCATATCACCTAAAAATGGTAAGATAACTTGTCTGTTGTGCACATTTATTTCTAGTATTATTTATTGGATTTGGGCACTTTATTATTTTTATTTATTTTTTGGAGCCTAATGCGCAATTGCGCTGTGCCCAACTGTTTGTATTTGTTTTGAGCCTATGCTTTATTTTTCAGTTATGCACTTTATTTCATTTCTGCTCTCGTCTTGATCTGGTTTGTTTAATAAATATTCTTTTAAGTTATTAGTCTTTTAAGTACATTAAGTTAAAAGCTTTAAGTTAATAGTCTATTCGTGTCTCAGCCGCGAAGCTGAGCTCCTATGTTCAGCCTCGCTCTGTGCGAGGACATGCACAGAGCAGCTGAAATTATAGTGTCTGTCAGTTATTATAACATATGACAAAAACAATCGTCTAAATTATGTTGCATATTCCTCAACAGTTCTTGTGCTGATATCACTAGTTGACATAGTACTATTTTCGGAAATCATAGGTTATGATATTGCGCAGGTGCACGTGATGCAACACTGTCAGAGCCGACAGACTCGAGTGTGTCATTTCAGTGCAAAATAATTAGGTCAAAAATGATTTAATATACTGCAAATAGCCTACTAGTTTTTTGTTTATTTATAATTCATTTAGGTGGACAAGGCTACCAAGTACTGTGCAGCTAATTAATCTAACGTTTTTTTTTTCCGTTTCCAGTGTTGTACATCATTCGATCCTGTTAAGTGTCTATTTTTTTGTGTATACTCAAGTGTTGTGCTTTTCGCCAAATAAAGAAAAATAAACATGATGCGAGTTCTGCTTTCTCTCTGTCAGTGAAGTCCGAAACGCATCCGAAAATGAACTGTAACTCAGCGAATACTCAGTCACACAGGCACGAGAGATATGTCTTTATAAAGCTTGAATTCTCTTCTTTTAAATGAAGTAATTTATATAAAAAAACAAATATTCTCTATTTATGTAATCTGTATGAAAAGAGAGAGATATCAGTTATTCCCAGTTCAAATGCAAATGACCTGAGGCAATCCATGCAAACCTGTGAACGCCCACATCAACTCGATAAAACAGTTGATCCAGCTGAGGATTGTGAATAGTAAGTTCTTTATTCTTAAGTGCTTTGTTCTAATCGCGATATGGAATAGTGTCTGTAAACCGCAAAAAGACTGTTTAAATATGAATCGCGTATCTGTGTGTGAATGAATGAACGGCACAGATGCGCGCTGTTCTATACTACAGCTGTAGTAAACAACAGCACGCATCTGTGCCGTTCATTCACACTCGCACATTAGTAAACGTTATTTTTACATGAACACATCTACTAGTTTAGCTTTTACCAAACTATATTTCTATACTGAGATGAGTAAAAATCGACTGAAATATGTTGAAATAAAATGTCTTTGTATAAGCAACGTAGTAAACTGCAAATTAACATTTATATGCTAATATATCATAAAAATGATATGTTACAGACGAAATATGAATGTTTAGGCAAGATTTCGTTGATTGGTTTTGGATAGATTATAAAGTTTTTACTGTAAAAAAAGACTACTGCCACATCAAATAAGCTTTTGTTCGCCAATTTCTAGGGGTGCACCGAAATTTCGGCCGCCGAAAATTTTCGGCCGAAATGGCATTATCGGTTTCGGGCCGAAATAAAAAAAACAGCCGAAAACGTAAACCGAAAATGCCCCTCCCATCCGTGCGCAAGCGCTTAGGTTTCACTCACGGTCGAGCTGTTATCACGCGTCTGCCTATCAAAGATTAAGCATGTCAAAGGGCTGTCACTTATTTCACAAACGCGCGTCACACAGCAACTGCAGGTTCTGACACACACACACACACACACACACACACACACACACACAGCCTATTTCTGCATAATATAGTGCATAATATGTAGCCTCTAGTAATGTTTTTCATTGATGTTATGGCAGTCCACATTGCTGACTTGTTGCTTACTCAAGCGCCCTCTTTACGTTCGTCCTAATGCCTGTTTAGTTGTCCGTGGATTTGCCTATATTTGCTGTTGAAAACGGATCAACGCCAAATATAGGCAATTTACTAACGATTCAATGAACACTTTGCCTATGTCTCAAAAATCGAACAGGATTTTTTTTTTTTCACAAAAATGACAGCCCTATACGAGAGGACACCAAAGTTACAATATGTAACATTTGTTCTGCAAAAATCTCCAAAATTGTGGATTTTTTTTGCACAATTTTTAAAAAACTATATTATTTGATGGAACATAAAACTTGAAGAATAATAATTATGTATATTTATTGTTAAAAATATTTTATGTTTTATGTAACTGTTAATAAAAGTTTGATTATTATATTGTGATTTTTCATTTCAGATCCATTAAATTCAAGCAATATATATATACGTTTTTAAAAGAAGCCATTTTCGGCTTCAGTTTCGGTTTTCGGCCAAGTGCATCCTAAATTTTCGGTTTCGGTTTCGGCCCAGAATTTTCATTTCGGTGCATCACTACCAATTTCTGCTCACATGTTAAATATAGTATATAATATAGTATGGGATGTTTTGTCAAAAATAAAGTAGGTGTGTTGAATTATCAGCTAAAATGTTATTATAGTGTTTGTTCCAATATTCAAACTAATGAATCCTTAACTTTGAAATACGTATGATAAAATGTATACTTTTTTACAAAGAAATGTTGTAAAGTTTTCTTTCATCGAAGCAGAGACCAGGAGACAGTTGGGATCGCGTTCAACGGAAGTTATTCTTTACTGAGAACTCCGCTGTACGTTGCTGTAGTACTTCCAACATGATCTAATCTAACATAACTTTACATGGTATCTTATAGGCATTTTAGGAGGAGGGACTTTTTGGGGGTGGAGGTTAAGGTAACACCCTAGACTGTGAGGGTCTGGCCAATCCTAATTCAATCAGCATAAGGCTCCAAGAGCCATTTGGGTCCGAAAGCCATTTGCAGAACAAAAGGTGAGATTCTCAGTGAATCATTCGTGTGCTAATCCCATCAGTCTGAGTGAAACTGGGGCTCGAAGAGCCATTAAAGACAATAAGGAGAGAACAGGAATTGCAACTTTGCTGAGATCTTAACCTTAAAAGATTCTTTACCATGATGTTATGTACGGAAGCATATTTGAAATAGATTCTTAAATTTGTAACCCTTCAGTCCCCCGTTTGAGAGTTCTTAAAAACTCTCACAAAATACAAATTTAGACACTTAAAAGTTCATTCATGTAACTTGAAAAAGTTACAGGCACAAGCATGATCTGTGTTGTTCATCTGTAATTGCATGCTGACACAGAAACAAAACATGCAATTAGGGTCCGTGAAGTCCTTACGAGTAATTGTCTTTTCTGGTTGAAAACTGTTATTTCCTTGTACTGGACGTGAGTCATTTGTTGGTTGACACACTTGATTAGGGGTGGGGAAAAAAATCGATTCTTAGATGAATCGCGATTCGGGACGTGGACGATTCTGAATCGATTCACAAATGTCAAAAATCGATTTTCTAAAAAAAAAAAAAAATATCTAATAACGTAACATTGAAGGAACGCAAAAGGCGGAACTCTGAAGCGGACGTGCAGTGCGCGGACAGTCTGTGGCGTGCACATAACAGAGACGCGCACATAACAGACGCATGATGGCTGAGCGCCAAATCCGAACGGCACCAGAGAATGTCTTCGTTAAAAGCTAACGTATGGAACATTGGCAATTTCATTGTGATCTATTTAGTATTTTTTTGTATGAGAGCTAATTTCTGTATTGTTTAGTTTTCACATCAATATGCTGTGTAAACCGATCTGATCTGTATGCAATATGTGCAATGCCAGTCACAAAAAGTTACATTTTGACTGTAAGTTACTCTCTGCAGATGTTCATTCACTTTCTTTGCTATTTTTGATTGTGGTATACAGCAAACATTTCAAGTCATAACTCTTTATTATTTAGTTGTGTATAAGTCAAGAGCGACTTTGTATGTTACTAATTATTCAGAATATGCATAAGTCCACAAGCATTATACGTTATGATAGCTTCTGGTACATAATTCTATATTTTTGAACGAAAACTGTTTGTGAATTTGCTACAGCAAAATGTTTTTTTTTTGTCTGAAGGATTATATTGCTCATTGGAAATAACAAGAGGATGTTGGTTAGAAGTCTATTATTAAATGCTAGAGATTCAGAATATGCTGAAGTTTGTATTAATTTACTACAAGTATGCTGCTAGTACAGGCACACATTTATTTTCCTGTTGGTTCTCAGCAATGTTGGGACATATGCTGGCAAATGTAACCTTACAGTTGACTTGCCAAATCACTTCCATTTGTTTTATTAATACAATTAATATAGGAAGTATTGGAAGTAAGTTCGTTATGGGTCATCATAAATACTTTGCTTTAAAAGTACCAAGTAAAAATATTTTTTCAATGTTTTTGATAAAAGGCACTTCCCTGAGAATTGAATTTAATAAATGTGAAAAAGACACTTTAATGTCTCCGTTTGTCATTCTGTATTGCAAAGCAGATGAGAGTAGATCATGATCAGAAACCTGATTAGAAATCATTATGAATAAAATCAAATTGTTTTGAATCGAAAATCTTTTTGAATCGAAAATCGATTTTGAATCGAATCGTGGCCTCAAGAATCGGAATCGAATCGAATCGTGAGATGGTAAAAGATTCCCACCCCTACACTTGATATTAACAGGTTTCCGAACCATGAAGAGTTATCTTCAGTCATATGTTGTAAAGATCAAGAATGTCTTGTTGTAGTTTGTTCAAGTTCTCTGATGGATGACTGAAGTTCCCGTAGATCTCTGCGTTGTGTATTTTTTCTTTTTCTTTTGTGATAGTTCGTTCAGCAGTCGTCGTCTTGAGGTTGTGGCTTCATATGCAGGTGTGACGGTCGTTGCATATGGGTCTCGGGACAAGTGTTTATCTGCACAGAGTAAGAAAGAAAACAAGAGACGACAGAGCAGTATTTCTTCAAACACTAGGGTTGTAGCAGTATTTGTTTAAATACGGGTTGTATCGTTTTCAGAGTCTGCTTTTGTTGTTTCATTCTTTCCCTATTTCTTAATTTATTTGACACCTATGGACCAGTGAGGTGGGGATAAGAGGGGGATGAGGAAATCTTCACCACATGGCTGACCCCCGAGGCCTGTTGCACTTCGGTTCTTCCATGGGCTCCCCACAGGTCTATGTGTCCTATTCTGTCCCTGTTGTGTGCACACTGTAGAGTGTGTGTGAGAAAATTTGCACATTTACATTCTCCAGTGAAACATCAGTCCTAATATGCATCATAACAGAGGATGGTGTCTGATTGTAATGTTTCTGTGGTATAACATTTAAGGCTGTGAGTATACTAAATGTCCCCCAAACAAAGGCTGTGACAGTCAATAAGTCTTTCGTCTTTGTTGTAAGTTACTGGGGAGATTAAGCAATCACAGCCCAAATGGTTAACACCTCAAAAAGCTTACCCACGAGTCCAATGACGAGGGGAGGGGTTGTTTCAAAGTAGCAAACAAATTTAGTAAAAGCTGCATAACATTGTTAACTTGTCTTAAGTTATTTTTGTTTTTTCTACATTCTTTTCCAAAATGTCTGTGCTTGCCACAGTAAGAACAACTGGCTTCTCTAGGACATTTGCGTTTCTGTTTCTCTGAATTGACCTTAAAGGATGCTGCTGCAATTTTTACTCTTGCCTTGACATCAAAGTCTCTTTCCCAAGTAGCTAACTTGTCCAAGTTGTTTTGCAGGGTTCTACTGGACCATGTTAGTTCTAAGTAAGGCAATGCCTTTTTATGTTCTGACAGAAGACCCTGAAACCATGCGCGAACTAGGGGACCATTATCACCTAGCACCTTCTTTGAAGTGTCAGCAATTCCGCTGTAAGCGGCAGCGGTCTGGCAAAATCTTTCTGTGTACTCACAAACAGTTTCACCCTTCTTCTGTACACAACTAGTGATCTTTGACCAGTCCACGTTCGGTCCAACAATGTTCGTTAACACTCTCAAAACTCCATCTCTCAATTCATCTTTTCTGGCATTTTGAAACTCAGAATTGTTTACAGCACTTTCAAAATCATTGAATTCTGACTCAGTCAAGATCTGTGATATTAGCTGAGTGACTTCAGCTAGAGACATATCGTAGAGCCGCATCTTTTTGGACAACTCTCTCCTAAACTCAGAAAAATTTCTTTGCACTGATGGCAAACTTTCAGCAATTCTCTCAATATCTTTAGGACCTAAAGATGTTTTGACTACTTGTAGCTGCAATATTGGGGGTTGCAAAATAAACTGTATCAACACCTTTTCCCTGAGGCTTTTGTCTAGCTACGCACACTTCAACTGCATTTACATCTGCATTGACATTGTCCTCTATACTATCAAAAGACTGTAAATCAGGATAGCTTTCATCTGACTGTTGGTCTTCTAAATCACATTTGGTTGAGGCTTTGTTATGGCCCACCTTTGTCTTGAAACAGGACATGTGAGTCTGCAATTGTTTGATCTGTTCATTTAACTTCCCACACGGAAAAAACCTATATAAACATGTTTTAATATAGGTTTTGATATAGGTTTTGAATATATGTGACATATAAAATTGGCCGTTTTCCTATATTATATGTACATATATGCACCTATATGTTCACCTATATGTTCACCTATATATGCACCTATATATTAGGGGTGGGGAAAAAAATCGATTCTTAGATGAATCGCGATTCGGGACGTGGACGATTCTGAATCGATTCACAAATGTCAAAAATCGATTTTCTAAAAAAAAAATAAAAAATCTAATAACGTAACATTGAAGGAACGCAAAAGGCGGAACTCTGAAGCGGACGTGCAGTGCGCGGACAGTCTGTGGCGTGCACATAACAGACGCATGATGGCTGAGCGCCAAATCCGAACGGCACCAGAGAATGTCTTCGTTAAAAGCTAACGTATGGAACATTGGCAATTTCATTGTGATCTATTTAGTATTTTTTTTGTATGAGAGCTAATTTCTGTATTGTTTAGTTTTCACATCAATATGCTGTGTAAACCGATCTGATCTGTATGCAATATGTGCAATGCCAGTCACAAAAAGTTACATTTTGACTGTAAGTTACTCTCTGCAGAATGTTCATTCACTTTCTTTGCTATTTTTGATTGTGGTATACAGCAAACATTTCAAGTCATAACTCTTTATTATTTAGTTGTGTATAAGTCAAGAGCGACTTTGTATGTTACTAATTATTCAGAATATGCATAAGTCCACAAGCATTATACGTTATGATAGCTTCAGGTACATAATTCTATATTTTTGAACGAAAACTGTTTGTGAATTTGCTACAGCAAAATGTTTTTTTTTGTCTGAAGGATTATATTGCTCATTGGAAATAACAAGAGGATGTTGGTTAGAAGTCTATTATTAAATGCCAGAGATTCAGAATATGCTGAAGTTTGTATTAATTTACTACAAGTACGCTGCTAGTACAGGCACACATTTATTTTCCTGTTGGTTCTCAGCAATGTTGGGACATATGCTGGCAAATGTAACCTTACAGTTGACTTGCCAAATCACTTCCATTTGTTTTATTAATACAATTAATATAGGAAGTATTGGAAGTAAGTTCGTTATGGGTCATCATAAATACTTTGCTTTAAAAGTACCAAGTAAAAATATTTTTTCAATGTTTTTGATAAAAGGCACTTCCCTGAGAATTGAACTTAATAAATGTGAAAAAGACACTTTAATGTCTCCGTTTGTCATTCTGTATTGCAAAGCAGATGAGAGTAGATCATGATCAGAAACCTGATTAGAAATCATTATGAATAAAATCGAATTGTTTTGAATCGAAAATCTTTTTGAATCGAAAATCGATTTTGAATCGAATCGTGGCCTCAAGAATCGGAATCGAATCGAATCGTGAGATGGTAAAAGATTCCCACCCCTACTATATATGCACCTACATATGCACCTATATGTTCACCTATGTGTTCACCTATGCGTTCACCTATATATGCACCTACATATGCACCTATATGTTCACCTATATGTTCACCTATATGTTCACCTATATGTTCACCTATGTGTTCACCTATATATGCACCTATATGTTCACCTATATGTTCACCTATATATTACTAAAATTATTAAAATCCATAGCTACTACACTGTAAAAAAAAATAATAATCCCTTATACAAACGGTAAATCTCTGGCAGCAAAGTTTCAAGACGGATTCCGTTAAATTACGGCAAATAACCATTTCACAAAATGACTGGCAAAAACAGTAAAAATACAGAATTGACTTTAAAAGTTCAAAATTAAATTACAGTACATTACTTTTGATAATGGCTTATTAAACCGCGGAAAAACGGATAAATGATGTCATATTATATTAAAAAAAACATTTAACTTTTAGGTTAAACTGTAAATTTAGGGTTTTATAAAGTTATTTTATAATAATGCTGTCTGTCTACAGTAATTATCTTTTAATATAGTTTTTCTGTGTATAATAACTGTGAAGTTGTGTATAAAAATGCAATAAGTACATACAGATGTGGCCTTTAAAAATGCGCGTCTCAGAGAGAATAATGCCGCAAGCACTTCCGAAATTCTGCGGGATCGTGCAGAAGGGGGGTTAGGTGTTGGACGCAGGAAATACTAAAACCTGTAGATGGCAGTCGTGTTTCATGTGGCCATACTGAGTTGACGAAGTATGACGAAGACAATGTTTTCTTTTGCCAGTTACATAAACAGTCACATATTCTTCATAAAAATCCGACTCAAACGCGCATCATTTGTCTTATTTTTTTCTGTGTACTTACAGTAGAAGAGACGTGATGTATGATAACTGAGTCTTATAACACAATTTTTTGCGAAGACCTTTGAAGAGACCGAGAGCATTTGCGCAATATCATTATCTAATTTTACATTTAGTTCCTTTTTGCATCTTAACGTTTTAAATAGCTTTAACATGGTTGTAATGCGCTTTTCTGCATTACTGTACAGTACTTTTTATATTATCATGTTTCCCTTATAGGCGTCGATTTCGGTGGGTACGCACCCACCAGATTTCGTCATGAGTCATTTTGTACCCACCACTTTTAACTTCCGTCCATATTAATTTGACTTTTGGTTCGATTTTTTTGACCGTTTTCAGTGGTTATGAGGAGCTTAATTAATTTAACCTGAGATGTGCGTTATATCGCTTTTTGATCATTCTTTGTGTTGTCGAATTTTGACAGTTTCATTATTTGTTCATAATAATTTGATTCATAATTATGTCATTTTTTTCTAAAAGTAGCAATATTCTAAAGAGATACAAAGACAGTGTACGTGTACCCACCAGATTTCGTCATGAGTCATTTTGTACCCACCACTTTTAACTTCCGTTGACCGTTTTCAGTGGTTATGAGGAGCAATATGAGAGAAAAATTTGGTAATCATTGTCTGACACAACAAAAAAACATTATAATATTCATTTTATTTTAATTTTCGTGTTCGCATTTATGAGGGAAAAAACAACGTGTCAGTTTACGGTTATGGACGTGAGCGCTCTGAAAGCGGCACTAAAAGACTGCTTTAAAACTTTCACAGAGACCTCAAACAGAACAGCTGCCTTTCTTTAAATTGAATTTCATTTTGTATTAATTATATCTTAATTTTAATAAATGTTTCATGAACCAATTGCCTGGATTTAAGAAGTAAATATAGCAGACAATCACGACATTGGAGGCGCCGGCGAGTGAACTGGAGTTCGTCTCATAAATGAACCGAAACTCAGTGTATAATCCACATTCACATTCACAGCGTATTTAGACACATTTAGACGCATTCATAATCATTACTTTTACCGGTTCTTTACAAGCAGCTAAAACAAAGACTGTGCAATTAATTACATTTTGGAAATAACTTCATGTCGTTTTATTTATAGGCTACACTGTAAAAACTTTCTTCTTTTTTTTTTTTGAATTTGTAAGTAAAGTATTAAATATGTTTTACAAACAATTGGTTTACAAACTCTTGGAGGTTTGTGGTTACCATCATTCAGAAGAGTGGTGCTTGTGTTTAGACTTGTGTTTTACGTGATTAAAGGTGCTGTATGTAACTTTTCTACTAAAATTAATCCTTTTTTTATTGCCTGTGTGTGAAGGGGTTGTAATCTCACATTAAAATTATCCACTTTGCGGGTTTTGCTATTACCTCGGAAAGCAAGTATTCTTATTTTTATGTGAAGGTGCCGGGTCGGATTTACCGCGAAATCCAGTGATGTGACCTGCACGCGCGCTCCCGAGCCTCTCGCCTCGTCTAGCCTACTGACTTTGCACTCAACAGCGACGACACTGCAACTTATGACATGGACTTATGACTTATGCAACTTATGACATGTCTGATAACACTAAGAAACGCACAGCACAACTCAAGTCACAGCACAACACAGACTCCAACACAGACTCCAACACAAACTCCACATATTAAAAAAAAAAAATAATAATAATAATAATTCTGCTGAAGCTCGTAAGGCCAGACGTGAATCGTATGAACTTCGGGTGAAAAAACATGGCTCAACATAGGCAGGGCATTTGAATCATGGAGAAACCTTATCTACAAACCTAGAATGCACATTTCCTGAAGAAATGTGAAGTGGTGCTTGCAGTGGCAAAATTTGGCACGGTTGATAGGGTTCCATACTTATCATGGTACGAGCATGGAGCATTAGTTCAACGTCAAGCTGATAAAAGTAGCCTATTATTGTAACATTGCAGTGGGAGTTTACCTTAGTTTCCAGCATGTTGTGTGATGCTTTCTCCGGTGTGTTGCGTCTCAGTCTGAAGGTACCCACAGTGCTCGATCATAAATTCGAGCACGCGCAAGAGCACGTGCTTGTAAACTTATTGGTTGCAATCTGAAACATCACCGCTAGAGGCCGCTAAAAACTACATACAGCACCTTTAAATCAGGAAGATTACATTGGTTTCTGTCCACACGGAGACGCATTTAAGATGATTTAATCAGGAAATGGAGGCACCGGCGCAATATAACTTGCATTGCTCGTGAACTGAGCTCGTCTCATAAATGAACCGAAACTCAGAAATGGATCTAGAAAGCTTGAAATGTCCACTTTTAAACAAAACAATTCAAAACGAAAAGAAACAGACAACTCTCTTATGTAATCCGTATGAAGTGTGCATTTCTCTCTATAGGCACGTTCACAATATCTGCGAAGATGACGAGTCAGCATTGTCAACATCTTTGACTGACACATAAAACACTAGTTTATTAATAAAAAATTAAAATGTCTCCTTGCTATATTTGACACATGATTACTTTTGCCGGTTCTTTGTGGCAAGCTTTATGCGTCCGCTAACTATCGAATATCGTGACTCATATTTTGTACCGGACCATTTATGGTTGTTCATATTGTTCAACAAAGTTCTTGATAAAAAAAAGAAAAGAAAAAAAATAAGCTACTGTGCCTAATATTATTGTTGTATAGGCTACAGCGCGCAAGGTTTATGCGCATGCTTTAAGTCTTCTTCTCCGTTTTTACTTTTTAGTGTATGTCTGTGGCATAATTACAGCGCCTGGTCTGGTATGTATACTAGGCTACATCGTTTTGAGTCGGTTTCAGTGCTTTCGTGTGTACGCAGATATTTCTTGAGACGACGCCATGTTTACGGATTTTTTGTTTTTGAACGGGGGAAAAAAATATCGGATAGGGAAAGCTCTGGCTTCGTGTGGATGTGGCCTCAGTGTAGGACAGTTTGTCAACAAAATGCAAAAAAAAAAAAAGTATATTTATAACCATCGCTAAACAAAGAGTGAATAAGAATTTAAAAAGTAATGACGTTTTTTATGTTTTTATGCACTTTTACTCTTTTAGTTTTGTTGCAATTTCACCAAAAGCTTATAATTAGGAAATACACACAACACGCTAAACTTATATTCTCTATATGTTAAAAATGTTGTAAAAAAAAATACGTATTATTCTTATATAATAAGAATAACAATATGATACATTTATATTGCGCTCAAAATGATTTAGATATGGAAAGAGGAATTCTTCTCAACTACCACCAATAAAGTTTTAAAATGATTCTGCAAGTTCAGCAGACAGTGAGGTTCAGGTTTGTTCCGATCAGAGCTCGTGAGTGGAGAGCGCATTTCTGAATATTCCGCTCCGCTCGTTCATTCCGCAGGGTCCCTCGCTTAACACAGATGTCCTGTTGCCTGGTTCGAAAATATGTGGAATAAGGACTGCTTACTAAAAGTTTTTTTTTTTCTAGTCGACTAGTAGGCTATACTAGGCTAGTTGTTCATTTAAGTAATTCGTGGACAAATCGCCCCTTTATATTAATTTAATTAGCCTAATTATATAGTGTTGGATAATGAGCGTTTACGTAATATAGCCGCACTCAAGCGCACGACCGCACGCATAAAGCTTGCCACAAAGAACCGGTAAAAGTAATGATTATGAATGCGTCTAAATGTGTCTAAATACGCTGTGAATGTGGATTATACGCTGAGTTTCGGTTCATTTATGAGACGAACTCCAGTTCACTCGCCGGCGCCTCCAATGTCGTGATTTACTTCTTAAATCCAGGCAATTGGTTCACGAAACATTGATTAAAATTAAGATATAATTAATACAAAACGAAATTCAATTTAAAGAAAGGCAGCTGTTCTGTTTGAGGTTTCTGTGAAAGTTTTAAAGCAGTCTTTTAGTGCTGCTTTCAGAGCGCTCACGTCCATAACCGTAAACTGACACGTTGTTTTTTCCCTCATAAATTCGAACACGAAAATTAAAATAAAATGAATATTATAATGTTTTTTTGTTGTGTCAGACAATGATTACCAAATTTTTCTCTCATATTGCTCCTCATAACCACTGAAAACCTTCAACGGAAGTTAAAAGTGGTGGGTACAAAATGACTCATGACGAAATCTGGTGGGTACACGTACACTGTCTTTGTATCTCTTTAGAATATTGCTACTTTTAGAAAAAATGACATAATTATGAATCAAATTATTATGAACAAATAATGAAACTGTGTCAAAATTCGACAACACAAAGAATGATCAAAAAGCGATATAACGCACATCTCAGGTTAAATTAATTATAAAAAACAGGGAACATTTTGTAAAAGCAAAACTGAACAAAATGCGTAATTAAAATAATTGTATTATGTGTTACCAAATATTTAATACCACTTCCCCATAATGTTGTAATTATTTTTTTAAACAACATCTGTCAAACTGTCAATCAGATACCTCTTATCTGGTCATTTTTATTTTATTTTAGAAGTCATAACTGTTGATCACCCTTTATATGGAATTTGTGAATATGAATATTTAGAAGATTTACAAACTGTCGGCAAGACCTCAAACCAACCCCGGACATTCTGAGACTAACGTGGGAAAATCTTTATGCTTAATGCATTAAGACAGTTCAATTAAAATATTTATTAATAATGTAATGGCAAATCAGATGCGCCCAAAATATAAATGCTACGTGTTGTGCTGCAACATTACCTCACAAGAAATATCTGCCCAAGAACAGTCACACAAGAAATATCTGCACGAATTAAGAATCTGGGTAAATCGCATTATTTAAGCCTTGCATTATGTTAGGATGATTTTGTGTATATATATATAAAAATACTGCTGTGTTTTTACAGGCAGAGTCACGTGTATTATGCTCACACTAAATTCTCTGTTGCACTTATATAAATGCGCATTGCATGCACAATCATCTTAATAGTTGTACAAAAAAGTTATGCGCTGGCAAGAACGTCAGCAATGTTAAATATTCTGCATGCACTCATCTCCTGGAAACCACAGCAATGACAAAGCATATAAAAATTCGTAAACGTTGTCCAATACCCCTTCTTGTTTTAATGAACCTTTTGCATTTACAAATATTTTCAAATGTCTGTATAATACAGTAGCCTACTGTAAATATTTGTGTCTATTACTATTTATAATTTATATTTTATTGTGGATGTTTTCTCACAATCATGACGTAATGTGAAGTAAAATAAAAAATCTAATGTAAAGTTGTTTTTTATGCGCCACCTGGTGGATATTCTGTGAAGCGAAACACATTGAGGGATTTTTTAAGTAGGCCCCCCCGAAAGCACTTGCAGAATTCTGCGAGACGAATTGCCGAATGCTGCGGGAGAAAACGCGCGTTTTTAAAGGCCACATCTGTAAATTCAAATAAATTCAAAAGTTTGTATATTTACATATATTGTATATTTAATTTTTGCATTTCCAATTTTAAAACTTTGACCAATCTCTAATTAAATACTTAATAATAGCAAATGTACAGTCAATTTCTGTTAAATTAACTAAATGTATAAGTTCAGAATACCTGCACATTTACAGTTTTACTCATTAAACATAAACACATAACATCAAGATACGTGAATGATAGGAAATACAAGCTTAGTATATAATTTAGAACATGTAAAAATATCCACATTAAAAGGCAATTGCCATTATACTCTAATATAACTTATTTTACACATTTACATTTTATCCAAAGTGACTTAAAAATTAAGAGAACAATAGAAGCAACAAGTGCAGTGACAAGTCCCAGTTAGTGTAGCACAGTACTTATAGCAATTATTATTGTTGTTTTTTTTTTTTAAAACAAAGATTTAGTATTTTAAACCAAAGAAAAACTCCAAGGCACTCTCCTGGAATGTTAAAAATGCCTTTATTTTATGGCATAGTCAAAATAGACTTTTAAAATGACTCCAACGCGTTTCAGCACACTGGCCTTCGTCAGGGAATCAATTCCCTGATTTTTGATTCCCTGACGAAGGCCAGTGTGCTGAAACGCGTTGGAGTCATTTTAAAAGTCTATTTTGACTATGCCATAAAATAAAGGCATTTTTAACATTCCAGGAGAGTGCCTTGGAGTTTTTCTTTGGTTTAAAATCTACTCTACCTTTTCCAAAGAGCACCTCTACTAGGATAAGCGAATCCGGGAAGCGCTCCTGCTTTACATGTTTAAAGATTTAGTATTATTATTGGGTCAAGTGTTTATGAAAAGATGGATCTTTAGCGGTTTCTTGAAAATGTGTTGAGTTGGGCAGGTCATCCCACCAGCAGGGAACAGTCCAGGTAAAGGTCAGTGAAAGTGATTTTGTGTCTCTTTGGGATGATGGCACCACAAGGCGCCGTTCACTTTCAGAACACAAGCTTCTGGAGACACATAGATCTGAAGCAGTGAGTTTAGGTCTTGCTGCAGCATCTGGATCAGTTGCAGAGGTTTGACTGATGCTGGAAGGCCTGCCAGGAGAGCATTACAATAGTCCAGTCTGGATAGAACAAGAGCTTAGACAAGGAGTTGTGTGGCTCCGATAGGAAGGGCCAGATCTTTCTGATGTTGTATAAGGCAAATCAGCAGGATCGCATGGTTTGGGTGAAAGTGAAACCATAAGCAGTTTTGTCTTGGCAAGGTTGAGTTGAAGGTCATTCATCCAGCAAGAATTTTCCATCAGGTAGGCTGAGATGCGAGCAGCAAACGTCAGATCCTCTGGCTGGAATGAAAGGTAGAGATATATGTCACTAAGTGATAGGAAAACCCATGTTTCTAAATGACAGAGCCTAGTTACAATACAAAAAAAAAAAAAAAATAGATAGATAGATAGATAGATAGATAGATGGGTGGAATCTAACACAATTGTGGTCTTACTGTAGCAAAACCAAACCTTGTGCAGTGGCCTCACAAGGATCAAATGAATATTCACATGGGAAAATATAGTATAAAACAAATTAAATTTTCTGCCACTTTTAGTGCAATCATATGGAATCAGAAGACTCTGCCATTACAATATTTTAAATTACTTCTTCCCATACCTTGTTTGCCATGATCATTCTGCTTTCCACTTGACCTGAAATCACACAAAAAAATTATATATATTTATTTACAACTTAGTATTACATTTACACATGTCAAAATATGTTCAACTAGGACAATGTAAAACCTCAACTTACTTTAAGCCTAATATATGCACATATATGCATTATATAGCTACCTGTTGGCAAGCAGATGCAGCCAGAATATGCAATTTATCATGTGGTGTTCTTATTCTAGTCTCATGTGCTTTCCTGTATCATCAACAAGTACAGTATTTACTGAATTAGTTTTCTTAACAGTCTTGACAGCCACGTTAACCCTTACGAAAATGAACTATGGTTAAAAAAAAACAAAAAAAAACAACCTTGGTAACGTTAGGCCTATTTGTAGTATAACTGTGGTTATTAAAAATTGTAATAAAAATCCGCCAAAAACGTGGTTACTATTTTTTAAGAGAAGAGTTTTCAGCTTCCAGACAGTGTTTCAAAATGTCCCGCCATTTAAGAGATTGATTTACTGACAGATACTATCGCGTATTAACAAAGATCTTATACACAATTAAACGGACTTTGATATGTATAACAAGTCTACGAAAGCTTGTTTTAGGTCTTTTGAGGTGTGTGTTCAACTGATCTTTCTTAAAACAGATGGAAAATGTAAAGACGCATGCTACATTTTCAGTGTTTTGCCTCCAGCTCTCGCCAGTTAACTGAACATTTAAAATGCTAACGTTAGCTTGAAAACTGTAACGTAAACTTAACACAAATGTAATATAAAATATCGTTCACATGTAGACTCTTACCTCAGCCGGTGATAGGTTGGCATGATGTCCGCTGTGACGAACCAGGCTCACTGAAAAGGGCGTTATTTCCGAAGAATCCAAACCACTGATCTATATAGATCAGTGATCCAAACGGACTGACTGACAACAGGGCTCCTGCTCACGGCTGCTCTCAACGAATACGATTGCTTTGAACCACTGTTAATATCATAATCCACTTCACGAGAGTAGACTGAATTCAAATCTCCCGCTTTCCCTTGATACAGATCCAAAGTCGACTTCTTCTTCTTCTTCTTCTTCTTCTTCTTCTTATGGAGTTTTATGGCGGTTGGCAAACCAACTTTCGGTGCATTACCGCCACCAACTGGACTGGAGTGTGAAGCACTAATAATCGTTTAAAAATTAACAACGTAAACAATAAGGTTGAAAAAAAAAAAAATAATAATAATAATAATAATTTAAATTAGTAAAGATTATATATTTAAATGTTATATTATTTATACCCATTACTTTATATTCTCCAGTATACTCCTATTGCTTTAAAATATTTCATTATAATACTATATATTTTATCTTGTTCTGCATGTATTTTCAATCGGCTTTCCATATTAAATGATACAACCTCCAATTTTCTTACTTCCTTCATAAGTTCTACTCTTTCTTCTACATATTTTATACATTTTATTAACACATGTTCAATTGTTTTTGCCTGATCACAATAATTACATTTACCCGTTTTATGTTTTCCTATTTTGAACAATGAATGATTTAGTCTTGTGTGTCCTATTCGAATGCGAGAAATAATTGTATCTTCTTTTCTATTCCTAAAAACACTTCTTCCATTTCCTACTTGTTTCTGTATACTGTACATATGTCTACCCTTGTTATCACTATTCCATTCTTCTTGCCATTTGTTGTTTATTAATTCTTTAATTTTACTTTTAACCTCTTTTTTGTCCAAAGTCGACTGATCAGACAGCTAACCGTTGTGGGCGGGACTAAACAACAGCGGAAACGTAATGGCGGCGAATTTGAATCTGCGTCATCGTGCGCGCGCGCACACATGCACACGCACACACACACACACACAACACACAAAGCCCTGAATGTGCAGCAACGGAGATTTGGAAAAATATTAATAAAATTAAATTATGGGAGAATAAAACAATGAAATAATGATCAAAATGAGCATCTATTTTCAAGACAAGATTAAAAGACTATAGCCTATGCAATAAAAAAGAATTCAATACAGGCCTAGCCTATGTAGGCTACTGTACATATTATTTAACCTTAAAAAAAAAATCACTTTAACCCCCACATGCTTAATAATCTGTAAGGACAACATATTGAATAGATGCAGATTTCTGCAGTTATACCTTCTTTTCTTTTTCTAATTTCACAGAAAAAATCTGTAAAATATTACTTTGTAAAAATACAGACAAGTTCCTTTTAAAAACCAAAATACAAGCAATTACCTGTAAATTTAATAGTGGACCTTTAAATTACAGCAAATATCTGTAAAATAACAGGCATTCACTGTAATGACAAAACGGTAAAATTCTGTAAAAAAAAATACAGACCATTACCTGTAAAATTACACTTTTTTTTTTACAGTGTAGGCAACATAAATAAAAGCCCAAAATGTAGAAATTTACATTATTTATTTACTTAAGAACAATCAAATAGTACAAGAAAAAAAAAAAAAAAAAAAAACTGACCAGAAAAAAAAACAATTTATCTTTTTGATCTTCTCAGCTCCGTGAGCTTCAAATTGATAGATGTGCCTATCTGAGCTAGGCATCATGTATGACAGTTGCCAAAGTGAGATATAAGCTACAAAATGACCAGATCCTGTCATGAGCTATATGACATATCTTGTATGTACATATAGGGCTTATATGTGGATATAAAGAAGCAATACAGGATACCTATATTGCCTGTATATGCATATATATGCACCTCAATTATGCCTATATGTGGCATATATACGCATATATGCAGCATATATTATCATATATGTGCATATATGCTGTATATATGCAGCATATATGTGCATATAAACTGCATATAGGTTTCATATATGCGCATATATCCTCATGTAGGTTCTTTCCATGTGGGTTAGCAATACACTGCGCTTGTTCTTGTGCAATGGATAAGCTAAATTCTCTGTGACAACAGATAATGCCTTTCACATTTTTCTTCCTGATACATGCACCCAACACTTTCTTGCAATCTTCAATTGACCATACTTTGTCTGCATCAATGTCAAATTTCCTTGTTAAATTCAATCTGACTGGCTCAGTCACGATGGAGTCCATGTGCTCTGATAACAAAGACTTGAATTCACGATCTGTCCATAAAGGTGTAATTAGTCTAGTACTTTTCCTAAAGATTTTGTGAATTTCTATGTTACCACACAAACAAACACTAAACTTCTCTCTACTGTCTTACAAACAGAGGGTACACGTTAACACAGATCAACTATTGTTAACCTTCCTTGCCCAGAGCAAAGGATAACACAAATTACTAGCACTTTACGTTAAAACTTCCCTGCCTGACAAGAAACAGAGGATAAATTTCATCTCTAAAAGACTTTAGAGGATAACTTAGTTAACAAAACCCTGCAGCTGTTTGTTAACTTCTTCTCTGTCGGCGCAGAGGAAAACAAATTTGTACTGGTCTGCATTGGTTCTTTGAATAGAGTGAAACTCACCGAATCGTTGGTTGTACAGAAAACATTCGTCTGGAACTCAGTCAGCTTTGTTGAGATCTTTGAGCTTGAAGTTTCAAGATTCAGTCTGGAACTCAGTCAGGCATTGAGATCTTTTTGGAGCTTGAAGTTTTCAATCTGGAGGAAGCTGGAAAGATTCAGTCTGGCAATCTTTGTCAGATCTTTTGTTGAGCTTGAAGTTTCAAGATTCAGATCTTTGAGCTTGAAGTTCTTTGAGTTTCCTTTTTCTCCATCCGGGTCACAGGGCACCATCTGTTGTAAAGTTTTCTTTCATCGAAGCAGAGACCAGGAGACAGTTGGGATCGCGTTCAACGGAAGTTATTCTTTATTGAGAACTCCGCTGTACGTTGCTGTAGTACTTCCAACATGATCTAATCTAACATAACTTTACATGGTATCTTATAGGCATTTTAGGAGGAGGGACTTTTTGGGGGTGGAGGTTAAGGTAACACCCTAGACTGTGAGGGTCTGGCCAATCCTAATTCAATCAGCATAAGGCTCCAAGAGCCATTTGGGTCCGAAAGCCATTTGCAGAACAAAAGGTGAGATTCTCAGTGAATCATTTGTGTGCTAATTCCATCAGTCTGAGTGAAACTGGGGCTCGAAGAGCCATTAAAGACAATAAGGAGAGAACAGGAATTACAACTTTGCTGAGATCTTAACCTTAAAAGATTCTTTACCATGATGTTATGTACGGAAGCATATTTGAAATAGATTCTTAAATTTGTAACCCTTCAGAAAGATTACACTTGAAATATTGTTAAAATTGTAATTTTTGTTGTAATTGTAACCTTTTTAATAAAATAGCAAAAAATATATAAGGTAAATCTAAACAAAACAAAACTAAATCGGTCAATATAAGCCTTCTCATTAAATTATTTTTATTGTGTTTTATTAGTGACAAATTTGGGGTAAGGATACATATTCTGAAAATACATTATGAGAATTAACTGCACAATTACTAGAAATGTTTACCTTGGATATTATACAATTTGCATGCATAAAAAATTAAAGTTAGAGTTGGAAACATCTTGAAAAAAATGTCTTGAATAATGCTGTGAATCACACCTGAGAAGACAATGACCTGCATAATGAGCTGCATAATGAGCCTTTCATTCAGGTGTGTCACTGAGAGGGTACCACAAGAAAGAATGCGAGGACAAAAAAAAAATCTCTCTCTCTCTCTCTCTCTCTCTCTCTCTCTATCTATATATATATATATATATATATATATATATATATATATATATATATATATATACATATATACATATACATATACATATATACAGTGGTGGACAGAATTAATGGCACCCCTGGTAAATATGATCAAAAATGGCTGTAAAAAAATAAATCTGCATTGTTTATCCTTTTGATCTTTCATTCAAAAAATTTGCAAAAGTCTAACCTTTCATTGAAGTAAAAGAATTGAAAGTGGGGGGTAAATCACATTATGAAATAAATGTTTTTCTCCAAAACACGTCAGCCACAATTATTGGCACCCCTAGAATTTTTTACGAGTAAAATAACTCTGAAGTATATTCCCATTAATATTTACCTTTATTTAGCACACCAGGGTGACTAGGAACATGAAATTGTCTTTGACTTCTTGTTTCACAGGAGTTTAAATATGATGAATACACAAAGGCCAAATTTCTTTAATCATCCATCACAATGAGTAAAACCAAAGAATATAGTTCTGATGCGCAGCAAAAGATTGTTGAGCATCACAAAATAGAAAGTGGCTGTAAGAAAATAGCTACAGAATTGAAAATCCCTAGTTTGACCATCAGGGCAATAATTAAGAAGTTCCAATCAACTAAAGATGTTACGAATCTGCCAGGAAGAGGACGTGTGTCTATATTGTCTTAATGGACGGTGAGGATGAAAGTTTGAGTGGTCAAAGACTCTCCAAGGATCACAGATGGAGAATTGCAGAGATTACTTAAGTCTTGGGGGTCGGAAAGCCTAAAAAAATTTATCAAACAACCCCTACATCCCCACATGTTGTTTGGGAGGGTTTCAAGAAAAATCCTCCTCGCTCCTCCAAAAATAAACTCCAGCATATTCAGTTGTCAGACACAACTGGATCTTCAAAAGGGACCGGGTTCTATGGTCAGATGAAACAAAAAAAGGACTTTTTTGGCAGCAAACCCACCAGATGTGTTTGGTGCAAACAGGGATAAAAAGTACCCCATGCCTACGGTTAAATATACTGCTGGATCTTATATGTTGTGGACCTATTTTTTTGCTGGAGGTCCTGGACATCTTGTTCAGATACATGGTATTATGGATTCTAGCAAATACCAACAGATAAAAAATCAAAACCTGTCTGCCTCTGCTAGAAATCCTATAATGGGCCGTGGTTGGATCTTCCATCAGGACAACGGTCCAAAACAAACATCAAAATCAACACAAAAATGGGTAACTGAGCACAAAATGAAGCTTCTGCCATGACCGTCCCAGTCCCCTAAACTGAACCCCATAGAAGATGAGTGGGCTGAACTGAAGAGAAGAAGCGCCAACATGAACTTGTGAATCTGAACGATCTGGAGAGATTCTGTTTGGAGGAATGGTCTCTGATCTCTTGTCAGTTATTCTCCAAACTCATCAGGCATTATAGAAGAAAACTCAGATCTGTTATCTTGGCAAAAGGAGGTTGCAAAAAGTATTTAATAACAGGGTGCCAATAATTATGGCCAGCATGTTTTGGAGAAAAACATTTATTTTATAATGTGATTTACCCCCCACTTTCAATTCTTTTACTTCAATGAAAGGTTAGATTTTTGTTAATTTTTTGAATGAAAGATCAAAAGGATAAACAATGCAGATTTATTTTTTACAGCCATTTTTTATCATATTTACCAGGGGTGTCATTAATTCTGACCACCACTGACTATATATATATATATATACAGTGAGGAAAATAAGTATTTGAACACCCTGCTATTTTGCAAGTTCTCCCACTTGGAAATCATGGAGGGGTCTGAAATTGTCATCGTAGGTGCATGTCCACTGTGAGAGACATAATCTAAAAAAAAAAATCCAGAAATCACAATATATGATTTTTTAACTATTTATTTGTATGATACAGCTGCACATAAGTATTTGAACACCTGTCTATCAGCTAGAATTCTGACCCTCAAAGACCTGTTAGTCTGCCTTTAAAATGTCCACCTCCACTCCATTTATTATCCTAAATTAGATGCACCTGTTTGAGGTTGTTAGCTGCATAAAGACACCTGTCCACCCCATACAATCAGTAAGAATCCAACTACTAACATGGCCAAGACCAAAGAGCTGTCCAAAGACACTAGAGACAAAATTGTACACCTCCACAAGGCTGGAAAGGGCTACGGGGAAATTGCCAGGCAGCTTGGTGAAAAAAGGTCCACTGTTGGAGCAATCATTAGAAAATGGAAGAAGCTAAACATGACTGTCAATCTCCCTCGGACTGGGGCTCTCAATGATCCTAAGAAAGGTGAGAAATCAGCCCAGAACTACACGGGAGGAGCTGGTCAATGACCTGAAAAGAGCTGGGACCACCGTTTTCAAGGTTACTGTTGGTAATACACTAAGACGTCATGGTTTGAAATCATGCATGGCACGGAAGGTTCCCCTGCTTAAACCAGCACATGTCAAGGCCCGTCTTAAGTTTGCCAATGACCATTTGGATGATCCAGAGGAGTCATGGGAGAAAGTCATGTGGTCAGATGAGACCAAAATAGAACTTTTTGGTCATAATTCCACTAAACATGTTTGGAGGAAGAAGAATGATGAGTACCATCCCAAGAACACCATCCCTACTGTGAAGCATGGGGGTGGTAGCATCATGCTTTGGGGGTGTTTTTCTGCACATGGGACAGGGCGACTGCACTGTATTAAGGAGAGGATGCCAGTATTGCGAGATTTTGGGGAACAACCTCCTTCCCCTCAGTTAGAGCATTGAAGATGGGTCGAGGCTGGGTCTTCCAACATGACAATGACCCGAAGCACACAGCCAGGATAACCAAGGAGTGGCTCTGTAAGGAGCATATCAAGGTTCTGGCGTGGCCTAGCCAGTCTCCAGACCTAAACCCAATAGAGAATCTTTGGAGGGAGCTCAAACTCCGTGTTTCTCAGCGACAGCCCAGAAACCTGACTGATCTAGAGAAGATCTGTGTGGAGGAGTGGGCCAAAATCCCTCCTGCAGTGTGTGCAAACCTGGTGAAAAACTACAGGAAACGTTTGACCTCTGTAATTGCAAACAAAGGCTACTGTACCAAATATTAACATTGATTTTCTCAGGTGTTCAAATACTTATTTGCAGCTGTATCATACAAATAAATAGTTAAAAAATCATACATTGTGTTCTCTGGATTTTTTTTTTTTTTGATTATGTCTCTCACAGTGGACATGCACCTACGATGACAATTTCAGACCCCTCCATGATTTCTAAGTGGGAGAACTTGCAAAATAGCAGGGTGTTCAAATACTTATTTTCCTCACTGTATGTGTGTGCGCGTGTATATATATATATATATATATATATATATATATATATATATATATATATATATATATATATATATATATATATATATATATTTATATGTATATGTATATGTATATGTGTGTGTGTGTGTGTGTATGTATGTTTTATATTTTTATTTTTATTTTTTTCTAAAACTCAGAGGTGATTAGGGCTCCCAAGTGAGACCCCTTAGGTCAGTCGACACAATGACTCCATTCCTTCCAACAGGGAATACGTTCTCTAAAATGACATATTGGACACCACTAGATAGTGCACTATATAAGGGAAATGGGCTGATTTGTTTCTGAATGAATACATTTTTTAATGAACTGGTTGAATGAATGACTCATTCCCTTATTACAAAATTGAATCGAATGAGAAGAATTAATTGTCATTTTTACTATCTTTTTTTTTTTTTTTTTTTTTTATAATTAGTTGGTCTAAACATAATGATGAACACTGTTATATTGTATATATTGTTTTTTTGTTTTTTTCAGTCATGCTTTATGTGCATATTTTTGTTTCTGTGCTTTCTGTCGTTTGGGTCATTCCAAGGCCTCTAAGCAGTCAGTAATGTTCTGCTTTGGACACAATGCGTGTCTCTGTCTTTATTAAGCAACAATGAGAATGTGTGCTCCACTGAGAGAAAAAAAAAAAAACTATGTCGCCATTCTGGGCTCAGTAACAAAGCAGTTTCTTATTTTAAGCTGTTAGCTAGTAGTTTTCTTAAAGATGTGTGCACTGTATCTTTTTCTTTTTTTCAATGTTGTATTTTTGAACTAGTGGTGGCGCTATAGAGTTGGTCCTAGAGACTCCAAAATTGGTCCAATTACTTTTCATGACCATCTCTACAAGTGTGCCAAATTTCATAATTTTCCTACTTACGGTTCATAGGGCTGCCATTGACTCCCATTCGGGAAGAAGAATAAGAAAACTAACAGATACAATAGGTGCCTCAGCCCCTTCGGGGCTTGGCCCCTAATAAGAAAACTAACAGATACAATAGGGGCTACGCCCTTTCAGGGCTTGGCCCCTAATAATAAATATAGCTGCAAGCAGCAATCCGGGGCCAAGCCCTTAAACGCACCGCAAGCAGAACAAGTATAGCAAGCTACAAGTACAGCAAGTACAGCAAGCACAGCAGCACATCAAGTCCTTTAAGCACAGCAGCGCAGCAAACATTTAAGCACCAACAGCAGTGCAGAGCCGCAATAACAAAAACAGCAGAAATTGAATATACATGTGAATGTACATCAAGCACAGCAGCACAGCGAGCATTTAAGCACCAACAGCAGTGCAGAGCCGGAAGGAATTTAAATGACAACTTTATACACAATTTTAAAGTTGTCCCACAGAGGACTCGAACCCACGACCAGAATGGTTTGGGATTCATGACACGTGGTTTAGCAACTTGCGCCACTCAGAGGATGTAAATTACAAAGCTGCAGAGGGGAGGCTTCAGTATAAGAATAAACACACAAAATCATGTTAACGAGATTAGCATGCTAAGCTAGCTTAATATTAATGTAGTTTATGGTTAGCCTGATAGCTGTAGTCAGATCAAACAAACAATACTGCTAAATGTAGTTTAAGGAGTAGGCTATTGACGGCAAAATAGGCTACAGAATATTTCGTTCTGTATTGACAGGTGCAATTTTTGAAAATCGATTAAAAAAATACAATAAGCCTACATTATATCTGCATTTATGTCAAAACCTAGACTTTCAAACATCAAAATGTCATTTATTAATATGAATATTCGTGTCAAAATTACATATAAACATTCTATTTTGCCTGGAAACGCTTCCAACACGCTTGCGTGTCGCGAGAAAAGTAGGCGTCGGTTCTATTTCTAGCATGCACGCGTTTCCCGCACGACTCGGGCCACACCTGAGACGCGCGTCACGCAGGCTGTGTGCAAGCTCTAAGGCCGGTGACACACTGGCTGCGTGGCGTGAGCGTGGCGTTTCTGTTGCGTGTCAGCTGCGTGGCGTTTTCCATGTCTTTGCACACCAGAAGCGTGTCTGACGCGGCACTGCTGCTGCTAGGTGACATATGATAAGCCTCAATCGCCACCACACAGCCAGCCAGCCTTCCTTCTGCTCCGCTTCTGCTGCAATTCTTCTTTTGGCTATGAAAAGAGTGTGCAGGTGTAAGTGTGAATTCGATGCAGCGCCATCTATGGGAATGGCAAGCTAAACTCATTTCAGGACAATACTGAAAATATATATATTTCAAAAAAAAAAAGAAAAAAAAAGAATCGATTTTTGGGATTCTATGAATCGATTTTGAATCTGTAAAGTTTGAATCGCGATTCATATGTGAATCGATTTTTTTGCCCACCCCTACTAACCAATTATTATGCTAAGCTAACTAGCATTAGACAACAAACACAAGCTAGGTAAATTTCAGAGAGGAATATCTCGGGAACGGTGGCAACTATCAAAAATCTGTTCACTCACTTCTAGGGTTGCGCGATATGCTCCATTTTCATATCGTCCTATCGTCAGCCTGTGAGATCGGCGATACACGATATTATCGTGAGGGGGCGGGGCTTACTTATTTGATTATTAACTTGCTTATTTACTCATCAATTTGCTTGTTTTATTACTTCGTTTTAAATGAGAATCTTTTTTCTATTTTGCTAGCAAAGGTGGAGTGTTTATTAATAGGCTAAATCAGGTTATTTCCTGGTATAGTGAGGTAAAAAAAAGATCCTAATCATTCTTGTATCTGACTCGGAGTATTTCAACATGTCAGCGGGAAATTTACGGACACACATTATCCTCTCATGCCGTTACAGATCTGCAGCATTTTGACTGTTTGACGAGATGTGAACACGTTTTAATTTCTTGATTCAAGAAAGAGTCGGAGTCTGCGATATATGTCCTCCTACCAGTGCTCTCTCTGTCTGGATGCACTTCACATGCGCACCGCACTTCAATAACGCAGGTGTTTTAAATGCCAGGAGAAATCAGAGGCAAAAATCTAAAAGTCGATCGGTTATAAGCCGACTTAAACCTATGACTTGACTCTGATAAAGGAAAACGGGTTAATGCGTTTACATGACCACATGCATTGTCAGTTTATTCAGCATAATCGAGTTAATAACGTGCATGTAAACGCGCTCAATCCCTGAAAACGAAAGCAGAAACGGACTGAGCTTTCGCTGCATTAACGGCGCGTTCTCTCAGAGTCGACGGTGGATAACGGTAGGCTACAGCAACTATCTTAATTTACTGGCTGAATATTTCTCTTGTGGACTTACATTATTGACAAAGAAAAAATTAGAAGAATATTTCTTGTTAAACAAGTTTGAAGTTGTTTGTGATTTTCACAGATGGCAGAGTTTCACAGATGCTTCGTGAACTAAAGACTTTTATTAGGCCTAGGCGGCCTATATCATTTTATTGATATTATTATTATAATTCATATTTTGTAATTGTATTGTTTTTAGTGTTATTCGTGTCATTAAATATTTTGTTAATGTGCTATGGAAACAAAATACTGACGAACAACGATGCCGCGTCTTCATCTAGGCTCTGCATAAAAATTATGCGTCTGTTAAAGCACTCTTGACAATTTGTGAATGGATCACCTTTCAATGAAATTTCGTTGTGGGATGTAGTTTTTGTTTTGTCTGTTTTAAAAACATTTTCTTTGAGGAGTCCTCATACGCGCGTGATATGGCGCAAGTGTGGTTATGTGGTGATGTCGTTATGAATTTAGGCAAGGCAAATATAATTGTAGTTCCTAATTAATTTAATAACTATACTAGCTTCATAATAATAATAACGATTTAATACATTAATGGAAAAACGAGCCAATTATCGTATTGATATCGTCAAAGGCATCTGCCATCGGCGATATCTCTGTCTATCGTCGATACACGATACTATCGTCTATCGGCACAACCCTACTCACTTCTGTGCGGCTTAGTCCCATGTCGGATAATTTCGTATCCACGGATTCGGCATGACGCAAGGAATCCATATGACGCGTGATATGCACGTGAACTCGACAATCGATTACTGTGGACTTCGACCGAAAACAGGATGTAAATACAGGTATGTGCGCTGGCTGAAATAACATCATTTTTATTCATATCTTTCACATCTACTGCAGTCAGATTCACCCGTGTTCACTCTGAAGGAATCACTCACATTGGCTGTGCACATCAAGGATGTTAAGAGGCTAAAAGCAGGTTTAAAACTTGCCCCATTGAAGTCAACAGGGTGGAAATTTTAAAAAGAGGATAACACGGTGTAGGCAACACCGATTTTTGTCGTTGTTCTCTGTATTGACAGCACTCCAAATTTACCAAAAAATGAGCTCAATGTTAAAATTGACCGGAGTTCTCCTTTAAGAAACAAACAGCGGTGAAACTCTGTATATTCTTGCAGTTGTGCACGTCAAAAAATATATTCCGCTTTGAAGCTTGTAACATATAAACACGCACATCAATCCGATCACGTGTTTAGCGCTCATGTAAACTACAATACATTCAGATTCATCAATCGAAATGAATTCAGTCTGATTGAAACAAAACTTGTGCATGTAAACATATCCAGTGTCTGCGGAGTTGCCAGTTATGGCGGTCTTTCCAGCTCTTAACACCGAATGTGCTCTTGGATGGTTAGACATGATGGGCTTATGTAGAAAAAAATAACTTAAGGTCATTAAATATATTCTGGGATGAATATATTCTGGAAATCCTGCTTTTTTGTCATTAAGGGAAATCATCTGGTCTCAGTTGCAAATTTGACTGGTAAATCATAAAGAATGTTTTTTTTTTTCTGCCCTTTTGTATTTATTACATTGCATATTGTATGTTCAGGGATGACAGATTGATAAGTAGACATGGTATTTATGACTGGACGTAAATTTTGATACTTTGCGGTAAAATTGGCTCTCCTACTGACTTTGTCCTATCAGTGTGGCTCTCATGATTGCTCTATAGAGTGAATGTGTGTGTGGGCTGCTAGAGTGAATGCATCCTGTGTATGGGCACTCTCATATGTTCTGATTAATGCTAAAAAATTATGTTGTAATGTTATGACTCATTTAGGATCAGGCCATGAGGCTTGTTATTATCTTGTGTATATGCACATACAAGATTATTTGCAAACTAATTCAATGTCACCAAAACAGAAAGAACAATAACAAGATCAAAACAAATACAAAAGGCAGAGTTCAAAATGAGCTATTCAACAACATGCTAAAGCAGAGAGCTAACAAGAGGTGCTCCAATATCAATGTGGACCAATCTGCAGTCATTATCAATCTGGCTTATTAGCCAATAAGGAAATGCCACACCTAGAATCACACAAACAGAAAGCTCCAAGCAAAACCAGAAATGATAAAAAAAAAAAATTACAGATTAATTAGGGGTGGGTGATATGTCAAAAATATAATTGATCCACAATCTTGTCACAGTTAGCCTATTTGTCATGTTGGTGTTTAAGACACTGAGCAATACAACAAAACAAATTTCCTTATTTTAAAAATATAACCCTACAAGCTAACAAAACATAAAAGAAAAAAACATTTAGGCAAAAAAAACAGCAGCATTCAAGTAAGAAATTGAATAATCAAATGTAAAAATAAAACACTGCATAGTCTTCACTGTATGAATTAAATACACATTGTTGATTCTAATTAACCCTCTGGGGTCTAAGGTGTTTTTGGGGTCCTTGAGATGTTCTGACATGCCCTGACATTTGTGCTTTTTTCAGTTGCTTATAAACATATTAATGGCAAAAAAAAATTTACACACTATTTAGCACAAACAGGGCTACCATAATATGTGAGCAACAAGAATGTACATGTCTGCATTTTTGAGAGAATAATGTTTATGCGTGGTTATTGAAAAAACTAAAAACTAAAGTTTCTGAAATAAGACCACAAAACACATACTAAATATGTGCCAATAAGACTTTTGTCTAATGGATGTCATCGCCTAGTGTTTTTTCTTCAAAATGATGTGAAAATCACCCTGCCTAATCATTCACATAACACAATACATTGATTTGAATTTTGCAAAGCACTTTCTGTTTGGAAAGGCAATATTCGAGTGGGCGTCAACGATCATGCATATTTAGTGGTTCACACCTGAGGAGACAATGGGGCCTGCATACTTAATTAGCCATTCATTCAGGTGAGTCACTGAGCCACAAGAATGCAAGAGCAACAGTTGGAAGCATCTCAATTATTTTTTATTTTTCCACATATTGTGCTTGCAAATTGGCCTATAATATCCAAGGAAAACATGTCTAGTAATTGTGCAGTTAATTCTCATACTGTATTTTCAGTTTTGGAATATTTATCCTCTCCCCAAATTTGTCACTAATTAAACACAATAAAAATTATTTAAAGAAAAGGCTTATATTTACCTTTTAATAGTTTGTTTACATCTACCTTGTAAATATATTTTTTTTATTAAAAAGGTTACAATTACAACAACAATTCAAGTGTAATCTTTCTTTGTAAAAACTAAAGTATACATTTTATCATACATATTTCAAAGTTAAGGATTTGATTGATTATTTGATTACTTTATTTTTGACAAAACATACTATATTTAACATGAGCAAAATTTGGCAAACAAAAGCTTATTTGAGGTGGCAGATATTTTACAGTAAAAATGTATAATCTATCCAAAACTAATCAACGAAATGTTGTCTTTCATATGTCTGTAACATAGGTCTTTCATTTTTATTATAAGAAATATAAATGTTAATTTGCAGTTTAATACGTTGCTTATACAAATACATTTTATTTCAACATATTTCAGTCGATTTTTACTCAGTATAGCAATACAGTTTGCTAAAACCGAAACATTCATTCACAAACAGAAACGCCTGACTGTAACGTTGTTTTTATGAAATATTAGGGCATATAAATGTTAATTTTCAGTTTAATACGTTGCTTATACAAATAGCCTACATTTTATTTCAACATATTTCTGTCGATTTTTACTCAACTCAGTATAGCAATACAGTTTGCTAAAACATCATCATTCATTCACACAGAGACGCAATTTAAATTTAAACTCTCTTTTTGCGAGCTGTGGTAAACAGCGCGCATCTCTGCGGCTGCCGTTCATTCATTCACAGAAACGCGATTAACTTGAGAAGGAAAAAAAACTTACTACAGTATTCGGATCCTCGCTCCTCGCAATACCCGCACTCTGAGGTAGATTTTCCATTATTATTATTCCTCACAGCGCTGCCAGATGGTGTAAACACGTAGGCTACAATGATATGATTAAACTTGTGTTTTCTCGAGCTGATATGGGGGCGTTCACAGGTTTGCAGGATTGCCTCAGTAATTTGCGTTTGAATAGCACGCGCTCTCTGTGGGCGGGTTCACATTACATTTGAATGAGCTCTAATTAGCTCGACTGGAATCGCTCTCTTTTAATACAGATTTCACAAGATGAGAATATTTGTTTTTTATATAAATTACCTCATTTAAAAGAAGAGAATTCAAGCTTCATGCCTGTGTGTCTGTATGCCTGTTTGACTGAGTATTCGCTGAGTTATTGTTCATTTTCGGACGCGTTTCAGAATGGTCTTCACTGACAGAGAGAAGGCAGAACTCGCATCACGTTTATTTTTCTTTATTTGGCAAAAAGCACAACACTTTGTTTTTATTGTGAGTATACACAAAAATTATACACATTTAACAGAATCGATTGATGTATGAAACTTGCTTGTAATATCAAAGTCCACAGAGCAAAATTAATTTCTTTTGAACTGAACTGAAAAAAAGCGAGCCTATCGCGCCGGCGCGATTGTCGACCTCAGGGGGTTAAATCTATCAAAGTTATTCAGTTAAAACCAGTAAGTGATTTTCCTTTTTTCTTTTGTCGTTTAATTAACATTAAGGACACAAACAGCAGCAGGTACTAAAAATTAGGCTGCTGTCACTTTAAGACCAAATGCACAGATCTAATATATTGACACACATCCGATTTTATCCCAAATGTTTACATTCACTTAAGACATACAGTAAGTGACTGTTTATGTGAACCTTGTATGTTTTTGCCATAACATTGCTTATATTTAAGCACAATAAGACACAAAAGAAAACGATCTAATATTGTCTTATTGCACAATTGTAATAAGTAATAAGAGTAATCAAAAAAATAAAAACGAGGTTCCTATTTAACTAGTTTTTGTGGAGTTTTTTACTGAATTTCAAATTCATCAAAAAGTCATGATCATGACCAATCTTTTTTTTACATTATTGATCATTGGTGTCACTTGATCACATCTCTACCAGTAGTTATAGCCTATGTATTATACGTAGCTAGTGTTATGTCGTAATGACAGTTTAAGAAAAGTTGGAGGTTATCCTAACTTTAAGAGGATATATTGAAGAGGATTTTTAAGAACTTTCTTTTCAGGAATTCAAATTCTTATTGTTTTCTGTTTTACAAAAAATATAGCATTCTTAAAAATGTTTTGGGAGTACAAAATATTATTTACTTCACTCATACCTATACGTTAGAAAATAATGGTTAGTGGTAATAATGTTTAGGAAACCACCCTTTGTTTACCCCCACCCCACACCCTGCTGTATACAAACATAGTACATAGTGTCCATAGTACATGTTGGGGAATGTTTTCTGTGAGTTTTCACAAATTGTTTTGTTTGAGAAAAACATGAAAATATACAGTTAATTGCAGTTTACACCAAGGACTATAACGATAAAGATAGTTCTAAAAATTGTTCTAAATATGAAGAGTCCACAGCACAACTATAACAATAATGGCACAGAGAAACGATATCATTGGAATCACTTTCATAATAATTTTTTCAAACATTGACAGCCAATCAGAATCCATCCTGCTTTAAAGAGCTTGAGTGTTTAGAACAAAACTGCAGCTTACACCGTGTCTTCACCATACGCATGCAGCGTGACAAAAGCCAATAGAACCCATTATAACGGCTGTCTACACTGAATGTGACACAACACAACAAATACCCGACAGTAAACTCGAGACACGTAGGCTCACCGGCCATCTTGCAATGGTCAGCGTGTAAGAATCAATCACAGTAAGAATCAATTATGTCACAACATGCACAGCTTCTGGTTGTGAAACCACCTAGATTTAAAATCTTGAAGAAATGGGATAACCTTTCACAGGTAAGAATGTGTTGGGTTAGGTTTAGTCTTTTGTTTTTTATACAAATGAAATAAACAGTGCTTTATTTTTTCAGCTACAGGTGTATTTAACAGTAGTATTCAAGAAAGAAATTAAATGAACAAATGGAAAAATAAAACTGTATAAATGTATAATTCACTGTATAAATTATACATTGATTCTTATTAAAGCTACTATGAAAGTTGTCATTATTTACTCTCACAAATTGTTTTAAAGCCAAATAAAAACCCTCTTTCGTCTGTTGTAAATAAAAGTTATTTTAAAGAATGTGGCTAACCAAACAGTTGCTGGTCCCCATAGTATATTTTTTCCTACTATGAAAGTCAACAGGGACCAGCAACTGTTTGGTTAGCCACATTATTCAAATATCTTATTTTGTGTTCAGCACAAAAAAATAATAATAATAATAATACAAGTTTGTAACAACATGAGGGTGAGTAAATAGTGACAGAATTTTCATTTTTGGTGAACTATCCCTTTAAAGTGGCGCTATACAGTTTTGGCAATTTCTTCGCTGTTTTCTCGCTTTTTGCTCGCGGGTTTCTCTATAGAGCTCCCCCTACAGCTTCGGAATAGATATTTGACAACACTGTCGTCAAAACTCATTGGCGACTCTCCCCCCTCCCATCTTCTCCCTCTGGTCATGTGCATTTGTTTTCAAAGAAGCCGGCGAACGCACTGAGCCATGTCCACCGAGGTATGTATGATACACAGAAGGCTAGCATATAAATATTTAGATAGTGTATGTGTGCAGTGCCGTAAAGCAATTTGTTACATCGCAAGACCTGATATCACGCGATACTTCCTGGCGCTGAGGCTTGGCCCGCCGGCCCAAAGTTGCAAGGGTGTTTTTTCCGCTCACAGGCGCTAGGGGGGTGCGAGAAGACCAGCATTCAACCCGAAAAAAGTCATATAACCATTCCAATGACTCCAAAGCTGTTCAGTTAAGGTAAATTAAGCTAAAAAAAAACCTGCATAGTTCCCCTTTAAGGACAAACGACAGCATATTTACTATTAGACTACTGTCACTTTAAGACCGGCACGCATCTAATTTACACGCATATGACGCGCCAGATTTTCTTTTAAATGTTTGCTTTAACTTTAGACATAACCAACTATGTTTATGTAAACCTTGTGTATTTGACAGTATTAGCGCAATAAGACTCTAAATATAACTTTAAAGATAAAACCAGAAAGATAACCAGGCGCTGTTTACAGGCTTTTAGTGCCTGTGCGCTTCGGGTGTATGCGCTCAGAAAAGCGCATGTTAGAACAGCGCATCAGCAATCAAAAATTAAATGTTTAACCGGCAAGACTTTAAAGCACATGCAGATAATGAAACTTTGTGAATTGCAGGGTCCCGTGAGTGTAACTCTACGTGTGCATTAATGTGATGTTAATGTATGTTGTGTACAGTATGTTGAGACGGAGGCGCCAGAACTGCAACTGATAGTATGTGCACTGTAGCACGATACTACGATATTTCTTCAAAAGCAGATTGTGGAGACAGTTTAATCGTCCACGGTCAATTAAACTGTGACAAAAATCATGATATCGCACATGATATTTTATTTTTATTAACTCAATATTACATGTTTTTACTGTAGTACTTCGATTTATTACTTAGATTTATTGCTATTTAACTTATAAAAATATAGCAATTAAATACAGTGAAAAATATAACCATTTAAATACGCCTTGATTGTATAGCCTTGAAAACCATAGCCTTGTGCATTCATACATTAAGGGTGAAGTTCATTAATTTTACGCAACTTAGCCTACACTAATTTAATGTAACTTTTAAATGGATAAAAAATTATGGCAGTATAACAGCCATATGCCAACAGCCTATTTAATGCAAATATCCAACTTTGATGGCAAAGGCTATTAACTGTTTAATTAAATAGGCAGAAATACGTGTGGGGATTTAATACATTACAATAACATAATCCATTACTACAACAACTGATTTCTGCTGCACACATAGAGGCTTTAGGCTAATAATTTGGCAAGATACCGATACAGTCCTAGAGACAGAAACAGTGGCATGGCAATGTTTTCACTTACTCCGTCAAACACAATGGAGGGTTAGGAAGACAACAGATTTTTCCCTGTCATCCGGTTCGTATTGAATACACAGTTTTAGAATTCTTTTCCAATATCCATTACAATAACAGCAAAATTGTTGCACGTTATTATGCATTTGTGGTCTCCAGTTGGAGCGTTTGGAAAGATTTTTTGAAGTTTGGCTTGATCGACATTGTTTTTTTTTGCAGCACTGTCAGTCTTAACAGTTCTCTTACCACAGGGGTGCCCAATCCTGCTCCTGCCGATCGACTGTCCTGCACAGTTCATCTCCAACCCTAAAAACACACCTGAAGCAACCAATTAAGGTCTTCAGGATCACTTGAAAATTATAGGCAGGTGTGTTTGATTAGGGTTGGAGATGAACTGTGCAGGACAGTCGATCGGCAGGAGCAGGATTGGGCGCCCCTGTCTTACCATAATAGCATCTCTTACGATATAAAGATCGCCAGCTGCCTCAGATTGTTGTTGTTTAGATTTACTGCACGCTATTACCATGGCGTTCTTTTTTAATCTTGACAAACTGTGTAGCATTAGAAAGTTTTAAAACTGCAGCTTTGATGTTTGACCACTGTTCATAATTAAAATAGGTTACAGTGACAGTAATTTCTTAATTTATGTCAGGAGTGTAAAATAACATGCAGAGTAAATTGTCTAAGTTACTAATGTAACCGGAACGAAGTTACGTCAGAACTGAACTGACGAATTGGAATCTCATCTGAGAGCCCAATCACCTTTGAGTGTAAACACTCCGAGTGGAATGAGCCCTCACCCCCAGGGGGTACGACTTGGGCTTGGTATAACAATACTATGGCGTCCCCTATCCAGTGGGCCAACCTTTGCTTGGAGACAGCCTGGATGGGAAAGAGCAGAGCCAGGGGCTGGGTCTGCCTCCTCCAGGGGCATTGCTTGCAGGTTCACCACCTGGTCCTTGAAGGGAGTGGTGGGAACCTTGGGCACGTATCCGGGCACGTATACGTTCGAATTCCAGGCGTGATTTGTTGACCGAAAATGCTTGCAGGTCCCCTACCCTCATAACAGAAGCCAGTGCAGTCAGGAGCGCCTTCTTAAGAGACAGGATTTTAAACTCTACTAACTGCAGCGATTCGAAGAGCGCACTCTGTAAGGCCGCTAAGACCAAGGAGAGGTCCCAAGAGGGTACAAGGTGAGGGTGGGGAGAATTTAACCTTCTCGTGCCCCTTAGGAACCTGATGATCAGGTTGTGCTTTTCCACAGACTTTCCGTATTCTACATCGTGATGTGCAGCAATAACGGAGGAAAAAAACCTTGGGAGAAACCCTTCTCAGTCAGGAGACCAGTTCTCCTCTGGCCATTGAACGAACACAGTGTCATTATGATTATATGAGACAGTATATGATTTGTATGGATTTTTTTCATGCAATTTGTGGTATTTTTACATCACAAAACAGTTTTAAATTTTGTAAAATTACATGTGATCTAGGACCTTTATCCACTTTTTTTTTTTATTATTATCCACTTCCAGTTATTTTAGCTGTACAAAAATGGTCCTGTATTATTAGGCTGGTTTGTTTGTAGCTTGTAAAATTGTTTGGTTTCCTTTCTTGTCATAGATTGTCATAGCCCCATAAAGATTTCTTGGTGAAATCATGGGCATTGATTTAGTATTATGTACTTTATGTACTATCAGTAATTTAGAAATGAGTGAATGAATGAATGAATTAATTAATTTATTTATTTTACGTACTTAAGTACCTGTACTCTTGACACCCTTAGTATATATATTAATGGACAGAACTGGTTAAGACCTGAGCCTCTGTGGCTGGACAGTGACCATCTAACCCCACACACACATGCCTTTTATGCCCCTAGGGACCGCTAGCCAGTTCAAAGCTAGTAATAGGTCACCAGTGACTTTTATCTTTTACCCCATTAGCTTCAGAGAAAGGTTTCAAATGGAAAGCTTGCTTTTAACTCAGAACAGGTGATCTTTATGTGTCCTTAAAGGGTTAGTTCAACACAGACGCGCTGCGCTATTACACTACATGAGAAGGAATGAATAGTGGAATGAAGTCGTTATTTTGGGGGGTTTTTGCGCACAAAAGTATTCTCGTCGCTTTATAAACTTAAGATTGAGCCACTGTAGTCACTTGGACTATATTAACGATGTCTTTAATGCATTTTCTGGGCCAGCAAGTTATAACGTCTTTAGAAGCCTATGGAGGAGTGAGCCAGCTCTCAGATTTAATCAAAAATATCTTAATTTGTGTTCCGAAGATGAACGAAGGTCTTACGGGGTTGGAACAACATGAGGGTGAGTAATTACTGACAGAATTTTCATTTTTGGGTGAACTAACCCTTTAATGCAGAATTTCAGGGCATACTGTTACAAGGGATAAAAGGTGATTATTTTTCTTTTATATTAAAATATTTTCTCATACAGCTTAATATGCAGAGGTAAGTACTGTACAAGTAAGCCATTCGCCAATTGGTTTTCATGAAGTGTAAACACTGTGGTGCTATCAAAACATTGGTCTGTTTGTTTGAGCATCCAAACCAGCCTGACACAATTTTTTTATTAACCCTCTGGGGTCTGGGCTGTTTTTGGGGCCCTTGAGATGTTCTGACATGCCCTGACATTGGTGCTTTTTTCAGTTGCTTATAAACATATTAATGGCAAAGGTGTAAATTCACTCTATAAAGCACAAACAGGGCTACCATAATATGTGAGCCACGTGTATGTACATGTTTTCATTTTTGAGAGAATAATGTTTATGCATGGTTATTGAAAAAACTAAAAACTAAAATTTCTGAAATAAGGCCACAAAACACATAGTAAATATGTGTCAATAAGACTTTTGACTAATGGATGTCCTCGCCTAGAGTTTTTTCTTCAAAATTATGTGAAAATAGTCTTGCTTTATCGTTCACATAAAACCATACATTGATTTAAATTGATGTAAAACAGGTTTTGCTTGGAAAGCCAATATGCGAGGGGGGCGTGAACGAGGAGTGGTTTACACCTTAGAATACAATGTCCCACCCACTCTGCATAATGACTCTGCATAATTAGCCATTCATTCAGGTGTGACACTGACTGAGCCACAATGCAAGGACAAAATATATATTTAGAAGAAGACTTATATTGACCATTTAAGATTTTGCTTACATCTATCTTGTAAATATGTTTTGCTATTTTATTAAAAAGGTTACAATTACAACAATAATTAAAGCTGCAAGCAGCATTTATCGGGGTTCAAGCAGTTAAGGCCTTTAAGGCATTTAAGCACAAAAGCATCAAAAGTTATTAAGATTTATTTAGCAAGCATGTAACCACGGACATAATAGATGGAAAAGACCATTTACAGCCAATACAGGCAGTTTACCATGGGATATATATGGTTTTAAAGCTTTTTAACAGTTATAGCGCCACCTATGGTCCGATCTCCATAAAAATGTTTACTGTGACCTCAAATTGAACCCATACACATGTGTACTGAGTTTGGTGAAGATATCTCATTTACTTCTTGAGTTATAGCCATTTTAGTAAAATAGGCTCCTCCCACAACAATTTACCACATTCTAGTATTATTTACTATGATTCTAGCATGATTTGCCATATTCTAGCATGATTTACCATGATATACTACATTCTAGTATGATTTACCATTGTTTACTGTGATTCTAGCATGGTTTACCATAGTTTATCATGATTTATCATAGTTTACCATGATTTATCATAGTTTACCATGGTTTACCCTGTTCTAGCATAGTTTACCATGATTTACCATGTTCTAGCATGATTTACCATGATATACCACATTCTAGTATTATTTATTATGATTTACCATGTTTTTAGCGTGATTTACCATGATTTACCACATTGCTAGCAATTATGTGAAGTATCAGTACAAATGAAGTGATAAACTCTGACAAAATATGATTGTGCTACAATAGTAATTGTTATATAAGTTATTTTTTAGTGTCTTATTGTTATATAAGTGATTTTTAGTGTCTAATGAATGCAAAAGCATATGTGAGTAGACTTCATTAATAAGTAGAATGACCAGCAGAGGGCAGTAGAAGACCACTTATTGGCTCACTTTCACTTTAAACTTCATGATTTTCACCATTTGTCTGCACTAAAGCAAACCAGTTTTTCCATTTTAACTCCATAATGCATGTTTACACACACACACACACACACACACAAAGACAAATGTTGTTGTTTTTTCAATGCTATTGGAATGTGTCATTATGAAAATATATTTGAATGGTCTATAAACATTTCACAAAGTCTTTGTAAGCTATTAATCAGATTATTCAGAATTTATTCAGAAACCTAAGACTACACACACACATTATGTTGTAGATACAGATATTTGATATATATGATGTGATCAAACTGTCAATACTAATACTTTAACAGATGGATTTTGACTAAATGTAATTGTAAATGTTCAAATAGGGATTTTATAAAGTCTCAATATAAATTATAGAACAATATGACAAAATGACTATTTTAAACAGCAGGGGGCAGTAAAATACCACTTATTGGCTTAATATGCCATTATATTCATATCATTTTCACCTTTTTAACTGTTATAGAGGCAAATTTTGTCCGATCTGTCTGAAAATTTGCATGCATGTTCAGAGTGATATTTCACATGTTCTGACTTGTTTTTAAGAAGGTTTGAACATTCGTTAAAGAGATATAGGCTTTCGGGGACACTTGGTAAAGGCCACATTTTGAAGTGAACCTATTATAGCTATCCAAATGAAGTAGTTCAACTTTTTCTGACAATTATTGTTCTAGTGAGTCCAGAGAATTGTATTGCACTAGTTTTTAACATTATGATATAAAAAAAATTTATATGATCAGAGATGGAAAAGTCCATTTACAGCCAATACAGGCAGTTTACCATAGGAAATATATGGTTTTAAAGCCTTTTAACAGTTATAGCGCCAACTATTGTCCGATCTCCATAAAATTTGGCATGCTTCTTAATGATGTTATGTCACATATGCTCACCAATTTTTGTGATGTTGTGTTTTTTCATTTAGGATTTATAGGCTTTTTAGTGTATTTTGCCACGCCCCTTTTCTTTATGACCCAATTATAGCCATACGAAAAATTCAAAAGTTAAACTTTTTTTTGATAATTATTGATCTAGAGAGTCCAGAGAATTGTCCTAGACTGGTCTGGTTCCGATCGGGCGAAAAACCTAGGACTAGTTCGCAAAAGTAGGTTTTTAACATGTTCGCGAATATTTAATGAACGGTTTGATTGACAGCAATGGTTCTTGAGGCAAAGTTTTTCAGCATGAGCAGATCTATCAAATGATATGCATTTTGTTACGATAAGTGTAACACCACGTGATTACAGAGCCATAAAACTCGTTAGTGCCAACTAGTGGCTGATTTCTTTCAAAATTCTTACAGACCTCTAGGGCCATGAGTCGAACATGCCCACTGAGTTTCGTTCCGATCGGCCTCCGTTAACCTTGTCTAATAGGTGCTCAAACTTCATTGGCCGATGGCGGCCATGTTTTTTGAGATACACCAATGTCCTCATAGACATACATGACACCTTGGACCAAGACACTGCATACCAATTTTCAAGTCAATCGGACTAATGGTCAGGTGGTTATAGCCAGTTTTATGTTTTTTTCATGTTATAGCGTCACCATGTGGCCAATCGCCACGATTTTTTTACTGTGACCTCAGATTGACCTCTTAAATAATTGTACCGAGTTTGGTGAAGATACCTCATTTACTTCTGGAGTTATGGCCGTTTTAGTAAAATAGGCTCCTCCCACAACATACAATTTGGCGCCCCTTAGCGACCGTGAATCGAAATTTCAACTTTTTTTCGATAATTATTGATATTCAAACTTCAGAGAACATTTCTGCACTGGTTTGGTTCCGATCGGGCAAAAAACCTAGGACTAGTTCGCAAAAGTAGGTTTTTGACAAAATTCAAAATGGCGGAAAAATTTGCATACCGGAAATGAAATCGGAGATATACGTTTTGTTTGCCATGAGGTCTTGATTACATTGATATAAGACACTTGAGTCTACGACATACAGTCTAGGAGTTATGAGCAGTTTCGCGCTTTTGGTCGCTGTAGCGCCACCTATGGGCCGATTTGGCTAAGTCCGTGTATCTGAGTAGCGAGCAATACTACTACCATTTGACCAAGTATCACGTCTCTAGGCCTTACGGTTTTGGCTGCACGATGCGTTTTAGGGAAGAATAATAATAATAATTAAAGCTGCAAGCAGCATTTATCGGGGTTCAAGCTATTAAGGCCTTTAAGGGTTTTTAAGCACAAAAACATCAAAAGTTATCAGGTTTTATTTAGCAAGCATGTAACCACTGACATAATAGATGGAAAAGACCATTTACAGCCAATACAGGCAATGTACCATAGGAAATATATGGTTTTAAAGCTTTTTAACAGTTATAGCGCCACCTATAGTCCGATCTCCATAAAATTTGGCATGCTTGTTAATGATGTTATGTCACATATGCTCACCAATTTTTGTGAAGTTCTGAGTTTTCATTTAGGATTTATAGGCTTTTTAGTGTATTTTGCTACGCCCATTTTATAAATGACCCTATTACAGCCATCCAAATGCAAAAGTTCAACTTTTTTTTGATAGTTTTTGATCTAGAGCGTCCAGAGAATTGTCCTAGACTGGTCTGGTTCCAATCGTGCGAAAAACCTAGGACTAGTTCGCAAAAGTAGGTTTTTAACATGTTTGCAAATATTTAATGAACGGTTTGATTGACAGCAATGGTCCTTGAGGCAAAGTTGTTCAGGATGAGGAGATCTATCAAATGATATGCATATTGTGTGGATATTTGTAACACCACGTGATTACAGAGCTGTAAAACTCGTTAGCGCCAACTAGTGGCCGATTTCTTTCAAAATTGTTACAGACCTCTATGGCCTTGAGTCGAACATGCCCATCGAGTTTCGTTCCGATCGGCCTCCGTTAACCTTGTCTAATAGGTGCTCAAACTTCATTGGCCGATGGCGGCCATCTTTTTCGAGATACGCCAATGTCCTCATACACATACATGGCACCTTGGACCAAGACACTGCATGCCAATTTTCAAGTCAATCGGACTAATGGTCAGGTGGTTATAGCCTGTTTTATGTTTTTTTCTTGTTATAGCGCCACCATGTGGCCAATTGCCGCGTTTTTTTTACTGTGACCTCAGATTGACCTCTTACACATGTGTACCAAGTTTGGTGAAGATACCTCATTTACTTCTGGAGTTATAGCCATTTTAGTAAAATAGGCCCCTCCCACAACGTACGTTTTGGCGCCCCTTACCGTCCGTGAGTCGAAATTTCAACTTTTTTTCGATAGTTTTTGATAATCAGACACTAGAGAACATTTCTGCACTGGTTTGGTTCCGATCGGGCGAAAAACCTAGGACTAGTTCGCAAAAGTATGTTTTTGACAAAATTCAAAATGGCGGAAAATCTATCATGGCGGAAATGAAATCGAAGATATACGTTTTGTTCGTCAGGCGTCCAGCTTTCCAATGATATAAGACACTTGAGTCTACGTCATACGGTCTACTAGTTATGAGCAGTTTCGCGCTTTTGGTTGCTATAGCGCCACCTATGGGCCAATCGGGGTCATACTTTGATAGGTTCTCCCCAAATTGAGGACTACCATTTGGCCAAGTTTCAAGGTTCCAGCTCTTACGGTTTGGTCTGCACGATGCGTTTTAGGGGAAAATAATAATAATAATAATAATAATAATAATAAAAATCAGTACAATTACAATAGGGTTTCAGCACTTCGTGCTTGAACCCCTAATAAAAATCAGGGCAATTACAATAGGGTTTCAGCACTTCGTGCTTGAACCCCTAATTACAATTTCAACAATATTTCAAGTGTACTCTTTCTTTGTAAAAAAAAAATGATTATAGGCCTACATTTTATCTATGTATTCATTACTTTCATATTTCGCCTGACTGTAACGTTGTTTTCATGAAATATTAGGGCATATTGTTAATTTGCAGTTTAATACGTTGCTTATACAAATAGCCTACATTTTATTTCAACATATTTCAGTCGATTTTTACTCATCTCAGTATAGCAATACAGTTTGCTAAAACGTCATCATTCATTCTCACACGCGATTTAAATTTAAACTGTCTTTGCCAACTGTGGTAAACAGCGCGCATCTCTGCCGTTCATTCATTCATAAACAGAAACCCACGTGAAGAAATTCACGTGAGAAGGAAAAAACTTACTAGTATTCCTCAGCTCGCTCCTCGATATACCCGCACTTCTGAGGGACATTTTCCATTATTATTATTCCTCACAGTGCTGCAAGACGGTGTAAACAAGTAATGATCTGAATAAACTTGTGTGTTTTCTCGAGCTGATATGGGGGCGTTCACAGGATTGCGCGGATTGCCTCAGCCATTTGCGTTTGAATAGCGTGCGCTCTCCGTGGGTGGAGTCACATTACATCTGAATCAGCTGTAATTAGCTCGACTGGAATCGCTCTCTTTTAATACAGATTTCACAAGATGAGAATATTTGTTTTTTATTTAAATTACTTCATTTAAAAGAAGAGAATTCAAGCTTCATGCCTGTGTGTCTGTATGCCTGATTGACTGAGTATTCGCTGAGTTATTGTTCATTTTCGGACGCGTTTCAGAATGGACTACACTGACGGAGAGTAGGCAGAACTCGCATCATGTTTATTTTTCTTTATTTAGCGAAAAGCACAACACTTTGTTTTTATTATGAGCATACACAAAAAAATACACACTAAACAGGATCGATTGATGTATAACACAAGCATATAAGATAAAAATTTTAAAAAAATTGTTTTTGTTTTTTTTGCACTCATACGGAAAAAAACGAGCCTATCGCGCCGGCGCGATAGCCGACCCCAGGGGGTTAATTGCATGCCATTTAGCAACACAAGTCTTCTAGCTTTTATTAATATGAAATTCTAATAATCAAGTCAAGTAAATAGCGTCACAGTCCAGCTTAAGTCAGTTCAGTGATGGTAAATTTTAAAATTAATTTAGTTCAATTATATATATTGCCACTCTGGAGAAAACCGTGATGTCATCGTCCAGCTCAGTTCAGTTCTCATATAATGGTGTCAATGCAGGCAGATCAATAATATTGTTGAATATTAAATGTTAAATGTCCCCTACTAAGCAAGCCAAAAGTGAAAAAGGTGACAGTGGCAAGGAACCAAAACTCCGGGCTCAGTTGCTCAGTTCTCCTCTGGCCAACGAACGAACAGTGTATGATTATGATTCGGGCAGCATTATAGGTCAGATGTCAGATTGGATCGGAACATTCAGAATATTATCTAGTTCCATCTGGTTCTTCCGTTCATCTGGTAATATCGATCTAGCGTACAGCAGTGTATGCCGTGAATGAGCGTGGAATCATGGGAGTTGTTGCCTTCACCTCCACAGCCAATGGAAAGCAATCCAACGGGACTCAAACAGAAATCGTGTTCATGGATGAGCTAATGTATTAAAGTTTTATTAACGTTACTGTGGTATGAAGCAGGACGGGCCGAGAGCCTGGGATATTTAATTTATTTAGTTAAACGTAACTTTAATCTTAAAATAAAAATACACAATAAAAGGAAAGTAACGGCAGCAGCCGACTGCGGCATATAAGCATAATAAAACATTAATGTAAAATGTCCCAGGCTCTCGGCCTGCCCTGCTTCATACCACAGTAACATTAATAAAACTTTAATACATTAGCTCATCCATGAAAAAGCTAATTTTTTTGTTTCATCTGACCATAGAACCCATCCAAAAGTTCCAATAGTGTCAGTTACTTTTCAAACGTTCTATGGTCAGATGAAACAAACAAAAAAAGAGCTTTTTGGCAGCAAACACTTAATATGGGTTTGGTTCATACAGGGCTAAAAAAAAGTACCCTATGTGTAAAATGAAATACTCTGCTGTATCTTTAATGCTGTGGGCCTAATTTTCTGCTAGAGGTCCTGGACATCAGATACATGGCATCATGGATTCGATCAAATACCAACAGATAAAAAATCAAAACCTGACCTCTGCAAGAAATCTTATAATGGGCCATGTTTGGATCCAACAGGACAGTGATCCAAAAACAAACATCAAAATCAAAACAAAAATGGGTCACTGAGCACAAAACCAAGCATCTGCAATAGCCATCCCAGTCCCCAGACCTGAACCCTATAGAAAATGAGTGGGCTGAACCGAAGAGAAGAAGCGCCAACATGGATTTGGGAATCTGAAGGATCTGGTGAGTTTCTGTATGAAGGAATGGTCTCTGATCTCTCATCAAGTGTTCTCCAAACTCATCAGGCATTATAGGAGAAGACTCAGAGCTGTTATCTTGGAAAAAGGAGGTTGCAAAAAGTATTTAATAAAAGGGGGTAAATAATTGTTCCCAATGTGTTTTGAAGAAAACATTTATTTCATAATGTGATTTATTTTATTTTATTTTTATTTTTTATTTTTTTTCACTTTCAATTCTTTTACTTCAATAAAAGGTTAGATTTTTTCATTTAAAAAAAAGAAAAAAATATCAAAAGGATAAACAATGCAGATTTATTTTTTACAGCCATCTTTGATCGTATTTTCCAAGGGGGCAAATAATTCTGACCAGCACTGTAATTAGCCTCCTTTTTTGACATGAAATTACTTTAGCCTCTCTCTGCTTATCTTGGCCTCTCTGCGGCTCCTCTCTTTAAGGATAAACAATGCAGATTTATTTTTTACAGCCATCTTTGATCGTATTTTCCAAGGGGGCAAATAATTCTGACCAGCACTGTAATTAGCCTCCTTTTTTGACATGAAATTACTTTAGCCTCTCTCTGCTTATCTTGGCCTCTCTGCGGCTCCTCTCTTTAACAATACGATACACGATACACCACACTTTGAGTCCTGCACGATACACCACACTTTGAGTCCAGCCACCTTTTCTTGTCCTTGCCAAATGTATTGTGAAGGAAGAGAAACCTAGATGGGTTTTGCACTGCAGTCTTTGCATTCCAGTCTTAATATGCTACAAATGATTATCAGTTTCTCAACCCTTTTATGAGCACAACCAAGCACAGTCATTAGGCTGTGTCACAGTGCAGTTAGGAGTCACACTCCTAACTAGTCACAGCTGGTCTGGGGGACAGACAATCCAAACAGAGCTAAGAACAAATAGTCAATCTGAGTTACCCAATTCTTCACTTACAGATGTATTGTATCAGTGTTAATTTGATCTAAAACATTTTAAATCTGTCTAGTAATCTTGGAGTGAAACTATTCGATGTTGCATTATTCCAAGTCTGTAAATTAATGGCAACCTGTAAATTACATAGACGTAGTTATTTAGAAATTAATATTCACATAACGTCGGAAAAATCTGCCATGGCTGTGCCAGTCGGTCGTGTGGACGAATACAATGATGCGAAGGAGGATTTTGAGTCATATCTGGAACGTCTGATTTTGGAAAATGAAATCAAGGATGAAAAGAAGGTGTGCGTGTTTCTCTTGGTGATTGGGGCTGATGCTTATAAGCTCATGTGCACCCAGGTATCTGCCGCATGAAAGCTCTCGCTCGCAGCTACATGTGGTGGCCTGGCTGTGATGGGGAAATTGAAGAGTTGGTGAAAGGTTGCTCTATCTGCCAAGCTGTTCAGAAAATGCCAGCAGTCGCACCGCTGCACCACTGGAGATGGCCAGAAAGAGTGTGGCAGAGAATTCACATTGATTTTGTTGAGAAGGATAAGCATTATTTTCTGGTGGTCATTGATAGCCATTCAAAGTGGTTAGAAGTTTTTCCCATGTCTTCCATCACCTCTCACAACACCATTGAAGTGCTGCGAAGCCTGTTCTCTGTGTATGGACTGCCAGAAGAGCTGGTGTCGAGGGAGTTTACACAGTTTCTGGAGAGTAACGGTATCAAACACACTGCTGTACCTGCATACCATCCTGCATCAAATGGAGCTGCAGAGAGGTCAGTGCAGATTTTGAAACGTGCGCTGACCAAGGATGTGTTGGAGGCGGAGGGAAAGGCTCCCTTGCCACTCAGTCATAGACTTGCAAATTTCCTGCTCATGTACCGCAGTACACCCCACACCGTGACTGGACGGACACCGGCTGAGTTATTTCTGAAACGCCAGATCCGAACCCGTTTCAGTTTGCTTAAGCCCAAGCTTGCCAGACGGATTGAAGAGAAACAAGCCTCACAGAAATGTCATCATGACCGTGGTGGCTCATCTCTTCGTTTCTTTCAGGAAGGAGAAGCTGTCCACGTCCGAAATTTCAGGGGAGGAGTGGAGAAATGAATTCAGGCAAAAGTACTTAAAAGACTGGGAACTGTCAGATACCTGATACAAGAGGGTCAGAGGCAGCGCACAATGCATGTCGACAACATGTTGCCATGGCGAGGAAAGGTTGAGACACTTCCACCAAGCTTGCCCTCACCAGTGGCTGAGAATGAGCCACCAGTAACCATGGACTGTGCTTTTCCAGCTGTTTTGCCCAGTGCACCAGTGAAGCTAATACCACCAACTGAACAGGTTTTTGAGGTGTCATCATCACACACAGCAAACAAAAACTCACCTGAGAAACGGCGGTACCCAGAGAGGGTCCGCGTACCACCTCAAAGACTGACTCTATAACTTGCAGTATGTTGTATGTATGTAAATGTACATCTGCACAGTGAATGTAAGCTGCCAAGAGACATTTTTTGTTGATAATAGGAAGTTAATATTTTGCCAAGATTGAGAACATTTTCAGGGGCAGTAGATTTATTTTTGTTGTGAGATTTAAATGCAAAGTTAGTTGTTGCTAATTATTGCTAAACTTAAAATGGCTATTGTTAAAAAAATTTAAAAAAACTTAAAGGGGAGGAATGTAATAGATTTGTGTGATTTGACAGGTTGAGGTTGCCACCTTGTTGGTCATTATTGCAAAGGTAGTTGCTGTGTTAAGTATTGTTGTGGCCAACGATTATTGGTGTTTTACCCAGCCAAGCGGCACCTGTAGTTTTAGTCTGTTCCCAGAAGTAACACAGTAAAGAAGTGTTTTCGGTAGCCATTCCCGGCCTGTTTATTGTCTCCTGCACGATACACCACACTTTGAGTCCAGCCACCTTTTCTTGTCCTTGCCAAATGTATTGTGAAGGAAGAGAAACCTAGATGGGTTTTGCACTGCAGTCTTTGCATTCCAGTCTTAATATGCTACAAATGATTATCAGTTTCTCAACCCTTTTATGAGCACAACCAAGCACAGTCATTAGGCCCTCCCTCCATATAAAGAGGTGTGATCTATTTGTTCTCATGAGCTGGTGTGTAACAACTGACTTTTAAATCAGGTGAGAAACCAGTACCAGTGTTGGATAGTACCTAGAACCCATATTGGGGACACTTGAATAAAACTAGAAAAGAGCATGAGAACAAAGGAAACCCATTGAGCTAGAGGCAATTCATCAACAATCCATAGTTTTTTGGGCCATAACAAATACTCTTGGGGAATGGTTCTCCAACCACATCTGAAAGTTGCTGCCCTTAGGAGTATTTGGGAAGAGAAATGGTGGTTCACTGGATTTAAGCTCAGGTTATCACGATGGCTTTTCTCTCACCCTCTGTGGGTTTTTTTTTAACCCTGGATCATTTAGAAGCAATTGGAAAACTTGGAATTGCTACCTTCCAAGAAAAGGATTGAATGACCCTTGAATAATCTGCTGGAGTCTATTTCATATATAGATATTCATACATGCGTCTAACTATGGTTGCAGAGGCTCAATCAAATTGCTCTCTAATGTTCACGGACCGCTCCAATATGGCGGACGGCTCACATAAAGCACCAAATTGAAACGGCCACTAATGAGGCATCTATGTATATCTATGGTTCATGATACTCTAAGCATAAAATGTGGTGTAAATTAGTCAATTTAATATAATAAGATTTAATATAAATTTATTTTTCAGAAAGTATTATCTGAACTCGACCGCCATCTTGGAATTTTTTTGTGAGCATCTAATAATACATTCTGAAATTGTCTTAAAATACTGACTAGGTAAGCAGCTCTGTAAGTTTGGCCACTAGACAAATGATCATAATTCATAAAACAACAACTGAACATCCAGTCAAGACATTGTACAAAACAGTTAAGAATTAGAGTTAGTCTAAAGCTGTAGTGCAGTTATTCACACAAAGCAGTTTGGCTTAAGAAATGTGGTTTAAAAAATGAAGCCATATTATTTGTTTTATTGACATTGTTTATTTGTAAATGCTTGTCCATTTCCAAAGGCTAGGCTTAATTCTTTTTTTACACACATGATATCATTGACCTCCCTCCAACGGTTTGGAGATATAGAGGTGAAAGTCCAACGCAAGGCTTAAAGGGGATGGGCTGGCAGGAGACGTCAGTGCTGTTGGAAAGTGTTTACTTTCAAAATGCTCGTATGGAAATGAAGGGCGAAAAATTAGTTTCCTCCTTCTGTCCTGCTGTTGACCTCAAGTTCACTTTTATATGCTGGAAGACGCCGACTCTGAGCAAGTATGGGTTTATTGTTTGTCTGTCTTTTGACAGGTTTAAGTAATCTTAATTTGGACCTTAAGAAAGTGCTCTTAAGAACGTATCTGTGAAGGCTTTCATTTAATGAGAAACTCTTCATGTCACATTTCCTCAGGACAAATGAGGTACATATAAAAAAAATGTCTGTATAATAAATCAAGGTTATATTAAGGTGAATACATCATTAGCTAATATTGTCTTTTTGTTAGGTTCAGTTCTGATCAATGTGGTTGTGAGATCATTGCCTAGCTGGTCAGAGTCTATTAATGTGCTTTACATTATTACTTGTTCAGACTCTTCCTATTCCTAATCTTTTGACATGCACAAAATATGATTTTCAAAGGGCATGCATGCATTCCTGTCAAACTGAACGGTAGTTTTGAAAATGTCTACTGTGAATTTCTAACCGCAAATGCTCCTCTTTCTAGCTAACAGACTTATTATGTGCATGGTTTAGGAAAGGATGAGTAATTTCATATTTAACCAGATACCAACCTAATTAAACAGTACTTTCCTAATACTTCTGATTTGATTGCTCTTTCAGGTAACCTGCTGACTGTTCAATTTTGCATTTATGACAATACATACCCAAGTAATGTCAAGTCTTTGTAAATCCTAATATTGATAATCCCTTGTGCACCATTTAGTTTAAGCAATAAGTACAATTTTCATTGTCTTGCTTCATAAACTAGCTTTTGAGCTATGTGTTGTGTATTTTGTGTAAAGATATTACATTATAGCTTAATAATACACAAGTCTTATACAGAGTCTGACTCTGATTTCATAAGATGGGTGTGCAGATACTGTAACTAAAATCATTGAGTAAGACACTTTCTTGTGTTGTTTGTCTATTTAGATATGTCATGTACTATAATTCATGTTTCACTTTTGTAAAATTGTATTGAATGTCATGAACAAAATTTTTAAGTCGCTTTGGTTACAAGCGTCTGCTAAATGATTAAATGTAAATGTGTGAGAAACACATTGTGATTGTCTGTGATGTACACATAAATCACTCTGTGTACCTTTGTCTCTTTGTTTCTTCTTTAGAATCACCTCGGTTGTCCACTGCCTCTGTTGGCAGTAATGACCAGGCCTCCACTGCTACGCTGTCCGATTGCTCTGACTTCACAGATGTCCAGAGGCCCATAAGCGTGGTCTCCACCATCTCATCTGGGTCTGGTTCCTCTCGGGACGGCGTTCTCCTGTCATCCGCTGGTGTGCCCATTGAAGACAATGTGGATCTGGAGTTAACGTCTGCTGCCGATTCAAATGAGACTCAGGGCAATAATCTCGCCCAAGCATCCAGTCAATTTTTCCAGCAAAATAGCAGCAACACTGTTAACAACAACAACAGCTCCTCCGTTTCCAACAGTTCCTCTCCATTTGCTGCCAACACCATGGCACCCAACCCTGAGCTCACCTACTTGGACCGTGTGGTCATGGAGATCATTGAGACGGAACGGATGTATGTGAGAGATCTGCGGAGTATTGTAGAGGTCAGCATGAGTCTTAACCTTTCCAAACATTTACAAACAACTGGGTCATTCCATGTCAAATCAACCAAATTTCAGAAACTTTCCCTGCTCAAAACAAGAATCATTTCTAATTTCAGTATCATTTATTCTTCAGACATTTCTCTTTAAACACAATAAGTATCAGCTGTTTGAAAAGTTACCCAGATTTGGTTTTTGACCATTGAAAATTAGTAAAATTCAACAATTTGAGCATGCAGTCACATTTCTGTGCAGTTTAACCATATAGGACTAGCCTGGTTAAAACTGAGTAGTAACTCAGTAGTTAATCTGGTAGTAACAGAGTTATGGTCTGGCAAAGCTTCATTAATAACTAATTTCCAAAGGGACGTCACCAACGGACGTCGCTCAAATGCCTCTGGGCGCAATTGGATAGACCTAAAACCAATCAGAGCGATCGTCATCGTGTAAAGCCATATGCTGCGTCCCAGTTCGCCTAAGTTACACTATGCCATAAAAGTACACTTTTTGTGAAGAAAAGGTATTTACTTTTGAATGTGTAGCAAAAAAGTAGGCAAGCTTTGGGACATACTTTTTTCGTCATCTTTATCGGATGGATCTGTCGTGTGCATCCTGTCACTTAAACTGCCCTGTCAATCATCTTGTCACAGTTAAAATCCTCTATTAAATCTAATTTCCTACCGTTTCGGAGAGAAATGTAGTAGCACGTTCATCTTCCAGTGGGTCTTTCATGGAGACTGTCCTCATGTGTTTGCAATTTGAATATAATAATGCATTTAAAAGTTGGTGCTCAAAGACGTGCTCAAATGCCTCGGGGCGCAATTGGATAGCGATCGTCATCGTGTAAAGCCTGCCCCAACGTTTCTGATTGGTGCCACGATTTCGACGGATTAGAAATGGGCTTGAATGAGCTCTTTGCCAGACTACTTGCGGAGCAAATCTAAATTTGCTGGAAGTTGTCTGGGTTTTCCCAGGCTAATATAGGACCTTAAAAATTAAGATTTCAAAAGAAAATTGTAAAATCATATTGAGAAATCTATACTTTTTGAGTTACAGGCATGTAAACTTTGGAAAAAGAATATTTATGGCACTCAGACAGGTATATTCTATGCAATTATGTTGATGGAAAAAAAGAAACGAGATACATTTCTAGTTTCCTCATTATTTGTTCTTCAGATATTCCTCTTTGAAAGAAAAAAATATCAGATGTATGCAAAGTGACCCACATTTGGTTTTTGACCACTGAAAATGTGTACAATTGACCAATTTTACTCATGGAGCTGCATTAAGATCTCCATATCTCTGGGATTGAACCATATTTCAATCCCTTAAAATGAAGATGTGTTCCCCCAAAAGAAATGTTTATTAAAAACTAAAACATAAAAGGATATTAAGATTATCTTTAAGTTACAGGCATGCAAACTTGGCAAAAGAACACAAGTTACATTTTTAACTGTCTCCGTTGGCATATAATACAAAAAAGATTGCTAAAGTAAACAGATTTTTGCTAATAGACCATCAATCTCTGTGTAAAAATCTCATAATAATGCTGTTATCTTTCTAAAGTCATTTTACTCCCCTGTAATTTGGCTCAAAGTATCAGAAGAAAATTGTCATTTTGACCCCCTCGACAAAATAGTGGATTTCTCAGTCTATATACATTTATGACATTTAATATTTTGGCTTTCTTCTTCATTTGTATTTCTTTCAACAGAATTAAAAATGATCAAAATCAAAAAATTTAGCCGAGGACCTCTGGTTGAGTTGACACAGAATGACCCAACTGCTTATAATCAAGTGTCAATTGATTAAAATGTGAGAAAATTTAATTTATTACGTTATATGCTAGATTCTTAATCATATAACAATTCACAGTTAATCCTATATATCAAGATTTACTGAGAAACCCCCAAAAAAGAAGAAAATTTTACGCAACACGTTGTTGACAAGTAAATCATTGATTAGTTAGCATCAAAATCATTAGATAAGTTGCATCTTTCAACAAACCTTGTGATGTTCATTCATGTTTATTTCATGCATGTTTATTTCACACGGGTGCCTCAAGTAGTTGATCCCAGTCTGAAAGACTCATTTTCATGTTTTTTTTTTTTTGTTTTTTTACGAAAATCCCAAATTCTTACGGTTTAATAACTGTGACTATCTTAATCACGGTTAATTGTGATATTGGGTAATCGTGACATCCCTAGTGCTAGATGGATATTTTTGGCCATTTTGTTGATTTGATATTTAAGATGAGTTTTAAACAGTAACATTTTTAAAAACACTTTTGAGACCCTGCTTTCAGTTTTCTTTTCAGTTGTTCCCTTTACTTTGCATTAAACCTTTAGAGATTGTTTATGGACATTTTGACATGATGACTTTCTACACTTCATGAAACAAAACCCAACTAAAAAAAAAAAAAAATGAAAAAAGCTCAGTAATAGTCCCAGTAATAGAATCCTTGCAGAATTTCCTGAAATGGTGTGGTAGTGAACACTGTTCAAACAGCGAAAAGTCACACATCAGCCATGATGGAGTTCCGCCAAAAATACTTTTTAGAAAGAAGGCACATTTTTGGAGCTTTAAAACATAAGAAATGTTCAGGATGTTGAATCTTGTTGCATGTGAAAAGCCAACAACAGTGTAGATTACAAACATGAATTTCCAAGCTGTGCTTTATCTACTAAATTGTAAATAAGGGTGAATTATTGTTCATTGCAGCTCTAAAGGACCATTCAGGTGACCTGGCTTATTTCGCAGACCTGCTACCAGAACAAGAACTTGCCAGGATCTTCTCAGTACAGACAGATCATTTTCTCTAGATCAGTTAATCCAGGTTTTAGACAGAAATACCATCAAGAACTTTAACCATTTCGCTGATGTCCACCAGACTTAGCAACAGAAGTAGACTCTTTTCAAAGTCCTGCCCTCAAAGACAGCACCTTTAACAAGGGGAAAATGGCAATGGCAAATTTGAGCTGTACTGTTCTCCAATCATTTAGTCCTCTTAAACCCCACCCCTTTCTTACAATTGACTGCAAACTTGCATTCAGAGCTGCATCCATCCATTCAACAGCTGATGGATCCCCACCCTAAACAACACAGAAGAAAAGCTTTAAGAAAGTTCCTCAGCTTTAAGATGATTATTCCATTAGGAGGTCAGTTCAGTGCACTGTAGTCGAGATGGGTGTGTGGTTAAACCCATCAGGCCATATCACGTCTCACACATCATGTTCAATTCCCATGCTTCTGTATTCACACTTGAATCAATTTTTTCATTAGATGTTGAATGCATTTGAAGTGTAAGAATTGCTTATTATGACTCGTTAGCAGTCAGGCATCCAATGCACTGGGATTATCACATTACATAACAGGTTTGACAATTGGATTGTGCCAATTGAGTCCTCCAAGTACACAACACAATGACACACAGCTTGAAGTGAGATTACAAACAGTCATGAGGTGTGAACATAAAAAGCATTATCACATGCTTAAGTTGAGTTTAAAAGCACCACATAAACATGCATCACAATATCATTATTTATTTAAAAGCATGCACTTTGAGAGAATTTAACAGATTATTTTGATTTATTTGAGAAAATTAGTGACCAGGTGCATGATACAGCCCTGAGATCATGCAGTCCTGAATAATCTGTCCACATTTGGATTAAAGGATATGTAGGTTTTAGGATTTGGCCGTATTCACGAAACATTTTATCTTCCCACTAAGAGTTCTCCTAAATAGCAGAAAATGTTCTTAGGTACGAGTTTCTTCTTAAAACCTATTCACAAAGCTGCTGAGACTTGTAAATTGCTTAGGTGTTTTCCATAAGCATGTGAAACTTGTGAGGCTTCACTTTCACTTGCCTCATGCAGCTGGTTGCCATGGCATTTAGTCAAATTTCTCTGCCCTTGCAATAATGTGGTCTGTCAGTATCTGCATGACAATACCTGTAAATGTAATTTTCCAGGCAAGGGATAGTGTACAATATTTGAGTTATGGAGGTTATTAAAAGTGGTCTGGCGGATGAGTGTATGCACACTAGCAGCACCCAGCAACGACTTCAAAGGCTGCTTTAAATCCTGCTGCACCATAGAGCTACTCGCATAGTTTTCCATTAAATTTCATTATATTTGTCCCAAATCATTGTTAGTATACTCACTGACTTCACCCTAGGCTGTATATTGCGTATAGACAATTTTTCAGTTACAAGTTTATGTTTGGCAGATTGAAATGGCCTGTATATAGCTTTAATATGGCCTGTTTCTGTTATTTCCATTTGTGCTTTTGCACCATTGTTTTTTGTTTTTTTAAACTCAAACTGATTGATTGCCACTTTGTTCATTCTTAAAGGGATAGTTCACCCAAAAAGGAAGATTCTGTCATCATTTACTCACCCTCATGTCTTTCTAAATCCGTAACACATTTTCTTTCATCTTCAGACCAAAAATAAAGATATTTTAAATGAAATCTGAGAGATTTCTGTCCCTGCATTGACAGTCTACACAACTACCACTTTGACAAAAGTTCATACAGAGATCGTAAAACGAATCCATATGAATTGAGTGGTTTAGGTTTATTAGCCAGCTGTCACTTTAAGACCTAATGCACGGATCCAATAGGCTATTACACATACGTTTTCACTTAAGAAATATGAGAAACATGAAACATGTTTACAAGGATATTTTGACATTTTTTGTGTGTATTTGTCCATTCAAGTGCAAGAAGACTCGAAAAAGATAACTCAATTCAATATTCGTGCACTATATATGAGAGGTGTTTTTTTGTGCACAGCTCTGAATGTGCCCAGCACAGAAAACAGTGCTCTGCTCAGGTGCCAAAATGAGTTCTCTTTTGCATCTTCTTTTGCTTGAATGGATTCCTAACCCTAGGTAAAATGCTTTGTCATATCTCTGCCTAGTATGCAGGGAATAAAAGAATCCTATCCAATCGACACAGCAACTTTGGCACAACACAACACAACTTTGATGTGAAATTGATTCGGGTCTGTTTGTCAAGAAAAGACAAAAAAGTGTCAGCCTATCAGTGTAAACCTGATAACAGCTTCTTTCTAACAGCTTGACACAATCAGTGTCTAAATGCTCTTTACCCAAGCCTCATTTGAACTTCACAGTTTATTCTGTTAAAGGACTAAGTTTGGCTCTGGACATGTGGCATCTGAGGACTGAGTGTAAGGATTGATGCCAAAAGGTTATAGTAAATACCTAGTGGGCAAACTGACTTACTGTTTATGAGCTTATGCCAATATCTCGCTTTTACAGTACAAAATAATTTTTTGAAAAAAGTTACTGTAACTTGTACATTTGTTTTCAGGGCTGTAGGCATGGTTTTATAATCACAGAGGTCCCAAATTTCAGCTAGTTAGGTGGGTACGGGGGCATAATCTCCTGTGAAAATTTAGATTTCTCTGATGTGTGTTTTTAGACTTTTGAAGGCAAAAAAAAAAAAAAAAAGGATAAGAAATAGCTTTAAAACCATGTCAGTGGGCAGAAGATTATTTGTCAATACCTGCTCTCTCCTTGCCCTGTCTCTTCCCCTCCTAAAGCTGAGCTTTGACTGATAGTCTTTTCATTTCCGTCTGTCAGTGAGGAAAGTAAACATGGGGTCAACTGATATTTATGTTTTATGATTCATTTTCTTAGACAAGTTAATTTACTGAAGGCTACCAGGAAAACTAACCAAGTTTATTAAATTCATTCACAATATGTACACATTTATTATTAATCCTATGCCCAATATGATTTTTTTTTTTTTACGGTTTCGTTAAGGTTTCTTGTCCTCTCACAATGACAGTTACAAATATTTTGTTATGTAAATTATATAGGCCTATTTTCAGTTCAAAATGGCGAAATTAGTCAAAAGTGTATTAGTTTAACTGATTATGTTTGTTGCCGTTTAACATATTTCTATCTTAAAACGGCTGTCACTTGTGAAATGTTTAGTTTAGCTACTTGCATCTTATCTCATGCTTTATAACCATTAACAGATGCTCTTGGTGCTATGCAATATCCTTGTAGCACCAAAGACGAGTTAATACAAGGCAATCATTTCACAACTATTATATACACCTTGGAAAAATACAGAAGTCTGGACCTTGGTGACCTCATAGCTGGCAACTGCCATTGTTGTAGTACTTTCTTAGTGACCAGACTCACTTACTACAGGTGAGATTTAGCATTATTCACCTGTAGAAAGTCACCAAAAACCCTTTTGCTGAATTACAGTATTTTTTTTAGAAAAACAATTGTTTACTGTAAATACATAAAGGGAGGTATTGGCACAATTTCACCTGTAGTAAGTCAGTCTGGTCAATATGAACGTACTACAACCACTGGAACATGAAAAACTCTTTTGGTGAATTACAGTAATTTTTCTGAAAATAACTGTGTTCTGTACATGCATGAAGTACAATTGTGCACTGTACTGTACATGTCACATTTTATTGTCAAAATGTCACCTGTAGTAAGTAGGAAAAAATATGAACAAATATTAGCTGCTACTAATATTAATATGCTTACCATCTTTTGTGACTTTTTTTAGGAGAGTGCTAAGGGGTTTTAGTCATCTAGCATTAATATACAGCACAGCTTCTAAAAAGATAGACCCCCAGGGGTCTTCTAAAAAGATAGCCCTACCCCCCTCCCCCCCATAAAAAATGGTTAAAGGCATTATTAACTTCAACATACTGTATTTATTGCATTTTATTTATTAATTTTCCCTTGTTACGGTCTCGGACCTGTAAGCTCCTCCTCCTTTGCGGTTTGCCTGTTTGTTACGTCTCCCCTATAGGTGAGCGGAGCACAGGTGTGGCGTGTTGCGGGTGATTGCTCCAGGACCGCGTGTGTTTGTTTCCAGTATCCTGGGTGTTAAAAGCTCTCCAGACCTGGGGGAAGGAGGCCGCCGCTTCTCCTTCTCTCCTGCACCGTTTTGCTGATTTTGTTTCCGTTTGCATGACACTTCACATACCCTGATTGCATACGTTTTTGTTTCTTAAGTTTAACAATTACACTGACTTTATTTACTTTACGTTGCTCATTCTTTATCTTTAATAAATATATTTTTGAAATCAAATAATCCGCGTGGTCTCCCCTCTCTGTTGCATAGCCCGGCACAGGCTGTATGTAACACCCTTAAAACTATACATTTACAAGGTCACATTGTAAAGTGTGCACAGTTTTTAAGCACATAGTAGGTAGACGTTATCAATTTCACTCAACGCCTCTTTATTATTTTATTATTGGATCAGCTCCTTGAATCAATGGTGTCTTGGTTACTAATGTAACCCCCATTCCCTGAAGGAGGGAACGGAGACATTACGTCAGGTGACTAACAAATTAGGATCTCGCCTGAGAGCCCAATCCCATTTGAGTGGTAACAAAACAAGCCAATAGATATTGACGAGTGAGATTTGCATCGCAAACCACTCCCCATGAGACGTGTATATAAGGAAGCGTGCGGGACTCACTCTTTCAAGTGATTTGTGCTTGGGAGCCAAGAGGTGTCCTGGTAGTTCAGCGTTGGCACAGCGATTGTGGCGACGTGACTTAACGTCTCCGTTCCCTCCTTCAGGTTGCATGATAAGCCCCTTTCACACAGATATTCCGGAAAATACACGGATAAAGTGACCCGGGATTTGACCCGGGTTCATTTGATTTTGGTTCATTCACACTGCCAGTGATTTTCCGGAATCAGAGAGTGCGTTCACACACAACCCGTAAAAATTCCGTAAAGACACGTGACATCGATGTGACTTGTAATGTCTCAGCAGCGTCTTAAGTTTGCTTATGAGTGCATTTTTTCTCTGATTCGATCATAAACTTGCGCATTACGTACCGTTTCACAGCTGGCGAACGATCGCGGCTTCAGCGTCATCACTATGACATGGCATTGTTACGGCTTTTGTTCACACAGCGCGCGTTCCGGGACTGAACACGGCAATGTTACTAGGTTCCCAACCCGGCATCAATCCCGGGTCGTGTTTGCGTTCACACAGAAGGTGTTCTGGCAATTTGCCGGCAATTTGCCAGGTTCAAAGCGCTGTGTGAAAGGGGCTCTAGACGTTCCCTTTCAGTCAGTTCTCTTTGTGTTGCTGAGGAAAGAGTTCTCTTTGTGTTGCTGAGGAAAGAAGGCGTGCGTGTGTCAGTCCTTCGGAGCTGGGCGTGCTCTCTCGTTTCTTCCGTGGCGTCACGGGTAGTTTAAAAGTCCATTGAAAGTGAAGTTACCACAGAAATAATTCAGGCTAAGTTCAGTTCACTCGTAGGTGGAAATGAACAAAGGTGAATATGAAAAACAAAGACAAAAGACTAAAACTGAAGCTAAAAAGAAAACCGAAGTGAAGAAAACCGATGAGGATAGCTAAGGATGAATAACTGATGTGAAGAGAAACTGGATGTCCCGTTCTCTTAAGGAAATCCTCGTTCACGCCTCCTTTTGCATGAATGACAAATCACCTTCCAGAGATTTTCGAGTGGGAAGAAGTTCTTTGTCCTGTCGGGACGGTTCATCTGCATAAGTTATGACGGCGTTTAGAATTCGTCATTTCTACTCCAGAAAGATGGTACACACAGAATAATACATTTTACTGTAATCTCCTATATATGAGTAGCTCAGTCAGACAGAGAGGTTTAATTTGATACCAAAATTGGTAAGGTTGAGAGCTATAGACCTAGAGATGCATTCTTATTCTTTAAAACAAGAATTAAACGTTCAACTAACAAGCTAGGAATAAGGTTAACCCAAAATGTGATGTACACTACAAATGGGGATGAAGATTGGACTTTAAAGAATCCAAACATGGCACACATATGATTTTAGTTGACCATAGTGTGCAAAATCTGAAACATCAACCCAATAGAGTTTACAAGAATACACAGGCAAAATCACATAGCAGGTAAGCCATTAAATGAGAAGACTAAATACATACATACAGTGAGGAAAATAAGTATTTGAACACCCTGCTATTTTGCAAGTTCTCCCACTTAGAAATCATGGAGGGGTCTGAAATTGTCATCGTAGGTGCATGTCCACTGTGAGAGACATAATCTAAAAAAAAAATCCAGAAATCACAATGTATGATTTTTTAACTATTTATTTGTATGACACAGCTGCAAATAAGTATTTGAACACCTGAGAAAATCAATGTTAATATTTGGTACAGTAGCCTTTGTTTGCAATTACAGAGGTCAAACGTTTCCTGTAGTTTTTCACCAGGTTTGCACACACTGCAGGAGGGATTTTGGCCCACTCCTCCACACAGATCTTCTCTAGATCAGTCAGGTTTCTGGGCTGTCGCTGAGAAACACGGAGTTTGAGCTCCCTCCAAAGATTCTCTATTGGGTTTAGGTCTGGAGACTGGCTAGGCCACGCCAGAACCTTGATATGCTTCTTACAGAGCCACTCCTTGGTTATCCTGGCTGTGTGCTTCGGGTCATTGTCATGTTGGAAGACCCAGCCTCGACCCATCTTCAATGCTCTAACTGAGGGAAGGAGGTTGTTCCCCAAAATCTCGCAATACATGGCCCCGGTCATCCTCTCCTTAATACAGTGCAGTCGCCCTGTCCCATGTGCAGAAAAATACCCCCAAAGCATGATGCTACCACCCCCATGCTTCACAGTAGGGATGGTGTTCTTGGGATGGTACTCACCATTCTTCTTCCTCCAAACACGTTTAGTGGAATTATGACCAAAAAGTTCTATTTTGGTCTCATCTGACCACATGACTTTCTCCCATGACTCCTCTGGATCATCCAAATGGTCATTGGCAAACTTAAGACGGGCCTTGACATGTGCTGGTTTAAGCAGGGGAACCTTCCGTGCCATGCATGATTTCAAACCATGACGTCTTAGTGTATTACCAACAGTAACCTTGGAAACGGTGGTCCCAGCTCTTTTCAGGTCAATGACCAGCTCCTCCCGTGTAGTTCTGGGCTGATTTCTCACCTTTCTTAGGATCATTGAGACCCCACGAGGTGAGATCTTGCATGGAGCCCCAGTCCGAGGGAGATTGACAGTCATGTTTAGCTTCTTCCATTTTCTAATGATTGCTCCAACAGTGGACCTTTTTTCAACAAGCTGCTTGGCAATTTCCCCGTAGCCCTTTCCAGCCTTGTGGAGGTGTACAATTTTGTCTCTAGTGTCTTTGGACAGCTCTTTGGTCTTAGCCATGTTAGTAGTTGGATTCTTACTGATTGTATGGGGTGGACAGGTGTCTTTATGCAGCTAACGACCTCAAACAGGTGCATCTAATTTAGGATAATAAATGGAGTGGAGGTGGACATTTTAAAGGCAGACTAACAGGTCTTTGAGGGTCAGAATTCTAGCTGATAGACAGGTGTTCAAATACTTATTTGCAGCTGTATCATACAAATAAATAGTTAAAAAATCATATATTGTGATTTCTGGATTTTTTTTTTTTAGATTATGTCTCTCACAGTGGACATGCACCTACGATGACAATTTCAGACCCCTCCATGATTTCCAAGTGGGAGAACTTGCAAAATAGCAGGGTGTTCAAATGCTTATTTTCCTCACTGTATTTCTTAAGTGGTATAGAATATATAGAATTACATGGTTTAGCTAGAATCCTCAAAGAGAAACTGGATAAGCTGTTGCAGCTTCGTGGTCGTAAACTTTTATGACCTAGCAGGAGGTAGGGTTACAAGACAATGATTCCATTGGGGAAAACATTCTTTAAAAATACACTTCAAAGCTAAACACTAGAAAATCATAACTATAGGATTAAAAGGGTTAATCAAACATGCATACTCTAATACATCATCTACAGATTTTGAGCCACTTATATTCTGAATTCAATGCGAGGAGTGTTTGTGTGTGTGGGTGTGTGTGTGTGGAATGCCATTCCGGAGTTCTTTTGGGCCATTTGGTGTTGCTCTTTTGGAGAGAGAGGGGGAAGAATCGATAACAATCTCTTTGAACTGCGAGCGGGGGAATTTGGCGATGGTTCTGCCGAACTTCATTCGGCAGCAAAAGTGTCAGAAGGGCAATTTGACTCAGACTGTCCGGCGCTAAACTGTAATTTACTATTATGAGTTTAAGGGTTAAAAGCTTCCTTAAAATTTATAATGACGAGTTATCATGAATCTGTCCATATGCTACAAGTAGCAGCAATAACCTAGCAGCAGCGTAGCAGATCTATTCCGCCAAGACCAAACATAGAACATTTTTATACCCATTACCATGCCATTCACTCCGAGAGTTGTCATGACAGAAATAATGTTAACAAATACAGCTTTTGATTTTAATCTATTAGTAAATGTTGAAATTACCATTAATTAAAATGAATAAATGCTGTAGAAGTATTGTTCATTCTTGGTTCATGTTATCTAAAGTAGTTGACTAATGTTAACTAATGAAACCTTATTGTAAAGTGTTCCAAATGATCAATAATGCGCACCATTCCTTAGCGCGGCCTTATTGACTTCTCCCATTAAGACTATAGAGTGCAACATTGCCTGCCCCCTTTTTCAGCTGCACTGGTTTCAGAAGTATTTTTTCCATTAATTTTTCAAAAATAGAGTTATAAGCCATGAACCAAGCCAATCAGCTACGAGGTAAATCATAACATTACAAATTTTCATTTGAAGCAAAAGCATTTTTGAAAATCTGGGCTGGGCTTTGCTGGTGCTATGCAAATTTTTGATGACCCATAACCCCGGCAAGCCCCACCCTAGTGCCGCCACTGGTCATTGTACTTTCATGCAAGTCAAAAGTATTCTTGAATATTCAAGACTGATTTTCTCTTGCAGGACTATCTTGCTCACATCATAGACACAGGAGATCTTCCCATCAAGCCAGAACAGGTGTGTGCTCTATTTGGAAACATAGAAGACATCTATGAGTTTAACAGGTAAGAACTCATTCAGTATTTGCTTGTTTTTTGCAACCAAACCAACACCAGCAGCATGGAAGTGTATGCAGACATCAGAATGCCACACCTTTGCATAGATTGTGTACAAAGAAGAATCTTAATTTTATGAAATTATGATGTTATTTTAATTTCTTATTTGAAAACAGGGGTGACTAAAGGCCTGTTCACACCAAGAATGATAACTATAAAGATGCATTTATTAGTGTCTTCACCAACAGAAATTTCATTGTAAGTGGTCACTACAGTTATGTCGTCTGCCGAGCTGAAGCTCATGCCTTACTCCTAGCCCTGGAAAATAGACAAGAACGAAATTTCTTAATCTTCACAAACTCAAAATCTGGCCTTCAAACACTGAATCTGTAAAGACTGACCACCCCAAAATCATAAGTATCTTAGCTAGAGCTTTTCTGCAAGAAAAAACTTCTGTTATCTGGTAACGAGAAAGCAGACATCGCTGCAAAGGAGGCTCTCAATATTTGTCAAATTCCACCCTCACCCAGAACCGGCACCAAGGCACATAAATCATGGGGCCATCGGCTGCCGAAATCATGCTCAACCGGGGGGCGTATTTTGATTAAATATTACGAGGGCACATAACGTTGGTTCAACTTTTGTAGTGGAAACAAACCAACGCACATTTGTAATCGCTTTCGAATTCATACTCGCTTGCTCTGTGCTTTCGAATTCGCTCGTGTTCAGCAGGGAGGGGAGGGAGGCAGGGGCACAGTAACTCGTTTGGGTGGGCAAGGTCCGTGAATGTGGGCAAGCCACGTGAATAAAACGCACAAACATGAATATGATGCTGGTAGCACAATTGGAAAGGTAGCATTTTTTTCACTGCCGAATTGTGCTACCTACTGTTTTAATTGGAGGTAGAAAAATCTGAGTGGGTAGCATAAATCATAAGAAAACTGGCCCTGCTCTGACCGTAGAGCAATAATAAAATCTTATATTAATAACAAGTGGCAGATGAGGATTTGATTGGATCATTGAATGGTTGTGGTTTGCAATTGCTGTAATCTCATGTGAGTGACAGGTTGCCCCATCATCACAGAAGAGAAGGGAGGGGAAGTTATTTTGATGAAATATTATGAGGGCATGTAAATTAAAAAATTAAAAAATAACGATGTGCTTGGATAAATCATTTAAAATAATCACTGCAGTATTCCATAAAAAACTTTAAATATGCAATTAGACTTACTTTTGTAGCTATGTTTGTAGCTAATTAAATTGAAATAAAGTAATAATATTTTCAGTTCCTGATTGCTTTGGTTGACTGAAATGTAACTGATGTGCAGCGCATGATGTGTGTTTTGGGAGTTTTTATTTTACTGGCCATAAAACTGTATTTAAAAATGTACATAAAACTGCATTTATTTTTTCATGTTTTGACATTTTTTGTTTGTTTAAAAAAAAAAAACTCAGTTGTCTCAGGCCATATTCACTAGTTCAATTTAATTAAACCAGGGATTTTTAATCAAATTTTTAACAAAATGTTACCAATTGATACATTCTCTCAAGTAATTTCTCATGACTCCTTTTCATGTTTTAATATATATGCATCTATTAGATGTTTTGATCCAAAGTGGGTTGAAGTACATTTGACCAGTATATGTGTTCCCTGCAAATCAAAACCCATGACCTTGCCATTGATACTGCCTTGCTTTAGTTTACCTGAGCTATAGAAGATTGAAACCTTAAAGACCCAAGAAAAAATAAAACACTTTTTTTCTTTCTGTTTACATTTTCTATTGAAACGTGATTTCTGTGGCGCATAAAGGATAAGGATTTTTCAAATAGCAAATAGGCTTTAGGTACACCACAGGTACATGAACCATGATTTGTTAGGCAAAGAGACATTCTCATTTTAGAGAACAATTGTTTGAACAAAAATCTGGGCAACACTTTATTTTACAGTGTCCTTGTTACATATGTTACATGACATAGTAATAACAGTAAATAATGCATAATTACATGCAACCAACGCTCAACCAAACCCTGATTCTTCCCTAACCCTATAGTAAGTTGCTTTTTATTATTAAAGTACTGAGTAATTAAATATTACTTAGTACTTAAATATATAATTACACTGTAACAATGACACCTTAAAATGAAGTGTAACCAAAATCTGTGTAGTGGACGGTAATCAATATGATCATCTATATTTTGGTCTATTTTCTGGGAAGGTGCTGTGACTCAAGGCTTGAGATTTTACTGAGATGTGTATTATTTCTCTCTATCTGTCAGTTAGTAGTGGCATTTTTGCATGCTTTTCCATAAAAAACTCTGGTTGGAGACTTAAACACACCATTCTTCATCTAACCAGTCATCAGTCCATTGTTTTTGAGCGTAATTGTCTCCTCACCTGTTGTCAGGTGTTGGTCTACCCCAGAGTGATACTTTTCTCCTCAATACCATACAGTAAGTGAGTGAATGGTTAGCGTGTTTCTGTTTGTGCTTCATCACAAATGCATGACAGAAAGTGTGGGCATAATTTACTTTGTTTGCTGTGGTGTTTGTTAGCTAATCCCTGAGTTGTGCTTTCAAATCCATTTTAAACATGGATTGAACCTGGACATGAACAGGAGATTCATATTTCTTATACCAGTGGCAAAGAAAAGGTGTCTTTTATCATGTTATTTTATTATGTTCATTATGTTTTTATTTATTTTTGAAAAGGAATAAGCCTCTTACCACTGTTCATCACAGTGATGTTACTATTAAGGAAATGTAAGGCGCTCCTTACACACACTCATGGAGTAAGAGATGTTCTTTTCTCATTGGCCATGGATAAGAGGATGAGTGACTTGCAAGACTGCATGTGCTGTTGAACAATTTATGACGTGGCTTCTTTTCTTTATCACAAGTCCTTTTGCCAGCTTAATGCTGTAATGGCCTTAGGAGTCTGTTTTGTCTTTACAGTGTTCAGAGCATGTGGTGTTTTAATGAACATTATTTTGATGTTTTAGGGTTGGTAAGCATGTTTTCCCTTTTTTTTTAGTGAGCTGCTTCAGTCACTGGACATGTGTGACAATGATCCTGTGGCCATTGCCAGATGCTTTGTGATCAAGGTGAAGTTTAAACTGACACAGTTCCTTGTATGGCTTAAGATCTGATCATATTTCAACTAAATGTTTATGTAACTAAACTAAATTATGGGTATACTATGTAACTTTTTTGTTCAGAATTGACAAAATTGATATAATGAGCGAGTACATCATTAATCCATCTTCCAAATCGTGTTTTTGTCTTTTCCTGAATATCTACAGTTTGCCTATAATAAGTGTTTATATTCATATCATTTTTTTTAACGGGGCGGGACAACCCCTGCTGTGGAGTAGCCCAGTACCTGCATGACTCGTCGTATACATAAACAGAGAGAAGTAGCTCCGGCTACAGTATTCTTCCGCAAGACGCATGCAGTTACATGCAGTTAACACCAAAAGTTACATAGTGTACCTTTAATCATTAAATTCTTTAACATCTTTACATGAAAACAACCTCGTCATACTCAAACTCCAGAAGAACAGTGGGCTAATTATAGCATTTGATAACTTCCAAACCAAATAATGTATTTGGGGCTCATTTTCTGCTGAATGTTTGCATCGTGTGATGTGGTTGTGTGTTGTTGTGTGCCTTTACTGATTTTGTTTTTTTCTCCTATATTTAGCGTGAATATTTTGACATCTACACACAATATTGCACCAACTACCCAAAGTAAGTTGCAGTAAATAGCCAAAGTAACGCATAATGCATTATGTTGAAGAGCCTTTGGCTAGGTTTTCAGATCTTCTGCATCAAAGAAAAGCACCTTTGGTGTCTTGGTAATATTGTGTACAGTAATATGATGCTGTCAGTTTGATTTAAACTTGGACTTGGCAGCTAATGTTAAAATTAAGAAAACAAATACAACTGTGATGTGTATTTATAACTATTTTATAATTTTAATATACTATAATTTTTTAACATTCCAATATTGAGAATTTTTGTGTGAATTTGCTTAATTTTCATTTAAATAATAACACTGTATTTTTTTTAGATCAATTACTTATATTTATATAGTGGTCGGATCAAATTCATGATCAGTAAGGTCTTTAATGCCTGGACAAGCACACAAATCCAAGGCCAAAAACAGAAATTGATGAACCCATGTGATGTATTAGATGAAATGTGTCACAAAGGGTCTATGAACCTGGTATTAAGATGCGTTTTGGTCGATCAGATCCAAGTAGACGAGGGAGACACATATCCGTTTACACCTGGTGTTTAATCCGTCTCTTTTGTCCACTTTCAACCACTTCTGTCCTGATTTCTTCGAGGGGAGGGTCTATGGGCGGGTAAATGTATGGGCTATTACAGATCTTTCGATCTTATAGACGAAATAGGCTTGTGCAATTTACATATGAATGTGACCGGAGACGACTGAAAAACATACAAAGAGCAGCAGCTTTCGTTTCTGCTCTGATTGCTGCAAGACCAGTCAAACACTGTTAGTGTGTGTCAGAAATCAGGAATGGTGAGAGAACGTTGTGCTTGGTACGTTTTTCAGCTTCAAACCAAACTTGGTTCTTCAGCCGACAAAGTTTAAATCCCGTCTGGCTAGCGCGCTTTACGCATTAGTTCAGTAGGCGGAGAGAAGACGGTCTTTTGTGGCTGTTTGAACACATCCGATCACATGAGTGTTTACACTACAAAAGCAATCCGGCCAAATGTGTTTTCGACTACCTCTGGAAGTGGTGGAATGTGGACAAGCTCGAAACGTTTTAGACCCCGTTTACACCAGTATTTAGCATCGTCCACTTGTGATACGATCGACCAATATGCATCTTAATACCAGGTGTGAACAGGGCCTCTAATGTTCTAAAGCACATTTGAACTTTGTAACCTGTTGGTTGTCTTTACTGTATGTGCAGCTCAATGCTGGTGTTTGAAGCATTATTTTTTTTCCTTGTTAACGTTGACTTATTTATGAATTATCAGAAGGATGCTATTTAATGTTGTATGGGAGTTATTTTTGTCAGTTTGTATAGTGACATATTTGTTAGTGTGTGCTGTGCTGTTTTTTTCACTATTCATACTTTCTCCTTAGCTCTGTGGCTGCTCTAACAGACTGCATGAGAAACAAAACTTTTGCAAAGTTCTTCAGGGAGAGGCAAGCTACTTTAAAGCGATCTCTGCCTCTGGGATCTTATCTTCTCAAGCCTGTCCAGAGGATCCTCAAATATCATCTGTTACTTCAGGTTAACCAACCATTCCCAGAATAATACTGTATAGAATAGTAAAGGCTTCAAATCACCTGCTGTGAGCAATGCTTCCATTATCATGCATGATCAGTTTCGTTGGACTATAATTGTTTTTTTGCACTGTTTATTGTTACATTGTGTGTTTAAAAGACAGTTATTGAAAGAGTTAGATCAGTGGTTCTCAACCAAAATGGATCACAGAATGCAAAATGCATTTAGAGGGGAGAAAACGCTTCCAACATTATTTGTTGTTGGCATCAAAGGCTGTGTGTCCAATCAAAATCTACAGCATTTTAGTGCAAATTCATTGATCACCTTGTTCAAAATCACACTTCTGCTGTTGTTTATATATTTACAATTTTGGTAACACTTTATGTTACAGTGTCATTGGTACACATGTTACATGTAGTTACTGTAGTAATAACTATAAATTATGCATAATTACATGCAATTAACCCTGAACCAAACAACCATCCTAACCTTAACCCTATAGTAAGTACATGTAGTTAATTATTATTACTCAGTAATTAAATGTATAATTACACTGTGACACTGACACCTTAAAATAAAGTGTAACCAATTTTTTTTTTTTCTATTTAGCCTATGTCATGTAAAAATTTGCATATTGTTGGGCCTATACAATTCATGGTAATGTTAAAATGTGTCATGATTGGTTTTAAGGACATTTTTATATTTTTTTTGTTGCAATAATCAATTTTGGTAATGTTGGGTTGTTTGAAAAATCTGGCCATTGAAGCAAAGATTATTGCATTGTAAATATGCAGTTAGTAGTTATTGTCTTTAAATCACAATTAATTTGGATGTGTCCTTTATGTTGTAGGAGATTGCCAAGCACTTTGATCCAGAGGAGGAGGGTTATGAGGTGGTGGAGGAGGCCATATACACCATGACTGGTGTTGCGTGGTATATAAACGACATGAAGAGAAAACATGAACATGCAGTCCGTCTTCAGGTTGGCTCACAAACACACATCAAAGAGTTTGTGTTATGAGCCTGTTTCACAGCTTTCCACTGCTGCTCTCGTGCCCCCACTTCACACTCACAATTAAACACAATCTTTGAGATGCATGTGAAACACTGGAGATTTTGTTTATTGATAGAATTGCTCTAAAATATGTCCAAATGTCACAAAAAAAAATCTCTCTTTCTGCCTAGTTCGCGTTTATGGTCTCGTTTATGTTTTCCACATATTTAATAAAGATATGAACCAATTTACAATATCTGTACATACTTCATCTATCTCAGGAAGTCCAGTCTCTGCTCATAAACTGGAAGGGACCTGATCTGACTACATATGGAGAACTGGTTCTCGAGGGCACCTTTCGTGTCCATCGTGCCAAGAACGAGCGTACACTCTTTCTCTTTGACCGCATGCTCCTCATCGCTAAACGAAGAGGAGAACATTATGTCTATAAGACCCACATCTCGGTATGACAGCACAAGTTTCACAAGAAAATGATACTTCATTTTTCAATCATGTCTAGTCTGAACAGTCAGCACTAATGTAAAGCCCCCATTAAAATTGTTGTTTTCTCTTTCCTCATGCAGTGTTCAACGCTCATGTTAATTGAGAGTGCCAAGGACTCGCTATGCTTCAGTGTCACTCATTACAAGCATCCTAAACAACCTCATACTGTTCAGGTGTGTCCTCAATGATTTGTGTCTTTACATGAATAAAAATCTAAGGTGACGTAGTTACTAAGTTCTGATTAATGTTAATTAACTACATGTACTTACTATAGAGTTATGGTTTGGTTTAGGCTTAGTTGCTTGTAATTATGCATAATTCACTGTTATTACTGTAGTAAGTACATGTAGTAACGTGTAACTACGTCACATTAAAATAAAGTGTTACCAAATTTTTTATTCATAAAGGGATAGTTCTGCCACTGCCATGTTCAAACATGTATTTTGTGTACACAAATGCAGATCTCTTTAAATAAAAAATCTTTACACAGATTCAGAAAAACACAAAAAGTCCCATAGAAAGAGTCCATTACTGTGCTTTGGTCATCTGAAGTCATATGATAGCTTCACCTGCACTGCACATCTTAAATCAATTATGACACAAGCTTAGCATTGTAATGTTTGGTTAAAATACATTTGAATACAATAAAATATTTAGCTGTTTCTCACCCAAAATTATCCCATTGACTTCAGAAGACTGTCTATATACAGTACTATGAACTACTCTAATGGTGTTTCAATTCCCCCTTGAGTGTTCCCTCTACAAAAAAAAATAACATGGAATGGCATGGTGTTGAGTAAATAATGACAGAATATTATTTTTTATCAAACAACTCATTTAATGGTTGATTCTCATTAGGCTAAAACCGTGGAGGAGAAAAAATTATGGGCTCATCATATTAAACGGCTCATTCTAGAGAATCATCAGGCTGTGATACCACAAAAGGTATGTAATGATTTTTGGGTTTTGTATTTGAAAACATCTAAAATTCATTTGGACATTTTGGATGGTTCTCTTTTAGGCAAAGGAAGCAATCTTGGAGATGGATTCTATTTGTAAGTATTTAAAACCACTCATGAACATGTTTCATTTTTCATACCATTAGTTTTTAAACAAGTGTAAAAAATCATCATGGGCCTGTTTTAACAGAATACTTTTTTTTTTTTTTCAAGACAAAAAGTATAAGTACAGCCCTGAGAGACTCAAAAAGTCAGAGGAGTTTTCTAACTCTAGACAAGGCCGGAGGCAGTCAGGTAGGTGCCCATACATGTCTTGCAATTGTAAAACTTTAAATCTTGAATTTATTTTATTACTTTACTTTTTCCAATGGACTGCTACTTTATCTTCCAACAGAACCGTCTAAAGAGATCTTGAAGAACTCTAAAGGTAAATCTCCATGTGTCCATTCTGTTCTAACCGGATATAAAGATATAATTTTGATGTTTTAAATAAAGATTAAATTAGTGTTAGCTGTTGGAATGTAATAAAGATACAGTGGGAACTGACACCTCTTGCTTCTATTTTGCATTTTCTAGTGTAGTATGACATTTTTAATTCAGAATTATATTAACTTAAAGGGTTGGTTCACCCAAAAATGAAAATTCTGTCATCATTTACTCACCCTCAGGTTGTTCCAAACCTGTATACATTTCTTTTTTCTGTTGAACACAAAGGAAGATCATTTGAAGAAAGTTTATAACCAGGCTGTTTTGGTGCATCATTGACTTTCATAGTAAGGAAAAAAAATTATGGAAGTCAATGGTGCCCCAGAACTGTTCAGTTTCCCACATTCTTCAAAATATCTTCCTTTGTGTTCAACAGAAAAAAGAAATTCATACAGGTTTGGAACAACCTTAGGGGGAGTAAATGATGACAGAATTTTCATTTTGGGGTGAACTATATCTTTAATTTTAATTTCTTAGAATATGAAATGTCTCCCTTTTGTTTTAATGAACCCCCAAAATGCAAAACCTGAAAATCCATATTATCCAGCATGATTTGAGAATGTTCACAAAGCATCATGTGGAAGCAAGAAATTGGCTAATGTCACTAATTTGCTTACTTTTTTTTTCTTTTCTTTTCTTTTTTTCATCTGGCTGATCTGGTGTCTGGGTAAATTCTTCAGCAATACTGAAGGTAGGAAGCCAATAAATCAACCAAAAATAACCCCAAATGCCTAAAAAACACATTTGTCAACATCAGATGACAAGTGTACAATTTGTTCCTTTTGATGTGCTTTTTATTTTGTTGTCCACAAGCTTGTTGAAGTGTTAAACAGTGGTGGGAAAAAGAACAAATACTTACTAGTAATTGAAAAAAGAAAAAAAAAATCCCGTCATTAATTCTACTTCAAAAAGTACATTTCCAGAAAAGTTATTTAAGTAAATGTACCACGTTACTACCCACTTCTGGTTTTAGAGTGAGCTCAATAACGTAGAGCACCTTTATTCCCCAAGGGAAATTCTTTCTCTGTTAGTTTGGTTCATGTCCTTGTACCTCATAAGAAGAAATCTTTGTGACTTCATTGTGACTCCAGCATTCTGACAGCATGGGGGCGTTGGCCGCTGAAACGTGGCCTTTACAAGCCACTTCTAGTGTTAGCGCTCTTGGCTTGTGCGAATCTTCAGCTGAGATGCCTGTCGCACGAGAAGAAAACTCTCTTGAAGGCCTGATTCTCAGTGATAATGAGGAGGCGGTCCGTAGCTCGCCATCTCTGAACGGCAGATTGATGCAAGACAATGAGGACGAAGCAGAAGGAGAGGAAAGTGACTATGACGATATTCTAATGGAGGAGAACCAGGTAGCTGACTTTGCCAGTTCCATGTTGGCTGCCATTTCCTGCTGGCACTATAGAGCCCGAGCTTTGCTTTCCATGGACTTCACAAGGGTGAGGTTCTCTGCCACAAAGGGGGATTCTGTCATACCCCGACCTGACCTGCAACCTGACCTGCATGTCTGTCAGACCTCCCTGCCATGTTGCATGTGCTCTCACAGAATGCCTTAATCCACTAACAGCGCATACAAGCTGAAGCTAACTCTGTAGATCAGCAGCACTGCTAGAGGAACTAAACAAAATTGTAACAAGGAGTTACTTTATTACAATTACATCAAATAATGCATATACTGTACAGTACTTATGATTCATTTTGTTCACTGCATTTCACTTTGTTGAGAGAAACATCTAGTAACAGTGTTATTATCGTTAATGATAAAATTAAGTTTTATTTGCATTCAAAATGGTAATAAAAACCCCTAAAAAGTTTTATCTAAATCTAAATTTAGATTTAGCATAGAATAATGTTTCATGGATCAAAAATTCAACAGCAACAAGCATCTGTGTATTTAGAAATTTATTTCCGTGCTCCGCCCCATTTTACGTGCATATGCGACTTTAATCATACTGCATTTTCATGAGAGGATCGCTTTGAATTTGACACAAGCATTTATACAACATGTTTAACCATGTTTTATTTACCTTGTAAAATCATTAAAGAAACCAGAATAGATTTTCGAAATAACAATTTCAGGTTACCCTGTTTTTCAGTGTTCATTTTAGTGTGCCACTCTACTATGTCCCTCAGGCCACCCCATTAAACATTTCCTGGAGACAGTCAATAAAAAACACCCAGTCAGAACTATTCTCTCTGATTGCAAACACTCTCATACTTGCAGAACAACACACTGCAACTGAAGAACGTAAAACTGAGAACCTTAAATAATATCATGAGTAACACGATGCTTCGCCAGACGACAAGTTTTTTATGGTTTTCCATATGAGATTTGAGGGATTTGTCATATTATAATGATATCCTATTGTGGTTTTACATTTTCACAATCAGTCCCTCCACAGCCCGGTTTGATGGCTAATATTCATGAGGAGCGGTACTTCAGGTCCAATGAGATTTCGGAAGCACTTTATTTTACAGTCCTGTTCCACATGTACATTCTATATTATTATTATTATTATTATTATTATTATTATTATTATTATAGTAATTACAATAACTTGTTAATAACTTGGTACTAACCCTGAACATTTACACTCACATTTTAAAAGAGAGAACATTATGTGAATAAATCACTTTCTTTGTGGCTCTTCAACAGTATTTATTTATTGATCCTTATTCATTTCAAATACAGTTTCAGACTGTTGTATATACTTAATCTATTATGTTATTCATGTAATATCATATTTTAATGGAAACATATTTTTACCATTAGTTACTTGAGGCAAAAGAAGTTAGAATGAAGGATAAACTGAAATTGACGGCATTTCAACACAACCTTTTCTCATGTATTTGAAGGCTGATATTGCGTCACTGAGGATAAACATCATATTATGCGACTACGCTTTACTTTACGGCGAGCTTACAACCTATTAGCCATGTTCTGCCTTAAGAACAAATGGTGAAACTGAATAGTCAAGTCAAGTCATCTTCATTTATATAGCGCTTTTAACAATGTAGATTGTTCCAAAGCGGCTTTACAGAGATACAAGGATAGTTTAAAGTAACAGAGATTGTTTTGGCTTTATAGCAGTTCTTGAATAAAGTTATTTTCCAGCTAAAGTTAATTTGATTGATTCACTTCCGTCGCAACGATCATTAGTTATTAACTTAGGGGCCGCTAACACGACACCGTTTTAACAGGAAACTCTACACAGACTTTAAACGCGAAACCTGTGAGAACGCTAATGGCGTGCACATGCGTATTACAAGTTCAGTCTATTGGTATGCGCGTTTGAATATATGTGCGCAGGTTTGTAATTCCCTACAAACCAAGCCTTAAAAAACTACTTGTCTGGCCTTAACATTTTGATACAGAATTTTATCACTTCGGGGTAGATTCGCAAACCGAATTTTCCCGACAACACTTTATCTGTAGAGTGGTAAAGGGATCCTCCATAAGGAGAAACTAGTTGGCACTTTAGCACCCTGCTATGACATCGGGTCCAGGCGCAGGTCCTTCATCAGATCTGGATACAGATCCGGCTACCTGGATCCGGCAGGCTGCGGGAAAATCTCGGGATAAACAAAAACACTAAAATTAGCATAGATGCCATTCTTTTTATGATGTAACGAGTACATCAGGATTTATGGGAAGTGTTCCCGGTTCCGGCTGACCTGATCTATGCAGCCTAACATTGAATTATAGAAGTCTATAATGTGTTATGTGTATGCTAGGTCAAAGAGATGTGTTTTTAGTCTAGCTTTGAACTGACAGAGTGTGTCTGCTTCCCGGACAATGATAGGAAGACTGTTCCAAAGTTTTGGTGCTAAATAGGAGAAGGATCTACCGCCAGCAGTTGATTTTGATATTCTAGGTATTATCAACTGGCCGGAATTTTGAGATCGCAATAGACGTGAAGGAATATAATGCGTTAAGAGCTCGCTCAAGTACTGCGGAGCTAAGCCATTTAGTGCTTTGTAAGTAATCAGCAATATTTTAAAATTTATACAATGTTTAATAGGGAGCCAGTGCAGTGTTGACAGAACCGGGCTAATATGGTCATACTTCCTGGTTCTGGTAAGAACTCGAGCTGTTGCGTTTTGGACCAGCTGTAGTTTGTTTATTAAGCGTGCAGGGCAACCACCCAGTAGAGCATTACAATAATCTAGCCTTGAGGTCATGAACGCATGAACTAATTGTTCCGCATTTGTCAATGAGAGCATATGGCGAAATTTAGATATATTTTGAAGATGGAAAAATGCCGTTTTACAGATACTAAACACGTGACTTTCAAATGAAAGATTGGTATCAAAGAGCACACCCAGGTTCCTAACTGACGACGAAGACTTAACAGAGCAGCCATCAAGTGTTAGACAGTATTCTAGGTTATTACGTGAGGAAGTTTTTTGTCCAATAATTAGAATCTCTGTTTTTTCAGAATTTAGTAGTAGGAAATTACTAGTCATCCAATTTTTTATATCAGCTATGCATTCCGTTAATTTTGTGAATTGGTAGTTTTCGTTAGGTTGTGAAGAAATATAGAGCTGAGTATCATCGGCATAACAGTGAAAGCTAATTCCATGCTTCCTAATGATATCTCCTAATGGTAGCATGTACAGAGTGAACAGCAGTGGTCCTAGTACTGAGCCTTGTGGTACGCCATACTGAACTTGTGATCGATAAGACATCTCTTCATTTACTGCTACAAACTGATAACGGTCAGATAAGTATGATTTAAACTAGGGATGTCCCGATCCGATCACGTGATCGGAAATCGGGCCCGATCACGTGGTTACAGACTCGATCGGAATCGGACGTTACCTCCCGATCAGGGGTGCGTTTCCCGAAAGCATCGTTGGCCAACTATGGTCGCAAGTTCATCGCAATGTCCATTGAACTCTATTGGTAACGAGGGAACTTGCGACCATAGTTGGCTAACGATGCTTTCGGGAAACGCACCCCAGGACTCGGATATATATGTATATATATTCTCATTATTATTTAACACATCTATAGTTATGCGGTGGCACAGAGTTACGCCGGTTTCACACTGCACGCGTTAGCAGAGCGTAAGCAGCGCAGGAGCAGTGCATATGGTGAGCAGGAGCAGGACACGCGCGTTTTGCTTTCACACTGGCAGCGTTTGTCACGCACGGCTGAACCGCGGGTTGTGTACAGACAGAGTAGCCTACTCTATAATGGATAAGTTGGCATTGCTTTATTTCGTTTTCAAATACATTTAAGATAAAATACTTGTCAAGAAGCTTATTTTATTAATAATTTCATAAATATAACTTTTGGTTCATCTTTGTTTTTATTGCTCTGGCAACAAGTTTGTTTTTGGACATTTGTTTTCTTTTTAAATTGATGTTGGTCATTTGATCGACTGTTTAAAACACAATAGATATCATCAATGCACTTTTTTGATAAAACTGCGGTGTATTTTGGCCATGATCAATGCATATCACTTTAATTCAGCGTAAGCGGCGCAGCAAAAATAGACTCTGCGCCGAAACTATCGTGGCACTGCTGCTTCTGCTCTGCTACGTGCTGCCGCCTCTGCATGCGGTGTGAATGCTCTAATCTGTTAACATGGGCGCCGAAAAAAAATACACGCTGCACGCTCTGCTAACAATGCAGTGTGAAACCGGCGAGTGCAGTTCCTAAAAGCACATTACTGGCTTTGCAAACGCTGTGGCACTTTATTTTTTTATTTGTTTACATGCCTGCTGGGTATTTTAAGTTGAGGTGCTATTTGTTTATATATTAGACTTTTTTTAAGTCCAAAAGTGAAGAATTTATGTTATTTATTACTTGATTGTTCAAGCTACCTCACAGAAGTGCTCTGTTTGTTAACAGAGTTGTTGAATGTTAAAATAAGGTGAATTAAATAAAAAATAAGGAACATCCTGGATCTGTTTTTTGCTCTTCTTTATTCTTTTTTTATGTATTATAGAAGTATCGGATCGGGACTCGGTATCGGTAGATACTCAAAATCAAATGACTCGGACTCGGACTCGAGGGCAAAAAAACCTGATCGGGACATCCCTAATTTAAACCATGCAATCCCACTAATGCCAACATAATTTTCAAGTCTATTTAAAAGAATGTTGTGGTCAATAGTGTCAAATGCAGCACTAAGATCGAGTAACACCAATAGAGAGATACAACCACGATCGGATGATAAGAGCAAATCATTTGTGACTCTAATGAGAGCTGTCTCGGTACTATGGTACGGTCTAAATCCTGACTGAAAATCCTTGCAGATATCATTTCTTTCTAAAAAGGAACATAGTTGTGAAGATACTGCCTTTTCTAGTATCTTTGACAGAAAGGGTAGATTCAAGATCGGCCTGTAATTGACTAATTTTGTGGGATCAAGTTGCGTTTTTTTTAACAAGCGGTTTAATCATAGCCAGCTTAAAGGTTTTTGGTACGTATCCTAGAGACAAAAATGAATTGATGATAGTAAGAAGAGGATCTATGACCTCTGGAAGCATCTCTTTCAGTAGCTTAGTAGGTATAGGGTCTAACATACATGTTGTCGGTTTAGATGATTTAATGAGTTTAGCGAATTCTTCCTCTCCTATAGCAATAAATGAATAGAATTTTTCCTTAGGGAGACTACAATGCACTGCCTGATGCGATACTGTAGTAGACGGTTGCATAGTTATTATTTTGTCCCTTATATTATCAATCTTATAAGTGAAGAAGTTCATAAAGTCATTACTGCTGTGTTGCTTGGAAATTTCTGGGCTTGAAGCTTTTTAGTTAGTTTAGCCACTGTTTCAAATAAATACCTAGGTTTTTGTTTATTTTCTTCTAATAGGGTTGAAAAATAAGCAGATCTAGCAGTTTTTAAGGCCTCTCTGTATGCAATCGAACTCTCTTTCCATGAAATGCGAAATACCTCTAGTTTTGTTTTCTTCCAGTTGCGCTCCATTTTTCTGAATAGTTACAAACTAGCTAGTAGTTACTAAGTCTCTAATGTGGAGTTTATGTTCCAGTTTAAGAACTTACAAATGGCTGGTGCGACCCTACCCAGGCCCACATGCACAGAATTATGCAGGAAAAGTTCGCAGATTTCCACAGAATTGCACAATCCATCATTCACAAAGTTCTACATATCCTCCACCCCTTGTGTGTTCACTTATTAAATAGTGTACTTAATTTGATTTTGCTTTCAGCCATCAATAAAACTGCATTACTGTTAGTTCCGTTTAACACATTTTTAACAAGAATTTCCTCCCAAAATCAGCACAGAAAAATGTGGGAAAATTCTACTTCATCTGGTCGTGCTAATGAATCTAACTTAAACCGTATTTGGACTGAAAATAACTGTCTTGCTTAATAATTTGTTCCTAATGATATTGCTTATTTAACAGTGTAAATATTATTTTGTATTGTATTTAAAGTGAGTTGTTTTAAAGTGTCAAACACCTATGAATGCTAAAAACATGTTTTTATGTTAGGAGGAACAGGGGTGTGAGGTCACTGAAAATAATTTTAATAGAGAAAATGGCCCATCAGTTGAACAGGTGGAGGCATATCTTACAGATGAAAGATATATCTCAGAACAGGTGAGTTGTATACTTAACTTATTGATTATATACAGTAATTGTATTAGTTTTAGTACTTAGTACTTTAGTACACCTAAAACTAGAATTGTACTGATTGGTTAATTTAGTAAGTAACAGGTTACCGTAAAGCTTACCACTGTTTTGAACTATGGTATGTATCATTTCATGAGGTTATTGGCAATACCCAGCCATATTTTAAACAAACCCAGAAATCAAGGGATTCAGCTTGTATTTGACATTCTCTTCTTACCCTCTCAAGGACAAATCTCAAAACCTGAAAATAGCCTCTTACTGGGGATCAACTGAGAAATTAAAGCCAGACAACTATAATGATCCAGAGTCCATAGAGATGGACCAACAGGTTCCAAATATTCAGGATCTGGAGTCAGCAAGGGAAAAATATGATCAGAAAGGTCCCAAAGAAGAGACAGAAGAGGCCTCATCTCTGTCACAGCAAACCGACACCCCTGGTGAATCTTCAGAGGAAGAGGAGAATGCAGAAGAGAAATCAGACTCCACTAGCATTCTACCATCATCTGTGCTTGATAAGGCCAGCGCCATTGCTGAACACTTTGTCTGTGCCACACGTCGTAGTAGCATAAGCGTGGATGTTTGCCCATCTCCACGTCTTCCCAGCAGGACTGGAAGCAGTCTAAGTCTGGGAGATTCCCATGATCATCAACACCGCCTTGCTAGCACCTGCTCACCTGAGTCACATGGCATTCCTTTGACCCAGGAAGCCCTTGCATCAGCAGACTTCATGATCGGGTCATTAGGGGACGACAGACTTTTTGACGCTGATCGAAGCATCGACAGAAGAAGGGATTCAGTGCTATCCCGGCAAGATCAACTACTCATTGACAAGATAAGGAGCTACTATGAGAATGCAGAACACCAGGATGCTACTTTTAGCCTAAAGCGTAGAGAGAGCCTCACTTACATTCCAAGTGGGCTTGTAAGGAATTCAGTTAGTCGTTTCAACAGCATTCCTAATGAAAAAGGCCTTGCCTTAGAGAAGACCACCAATACATCTGGACCTGATGAAGCTATAGAACCTCTTTTTGTTACCTTGGCTCTATCAGAGACCAATTTGAATGCAAATTCATCCTCTCTGGAACAACCTATTAGTGATCCCACAGATTTCACTAGGCTTGACTCTGATGGAGATGGTTTCATGAAACCTCAGTCTGTCTATTACCAAACTGAGAGTAATCCGGAAGAGGTTTTCCGTCCCTCCTCTGAGATGATCAAAGTCTGGCAAGAAATGGAAAGAGAGGTCACTAGATGTCAAGGGGACCTCAAAGCTCTGAGGCCCAGAGAAACTCCTTATTATAGAGGAACAAGTCCCAGTCTCCTCAGGAAGAGTCCTAACTTGGGTAAAAAGACACAAGGCAAAGTTGTTGATGGACAGGTTATATCTGAAGATTCAAATCTGAGCACTATCAGAGAGGAGTCCTTCACACCATCACCTTTGAAAGAGAAGGAAAACAGTGCAGCCCGTGAGAATGATGCCACCAGACCCAGGCAATGTGAGAATGAATGTAGACCCCTTACATCTCTAGCCCCCAGAGTTATCAGGTTGAGAGGAGAAACTGAAGATGAGGGAGATGCAGGAGCACAGTCAGCAGAAGATGCGGATTCATCCCAAAACAAAGTTTTTCATCTTGCAAGGAAGTACAGTCAACGCATTAAGTGCACACAACCAGTGCTGAGACAGAGGAGTGAAGAGTCTGGAGATACATGGTCGGCCACGAGGAACCTTCTGTCGGTGGTGGAAGAAAAGCCAGAGGAGACCAAAGGTAAGATGGATCTTTTTGACTATAATCAAAAAGTGAATGCATTTGCAACCAATTTTCTTCTATACCACAACATATTACAACAACAGAATAGAACAACAGAACTGAGACTTTTCACTTTTTGCCTTGCTCCTTGTCTTTGTTTGCAGCAATCCTTTTATTAGTGGAGTCTTTTTGTGTATTATTAATAGGGCTGTCAAAATTGCTCAAAAATGACGTTCGAATATTCCCTCTAAAAAACACACGAATATTCGAACTATTCGAACATCTGGTTGCCATTTTGTCAATGACGCACATTACGTCAATAACAGGACAAATTAATACAAAGAGACATACAGTAACTACTTGTATAGGTAGTTTATTTAAGTTTAAACATATTTGACAATGTATTACCTACACAAAAACAAACAAGTAAATCTAATGGCCAAGACCGCAGACCTCACTCTCGCTCGCTCACTCGCAGGCACTCTTTCTCTCTCTCGCCCTCACCCGCTGTGTTCACACACCAAACGCGAATAGAGCATCTGGCGCGAGTGATTTCAATGTTATGTCAATGTAAAGACGCGTTTACGCTGGTCTGGAGGTCTTGTGGCGCGAATGAGGCGTCACGCTCTCCGCACATCAAACTTTTGCTTTTGACGTGCGAATTCAAAATGTTCAAGAGTCCAACTAGACGCGGTAGACACGAATCCGACATTGAACGCTCCGAGCGAGCTGTGCTGTGGTAAAAATTTAACTTTTCCTTGACATGAAACGGTAAATAATCAAACCAGTAGAAGCCTGCAGTGCATGAAACTGCTGTATCTAACCTACCTTATTCATGCTGCGCAATATCTATTCAGTCAGTACAGTAGCCTACTCTTTAGTAATGTTTCTGTTTACCGTTAACGCTTCTTTCTGTGACCTGTCCCTGACCCCGCAGGCAGCGCGCCCACTCGCAAAGCAGACAGCCGTTCTGCTACCGTGGGCATTTTTCCACATTCGAATATTAATTTTCACATTCGAATTTCTGTTTTTTAAAACTATTCGAATATATATTCGAATTTAGAATATTCGTTGACAGCCCTAATTATTAATGAGTAATTTAATCATTTATTTTGTTCACTGAATTCATTTAAAAACACTGCTTTCGAGAACGAAAGACCACTACTGTGTGTTGCAATTTTTTTTTATCCGGCTTAGGCTTTTTTCCCTCTGCACCCTGTGGCTTTGTGCAAACCTTGTGCAAACTTTCAGAATAGATTCACATACACAGATATGTAAATATGTAAATATGGTCTGCTCCATCGACTGTGCATAACATAACAAATAAAGTAAACCTAAGTGCAAAAACAGTATATAATAAACTGACAAATGTAATATTATTTAGCAATATATAAAATGTCCAAAAAATAGAGAATGTTTAAAATGCATGTTAAATTGCAGCAACAATACAAGTGCTATGTGCAACTGACGCTTAATATACCTGAATAACACTGAGCGAGAGACTTATGAGATGAGTGATACAGGCAAGTCCAAGTTAAGGAGTCTATTAACCTGAGGGAAGAAGCTTCTCCTTAGCCTCTCAGTTTTTGTCCTCAGACTACGGAAGCACTTACCAGATGGAAGCAGGCTAAACAGACAGTTATCAGGGTGTTGGAGTCCTTGATGATTTAACAGCTCTATTCCTGCATCGTCTGAGATAGATGTCATGCAGATCCTGTGATGTCCTCGGCTAAGTGCTCTACTCTCTGCTAGGGGTGCCGATTCGGTATCGGTTCAGTAATAGACCATAACTGATTATAATGTACTGACGCTTTTCTGACGTAATTTGTCGCGCACGTGCTTTGTCGCGGTAGCATACAATGGCAGAGGGAGGTGAGATGCGAGTGAGAGAAAATGTAAAATGCTCCAACTACTTTAAAAGCCTACATCTGGGCACATTTCGGCTTTTATGAACAACCTGGTAAGCATGACCTGCAGAAGACACGGGCTGTGTGTGCTCATGTCATGCACAAATAGAATATGCAGGAGGTAATACCACAAACTTGATAAACCACATTATCCGTTTTCACCCCGAGCTGTTAACGCCTGGCAGAGTCTGACTGCTTTAGAGTAAGCAGATGAGCTCCAACGTCACCCGAATCCGCAGCCAAAAATAAATCATCCACCCGCCCCAATAATTTTCTCTGATTTAAGTATCCGCACCCGATGGTCAAATTACAATTATTCTGTGTTGTTACGCGTGATTATAAATGGATGATGGATGTCACCTTCAACAGCGGATTCGGCGCCGGTTGATGCGCGCATCTTTAATGGTAACATAATACTGTCACGGTTTTGGTCTGGTTTTGTTCTTGTCATGTTTGCTTCCTTGTCTGTCATGTGATCCCTTGTAGTCATGTGATCCTGCCATGTGTCTTGTCATGAGTTTATTGTCTGATTGTTTGATCATTGTTCATAGGTGTCCCTTGTCTAGTCATTAGTCTTGTGTGTATTTAAGCCCTCATGTTTGCCATGTGTCGGGTTCTTGTATTGCTGATGTAACCACTAAGTAAGTTCATGTTTCTGAGATTGTTTTCGCCATGCCTTGCCATGTTCTTTTGTTTCTATGTCTGATTCTGATTTTCATTAAACTGCATTTGGGTTCTACATACGCTTGCTTCAGTGGACTTAGTTACATATACACTGATTAATGAGCGCTGCTTTTAAATAAACGTTTCTTTAAAACAAAATTTATTTGACAGATTTTCCTTTTCTTAATGGTAAAAAAAACAAGCTTTACTCCCTTGAAACTTAAACTGGAATGTCACTGTTTCTGTCACTGCGACTTTCCGAACAGGCGAGCACACGCAAACACACACGCGCACACATCACTTTTGAAGTAAAATTTAAAATTGGGGATGCGGTGCATCGTGATATCGAATTGAACTGAATCGATGACATGATAATTGTAATCGAACCGAACCGTGAGACCAGTGTCGGTTCACACCCCTACTCTCTGCAGAGCTTTACAGGCCTTATTAGTGCAGTTCCCATACCACACTGAAATACATTTGTACACTTTCTATTGTTGCTGAATAGAAAGTTTTCAGGATTACTGGTGAAAGCCTGAATTTCCTCAGCTGTCGTAGATGGTACATTCATAATACTATCAGGGCCGGCTGCTTTTCCGACATTCACTCGCTTTAGAGTCCTCCGAACCTCGTCCTCAGTGACAGTGATTACATGGTCATCGCTAACATGCCTGCTTCGTTCTGACACGCTGATCGGCAGAATAGCGCTCACACGGTTAGTTTCAAAACGTGCATAGAAATATTCAGCTCGTCAGCAAGCCAAAAGAGTCTGCTCTCACCACAGAAGAGGGATTGCTTCTAAAGGCACTTATGGTCCTCAGTCCCTGCCACGTACGACGAGTCTTTTAGCTGAAATTGAGACTCCACTCGTTCTCTGTATCTAAGTTTAGTGGCTTTTACTGCACGTCGGAGAGCATAGCACGATGCTTTGTAATCTCTCATGTTCCCCAACGAGAGACCTACGTTATATGCAGCTGTCTGCGCATTCACCACAGCTTGGATAGTTTTATCCACCCACCTTTTCTGAAAAGAGAAGGTCTTTATAGTGATGCTTCCTCAGTAAGCATGCTAACAAAGCTCATTGCTACATCTGTGAACTTGCTGATGTCACCTGGAACATGTCCCAGTCAACATCATCCTGTAGCGTAGCTTCTGATTGGGCAGACCAGCGTTTCACCACCCTCCTCTCGGAGGGTCCTTGCTTAGATTCCTGTCTGATTATATTCCGGTATGAGGAAAATGGCAGCATAATCTGATTTACCAAAAGCCGGTAGCAAGCGAGCTTTGTAGCCATTCCTAAACTGAGAATAGCAATCTAGTTGGGCAGGAGACATGTTGGTAAAATACGGCATAACCTACCTGAGGTTGGCTTTATTAAAGTCCCCTTTCACAACGAAGGGAGCATCTGGATGTTTGTTTATGTAGACACTAAGCACATCATAAAGCTTGGACAAAGCCAAACCTGTGTCTGTCTGAGGTGGGATGTGTACAGCAGCAGCAATGATGGATGTGAACTCACGGGGCAAATAAAAGATGTTCCAGATGAGGTGAACAGGAGCAGTATAGAGTGGAAATGTTCCTGGGATCACACCATTTATTATTAGTCATAAAATAAACTCCTCCACCTTTGGCTTTACTGTCCTCCATTGTTCTAGCCATCCGTAAAACTGAGAAGTTATCGGATGGCGTAACAGCCGTGTCCGGCACCAAAGGCATCAGCCAAGTTTCAGACAGGCAGAGTATGTTGCAGTCTCTAATGTCACGTTGAAATCTTATCCTGGCTCTAAGGTCATCCAATTTATTCTCAAATCTAGTAACTAAGTAACTTAAATGACCATGATGGGTTACAGGATGAAATGTCTCGAAATAGATGGGTATAGTGGTATCCAATCTACTTTGTCATAAGTAATCAGTGCAGATGTACGTACAAAAAAAAAATGTGAGTTCTGCTCGTGTTGGTTTCCAGTTTAAAGTGGTTGACTTCAATAAATATAAATTGGTTGTTGAATAATTTATTAGTTGCAGTGATTCTACTTAATGTTGTTCAGTCTTTAATGTACTGTATAACCAAACATAAAATTATCTTATGTTTTGCTGCTCCACAGATAAACCAGACTTGATGCTGTCCTTGACTGCAAATGATCAGGCTGATTATGATAGAGACCAGAAGTCCCAGCTTGTGACTCCCAGCCCAGACCACACTCCTAATTCTGTCAGTAGCCCAAAGGTCTTGTCCCCACATCTGTCCCATTCCAGGAGTCCTCTTAGTCCTCCACCTGAGAACTTCAACTGGCCAGACGTCCGTGAGCTTCGCTCCAAATATGCACACTTCAGCAGCTCATCTTCTCAGTCACCAGCAGGCCAAAGTCGTTCTGTGGCAGAGAGGATGTTCGACGGCACTTCTAGAAGACGTTCTAGCTGCTCTTCTAGCCGCATATTCACCTCTAATGGCTCCACAGACTCTTCAATTCACACACTTTATCCGGGAAGGGATACGGGAGAATTGCTGACTCGGAAGCATCGTACTGGCTCTCTGGACCAAAAATTGGGTAGTTTGTACTTGAGTGATCTGCATAGTCTTCAGAGTAAAAATGCCAGCAGTGGCTACTATGTCTCCGCTCAAGCTACCCTTCCAAATGAGAAGAATATAATAGTGGTTGAGAAAGTACCTGAGGATACAACACCAGTAGAGATGGACCTGCCTACCAAAGAGTGCATGAAACAGGAAATGACAACAGATGACGGCTACGTCCAAATTCGTTCTCCAACTTCTCGTGAGAAGATCTCAATCATGGCTGTCATTGACCGCTGTCGGGCATATCAGGAGTCAGAGGAATACCGTCTTAGGGAAGAGGGAGGATCTAAGACAGAGAGGAGCAAAAAACTTGAGATAGCTCCATCCCCTAGTGATTACTTAGATGATGTTGTTAAAAATGCATTGGATTCTGGGAAGAAGGCTGACGCTAGTCAACACAGCGTTGTCAAGAACCTCAGAGAAAAATTCCAAAGCATAAGATAAAATCACTCGTTTTATCGTTATGTATTTAATGTTTCAGAAATACTGGAAAGTTGTTGGCTATGAAATACTTTGCTTCATTAATTTCTCTCTTTTTTTTTTAAATGTCTTGACCACTGAAGGTATGGTCAGTATATATTATGCTGTAGCCAAATAAATCATTTGGCGAATTTAAACCTCAAACCTAATATTCTTTACGTTTTGTATGCTACTTTACTGGTATTTTGGACACTGTTTGATTTATGTTGCCTACTGTTAAACCTATGAGAAACCTATGGTTTTTTATGGTCTGGATGCTAGGCAGCAAGTGTAAATATTGTACATTCTTGTACATGCATTCATTCTGATGTACCATTCGCATATTTGATTGTAGATATGCATGTATGTGTTTGGTAGTCATTTTACATAAATGTAAAGGTAATGACATTCTTCTTCATGGTTGTTTAAATTTTGGCAAAAGTATTTCAATTCATGTAATATAGTATACACTGCCAGTATAGACTAGACTTTAGAGTGTAATTCCAGTCTAGACTCTAAATGGAACAGACCACTCGAAAACTGGGTTTTATTTAACTTTTAACTGAAAGATATGTTAAAGCTTGTTCGTAGATGGCATGCATGGGCCAAGTGTATATATGTACCTTTGTACCAAAGTGGATTTAGTCCCTTTTTTCTAGGAAACTAGATCCTAATGTTTAAAGACATACTGTAAGAAGTAGTACAGTATGACAATTTTGTCTGAAATTTTAAGCTTACCATACATCATTGTGGTGCATGATAAATCTGCCACTAACATCAGACTTTGGCTGATGCCACAATTTGGTAAACACTGTTGGTTAAACAGCCCATTCTGATAGACTGGTCTTTGTGAAATCTGTCATTTTCTTCATAACTGCTCTCTTATTGATCATTGTGTGTGTCTCTCTCTGTTATTTATTAAGATTCTATTGATTCCTCTTGTTAGTCTGACTTAATACAAATGCACCAAAAAAATACAGTTCATAAAGTGGAAAGTCTGGAAAATTCACTCCATAATAAAACCGAAGGAAATTCAACTTAGCAAAGACTTGGACAGATGTCCCATTTTAATGACTCTGATCTGTAGGCCTCAAATGCGAATCTTAGATAGTCAAACCAAGAGCATATGACTCCTTTCAACACTGTTTCCGAGGTTTAATCAAATCAGAACTTGATAAAGCCTCTATGTCAGTTTATGGTTTGATATTAATACGATATTCATTCAAATGTGTTTTTCAGATATGAAACTCAAACATTTTTCTTAGTTTTTTCTAAGTTCTACATGCAGCACTTGAATTACTTTTGCCATTCAACATTAGCCATCACTGAGCAACTGTAGCAGAATTTCAGCATTTAAATATGTCTAAACATGTAACGGCACCTCATACTTCGTACAATATTTACAATTTGAATCCCTCACCTAGCCAAAATCATACAACATTCTTTGGATTTACAAATTTAGAAAAATTATAAGAGATTAATAAATGCTGAAGAAGTATTGTTCATTCTTAGTTCATGCTAAGGTAGTTAACTAATGTTAACTAATGAACCTTATTGTAAAGTGTAAATACAGCTGTTCCTTGTTTGTTCATGTTAGTTCACAGTGTATTAACTAATGTCAACAAATACAACCTTTGATTTTAATAATGTATTAGTAAATGTTTAAATTAATATTAAGATTTAATAAATGCTAAAAGTATTGTTCATTCTTAGTTCAAGTTAACTAAGATTGTTAACTAATGAACCTTATTGTAAAGTGTTACCATTATAAGAAAGTGTTTTTTAACTAATATTTTAATTATAGAATAATATAAATATTTTTCTAGATAATAGTTCTGAATGTCCTGTTTTATGTTTCACCCTTTCAAAAAATCATTGATGAATCAAATGATTGGGCCTCTAAATATGCACACTAAGGCATTTTACAGTGATGTGATATTCCTGAATCATGAGGGGCAAAGGAATAGTCTTGATCTCAATTTCTCAATCAAGTCCATGTACTTTAACTGTAAGTGAACTCTCACTAAATATCCTGACAAGAAACAATGAGGATGTTTTCATTTTAAAAGGCGATGAAAGTACGCCACACAATGGCTGCATTTTTAACAAAAAATCTATCTGAAATTTGATCAGTTTTAATTTCCAACCTTTCCTCCTAGATATGTTTGACGCCTTTAAATATTATTTAAGAGGATCAGTTAGAAACTAATTAAAATAAATGTATAATATACTTATATTTCCAAATACCTGCAGTTCTTCGACTTTCTGCCACAAGGAAAAGTGCGTAGGCTACGTCTGCTTAGAACCTGAGCACTTTTCCACGTCAAAGACCGTTTTTATCAATATGAACGTTGGCGTGGGTTTTAGCATATGCACACTCTAGTTGAAATCGTTTTATTAATGAGGCCTCTCATTAGCACACGTACATCACAGAGACGTCTGTTTTATGTGCGTTTGCTCATCTGCAATGTGTCAAATAGATGTTTCGAAAATGTTTTTAAGATGTTTATGATATAAAATGTATGTAAAACTGATATGTTAAAGACATCTATCAGATATTAGTAAACAGCAGATGCTTTCCAGATGAAGTGATCTTTAACAGACATCTTGCAGACATAAGTGTGTTATCTAGTCTTCATTTGATTTTAGTTTGCTTTACAACTTAAAAAATTATAACTGTCTACAATAGACTTGTTACTAAAATAAGGTGGTGACTCTCACATATGTCCAACAGTATATTATTTTCCTGGATCTGAAGGCTATGGAAGCCTCTCAAAATACACACTATACGGTTATAACTTTTTGGCTATTTTCAAATAAAAGATTTTCTGTATAATTGATGAACTTTTGCTTAAAAACAATGAAAAAGGCCCTAATGCTCTGTTTAAAAAAAGGTCACCCCAGATGAATAATTGGAACAAACATATAACAAACTTTCTGAAGCTTAATCCTAAAACTTTCTAGAACTGTTTAGAACATTCTAGGACTGTTGAGAACTTTCTGGAATTTTCTAGAACTCTTTTTATTTTTAACTGTTTTAACAATCCAAATCTGGGTACACATGTATAGGAGAGAGGGAACTTTATGAGCAAACAAAAGTTGTAAAATAAGCTCTTGTTTTTTTTAAGCAAAAGTTAATTGATTTATGAAATAGGAAATCTTTTATTTGAAAAACAGTCATACATTTATAACCCTAATACACATGCTACTCTGCTGTAGTTCACTTTACACAAAATTGCAAAAAGGTATCATGAACATGTTTTCACCTCAAATATATTCTCTGCTCTAAAGTTGTTTGTTCTACTTATTACTACTTATATTACACTTTGGATGGTTCATAAAATGATATCAGTGACATCTGTCAAAACTTAGAATGAATTTGCATTACTCAGTGTTTATAATAAAAGAAAAAGGTACATAACAAAATCAAATAAAAAGTGTTAACAAAAGCTGGATTTGGATTTGAGCAGATCCCAGGATGTTTGATTTTAGTTGATTTAGTATGAATCCTATGAAATGAAACATGGATGTAAAACTCGTCACAAGATAATTGCTGTTGCTATTAGTCTGGAAGTTCTACTAGATTACACATGGCTCACATGCAATAATTCCAAAATAATTATTTCATTTGCATTTGATACAACAAACCATTCATAACACCCAGGTAAAAAAAAAAAGCAAACTGTTTAATGGTGAGCTGATAAACCACTAAATAAATCTACTGTATACAATAATTTCTTAGTGCAGATATTTAGAAACATTTTTTCCTAGATTGACTTGATTATACCAGATACCAGGATTGTAGAGCCTTTTTAACGTTAAATGTTAAATAAATAAATAGAAAAAAATGCTGTAATGGAAGATCACAATTACAGAGACAAAGCAAATACAATTCAGTACTAACATGGTGTCATTTACTTAATAATGCAATGTGTTGATGGGACGCTGGTAGACAGAAAGATGTTTTGTACTGTATGTACAGTTGTGTGGTTCACTGCACATTCACACTGTTGTCATCAGAAGATACTGGTTGTCGCAATATTTCTATGTTTCAATGTTATAATATGTTATAATATTTCAATGTTTGCCAGTTGCAAACTAAAATGGGGGAAGATGCAAAATAAAATAAAATACTGTAAAATATTTAGATAAAAGTTTAACGTGCAGGATTATAATGCATCAGACTTATTAAGTGAAATAAATAGAAACGTTGTAAAATTATTCAAAGAGTTCTTATAAGATAAGATGGCCCCTTCCTGGGGGAAACTATGAATGTATAAATGATATCAACCTTATTATTCTTGTCATTTTTAAAGTCATAATTATAAAATACTAAATCAACCATTCTATTTAAAATTGAGCATTATTTTTTTTGGAATAACTGAATAACTTATGACAGATAATTTATGGCAGAATCCCAGTTAAAAGAGATTCATCTGAAAGGTAAATTTATTCCATGATTTATATACAGGCTTATGAATATTTACATATTTAATTGACTGTATTTTAATTGAAGATATGTCATAATAGCAACACTGAATTCAAATATAATAATTTCACTCATTTAGGCTATGGGTTTTATTGAAAAGCTTCTGACATGTACAAAGTAATTCATGGAATTATTAAATAAAAAACCCATGAATTACAATAAGTATAAATAAATAAATACATAAATAAATAAAATAATGATAGTGACAACATTCCACTCCGGGTGAATTCAGGGGGGCATCTTACCCCAAATGTCTAATTTGAACTCTAACCCAATGGTTTTCAACTGTAACAGTCACAGCACTTTTGACAACACTGTTCCTTAACTTACTAATATATACAGTTTCCTAAATTGAATATTAGTGTGACATTATTGTTGTGGATCTCATTCAGGATATTTAAACATAATTTTGATGCTTTTAAAACATTCAAAATCACAAATACATAGAATATATGACACTTAAAGAATACACGGCTAATGTAAACATAGGGGTGATAGCCTGATACATCCAGCGGTTTTCTGTTCTCACCAATGATAGCTCTTTGTCATCCCAAATTAAAAACAATCACTTTGTTGCATACAATCATAAAAGCATATAATAGAAGTGGGGCAGGGTGAAGGTAACCCGCTTTTCAAGTTTTTACCTGTAAGTTCACACAGCAACAACACTTCACAGCATCACACATGATTCTATTATAATCTAGCAGTCGCTTACACACGTAAACTTAAACACCCTAAACACTCCAGACATACAGTTTGTTGTGTAGTCGCAAAACTACGGTGACCAGGAGGGGACAAGTTTGGTTCACTTAGGTTTGTCCTGGCCATGAGATATTGATTTGTGGGAACCCTTATGTTGATCCACAACATCTTAACAAGAGTTGATTCAGTGAATGTGACATACATATTCATTTTATTTGTACTCTTATGTCATCCAAAAGCTAGCCTGGTAATACCAAACTCTGCTACTTCGCTTTGCTTCGTAGACAGAGTCTGGAAGGGCATAATTGAAAAGCGTTTTCTTTCTCGCGGGGGGGCGCTTGTCTGAAGTTTAAAATCATTGGTTACCCATAAGCCAATCACATAACGTTTGGTTATGACGTGTGTTATGCGCCAGCTCAGCCGCATCGAACTTCCACTGTAAACACATGTATGATGCGAAAACAAAACCATCGAGAGAAATACCGGAGTGAACATGGCTGTGAACGACTTTTGCAGATTATGTGAAGTAAATCTATGCATCCACGGTACAATCAGTGTCTACGTCACGGCTCTCAGCCCGCCCTCTGTTCGTTGATTGGCCGGCTGTTTTGAGGCCGGAGGAAAACTGGGAGATAGGTCGCTATCTCAGACTGAGTACAGAAGCGAACTGAAATTGAGCGGAAGTACGAAGTCTGACATAGTCAGGCTATCCAAAAGCGTCATTGTTATAAAAACACCCTTGTATGAAACTGTATTGAAATCAGTTATTAATTTGAACCTTTAACAAAGTACCAGCTGACAGGGTTCCCTGTATAGTTTACAACATTAGCTGAGAAAGACTATTTTTTTCTTTGAGAAAAAATAGCATGTACTAGCCTATATATCCATATATATATATATATATAACCAAATCAATCGATGTTGAAATTTGCATCAATACCACAGTTTTACAAAGTCTGGTTTTCCTTTGGAATTGGGTTACTTTTAAATTGTTGCCGCAGGTTGATTTAAAAAAAAAAAAATTAAGTAGATTTTCAAAAAAATGATCTCTAGGATCTCGTGGCTACTACAAAAGTGAACCAAACATATCCCCTCCCAGTCACCGTACTATACATTTATGCCAAAGGTTGATTACTTGTAACAATATTTTTGATACGATTAACAATATTTTAACTTGCTATATCTGGGAATTCAACAGTAGCCATATTCTCAGAAGCAGCAATATTCAATTAATAGCATTATAGCACGATAGCATTATACCTAAAACAACTGGTAAATCTTTTTTTTTTCCAAGGCAAGCTAATGTCTATGCCCGTGTTGAAGGCAAGCACTAGGTATTGTGTATTCATCCTTTCTGTCATGCTGTAGATTTGTAACAGCCAAGTGCATTACATGATTGACAGTGAATTGAATTGGAAAGTGGATTGAATGCTACAATGGTTTTCAAAACAGACGGCAACACAACACCCACGCATTAACTCAATCATGAATGACAACATGGCATACGGACAATCGCTCAAGCAAGCTAATGATTACAATTGTTGAAAAGAACAATGTTTACAACCTACTTTAGCTTGTGAAGTGTGTCCGCAGTCTTAGAGAAAGCATATGACGCATATTTGCACCACAGGTAGTCTTACATACAAATACGCCACAAATATTGCAGTCTCCAAAGAAATGTGCAGTTGTTTACTATGCTTATACTACATATCGCCCTCCCTCGGGCCCTTTGGGACCTCGCTTTGCACTTGCATTGGCATTACTAGACGTGGGGCTGGTAAACTCCTTGGAAGCAGATTTGTTTTTTCCCCTGGGAGAAGGTGCCACAGGGGGCATCTTTAGGATTCCTCCAGGCTCAACAATAGTGTTGATCACTAAGGCAAGACAAAACACAATGGATATAGGGAAAGCCCCAGAATGTGTAGCATACAAGGTCAAAGTTAAAGATCTAATGCTAATAAACTCACCCTCAAGTTGTCTCTGGACTCTTCGCAGTTCTTGGAGAATAGATGAGATTTCCTGCTTGCAAAGCAAGGAAAATAGATTACAAAATCTCTGAAATGAAAGTCTGGTCTAAGAAATTGCCTTTAATCAGGACAGAATTTACCTTATTAGATGTCTTAAGGACAGGAACCTCATTTTCAGCGTTGATTTTTGCCTCTATTTCCTCCCAGACTTCAGTCTTGTTATGAAACAGAACTCTAAAAGAAACAATATTTGTGGGACTATACAGACAAAACACCTGAGCACTTTGTTTTAAAGAACATCAAAATGCATTTTGTGCTTTTCAAGTCTATTAGCTTTAAAGATATCTACTGTTAGCAGGGGGTATTAAGGGAATGGAGATTCTCATCCTAGAGAATATGTGAAAATATGTGTAGTCCTCAATATTTAGACTGTATCTGCTAGAGATGGACTTTGTCAACCTTAGGAGGTCACTAGTATATACAGATATACTAGTGACCTCCTAAGGTTGACAAAGTCAATCTTTAGCTGATACACAAAGTCTAAATATTGAGGACTACACATATTTTCACATATTCTCTAGAATGAGAATCTCCATTCCCTTAATACCCCCTGCTAACAGCTAGCATGTGGTTTATTGTTTATAATGTATCTACAGCCTATTTGACCTTTAAATAGGAATCATACTTCATTTTCTCTGCTAGTTGCTCTGTGTTCTCTCTGATAGCCTGGGAGAGCTGGGAGACTGGGTTCAGCATTAGATTGTCCAGAATTACCTGTGATTAAATTAAGAGTCAAAGGTTAAAATTAAAAATGATATAATTGAAGTTTATCTATACCGTATCTGAGAGACACTGCCATTGGCTATGAAGGTTATAACACCCTAAGCAAATGACTAATGGATCAGTTTATTAGTGTAATGAGCAAAGGATTTGACCAAATTTGACCTCTTCACGGTTCCAGGGACGCCGTCTGGAACTGTCATGGTCGTTCATATTTGAGTCCTGGTCTATTGGACTAGTTGAGCCTGGAGGAACCTTTTGATAGTTCAGACTTGCCTCGGGTATATGCTGTACCAGCTGTAGATTAATCAGGGATGGGAAAGCACTAGTAAGAACACGTGGACATGACAATGGCAGGTAAAATTTGATGTTAACAGACATACATCTCTGAGCTCAGATTACAATGGAGGCTTCAGAGATACAACTCTGGGAAGATATCTGTATGATCATGCTAATTCAATTGTGAATAGCAAAGGGTTCTATGTTCACAGTCAACATAGTTGGACAATCTCCTTAAAGTGAATATAACCTGTTTTGTAAACATACAGCCTTAAGAGTGAGTTTGGAAGTGAAGTTCCATGCATTAGGGATGCATTAGGAAATAAATCAATTAGAGCAGCAGTTTCAACAACAGGTTCCAAAGGTGGACATCAGACAGCTGTTAGTACATTGATTTTGGACAACACTTGGTGATAATGAGTGATGAACTCAGCACCTGAGGTAACAGGAACCTCTGTAATGATGCATATGGTCTCTGCACAAAAGAGAAAATATACAACAAAACATATGCACGATTACATAAAAACCTTGTACTTTAATCTTAATCCTCTTTGGGGACACAATATAATTATCAGGAGGTGTACCATGCTACTTCACCATGACTTCTTGGTTACAGAACATGCTTGGTTACCTTTGACTTTAGCATTTTATCTACTATGTTTTCTCCTCATTGTGCTAATGAGGAGATTGCAAACATTTGCAGCATGTTCTGCTTCATACTGAAAAGGTAGTGGAATGGGCCAGTGTATATGATGGGATGCCATTTAACCAAGCAAACAAACTTTAGGCCTACCTCTTCTCTGGTCGAGATAGTGGATGCGGGGGTATTTGGCATGGAGCCTGGGGAAGTGGTAGCTCCTAAGCCTGAGGATGTCTGGGAGTCACCATCCCCTGCTACATCATGGATTTCACGTGCAAGAATAGCAAGATCTTTGGCCAGGTCTTGACTCAGCCTAAAGGATACAAGTATTAATTTTGAAATATATATTTAAAAAAAATCATCAATCATAAATATTTATGCATGCACACACTACCCAATGCATTACCATATTACACCACCACAACAACAACAACAAAACAAAAAACAAATAACCTGGCAATCTCTGCACTATGAGTAGACCAATTCTGGAAGTGTTCATTCTGAGTTTCGTCTTCTTCCGTTTCCAAAGAGCCACATTTCAGCCTCATTTGAACAGTCTTCTGTGGTGTCTGTGTCTGAGTTGAAGCTGAGGCATGGGAGCGCTTTTGCTTAGAGTTGGATTTGGTCTCAAACTCCTCCTCTGAGGTAGAGGAATAGTCTGAATCCTTTTGTCTACGGTGGGAACCTCAAGTTTTAAATAAAAAAAATTTGGAAGTGAATATTTGATCAAAGTATCATGTTTGTAATTTGAAACATCAAATATTGTCAGTAATAATGAAAAATGATTCAAAATGTTGAAAAATGTTATGGCACTCCAGTGGTCTTGTCTATAGAAACTGTATTTATAGATCTAAGAGTATTAAACTGACAGATACTCACCAGCTGTGCTACTGTGTTTAACTTGGTTAGAGCGGGTACGAGTGGAGGAGTGTTTCCCTACTGATGCAGTCCCTTTGCCGGAAGCCTGCCTCACCTCACTTGAAGCCCCTTTCCTCGCACTGCTACTCGCCTCTGTAGGATGGTTAGAAATGCCATGCTTGCTTGAGGTGGATTCATTGTCACTTGGAACAGTGAAGGATCTAGTTCGTTTCCGAGGCATAGCAAGAATGTCCAGCCTTGAGAGTTTCTTGCCTTCAGCAGGAGTCTTACTGTGGTCGGAGCTCTGAGATGCACGGTCCGTCTCTGCACCCTCATTGTCTGAGGTCTCACCTAGTCGAGCTCGGCGGAGCATCGAGGCACGGGTTGGTCTTGGGGCTGAAAGGCTATTGGATCGGGTGAGCACCTGAGGGCTTCCTTTGGTCACCTTACTGGGGTCCTCCTTCTGCAGGGGTGCAGTGAGTTTTTTGTGGCTGTTGGGCCGTGAACTTGACTCATGGTCAGAAGCAGCAGCTTCATGCCACAGCTGTTGACCATGCTGATTATCCGAAAGGTCTAAAGAACCACGGTTACCAGCACTGCGACGGAGCTGGAGACGAAGACTCATTTCAGCTTTACTAGTATTATCTGCAGAGGCATGATTTCTGCGTTTTTCTGATAGTCGTTCACGTGCTGTAGGTTGCCGTGCTTTGTCTTTTGCAGTTAAACCGGAAGATGATTTCTCCTTACGCTGGTCACTTGCAGATGTACGCTTCTTAGGTGCAGTGACAGGAGCATTTTTACTGCTGACCATGCTTACAGTACTGGCAGTATCAACATCTGAATCACCAGACAGGGAGTCCTCTTGTGCAGGAGAGCTTCCTGTTTTTGAGCGTTGACTAGATCCAGGTAACTTCTCTTCTGGTGATGCCAATGATTTCTCTGCTTCCTTAGAAAAGGGAAATGTATCTTGGACAGTTTCCTCTGTATCCAAGCATCTCAAAGCAGGATGACTAGAGATATGTGGTAGTTTCTTGACTTGAATGTTGTCACTTGGCCTATCTTTGGTAAAACTCTCCTGTCGAACAAATGAGGTTGAGGTCTCTTTGGTGGGCACCACATCCCTGTTATGTGCCTGAAGGTTCGGGGCTGACGAGTTGGGCTTCACTGGACGCCTAGACTCATGGCCACTCAAATGTCGTATCAAGACAGTAGTTGGAGGTATTTTGGGAGAGCAGTCTCTCTCTGGCTGTGAAAGAATTGGACTTTTGGATGCATCTGACTTGGATGAACCATCTTCAGAACCAATATAAAATGAGGTGGGTTTGGGAGTGGGTAGTGGCTTCTCTCTTAACCCTCTAGAATGGTTTACATTTTCAGAAGGTGAGGGTATTGAAGTTCCTCTCTTTTCTTGGCTCCTTCCACTCCTATCAAGGATGGAGCTGTCATCTGAACGGCTGGTGTCACTCAGACTGTCTGGGTCCACATCGTCTTGGACACGTAGCCTCTGATTACAGTCCTGCTGCTGCGGTGCTCTAGAACCTTTCTCCGGTGGTTCATGGTCCACGTTAGTTTCATGCCGGATCAAGATACTAGGGGTTGTGTTCTCCAGTTTTTCTCCTGGTGGAACTTGAGGAAGTAGTCGTCTGGTCCTGTAACCTTGACTGCCATCTGATTCCGAGATATCCAAGCTTTGACTTAATGTCACTCTATCATCTTCGAAATCAAAAGAGTGAAAATAGTTATTTTGTTGGCTATTCATAATGAAATCAAAATTTGTATTGCCAACTTGTTCAAACACAACTAGTGATTTTCAATGAAAATACCTCTGTCTGCAGGCCCATTTTTGGGTGGAATTCCCATAGATCCTTGTGTAGATCCAGTATCACTATAAGCGTCTGCTAGGCTGGCCCAGCGTGAGACCCATTTAGGCTCTCCTACACCAGGATGTGCCTAAATCACGAAGGGCAACAACTATCAATCATAATTGCATTAATTGTTCACTATTCACTGACACCGTTAGGGCGACATTTAGTAATGAAGGAGATTACTGTTGTCAAAGCAGTACATAAATGTAATACCTGCAGTGATTTGACTTGGTCCCCACCATGGCCCTGTGATGATGTCGACATTATATCAGCTGCCATACCATGGCTATGACTAAAGAATAGTTGCTCATCTTTACCATCATCAATCACAGGCCTATAAACTCCAAGAGTCTGACCACTGTATTCTGGTGCATCTAAAACACCAAACACCTGTGAAATGAGAACAAATATGATTTACTATGTTTCTCAAACACTACTCAAACATTTTCAGATCACATTGGTCAAACAGGCGGTGCACCCCAAATTCACACCAGAAGTTGAAACAGATATTTATATTTCAGACAACTCAAACACTGAACTCAAATGCTTTGAAAGTGCCAAAGAACCACAATTTTCCACTCTTACCATTCAACTTACCAATCACTTACTTATAGTATCTGTACAGTACACTGGGATAGGAGAATTTTACACCAATTGTAATATAGAATCTACATATCTCTTTCTCAAGAAAAAGAAAAAAAGGCTTTGTCACCTGGTCAATCATACTTCTAGCTTCCTCCACTTCCTTATCTTGTGACTCTGTCTCAATTGTGTAGGTACCAGCATCACTCAGACTGTCCTCCTCCTCAGTTCGTGTCACCCTTGAGCCCTTAGTTTCAACACCACTAGCTAATAGTGGTGAAAACGGGGGCACAGATGACCCAGCTGAGCAGACTGGGGAGGCACTAGAAACTGGAACCCTTCCAGGGGCTTCCGAAGGGACGGAGACAGGGGAGGATATTGGGAGAAGAGACTGGGATAATGCAGGTAGTTGAGAAGGAGAAGATGGGTACGACAGAGATGAGGGTCCAGAGGGCTCTGCTGGGGAGGGTAAAAGAGTGTGTGATGGGGACATCATCACAGGTGGGGCAGACAAGGGAGGTGGGGAAGATTTTCCTGTATCCTTCAAGAACTCTGCAGTAAATTCCTGAGCAAGATTGGACTTCTTGCCCACACTCCCAAAAGGCTTAATGGTGATAGCTGGTGAAGAGCGAGAAGAGGTCCCTAATAAAGATGTGCTGGTCCCATTGTCTTCTGTCTTCTCTCTCTTCAGTGAGCTTGATCGCTGTGAACCTCCATGGCTTGAACCTTTCAGTGGAACAGTGATTTGCTGTGTTGGAGGAACATGCCCATGCACAGAGGCTGGCCTTTCCCCATGAGCCAGGCCTTTGCGTCTCTCTAGTTTGGCCTTCAATGCAGAGTATGAGTCAGCATGCGCAGAGTTGTGGGTAAAGGACTGTGACCGCTTCTTTCTGGGATTATCATCAAAGAACTCAATAATGAAGGCTTGCTGGGTGTGAGGCTCAGGGGGAATGGGCTTAACCTCTGTCTGGTGAAGGGAGGAGGCTTCTTGTATAGGATGAGCCTCACTTTCATCAAGAACACCTTGATGGGGTTTGTGTGGTGAGACTGACTGAGGAAGATGAGTTTTTTGCATTGAGACAGACGGCTGGGACAGAACTGATTCTGATGGCTTAGATTGCGCTGACTGGTTTGACTGTACTGATGATTGTGATTGCATGGAATGATGTGACTTGCTGCGTTTTCCATTCAGCACAGGGTCTTCTGAATCACTCTGGGTTCCATCATCATGATGGTGTCCTATTAGGATTGCAAATATAGTGTATATTATGGCTGTCAATCTAATTCTAAAAAAATCAGTTAATCATTCCTCATAGCCTGTATGTCAATTCTATAATAATTTGTTTTACTAAAATCGTGACAATCAAAGCTTGAAGTTTGTTTTTTTCGAAGACTACAGCCAGCTTGCCTTGTCTAGACCTACTAAGAGCAGGCACAGCCACAGAAAGAGTAACAAGGTATTCACATAGGATGCATATATATATATATATATATATATATATATATATATATATATATATATATATATATATATATATTTAGAACATTTTGTATCAGTGTGAGTCTAACAGAAGGTGCAAGATGTCTCTTACCTTTGAGTGTCCGAATATGCATTGCTAAGTCACTCTTAGTGCTGTACACATCCTCGCAGGGTGGCCGCCTGCACATCATGCTGACATCACTCTGCACAAGCCAGTCTGCCACCTTGCTCTCAGCTGACAGAACCTCAGTGGGTGTGGCTGCCAGAGAATTACTAGGCTGTAGCTGCTTGCTACGCTGACGAGAGGAGAACTTGGTCACGTGATCCTTGATTTTAATCTTGCCTGGCATGCAGTCATCAAACTCGATAGTAAAAGAAGCATGACTTTGGACAACTGGAGGTGTAGAAATCAGAGAAACATTGGTGTCTTTGGTTGGGATGTCAATCAAATCCGTCGTTGGGGACTTGGGTTGCATATGGAACTCCTTTGTTGGAATTTCAAAATAGCTGGGCTCTCGATGGTACAGGTAGGTTGACTTGGCCTGGCCGTCACGGATCTCTTGAACAGAGACGTTAAATTCATCCTCAGCTATCTCCTTTGTGATCTCTGTCAACAGACACCCACACCAAACTATGAATATGGTAATAAGACAAATGTCCATATTAAAAACTCATGAAAGTGGCCGTAAGGGAGGACAAGTGCTTACCTGAATGATTATCACCTGACCTTTGTACTTCATTGTGTGCTCCCTTGTTCCCAGAGTCCTCCTCACCCCACCATGATGGTTGTCCATACAATGGTGTTGGCCGGGGTACAGGGGACTCTGAAGAGGAACACATGTAAACACAGAAAGAGAAAGAGAGATGATGAGTTGGTTATTGTTACATCCCAGGGTGTTCTAATATCATTTGTTGTGAGAAAATATTCGCGTTCCCTGTGTTGTGCTCTGTTTCTCTCCCTCACTCTCACTCAAGTTAACTACCATCAGCTGGAACTCATTGTGAGCATGCCTGAGACTGAGCAGAGGAGTATAAATGGTGCACTCACAGAAGCCAGTGCTGTAGAACATTCTAGTGATGGGAAGTTCGGATCATTTTACTGACTCTCTTGTTCGATCTCGTTCATCAAAATGAACGAATCTTTTTTCGAGTCATTTCGTTCATTTAAGAGGCTTTGAATGTTATACTTTTAACTGGCAATTTCCCCGAACACATACACCTACGCAATCTTGATCATATTCTGAATTAAGAAATCATTATAATGCAGTCAAAAATAATTTACAGGGAACATAAATAATTACTTTACCTTCCGAGTCTTTCGTTCATTTGTCACGTGACAAACGTAATGAATGGATCATTCATGAACGACTCATGACTAGAACATTCACCCCAGCCTTAGACTGGAAATTGTCTCTGTGTGTGTGTGCACGCACGATGAATGAGCACTAGTGCTTACCTTTGAGTTAGGAGTGGGACCTATGCTCATTTGCTGTGTGGCAACAACAGTTACCAGTTTATCCTTGTGAGGGTAACTGGAAGGTATTGTAACATTCTAGTGTTGACTTTTTACCTGTGGGTAACTAAAAGGTATTGTGAAAGCAGGGGCCCGTTCTTCGTACGTTGCTTAAAACATCCGAGATCAAATTACACATCCAATATGATATCATCGTGCTAATCATGATCTGGCTAATTAGGTTCCTCGAACACACCTGCCGGATATGATTAGTATAGCTGGATTGAGTTATCTGAGATAATTGCGCGTTCATGCGCTGGTTTAAAAGGTGATATGTATCGATAGTTGAAACATTGATCAGCAACGCTGCTATTGGCTACTCAGCGTGGCTAAAGAGCGGGCTCAGTTTTTCTCCTCAGCAGAGCAAAAACTAATAGTCGAAGTTTATTCGGAATTTTAATGTTTAATCAAAACTCCAGGGAACACCTCAAAGTCTGCAAAAGCCAGGAGAGAGGGCTGGCAAAAAGTAGCAGACAATTTAAATCCGTTAGAAGTGGCCATGTTAGATGTTTTTATCACTTATTAGCCTATATTTTTGTATTTTAATAATTGCATAATTACTTTGTTCATTGTAATGTCAGAGTCACCACACTAGAACATGGGAACAAATAAAAGTGAAGTACAAAAATATTCTACATAATGGTAATTTTTAGTTATATTATAGTCTCTTTTATAAAAGACACTGTTAAATAAATGGTTATAAAAGCAACCAAGAAAGGCTGAGAAAAAAAGAAAGAAAAGATCTTAGTAGGCTACACTGTAAAATATTTTTTGGTGCATTAAATTAAGGCCGTATAGTCATTTCAACTGTTAAATCTTGAGTAATGATGAATTGCTTTGACTTGTGAAAGTGAAAACTGATAAACTTATGTTAATGTAAAAATATTTTGCCATGAGTTTCCCGAGTGTAGTTCATTATGTAATGATGGGTCAGAGACGTTCGGATCCATTTGCAGTGTTTATTAGAAGAATAGTCAAACAGGCAGAAATCAGGGAACAGTGTCAAGAATATCAGAGGCAATCCAGAATCACAAACAGTGTTAGGCAGAAATCGGGGCAGGCAGCAGAGAATCATAAACAATACCAGGCAGAGGTCAGGGCGGGCAGCAGACAAAACACGAGAGTAAATAAACAGGCAGAGGTCAGGAAACAGGAATCAGTACAATGCAGAGAAAATGCTCAGAAATGTCAGCCGTGGCAAAACAAGACTTCGCAATGACCAAGAGTTCAGAGTCAGTATAAATAGAGAGGAGAAGTGGATGCACCTGTGCAGGTGATTAGACCTAGGTACAGATGTGGCCTTTAAAAATGCGCGTCTCAGAGAGAAGAATGCCGCGAGCACTTCCGAAATTCTGCGGGATCGTGCAGAAGGGGGATTAGGTGTTGGACGCAGGAAATACTAAAACCTGTAGATGGCAGTCGTGTTTCATGTGGCCATACTGAGTTGACGAAGTATGACGAAGACAATGTTTTCTTTTGCCAGTTACATAAACAGTCACATATTCTTCATAAAAATCCGACTCAAACGCGCATCATTTGTCTTATTTTTTTTTCTGTGTACTTACAGTAGAAGAGACGTGATGTATGATAAGTGAGTCTTATAACACAATAATTTGCGAAGACCTTTGAAGAGACCGAGAGCATTTGCGCAATATCATTATCTAATTTTACATTTAGTTCCTTTTTGCATCTTAATGTTTTAAATAGCTTTAACATGGTTGTAATGCGCTTTTCTGCATTACTGTACAGTACTTTTTATATTATCATATTTCCCTTATAGGCATCGATTTCGGTGGGGACGGTGGGTACGCACCCACCAGATTTCGTCATGAGTCATTTTGTACCCACCACTTTTAACTTCCGTCCATATTAATTTGACTTTTGGTTCGATTTTTTTTTACCGTTTTCAGTGGTTATGAGGAGCAATATGAGAGAGAAATTTGGTAATCATTGTCTGACCCAACAAAAAAAACATTTTATTTTATTTTTCGTGTTCGCATTTATGAGGGAAAAAACAACGTGTCAGTTCTCGGTTACGGACGTGAGCGCTCTGAAAGCGGCACTAAAAGACTGCTTTAAAACTTTCACAGAGACCTCAAACAGAACAGCTGCCTTTCTTTAAATTGAATTTTGTTTTGTATTAATTATATCTTAATTTTAATCAATGTTTCATAAACCAATTGCCTGGATTTACGAAGTAAATATAGCAGACAATCACGACATTGGAGGCGCCGGCGAGTGAACTGGTATAATGCACATTCACATTCACAGCGTATTTACACACATTTAGACGCATTCATAATCATTACTTTTACCAGTTCTTTGTGGCAAGCTATATTTGTGCGGTCGTGTGCTTGAGTGCGGCTATATTACGTAAACGCTCATTATCCTGTAGGCTATATAAGTAGGCTAATTAAATTAATATAAAGGGGCGATTTGTCGACGAATTACTTAAATGAACAACTAGCCTACTAGTCGACTAGAAAAAAAAACTTTTAGTCGGAAGCAGCCCTTATTCCACATATTTTCGAACCAGGCAACAGGACATCTGTGTTGAGCGAGGGACCCTGCGGAAGGAACGAGCGGAGCGGAATATTCAGAAATGCGCTCTCCACTCACGAGCTCTGATCGGAACAAACCTGAACCTCACTGTCTGCTGAACTTGTGCAGAATCATCAAAATATAATATTTTCTAAAGAAGAATTTTAAAACTTTATTGGTGGTAGTTGAGAAGAATTCCTCTTTCCATATCTAAATCATTTTGAGCGCAATAAATGTATCATATTGTTATTCTTATTATATAAGAATAATACGTTTTTTTTTTACAACATTTTTAACATATAAAGAATATAAGTTTAGCTTGTTGTGTGTATTTCCTAATTATAAGCTTTTGGTGAAATTGCAACAAAACTAAAAGTGCATAAAAACATAAAAAACGTCATTACTTTTTAAATTCTTATTCACATTTAGCGATGGTTATAAATATACTTTTTTTTTTTTTTTTTGCATTTTGTTGAGCTTTCCCTATCCGATATTTTTTTTCCCCGTTAAAAAAAAAAAAATTCCGTAAACATGGCATCGTCTCAAGAAATATCTGCGTACACACGAAACCACTGAAACCGACTCAAAACGATGTAGCCTAGTATACATACCAGACCAGGCGCTGTAATTCTGCCACAGACATACACTAAAAACGGAGAAGAAGACTTAAAGCATGCGCATAAACCTTGCGCGCTGTATACAACAATAATATTAGGCACATTAGCTTCTTTTTTTCTTTTCTTTTTTTATCAAGAACTTTGTTGAACAATATGAACAACGTTATGGTCTGTTCGATAGTTAGCGGACGCATAAAGCTTGCCACAAAGAACCGGCAAAAGTAATCATGTGTCAAATATAGCAAGGAGACATTTTAATTGTTTATTAATAAGCTAGTGTTTTATGTGTCAGTCAAAGATGTTGACAATGCTGACTCGTCATCTTCGCAGATATTGTGAACGTGCCTATAGAGAGAAATGCACACTTCATACGGATTACATAAGAGAGTTGTCTGTTTCTTTTCGTTTTGAATTGTTTTGTTTAAAAGTGGACATTTCAAGCTTTCTAGATACATTTCTGAGTTTCGGTTCATTTATGAGACGAGCTCAGTTCACGAGCAATGCAAGTTATATCGCGCCGGTGCCTCCATTTCCTGATTAAATCGTCTTAAATGCGTCTCCGTGTGGACAGAAACCAATGTAATCTTCCTGATTTAATCACGTAAAACACAAGTCTAAACACAAGCACCACTCTTCTGAATGATGGTAACCACAAACCTCCAAAAGTTTGTAAACCAATTGTTTGTAAAACATATTTAATACTTTACTTACAAATAAAAAAAAAATGTTTTTACAGTGTATAAATAAAACGACATGAAGGAAGTTATTTCCAAAATGTAATTAATTGCACAGTCTTTGTTTTAGCTGCTTGTTTTAGCTGCTACCAATTGACACAGAGTCAAGAAATTACAAACCACCCACCCCCCAGGTCTGCCGATTCTTTGTCAACCCCCAATGCTAATCGATCTCCTCTCAGGGAATCAAAAGAAAATCGTTTTTTCCTGTTTTCACCAGCGTGTGGGCGGGGTTTTAATCCCTTGCAGTTCCTTTGTTTAAATGCTATTTAAGCAAATCTACTATACATACGCTTTAAGCTATTTCAAATTAATGTTTATAACTTCATTTGTTGATATCGCGTAACTTAATTTGACATATGTTGATATAACCAACTGACATTGTAGCCTAGTAGATTAGATTGCATGCCAGGAAGAGGCTTATGCTTTGTATTAAGTAATGAGCGTTTACTATAATATAGCTGCACTCAAGCGCACAACCGCACGCATAAAGCTTGCCACAAAGAACCGGTAAAAGTAATGATTATGAATGCGTCTAAATGTGTCTAAATACGCTGTGAATGTGCATTATACGCTGAGTTTCGGTTCATTTATGAGACGAACTCCAGTTCACTCGCCGGCGCCTCCAATGTCGTGATTGTCTGCTATATTTACTACTTCTTAAATCCAGGCAATTGGTTCACGAAACATTGATTAAAATTAAGATATAATTAATACAAAACGAAATTCAATTTAAAGAAAGGCAGCTGTTCTGTTTGAGGTCTCTGTGAAAGTTTTAAAGCAGTCTTTTAGTGCCGCTTTCAGAGCGCTCACGTCCGTAACCGAGAACTGACATGTTGTTTTTCCCTCATAAATGCGAACACGAAAATTAAAATAAAATGAATATTATAATGTTTTTTTGTTGTGTCAGACAATGATTACCAAATTTTTCTCTCATATTGCTCCTCATAACCACTGAAAACGGTCAACGGAAGTTAAAAGTGGTGGGTACAAAATGAAATGAATATTGCTACTTTTAGAAAAAAATGACATAATTATGAATCAAATTATTATGAACAAATAATGAAACTGTGTCAAAATTCGACAACACAAAGAATGATCAAAAAGCGATATAACGCACATTTCAGGTTAAATTAATTATATAAAAAACAGGGAATATTTTGTAAAAGCAAAACTGATCAAAATGCGTAATTAAAATAATTGTATTATGTGTTACCAAATATTTAATACCACTTCCCCATAATGTTGTAATTATTTTTTTAAACAACATCTGTCAAACTGTCAATCAGATACCTCTTATCTGGTCATTTTTATTTTATTTTAGAAGTCATAACTGTTGGTCACCCTTTATATGGAATTTGTGAATATGAATATTTAAAAGATTTACAAACTGTTGGCAAGACCATTAAGACAGTTCAATTAAAATATTTATTAATAATGTAATGGCAAATCAGATGCGCCCAAAATATAAATGCTACGCGTTGTGCTGCAACATTACCTCACAAGAAATATCTGCACAAGAACAATCGCACAAGAAATATCTGCACGAATTAAGAATCTGGGTAAGTCGCATTATTTAAGCCTTTCATTATGTTAGGATGATTTTGTGTATATATAAAAAAATACTGCTGGGTTTTTACAGGCAGAGTCACGTGTATTATGCTCACACTAAATTCTCTGTTGCACTTATATAAATGCGCATTGCACGCACAATCATCTTAATAGTTGTACAAAAAAGTTATGCGCTGGCAAGAACGTCACTTTGCTGTTTTAATAAAAGCAATGTTAAATATTCTGCATGCACTCATCTCCTGGAAACCACAGCAATGACAAAGCATATAAAAATTCGTAAACATTGTCCAATACCCCTTCTTGTCTTAAGACAACTTTGATGAACCTTTTGCATTTACAAATATTTTCAAATGTCTGTATAATACAGTAGCCTACTGTAAATATTTGTGTCTATTACTATTTATAATTTATATTTTATTGTGGACGTTTTCTCACAATCATGACGTAATGTGAAGTAAAATAAAAAATCTAATGTAAAGTTGTTTTTTATGCGCCACCTGGTGGATATTCTGTGAAGCGAAACACATTAAGGGATTTTTTAAGTAGGCCCCCCCGAAAGCACTTGCAGAAGAATTCTGCGAGACTCTGCGAGACGAATTGCCGAATGCCACGGGAGAAAACGCGCGTTTTTAAAGGCCACATCTGTACGGGGCTGATGGGAATTGAAGTTCAATACTCAGGTGAACTTGATCTTTGGTGATTGGAGAGAGCCACAGAGGTGCGATCTATGACAGAGCCCCCTCCCTGCGAGCGGCTCCTGAAGCGAGGACCAACACGACGCCGAGGTCTTCCACGGGGTCAAGGGGCAAGTCTTTCTGGGTGGTTCTGATGAAACTCAGTGGTAAGTGCGGGATCCAGTATATCTTGTGATCTCACCCAAGATCTCTCTTCCGGACCATACCCCTCCCAGTCGATTAAGTACTGTAACTCCCTGCCTCGGCGCCTTGAGTCGAGTATCTCCTTTACCCGGTAGGCCTCTTCGCCGTCGATGATGATGGGAGGGGAACTCTCATTCGCGACCTCATCCTGGTCCCTCTCTCCTCTCGGAACACCAGCCGGTTTGAGCAATGACACATGAAAGGTGGGAGAAATGCGATAAGTGGATGGTAAGGCTAGGCGGTATGACACTGGAGTTATTTGTCTAAGAATCTTAAAAGGACCCACGTACCTAGGATTTAGCTTCTTGCTGGGGAGTCGAAGACGAAGGTCTCTTGATGACAGCCACACCCACTGTCCAGGAGCGTACTCTGGTCCCCTTCTTCGAAGACGATCGGCCTGTTCTCTGACTCTACGGACTGATCGTTGAAGGTGTACATGAGCGTTGTTCCAGGTCTCCTCACTCCTCTGTAACCAGGCATTAACGGCCGGGACATCGGTAGGTTCGCCAGACCAGGGAAATAGAGGGGGTTGGTACCCAAGTACGCATTGAAAAGGTGTGAGGCCCGTCGAGGGTTTGAGAAGGGAATTTTGTGCATACTCTGCCCACATGAGGAAACGACTCCAGTCCTGCTGGTTCTGATGACAGTAGGTGCGCAGAAAACGTGTAAGTTATTGGTTTAGCCTCTCTACCTGACCGTTGGCTTGTGGATGATATCCGGAGGTCAAACTGACATTGATGTTGAGCTGTCCACATAACTCCTGCCAGACCCGGGAGATAAATTGCGGCCCTCTATCTGATACAATATCCTCAGGTAGCCCGTACAGTCGAAAGACCTGCTGTATCAGAGCCTCCGCTGTTTGAAAAGCTGTAGGTAATTTGGTTAAGGGAATGAATCTACAGGCCTTAGAGAATCGATCCACCACAGTAAGTATCGTCGTGTAGTTCTGAGAGCGAGGCAGATCAGTGACGAAGTCAACAGCAATATGAGACCATGGACGTTGCGGTACTGGAAGGGGCTGAAGTAATCCGGCTGGTTTCTGATGTGATGCTTTGACTATGTTGCAGATGGTGCATTGATGTACAAAGGAAATCACATCGGCCTGGAGCGTAGGCCACCAGAAGCGGTTAGTCACAAGATGAGTGGTGGCTGTAATCCCGGGATGTCCAGCACTGGGAGTATTATGCACCCACTGTAATACCCGGGTACGGAGGCATTGTGGCACATAGGTGCGATCCGGACTGCAATCAGGCGGTGTTTGCTCCTGACTCTGAGCCACTGCAATCTCTGTCATTATGTCCCACTGTACCGGGGCGAGAATGAGGGTCTTGGGAAGTATGGGCTCTGATGTAGATGAGACAGAGGAACTGTCGAACTGTCGGGAAAGAGCGTCGGCCTTGCCATTCTTGGAACCCGGGCGGTACGTAACTTTGAAATCAAATCTGGAGAAGAAGAGAGACCACCTGGCCTGTCTGGGGTTCAATCGTTTGGCGGCCCGAATGTACTCTAAGTTCCGATGGTCAGTTAGAACCGTAAAAGGCAAGTGAGCTCCAACCAATGCCGCCATTCTTCAAAGGCGGCCTTCATAGCCAGAAGTTCCCTGTCTCCCACATCGTAATTTCGTTCGGCTGGAGTGAGTCTGCGGGAATGGTAAGCACAGGGGAACAATTTAGCTGGACTTCCATGCCGCTGTGATAATATTGCCCCAATCCCAGTTTTGGAAGCGTCCACCTCCACAATGAATTCTCTTTCAGGATCTGGATGGTGCAAAATGGGAGCGGTGGTGAATTTCTCCTTGAGCTGTTTAAATGCTGCGTTACTCTCGGCTGTCCATTTTAACCGGTGTCCTCCACCCTGGAGGAGAGATGTGAGCGGTGCGGCAGTGATGCTGAAGTTTCTAATGAACCGTCGGTAGAAGTTGGCGAAACCCAGGAAGCGCTGCAATTCTTTTACATTAGTGGGTTGTGGCCAGTTAACCACTGCTTGTACCTTGCCGTTGTCCATGGTTACTCCCTCGGTACTGATGACGTAACCCAAGAAGGCGATCTGCGTCTGATGGAACTCGCACTTCTGGACCTTGGCGTATAGTTGGTTGTCGATGAGGCGCTGAAGTACTGATCTCACATCTTGCACATGTGTTTCGAAAGTCTCAGAGTAAATTAGAATGTCGTCAATGTAAACAATTAGTTTCTGGTTAAGCATATCTCGGAAGACATCATTGACCAGTGCCTGGAATACGGAGAGACTGTTGGCTAGCCCGAACGGCATCACGTGATACTTATAGTGCCCGGTAGTGGTTGAGAAAGCGGTTTTCCACTCGTCTCCCTCCCTGATCCGAATCAGATTATATGCATTGCTTTGGTCCAATTTAGTGAAGTACTTTGCGGTGCGGAGCTGTTCAAGGGAAGTAGGAACCAAGGGTAGAGGATAACGAAACTTCACAGTAATCTCGTTGAGACCACGATAATCGATGCAGGGGCGTAAACCTCCATCTTTCTTCTTCACGACGAAAAACCAAGCTGACGCAGGGGAAGTGGATGGTCGAATGAATCCCCTAGAAAGTTGTTCCTTGATGTACGCCTTCATAGCGTCAGACTCTGGTTGCGAGAGGGGAAAAATTATTCCTTGTGGGGGCACAGCTCCGGGAATAAGATCTATAGCACAGTCACAGGCTCTGTGAGGAGGAAGTTGAGTAGCTTTACTTTCACTAAAGGCGAGTGCAAGATCATGGTATTCGACAGGAATCTGTTGAAGGTCTGGATTCTCAGTGTGAGTGGAAATCGTGGTAGACTTGATGAGAGGATGCAGGCATTCCGTTAGACAGGTTTTGGACCACTGGATAATCTGTTTATCAGTCCATGAAATGACGGGGTTATGCTTCTCTAGCCAGGGAAGACCCAGGATGATGGAGTGTCGTGGAGATTCGATGGTGAAAAATTTAATAGTCTCAGTGTGCAGAATGCTAGTGCTTAAGGTTACTTCTTGAGTGATGTGTTGGATTTCTCCGGTACCCAAAGGGCGTCCGTCTAGCACTGCAACTGCCACCCGAGATGTACATGAAAGAAGAGAAAGATCATACTCTTTAGCGAATGATAGATCAATAAAGTTTCCTGCAGCCCCTGAATCTATCAAAGCAGTGGTATTAACTATTTTCTTGCCAATGCGCAAACTGACGGCTAATTCAAAGGGTTTAGAGGAACATAGATTAGAGTTGAATTGGCGGAGGAAATCATCATAGGAGGGAAATGACAGGTTTCCCCCCGACCAAAGCGCCGTCGCCCAATCCAGAGCCTTTCCAGTTAAAAGTGAGCAAATAAGAGACACTCGGCTGTCCTCGGTGGGATAGAGGTTAGATTGTTGGTTAATAAACAGTGAGCATTGCAGAAGGAATCCCTTACACCGTGCAGGCGAGCCGTCATATTTATCAGGAAGAGACAGTCATGGATTACTTGGACTTGTACTCACAATCTGAGTTGGCTGCTCTGGAGATGCTGCGGGAGGAGCTGCGGCGGCGGCTCGTGTCGTGAGGGCTTGCATAGATCTCACTAGTTCCTTGGTCAGCAATGTCAGCTTGACGAGCTGTTGTTGGTGGGCTGCGAGCATGGAAGCCTGTGAAGACACTTCGGAGGTAAGACGATACATGGCTGCTGGATCCTGTGGTGGCGAAGTCTTCTGTAATGATGGGTCAGAGACGTTCGGATCCATTTGCAGTGTTTATTAGAAGAACAGTCAAACAGGCAGAAATCAGGGAACAGAGTCAAGAATATCAGAGGCAATCCAGAATCACAAACAGTGTTAGGCAGAAGTCGGGGCAGGCAGCAGAGAATCATAAACAATACCAGGCAGAGGTCAGGGCGGGCAGCAGACAAAACACGAGAGTAAATAAACAGGCAGAGGTCAGGAAACAGGAATCAGTACAATGCAGAGAAAACGCTCAGAAATGTCAGCCGTGGCAAAACAAGACTTCGCAATGACCAAGAGTTCAGAGTCAGTATAAATAGAGAGGAAAAGTGGATGCACCAGGGTGGGAATTATGTAATTTTAGGGGCAAGGCCATTTGGCCTCCACCTTTTCTCTTTTTTTAGGGGCACCAAGGCCATATGACAGGGCACAAAGGCCATTGAGTACAATTCGATGGTTTTCCCATTCAGATTGATACCATAACATCCTAATTTGGAATAAGACATGGATTATGACTTTTTTAATAAAAAAAACATTTTTTAATGAGAGAGAGAGAGAGCGCCATTACATCCAGAAGGTATACACCCTCACACAACAATAGAAACAACATAAATGCCAATAAAAGCATTCAGAAACACCACAAATGCCAATAAAAGCATTCAGAAACAACACAAATGCCAATAAAAGCATTCAAAATATTCATTCAGTCCTCTATATCATGTGAGTGTGAGAGAGAGAACCATTTCATCCAGAACGTATACAGCCTCACAATCATTATCGCTCAGCGCTCAACGCAGTTTGCTTCGCGCTCCACTCAAATCGCCCCCCCGCTCGCTCCAAAAAAGGAAAAAAATCTACATGTATATCACTTGTAGCGGTCCCCAAGCTTTTTTGCGCCACAGATCGGTTTAATATCAGACAATATTTTCACGGACCGGCCTTCAAGGTGTGGCGGATAAATACAACAAAATAAAATGATACGAACGGCATAAAAACTGGGGTATTTTTTTTAGCCTATAATAATGTGAATCCAATGTGTAGGCCTACTAGCAACTTTATTAGCAGCGTCCTCTAACATCGCGCCTAAAAACAACTGAGAAAGTCTGAACACAAACAAAATGCCCCCAAAAGAAAAAAATCTCTATGTTTTAGGTGCAGGTGCGATGTAAGGGTGGCACTGCTGCCAATAAAGCACCTAAAAGCTGTCACAACGAACCGGCAAAATTAATGATTATGAATATGTAAAATATAGCAGGAGACATTTTAATTGTTTACTAATAAACCATTTTTTATTTTTATTTTTTTATGTCTGTGTCGGCTGGAAAGATGCTGACTCGCGATCTTCGCAGTAGTGAAAGCGCCAGAGAGAAATGCACATTTCATACGGATTACATAAGAGAGCAGTCTGTTTTCTTTCGTTTTGAATTGTTCTGTTTAAAAGTAGACATTTCAAGCTTTATATATGTGTCTCAGGTCTGTGAGGCAAGTAGGCTATATGCTGAGTTTCGGTTCATTTATGAGACAAGCTCCAGTTTCGCCGGCGCCTTCGTGTCGTGATTATCTATTTTCTAATATATTCACTTCTAATTTATTAAATCCAGACAATTGGTTGATGAAACATTGATTAAAATTAAAATACAATTAATACAAAACGAAAGACAGGCTTTGTGCTTTCTGCTTGAGGTCTCTGTGAAAGTTTTATAAAGCAGTCTTTTAGTGCCGATTTCAGAGCGCTCACGTCCGTAACGGAGAACTGTCCAGTCTGTAACATTGTTTTTTTTTTTTTGTGTGAAATAAATTTCTAAATAAATGCGACTTATAGTCCAGTGCGACTTAGGCTAGGCATATGTGTTTTTTTCTTCTTCATGGCGCATTTTTTGACTGTTGCGATTTATACTCCGGAGCGACTTATTAATAGTAGGCTACACCTGTATGACTTCTCATTTTCCTTTTTAAAGTACTTTTTGAACTCCATTATTGAGCTGAGTTTTGACTGAAAATAGTCTACTGTTGATGACTGTGCAAGACAGATGGATTCAGGGTCAGGCTTGACTGAGCATGCTTCAGACTCGTGGTGTGAGCGGAGCGAAACTGGAGCGGGAAATAGGGCGACGCTCCGTCCTTTTGAAATTGCCGCTCTGCGCTCTGTCCAAGATCCGCCCGCTCGCGCTCCCCGCTCGCTCCCGCTCCACTCCGCTCACATGCTCTGCTTTATACATGGAACTTGGACAGGGCCAGGGCACACAGGCCACTGTGGGCGTACGATGATTTTTTTTTCACGGGGCATGAAGGCCAAAGTGTAGGGCAACGGCGGCCATGGCCGCGTGGCCGCGGTATAATTCCCACCCTGGGATGCACCTGTGCAGGTGATTAGACCTAGGTACGGGGCTGATGGGAATTGAAGTTCAATACTCAGGTGAACTTGATCTTTGGTGATTGGAGAGAGCCACAGAGGTGTGATCTATGACACATTATAATGACATTGTGTTTTCCTCTTTTGTGCACTTTTACATAATACACCAACACTTGTATCTTTTCCCAAGAAAGTGGTGGCTGAAATATGTGCAGTAAGTGGACATTTTCTAACTTTCCAAAGGAAAGAAAGTATAAGACTTTGTAATGTCCATTTGTTTCCATTGCACTGGACAGTGAATAAACCTTCTCAGATAACTGTCATATGGAGGAACTAGCCTACCTGCAAGTGCATAAATAACTTTACTTAATTTATACTTGTATGCTTTATGGCTGCAATATAAGTTGCAGTTCTGTCAGGACCACTACCGTCAAATACGATTGACAATTAGCATACAGTTTGGATTGGCGGTATGGGTCCGTTCTGGGCGAGAACTCCCTGCACATCCATGCAGCCTAGCATGGATAAGAGCAGGGAGAGCAGCAATAACCCCCCTTGGGGTAAACAGAACAGAACCAACATGAAAGTTTGCAAATATATTTAATTCAAGATTTTAAAGTACAACATAATCGAGAATTTATTCTGATTCAAGGGGAATCAGAATGCCAAATCCTGACTGGGCAAGAGGAGGAGCTGGGGATGGAGGAGGGTAATTAGCTCCTGAGAAACGCAATAGCTGCTGATAATACTGAAGGAGCGTATATATGTATACAGTGATCGGCATCGTATTCCAATAGGTAGATGTGGATCAGCTGAGGGTCAGCTGATGCGCGCTTGACTAACGTGACCTGCCAGAACTAACACTATGCTTGATGATTCCACATCTACAGAAAGGCCTACAGAAGAGTCTGCACAGACAGAGGAGACATAGGTCTACAGGTGGGCAGTGTAGGCTATAGCCAACTTTTCCTTTGTATTTGTTGCATGAGGCATGTATCTAATATCTCTTGTTGCAGACACTTGACCACTGGCTTTTTTCTTTCTTTTTTTGGCAATGTTGTGTAATATGGCACATGCAACAATGTCACAGGCCCTGTCAGGTGTGCAACCCCTCAGACTTTTCAGACACTGAAATCTTCCCTTTAGTTAGCCAAAGTTCATTTCATTGTGTGCCCTTGTCCTGGCTAGAGCTGCATTGTAACTGGTTTGGGTCAGGGAATGGGGTCATAAAACACCTGTCTGCAGGCAGGAACATGTCATAATCACCTATGAAAAAATGCAGTTCTGTTAGGATCAGCATAAGTGTATGTAATACAGTGAGCTTGATATTTAATTGTGGAACTCTCCTTACCACTTTCAAATAATGTGCATAAATGTGAATCTCTGAAAATTCTTAAGTCATGCACAGATCCTGGCCATTTTGCTTTCTCATTTGTGATATGGAAGATTTTAGTCAACTGCCTTTTTTTAATTTGATATAATATTACTAATCTGGAATATTAAGAATCACAATAGTAACTGTGCTGCACATTTACATTGTGAACCCCCTTTCTGTTCACATAATCCCCTTCATTGAGGCCTTGATGGCAGTCTATGGTCTAGCTAGCCTATAGTCTATGGCAAGTGGTTCTCAATTCCAGTCCTCGTGACCCACTGCTCTGCACATTTTGTATGTCTCTCTTATCTGACACACTCAGTTCAGTTCATGGAGTCTCTCCTAATGAGCTGATGATCTGGTTCAGGTGTGTTAAATAATGGAGACATACAAAATGTGCAGAGCAGTGGGTCACGAGTCATGTATAATCGGCATGGTCATGATTGCATGATCTTCATAAAAAATTATGATAGCCAAAAAAAAAAAAAACTGCTTTAAAAACTGCTTTTTTTGTGGCTTGGCAATGCCACAAAAAAAAACTAAAACTGTTTTTGAAACCTAAAAGTGTCAGGTAAACTCCGAATGACACGACAGACAGCACTTTCCATCAAGTTCTCCGCATCTCCAATAGTGTAAAAGAAAGAGCCACTCGCAAATAATCTTAGGGCAATGCAAACAGTTTGTGCTGTAGTTAAAGCCCGACTCCGACAAGTCGAAAATAAATGTGCGTTTCCAACAAATTAATAATGTAAACGACAATCTCACGAGTCACGAGAAAAAATATATATCTCAGAAAGTGCACTATCGCGCTGCGCTGGACTTCCCGTATCAGCTCCGCTTATGAAGCCGCAGTCTAATCCTGTTAACATGAAATAAGCCTGCTCCCGAGCAGTCCAGGATGAGCGTTGAAGAACCAAACAATCCAAGATCATGCCAAATCACCAACAATCAAATCCAGCTAACTGAGTTAGCGACGTACGAAGAACGGGCCCCAGGTATTAATTTAATTTTCTGTTGGTAATTAAAAGGTTAAAAGTTAAAAGTTTATGTTTATTGGGAAATGTAGGGAGAGGGTGCTTTTTTATTATTATTTTGTGTATATTTTTCTCCTATTTTTGGTTCGAGAGAAAGCTCAGGGAAGTTTGTAGTTGATTTTCATCTTTGTTTTTGTGCAGGGTAGGTAGCTCCCTTAAACCTTAGTTAGCTTGAAGTTCCTGAAGATTTATTCCCATCTTTTGATAAGCTTTTTGATATACAAAGGAAATAAATAACACAACTTTAAGGAAAAGTAAAAGTATGTTTTAACTCTGAGACTGAGGCTGAAGTGTGTTCTCCACATATTTTTATGTCTCTACGTTACTTTTTATTATCATTTTTTTTTTTCCATTGTTACCTCCCCTCCTGACCCCTAGACTGGGAGGGGAACGTAACAATTGGGGGCTCGTCCATTCCCATTACATGTTAAGCACAAGCAATTCTTTAACACTTCATCACTGTCAGAAAGTAGGAGCAGCTCTTATATCAGTTTACTAAAACACAAAATATATAGACTATCCTCCTTATTCCAAACATCTAGTATCCTGGGCATATTTCTATTATATATTCTAACATATTAGCCATATGACCTGAAACAAGTTTTCTTGTGTCAAGTCACCTTTATTTATATAGCGCTTTTTACAATACAGATTGATTCAAAGCAGCTTTACAGAGATAACAGGAAAATAATGCAACAAAGTTTGTTTTGGCTCTACAACAGATCTAGAAGAAAATAGTGTCATAATCCATCTTAAGTAAGTTCAGTGATGGTTAATTTTTGTTATAAAAAGTTATTAATTTAGTTCATTTATAGTCGCTCTGGAGAAAACAGTGATGTCATCGCCCAGCTCAATTCAGTTCTCACATAATGGTGTCAATGCAGGTAGATCAGATTGTGAAAATTTAATGTCCAGTATACAGGACGTTAAGTAGGCTTTTACTGTAAGTGTCTATATTACACAATAATATAATTGTTAACCACTTACATATGGTTAACAAAAAATAATACATCATATTAAATGTTGCCCATTAGTGTTACTCTTTGCATACTCACTTTACTATGCATTATTTCAAAAGTTTTGATTATTATCATTTCAATATTTTATCTAAAAACTCAAACAACCCTCATGTTGATTTTTCTATTTCAGTTTCTTTGTATTATTTGTAATAAAAATAGATATTACATATATAGAAACACTAGTGATGTCATACTTTTAGACACCACTGTATGTATATAGATTTAATGAGCTTTTCAGCACTCTACGGGTTTAGCGGTCCATGAGCCATGTGGTGCCAACAGATGCTCATTGATGTATGTGTCAGTGCAGTGCCAGCTGCTGGACTAAGGCATAAGGATTATCTTTCATATGTGTCACCTGACCAAAAGCTCGACTAGGAGGGGTTTACAAACAAACCAGGCCACCGTATACTGCAGTCTTACAGATAAACAGAGATTAACAAATGCTGTAGATAAGAGACATGATCTTGTTGTTAGATACCCTCTGTACTACATGTTGCAAAGCATTTTTTTAATTCTTTTTATCACTCTCTGTCTTTTTCTCCTGACTTTGGTCATTCTTCATTACTCTCACCTGTGAGACTCTTGCGTTCAGAACGCTCTAATTTGGTCCTTTCTTCTTGCAGGTTCTGTTGCTTCCCCTCTACAGATTTTATGTCCATCTGCAGCTGACTGGTGTACTTCTCATGCTGACACAGCAGGGGGCAGTCCACCAAAATATTAAATGTATAAAACATACATCATTATTTTTATATGCTTCAGACAGAACATAAAAAAAACACACACTCACAAACATGTAGAACCATACCTTGAGGGCCTCTTCAGGGACTTTATGTTGACTCTTCTCGAGAATATACACATGTGAATGTGCTCTTCATGTTAAGTCAGTACATTACAACTTAGATGTATATAAATCTTCTGATTACCTGTATCTTAAGCTGACAGGAATTTAAATCATGGTAACACAGTCTCTCCAAAAGGTTGTACAGAGAATGCTCAAGAAATTAGACAACAGACAACAAACTGCCTCAACCAAATTTAAAGTGTCGTGCTTTGGCATGCATAGAAAAGCTAATCAGGTAAAGGATATCATATCCAAAACGAACGATGTCTGACAGCTTGAGGGTTATGTATGTTTGGTCTGGAATTCTCAAGTCATTCACAAAGGTCTGAAATGAGAGAAGAAAAACAAATTATGTATATGTGCCTGAGATATTGGAATGCCACAGCGAATGAAGGCAGGTTATTAGGGAAAATGCTTTTGTCTCAGAAAACAATGTGCTTTAACTTAAATTTTTATATATTTTTTTATATTTACAGTAATTCATTTAGCAGATTATTTTTTATCTAAAGTGATAAATAAGGAACATGATCATCACAAGAAATTAGTCAAGATTTAACAATATTCATAGTACAGAATCTACTTTTGTGTTCCGCAAAAGAAAGTTTCAGAACGATATGTGAGTGTGAATGCACTGTAAAAGGTGAACATGCAGTTATTGCTTTAAGGAGGCATTTTTACCTGATTCTACCTACAAAGTCCAATTTTGATATAACCTATACTTCAATCAGGTTTATGTAGTATTAAAACAAGGGAATGCTGTTTTAACTTAATTGAGTTACATTGACCCAATATATAATTTCCATTAAAGCTCAGGACGGACACATTCATCACATGTGCACCTGCTCTTTGCTAATCAGCTGATTTTGCTTCAGTGAGAAACTGTGATTTGGGGACATTAAACACTTTAAGTTGTATAAAAGTGAAAATCACAACTGATAGCGCTACTCTTCACCACAATGGTAACAACAACAATAACAGAAACTTCTCAAAATGTCCAACAATGTTAAACATTAACATAAACTACCAACATCTTTCCCTTTGCTGTAAAACACATAAAATAACACTTAATACCTTGAATTTGAATTTACTCTCCTAACGCAGCAAGGCATTGCTGGGAACTACAGATCAACTGCCCAAGGCTGTGTTTCTCAAAAGCATCGTGAGCTAAGTTGATCGTAGAGACCATTGGTGGCAAAGGCTCTACGCTCTACAATCAAAGGCAGTGGATCTAGAGTTCCCAGCATGCTTTGCAAGGGGCTGCTATCTCCTATTGGAGAGTAAATTTAATGTGTTATTTTATGTGTTTCTCAGTAAAGGGAAAGATGTTGGTAGTATGTTATGTTGGACATTTATAGGAGTTTCTGTTACTGAATGTTGCGGTTACCATTGTGCTGAAGAGTAGTGCTTGTGTTCAGGCTGTGGGCACTCATAGATTAATGTTTGTTATATTTAGAGGTTCATTATGTATGTATTGTATAATGATAAACATCAGAGTTAATCCAACTGAACTAAGTTATGTATAAAAATGTCTTCAATTAAATTAGTTTAATTTGCATACAAAGTTTGACTTTACTTCAGTGTTGTGATGTATTTCTAAATGAAACAAAATATTTAATAGAGAGGGTGTTTATTTTAGTGCACCTCCTCTCCATCCCTCGCTTATAGCAGACTGATGGTTGGAGGGGAGTGGTTAAGGATATTCAATCCAAGCTGTCAAACTGACGTCATCAGAGAAGGAACGCCATTCCAGAGCGGAAACACCACAACAAACTAATTTTTTTCTGTGTATTAACTTGCACAGATTGTTCATCACAAGATTAGTAATAGTAGTGCGCCAACAAAGTAAATAGTGTCAATTTTGATTTCATGATGACTTTAAGAAAGTTTCCTATCCTAACCTAACACATTTGACATTGGGACTGGGTCTGATTCAAGGGTTAATTGATTCTCTCTGTACTGCAGTGATGGCACCAGCAATAACTTTAAGCTTTTAAGTCTGCAACAGCACCATAGTGACAATAAGTCTGTTACTTCTGTCCATTTTATTTTTAAAACCAAGGGGAAAGAGAATACAGATTGTCTTTCACAGATAATGTCACAGTAGTCTGTTAAAATGCACTCATGTTTTTATGACAGTAAAAGTCCCTGTTGCCTTTTGTTTAAAAGCTTACCCCATTTAAACTTCCAAGATCCTTGACAAGGTGCTCATCTGTGGCAGGGTTATAGTTGATAACAGCATGCTGTTTATCCACACTCCGAGACTAAAGGTGAAAAATACATCTATATTAGCCATCTTGATGATTCTTCACACTTTTTCACTCCACCCAAACAATACTCTCATACATGTTTGAGGCCTCCCATCTAATTCAGCTGGAAAGGTAGTGCTCTTTTAGCAAAGTAAACATAAGTTGGATCTTTAAAATCATTAAACAGGTCCCACATTTCTGCTCTATGAATCTTACCTGTGTGGCTTGCAAGTACTTAATCTCAAAATATGGTTTTCTCTCATTCATGGAACACAAAAGAGAGATTTTTTTTTTTTTTTATCCTGGCTGCAACAGCTCGATCTAATTTCAAGATCAAACTTTCAATTATGATCAGCAAAGCCAAATCTGTTTACCCCTTTGCTCATTGATTATATGATCAAATCAAGAAATGCATGTTGCAGGTTACATGTTTACTGGTACATGGTAAAAACCTCTTGTAGTTGTAGTTAATGACATAAAAATAGTAGATTCACTCTACAAGTAACGACTGACCATTAGTGACAACACCTTTTTTTTATATATATGATATGTGTACAAAGGTTGTTGAAATCTGAAATTGCTTGCAATCTTTAAAACTCCAGTCATGGAGGACCAGTGTCCTGCTTGAGTTTTTGCTCTAACCAAACACACCAGGACAAGCTAAGGATTTCAAAATTGCTTGCAAATCACAGAGTTGAAGAGCCCTGGGGCTCGTTCTTCGTACGTTGCTTATTACATCCGAGATCAAATGACACATCCAAGATGATATCATCGTGCTAATCATGATCCGGCTAATTGGGTTCTTCGAACACACCTGTTGTTTATGATTAGTATCGCTGGATTGAGTTATCTGAGATAACTGCGCGTTCATGCGCTGGTTTAAAAGGGGATATGTATCGATAGTAGAAACATTGATCAGCAACGCTGCTATTGGCTGTTCAGCGTGGCCAAAGAGCGCGCACAGTTTTTCTCCTCAGCAGAGCAAGATAGTCGAAGTTTATTCGGAATTTTAATGTTTAATCAAAACGCCAGGGAACACCTCAAAGTCTGCAAAAGCCAGGAGAGAGGGCTGGCAAAAAGTAGCAGACAATTTAAATCCGTTAGAAGTGGCCATGTTATTTGTTTTTATCACTTATTAGCCTTATTTGTATTTTAATAATTGCATAATTAATTTGTTCATTGTAATGTCAGAGTCACCACACTAGAACATGGGAACAAATAAAAGTGAAGAACAAAAATATTCTACATAATGGTAATTTTTAGTTATATTATAGTCTCTTCTCTTCTATAAAAGGCACTGTTAAATAAATGGTTGTCTGTTTATAAAAGCAACCAAGAAAAAGGCTGAGAAAAAAAAGAAAGAAAAGATCTTAGTAGCCTACACTGTAAAATAATTTTTGCTGCATTAAATTAAGGCCATATAGTCATTTCAACTGTTAAATCTTGAGTAATGATGAATTGCTTTGACTTGTGAAAGTGAAAACTGATAAACTTATGTTAATGTAAAAATATTTTGCCATGAGTTATTGATCACATGTTTCCCAAGTGTAGTTCATTGTAATGTCATTGTGTTTTCCTCTTTTGTGCAATTTTACATAATACACCAACACTTGAAATATGTGCAGTAAGTGGACATTTTCTAACTTTCCAAAAGAAAGAAAGTATAAGACTCTGTAATGTCCATTTGTTTCCATTGCACTGGACAGTGAATAAACCCTCTCAGATAACTGTCATATGGAGGAACTAGCCTACCTGCAAGTGCATAAATAACTTTACTTAATTTATACTTTTATGCTTTATGGCTGCAATATAAGTTGCAGGATTCCACATCTACAGAAAGGCCTACAGAAGAGTCTGCACAGACAGAGGAGACATGGGCCTACAGGTGGGCAGTGTATAGCCAACTTTTCCTTTTTATTTGTTGAATGAGGCATGTGTATAATATCTCTTGTTGCAGGCACTTGACCACTGGCTTTTCTTTACAAAGAACAATTGAAATAAAACTCAAGGAACTAAGCATATTTGTCTTTTATTAAACATTTAATGAAAAGTGTTTTTTTTTTTTTGGCAGTGTTGTGTAATATGGCACATGCAACAATGTCACAGGCCCTGTCAGGTGTGCAACCCTCAGACTTTTCAGACACTGAAATCTTCCCTTTAGTTAGCCAAAGTTCATTTCATTGTGTGCCCTTGTCCTGGCTAGAGCTGCATTGTAACTGGTTTGGGTCAGGGAATGGGATCATAAAACACCTGTCTGCAGGCAGGAACATGTCATAATCACCTATGAAAAAATGCAGTTCTGTTAGGATCAGCATAAGTGTATGTAATACAGTGAGCTAGGTTAGGTTATGGAAGATTTGTCAACTGCCTTTTTTTTATTTGATATATTATTAATCTGGAATATTAAGAATCACAATAGTAACTGGGCTGCACATTTACATTGTGAATCCCCTTTCTGTTCACATAATCCCCTTCATTGAGTCCTTGATGGCAGTCTATGGTCTAGCCCAGGGATGGGCAACTTCGGTCCTGGAGGGCCACTGTCCTACAGAGTTTAGCTCCAACCCTGAAAAAAACACCTGCCTGTAATTTTCTAGTAATCCTGAGGACCTTGATTAGTTTGTTCAGGTGTGTTTGATTAGGGTTGAAGCTAAACTCTGTAGGACAGTGGCCCTCCAGGACCGAAGTTGCCCATCCCTGGTCTAGCCTATAAGCCTGAGTGACATATATACTGTAATCAGCATGGTCATGATTGCATGATCTTCATAAAAAATTATGATAGTCTAAAAAAAATATAAAATAAAAAAACTGCTTTACAACATTAGGTCTTAAGTGGCTTGGAAATGCCACAAAAAAAAACCTAAAACTGTTTTTACTGTTTTTAAACCTAAATCGCCAGGTAAACTCCGAATGACACGACAGACAGCACTTTCCATAAAGTTCTCCACATCTCCAATAGTGTAAAGGAAAGAGCCACTCGCAAATAATCTTAGGGTACAGTTTGTGCTGTAGTTAAAGCCCGACTCCGACAAGTCGAAAATAAATGTGCGTTTCCAACAAATTAATAATGTAAACGACAATCTCACGAGTCACGAGAAAAAAATATATCTCTCAGAAAGTGCACTACCGCGCTTCCCGTATCAGCTCCGCTTATGAAGCCGGGATCTAATCCTGTTTACATGAAATAAGCCTGCTACCGAGCAGGTTTAAGCTTGCGCACCTGTTGCTATGACAGCAAGTCCAGGATGAGCTTCGAAGAACCAAACAATCCAAGATCATGCCAAATCATCAACAATCAAATCCAGCTAACTGAGTTAGCGACGTACGAAGAACGGGCCCCTGGTCTTCAGCATTTCATGCTCCTGACAGCAATGACATACTCTTTACTTTTTACACTTTTTTGGACTCAGTAACAGTCAGCCAGAATTTGACACATGCGAGTTCCCAAATGTGCATGAAAGGAACTACAGTACTAAACAGTACTGTTTAACCAACAGCAGCTTTCAATTTTGAATTTTATTATTAAAAATTGTATTAATAAAAGATTAATACCTGCTGTTAACAAGCACTGAAGTAAATATAAACACAAGAACTACAACTGACTTCTAGCCACAGCCTTGATGAAACATCTACAGAAGTTGTTACTGAGAATTAACAGAGGTTTAGAAGATGATGATTTATTGAGTTTAGTTTAAGGTCACCATGATGGAGATCATTGTTTGCTTTAGTTGGGCTTTTAACCCTTGACTTTTTTTCAAGAGTTTTCCTTTGGCTGTTGTAATTGAGTGTTTATAAATCACATTTGTTATGGCACAAAATCCAAAAGAAAATCAGGTGTTGATTTTTAAGGATTGATGATAACAATCATTGTTTAGTGACCTGCTTGAGTTAGTTAATTAGTGTACTGATTAATTAAGCAAGCGAGATATTATTAATGTTATTCAAAACTGTTATTCTACAACATAAGAGACAGCAGTTTTATGGCAAGCAGGTAAATTGAAAACAATTTACAAACAATTTGTACTCAAAACATATTCATTGATGGCATTGTCAAGTCTCACACAGACATCAAGAATCAGTATATGAATCTCAACAATGGTGACCATTAAAGGAGACATATCATGCTTTTAAATTGTTCCTTTTTACATATAAATCATACATTTGTAGTCTATATAAAGCGGAACTGCAATGCTTGGGTCTGAATTCCTCATTATTATAGCTCCACAGGCCCCTTTTCTACCCCTTTTCTGATGTGCGTCTGAGAGCAACTCGTTTTGGTGCGGTCTCTTTAAATACAATTGAGACACTTCATACCCCGCCCCCTCTCCATGTTGCAGCGGTTCAACTCCACCCCGTTCGGCCATTTTTGTAGTTTGATAGCAGAGATACGTTTATCTAGCGGCACAGAAACTTTTTATTCACACGTTATTAACAAAATGTCAACAACGGAAGACTTGTCCAGCCAGCCTTACATGTTCGAGCCAGAGTCGGAGCCGGAGCGAGATGAAAATGAAGACGACGAACCTGTAGAACAACGTCTTCATATGGATGTATTGCAATGGTGTGTACTGTATTTAACGTTACACATGAAACTTTGGTCTTCCGACCTTTTACCACCGTGTCGATTTATTTTGATTAATATGTGCGAGGGAGAGAGAGCAAGACAGGATCTAGTTTGGAGACGGTGATGTCTTGTTTACACTTTCGCCTGGCTCTGAAGAGAGAGAGTGGGTCTCTCTCTCTGCTCGTTCTTTCAGTTAAACATGCGCCCTGTCACGCTACATTAGACAGTTCATCTACATTAGACGGTGTAATGAAGCGTGTGGGTTACTACATCCAACAACCGAACATTTTAACTTACCCTCTCGTAACTTCTGCATCCTTTAGCTTGGACTACAAAATTGCAGCGAGAAATAAAAATGGCGGATTGCTCGAAGTGTTGGGCCGGAAGTCAATGTCCTTTTTTGGCAGTTCCGCTGCAAATACTGTGACGTAATAGTTCAAAAAACGTCATAGATAACAGAAAAATCGGAACAGGTTGAAAAATATGACCAAAACAGAATATAAAGATATCAACGAAGCACCTGAAGAGAATAATTTCATATTTTCTGTACTTCTAAACACTCCAAATATACAACAAAATGCATTTAAGGGCTAAAAAAGTGCATTTGGCATGATATGTCCCCTTTAAAAAAAATCATTTTATACTATATGGCTTCAGAAGACTTGCAGAACAATACAAAATAGCTGTATGTGTCTCAAGCTCAAATATGTTGTTGCTGTTATAGTAGCAAGTTTTCTATGAAAGCTCCTTTCTGCCAAGAAAAAGGTAATTGCGACTTTTTATCTCACAATTCTGTCATTTTTTTTCACGGAATTGCAAGATATAAATTTGCAATTGAGAGTATATCTTATATCTTATAGTATATGGTATATTGTGAGTATATTATGGTATATTGTGAGTATATACTTTTTTATCACACAATGGCATTTATATTTCACAATTCTGACTTGTTTCTCAATTGCGAGTTAAGTCCAATTCTGAGGAAACGAATGTTTTATCTTGCAATTCTGACTTTATAACAATTGTGTTTATATCTTGCAATTCTGAGAAAAAGAAAGAAATGGTAACTTGTTTCTGCCACTGAATAAAAAAATACAAAAAGCAATTGCGACTATTAATCTCACAATTCTGACTTTTTTCTCTCGCAATGATGGCAATAATGGCAAGGAAAGCTTCCATTTCTCCTTTATCTTTTATACACATGTTTTTTTATTTGAATTGACTCTAAATAAGTCAAGCATTTGGTAAGGCATGTTACATATAAAAAAAAATATGCACATTTGATCTTTTTTGCTTTCTTGATAATGGTTGAGCAAGCAACACATTTTACTCCAGACTTTGTGGGATCCCATCAAAACTGATATGTTGACTCATTTTGATGCAACAATAGTCTGAGCAGTATTCAGATTTTTATTTTTATTTTATTACATGAATATAATTATATAATAACCTATTTTAAGACTCATTTTTACATCTGAGGCATTAAAATATTTAATGCAAAGTCCTTTATTATGATCTACTTTTTTAACATTGTTAAAAAAAACTGACCCTTGTTCTGTCAGGACCACTATCTCAAATATGATTGGCAGTTGCATACAGTTTGGATTGGCGGTATGGTTCTGTTCTGGGCAAGAACTCCCTGCGCATCCATGCAGCCTAGCATGGATAAGAGCAGAGAGAGCAGCAATAACCCCCCTTAGGGTAAACAGAACAGAACCAACATGAATGTATTGCAGATATCACTAATTCAAGATTTTAAAGTACAACATAATTCGAGAATTTTCAAATGCATAATTCAAGGGGAATCAGAATGCCATACTGACTGACGAGAGGAGGAGCTGGGGATGGAGGAGGGTAATTCGCTCCTGAGAAACGCGATAGCTGCTGATAATACTGAAGGAGCTTATATATGTATACAGTGATAGGCGTCGTATTCCTATAGGTAGACGTGGATCAGCTGAGAGTCAGCTGATGCGAGCTTGACTAACGTGACCTGCCAGAACTGACGCTACGCTTAATTTATCCACTTCAGGAAGTGAGCACTAGGTTTCGGCTCACACCAATGGACCATTACTGACACAAGCTCATAAATCTGTTCTCCCAACAACAGTACTTCAACATGACACAACACAAAATACTACAGCTATAGTGTTTGTACAGCTTTGTAGACCATTTCAGCTATTTCTTCCAGAAGATGTTAAAATAACTACAGATAGTATAGATGTTCAAATTCAAAATTTAACATATTATTTTGAAGAATTATATGTAATTATTAAGTACAGTCTTCAAATGATTTTCATGTATGAAAACTTAAACATGCTTGTGTTCAGCCATGAACCCTACCTGCAGCATGAGCTCGCAGTCCTCCCGTCCAACAAAGATCATTTCCCGTGGCAGACGGTGACGAGTACCAGAGCTGCTGACCAGGAACCATGATGTCACACTCATCTTTGTTGCTCAAAGAAACCCCTTTGCATCCTGTAAAAGATTGTTTCTTGAGAAGAAATACAGGTTTTATGTAATATTTTAATACAAGAAGGAGAAAACTGTTAATTGTACAGTATATTACTGTAAAAATACCATGCACTAAATTGAAACTTGAGTTAACTCATTTCATTTGCAGGAAATCGACTGCCTTAAATTGACCAATAATTTGACCAGTATATACCTGTTTTTTAACTTTCAGTTTGTTACTGTTAAAATACATTTGGTGGGTGTGTCTTTTTATTTTACACTATTAACCCTTTCAACCCGACAGGAAAATCCTGTAGTTTCTACACTACAAAGAGTAAAGTAACATTGACACTGTGTTGCAGTGAGATAATTGAATGAATATGTAAGTGATTGTTGAACATTAATGATGAACACCAGCTGTCAACAAGCAGAATCATTGAAGGAAAGGGGAACAACAAGAACTACAACTGACTTCCAGCCATTACACATTATTAGACTTATTAATTATTTCTGTCATACATCTACAGAAGTTCTTATTGAGACAAAAAATTTCATCTGATTATCTTTCTTTAAAACAAATTATGTGTTTTAGTAAACACTACTACAAAGACCACAAACTCACCTAAAAGCCAAGTGTCAAACTGCCCAACTAAAGTAAACACTAATCACCATAATGGTGACCAAACATTTTCAATAAAACATCAACATCTTAACCTCTGTTGATTCTCAAAAATAACTTCTGCTGAGATATTGCGAGATTTATTGTCTTTTTATTTTCAGTTGATTTCAGGCTTTTATAGTTGTTTCATTTTCTGAGAGTGGAAACATGATGTTGAACCAACATCACATTGTAACATTGATTCAACGCTATTACCATTGATTTTTGGATGAAATTAAAAAAATCAACATTAATTGTGGGAGCAAAAGTGATGTTGAGTTAATGCAGTTTTACCATCCCTGATATAGCCTCTTCATTCATTGATCTTTTTCAGAGATTAATCCTGTATCAAAAGTGTTACATTACCAACATTGTAAAACTACAACAAGAGTTCTAACAACAATCATTTACAATGAAGAATTTTTTAGCCACATCATGCACATAAAAAAACGACATTCTCCGATATCAAAAATCAACACATGAATCTCAACAATGGTGGCAATAAAAAACCCATAAAGTATTCATGCTGCAGTGCATGCTGGGAGTTTTATACTATACACTGTAAAAAACAAAATCCAAATTTTACATAAAATAACTGAATTTTTGATGTTCATTTTCTTTCATTTTAAATTGCACTCAAAACTCTGTAAAATTACAAATAATATCTGTAAAATAAAAATTCAGCTGTTATTTTAGGTATTGTGACATTAATGACAAATTGCAGTAATTCACATTTTTTATACAGAAAATTTACTGTATTTGTTCTGTTTTCTTAAATTACATAAAAATGTATGTAAAATTATAAATATAATCTGTAATTAAACAGTAACAAAACAGTTAAATGATAAAATGGTCGAATGACTGGCAGCCCAAAAAAAAAAAAAAAAAAACCTGTAACATTAAAGTAAAACATCCTTAATTAAATAAACTGAAAAACACTGTTAGTTTACAGGTATATCCTGAATTATCATGATCATAGATGCTATATCATATTATCGTGATCATATCGTGGTGAAAAAATGGTCAAATGACTGCTACGGCTGCCAAACAAAAACTATAAAATTAAAGTAAAATATTAAATTTAAATAATCCAAAAAAACACTGTTATTTCACAGGTATTTCCTGAATTATTACGATCAAATACCTTCATTGTAAAAAAACCTTTTTAAAAAAGGGTCAAATGACTGGCAGCTACGGCTGCCAAACAAAAAAACATAAAATTAAAGTAAAATATGGTTATTTAAATAAAGTGCAAAAGACTTTAACAGAAATTTGATGTCACCATGATGGAGGTCAGTGTTTGCTTTAGTTGGGCTCATGACCCTTGAACTGTTAGATTTTTTCTGGTTGTTTTAACTGTGTTTTTTGATGCACGTTTGTTATGACAAAAAAATCCAGAAAAAAAAGTTATCAGATGGTGTTGGTCACTTAACTGATGATGTTATCAATAATGTGACTGAAATTTTTTGCATGATGATATGAAATTTAAAAAATATATATGTATGTTAAAAAGAAAATGTTTTGAGCTGGGTTAAAATTAATAACTAATATTAAATGACTTAATCAGATATTAGACTTAAGGTAGTATCAATACACTAAAAAGTGAACAAAACCATCTGATATGAGTTTCTATTTGATTCCTACCATAACAAATATGTATCAGAGACACACAGTTGAAGCAGCCAAAGAAAAACTAAAGTTAAAGGGGTCATATAATGTGACGTCAAAAGGTCGAACAGCTTGATTTGAGATGGGGGAAAACAAAAAAATTAAAAAACACTGGATGGATTTTTATCATTTTATGATGGCTGTGTACAGGCACTGCCAACACACATTTCAGTACAATCAACTTGCAAAAGTGCATGTACCATTATATGACCCCTTTAAAACTGAAGGGTCAAGAGCCCAACTAAAGCAAGCACTTATTACCATAATGGTGATATCAAACTGTATTATTTTCAATAATAGAAACCTCTATTGTGCATCTAAACCTCTGTTAATTCTCAATAAGAACGTCAGTATGAAAGAAATAAAGTATGGATTGTGAAGATGTGAAGATGCTGAGATCTTGAGAGATCTGTTAGCGTTTAATGTTCTGTTGGGATTTAAAGAGTTTCTGTATCGTGTGTTTTGTCACCATTGTGCTGGAGAGTAGAGCCTGTGCTGTCAGTCCAGGATGAGCACAGAAACGATGATTGCTGCATGTTGCTTTATTTAAAAGACAGTAACTGTGTAGTTGCTGATTCAGTGACATGTAATCACAGTAAATCATGCATGTAGTTAACCAAAAGTGATTTGCTTTTTACAGTGAATGTGTTTGATAGTAAAAATTTAGGAAATAGTAAAATAATTGTGTTTCTGCTAAAAAGTTGAATAAAGATTTTTGTAAAAGTCTTTTGCACTTTATTTAAATTAGAATATTTTACATTCATTTTGTGTTTTTTGTATGGTAGCCAGTGCTGACAGTCATTTGACCATTTATTTATTTTATTTTTTAATGAAGGTGTTTGATTGTAATAATTCAGGAAATAGCTGTAAAACAACAGTGTTTTTCTGTAAAACATTTAAGGGAAATTTCTGTAAAAGTTTTTTGCACTTTATTTAAATTAGGATATTTTACTTTATTTTTACGGTTTTTGTTTGGCAGCCGAAGCTGACAGTCATTGGCCGTTTTTTTTTTAAGATTTTATTTTTTACAGTGTACTGGAACCCAGCATGCATTGCGACATGAAACGTTTGATTGTCACCATTGTTGAGATTCATGTTCTGATTGTTGATGTCTGTGTATGTCTAAGTCATGCAGAATGATTCATGCACAAAATAAGTGATTGTTGGATCTCATGCTGTAAATTATAGATGCTATAATCAATAAATATAAACTCAAAGATTAGACGCAAGAAGAGATCAGTGAATGTCTTGTATTTTTGCTCATCTCTTCAGTGATTTTGCTTATCAGGTGTTCATCGGTGTCTAAATTCACACGATTCACATAAATGATATTTTGTTTTACAACGGCGAATTTCGCTGAAAGGCGACTAGTTTGCATGCAGATAGCGCTTTTATTTCTAAATATTAACTTGCTTACCATTGTCAACTATCTTCTGTTCCGATTCTCAAATACGTGTAAGTGAGTTTGTTTTGTTGTTTAAAAACCTTTATAAATGATCTTGATCCGTAACGGTAGATGGGCGCCACCATGTTTGTTTGGGCCGCAGTTCAGAGATTCCTGTCTGTTGGATTTATTAAAGCACGTGAATTTATCAGTTTAAAGAAAGGGTTAACCGTTTAAGATAAAAAGACACACCCACGAAATGTATTTTAACAGTAGGCTAATAAACTGTAAGTTAAAAAACACGTAGGCTATATATCAGGTATTTTACTGTAAAAACTTAGCTTTTCTGGGTTACCATTGTGCTGTAGTCTAGAGTAGAGCCTATTTGCTTCAGTCCAGGAAAAGACCAAGATACATTGAGAATATGCTGTATGTTGTTTTATTTAACAGGTGGTGAATGTGTAATTGCTGATCCAATCAAAATCTTTTTATTTAAATTATTTTTAGTGATATCAAATGAAATAAGTTCACAATAATATACTATGTTCATATTATTAGTGCGTTATAAATATCAGTTAATAAATTAAAATGGCAGATGGTCCATTTAAGGCAGTCGCTTCTGACAAATTAAATTAATTAACTGAAGTTTTAATTTAGTGCATGGTACACTGTAAAAAATGATTTTTTGGTGAAGTAAATACTACTGAAAAAAACAATGTAATTTACATGAAAAAGTTAGTTCAGGCAAGAATTAAAAAAACGAAGTAAATTCCATCAGTACTTAATTCAAGCGAGTAGAAATGAAAGCGTAAATATCAACTCAATAAAATTAAGTAAAAAGTACTCAACTTTTCTGATACTGGGGTTCCCATCATGCACTGGACCTTGAATAATTAATGAGGTTCATTTTTCACTGTTTTCCAGCTGTATTTACACTGTTTTATCATTGCTTTTGTTTTCAGGATTAGTAACTTGCCATTTTGTGACATTTCGAGTACATTTTCTGCTCAAAATGACACATTCAAACACAAAAATGATCCATCAAATGTTACCGTCATTGTGTATTGTCTACCAAGTATTGAGGTCTTTGCATTCACATGAGGCTTAACATCTGACATGATGAAGTATAAATTACTTAGATAATCTAAGTAAAGCACATACTATAAATGACTGGTATAATTCAATGTTATTGTTTGAGTGAAATGTAATGCAAAGGAAATTTTAACTAAATTGATATTAATCAACCTTTTACTAGCCAAGTTAAAATTACTTATTTTCTTTGTTACTTTCACTTAATTAGGTTAAGTAAAGTTTACTTAATTCCATATTCCAAATAAATTTAACTTAAAGATTTCTAATTAAAGCTACTGATAAATATGTTTAGGTTTTTACTTGGCAAACTTTGTAAATTTACTAGCATTTTCTGAGTGAAAAAACTTAGCAAGCTTTTTTCAAGTAAATCCTACTCCAAATTTTTTTCAGTGTATTTTTACAGTGACATACAGTAGATTAACGTAAGAACTGTACAATTAACAGTAAATTACAAGCAAAGGTGTCTCCAGTATTTTACCATTAATTTGCGGGACAATGTTTTACAATGTAGGCAGCAATTTGCTGCATGTAATATGGTCAAGCCATCAATAATTCACCTTAATTTAAGGTAATTCATGTACCTATACCCTAACACAGAACTATAGACATAATGTGTTCTTGTTTTAACTGAAGTTCGGTTTCCTCAAAATGGAAGCTTAACAGTTGCACATTTACTGACAGTTTTAATACATTATTAGATAAGACAGCTGTCTAAATAACATATTACATCGAAATAACAGCCAATTTTTCAGATTTTATTTGAAATGTAGGAGATATCTAAACAGCAGATAAAACGTTTTTTTTAAAGATATTTTTAAAATGTGCCAAAGACATGTAAGAAGCTATGATATTTCAGCAGGCCTGCAGATAATTCATCTTTCATCTGTTCGTCTCAAAGAGACGATGCTATCAAATTTTCATATCATACACACGCAATTTTCATGCTATTAGTGGACAATACGATTCAGCATGCACGCATAGTTCTTGTATTTTATGTCACATTTGCATTAAATCGGGCCTGTCTGCTCCATGCGATCATACAGTAAGTGAGTCTGAGCAGCAATGGGTTGGTGATGGAGGATCAGTTGCCGTCGCAAGAGAGACGCCTTCTGCTGCCTTATTTCACTCTCTCCTCCACAATTACATCAGACATCAATGTTACATCAGTATACGTCAACCAAATCCACGAATTTACAGATATTGAGCCATATTGATTATGGTAGAATTAAGACATCTCCGATCTGAATTTATTCGCGTAATTCAAGCGCATATCAAACTCTCATGTACATGAATCGTTATGAGGTAGCAAAACATGAACGTTTCTGTATTGTGAAATAGAAAGCCTACATCTAGTGCGCATCTGCTCTTTCATCCACAGCCTCTGATGACACTGAATATCCTCCGACCTTACCTACTCGACTCCAGATGCGCTGATCTCTCCCAGATAAACGAATCAAACGTCTTTTTCTTGCTTTCCCTAATGTGATAGGCGCTTCCCCGGCTGCACCGTTATTCTGTGAAATCCAGTTTAAAGGTCGTGGATTCTCATCAGTTTTGTGGTTCCATGTAGACAACACCCTCTCCCATTAGACACGGATCATGCTGTCATGGCATCTGCGTCCAGCGCCGCCACCGGTGCATGTGTACAGCAGAGACTGCAACACCAGCGCCTGAACAACCGCGCACTCGCGTGGGGGATCAATATAAATATAAAGCTGGCCGTGCTTATTGCAGCTATTAAAGAAAATGTGCATTCATTCCAAACACTTTATAGCTAACTTCAAATTTGATAAATATTCAACATATTCTTTTTTTCTTTTCTTTTTTCAGTCCATATTTCACCACAAATATGAATTTTCTATTGCTTTTTTTAATGAAGAATATGGGTAACCAAAAATTTAAAGGTATTACCGAAAATGTATAACACTAACAATTTTACAGGTTGATGCAGGCAAAGGACAGATTTAAAGGAATAGTTCACCCAAAAAATTAAAATTCTGTCATTGCACCCTCAAGTTGGACCCCATTTCCTTCCATAGTTTTTTTTTTTTTTCTTTTCTTTTTTTTCCATACTATGGAAGTCAATGGGGCCCATCAACTGTTTGGTTACCCATATCTTCTTTTGTGCTCAGCAGAAGAAATCAATTCTTACAGGTTTGGAACAAACTGAAGGTGAATAAATTATGACAGAATTGTAAACAATACTACAGTTTAAAATAATGGATTAATTAAAATTTCTATGATCATTTAACCATAATCGTGCAATATTTCATTAATTGTGTTTATCATGGGCCATAATTTTATTAATATGCTGTCATAAATTACACCGTATTTTGTTCCTGTGCTGTAATCCAAATATTTGGGATATTATGCTTTTGTGTGACAAACTGTTGTAGAGTGAGATTTAAAAGTTGTATGTGAATATTTATAACAGTCTAATGGGGGCAGTCTAATGCAGTTCAAGTTTAAAAAGCAGCAAAGAGCCTGTTGTTTGTGCATGTAAATCCAGCTGTGATGCGGTTGATTGTACTGTTTGCTGTTGAACTCACTAAGTAAATGATCAATCTTTAATTCTTTAAATAAAGTTTTTTTTAATCTCTCTCAAGTTATTACAGGAACAGATCCAAATTCAATTTTATTCAGGGATATTTATCTCCTTCCTCTCTTCTGATCGTAAAAAAAGATCAATGACTGTCAGCTACGACTGCCAAACAAAACCGTAAAATTAAATTAATTAAAGTACAAAAAACGTATACAGAAATTTTTCTTTAATGTTTTACAGACAAACACTGTTATTTTACAGGTATTTCCTGGATTAATTCAAATGACTGGCAGCAACATAACATTAAACACTAACAGATCTTGAGAGATCTCAGCATCTTCAGTTCAAAAAGTCCAGATTGACTTTATTTCTTTTATAAAAAAGTTCTCATTGAGAGGTTTAGGTGTGGATGTCTAATTGAAAACAATACATTTTGATGTTACCAATATGGTGATCAGTGTTTGCTTTAGTTGGGCTCTTGACCCTTGACTTTTTAACATTACATTGTATATCACCACAATGGCGACATCAATGTTTATTATTTTCAATAAAACATCAACATCTAAACCTCTGTTAATTCTCACTAAGAACTTTAGTATGAGAGAAATACAGTCTGGATTGTAATAAGTGAAGATGCTGAGATCTTGACAGATCTGTTAGTGTTGGGATTTAAAGGGTTTCTGGTATGTCTGAGTTTTGTGGGACACCATTGTGCTGAAGAGTAGAGCCCAGGATGAGCAGAGACATATTAACTTGCTTGCATATTGCTGCATATTGCTTTATTTAAGAGGCAGTAACTGTATAGCTGCTTATACAGTACCATATAGATACATTAAGTCATTCATTCACTTCATTTCACGTCATTTCAGACACTTGACGTTGATTGCACACTTAGAAAACATGCAATGGCTGACCCCGAAATGAGCACGCATCTAGAGCGCTTTCCATCATAAAACCAATTTTTCCCAATTGCTGTCTTACACAACATACAGGACCACATCATTGCAAACATTTCTGCATTTCAACAAAGTTTGCTGCATAGAAACTACAGATGCAAAAACAAAAGAATTCCAAAAAGAGACTTAAATGCCAAACACAACTCAGAACTTACTCCTTTCTTCAATATTGTAAAAAGCAACATAGAACATTCATCAACAACACAGAGCTCACAACCAAAGTCGCTGCTCTGCACCCAATTCACGCTCAAAAAGGCGCATCATGAGTTGATAGAGAAGCACTTTCAAAACACATTTCCAAGCAAAGACCTATAGAAATGATCCCTGAAAATATAGTCTTAACGGTTTATCGAAACTCAATCTGCATTCCATTCTGCTGCGCCTCTCCTCTAAAATGGTTTTGCGTAGTTGAATTCTGTGGGCTTTAAAGTTTACGTGACATTTTAGCACATTGGACCAAATGCAGAAAGGACTTCCACAATCTCTTTGAAGCCTACTATTAAGATATGTGGAAGACAAACAACAATCCATAATGTCATACTTTTTTGCAGCATAGCTACCCGTGTATGCTTTGTAGTTCACTTGTTGAAGCTAAATGTAGAAAATCTTTTAGAAGAAAAGTCACACGCACACAAACAATTCTTTATGTAGACATTTCAGAAACGTGACGTCGGTTGCGCACTTAGAGAACATGCTAAGGCTGACTTCGAAATGCGAAACGAACCGTGTCAGGCCTGTTTTTTCCATAAAACCTGATTTTTATCTGCTGTCTTATCCGAGATACAATACCACATCGTTTTAAACATTTCATGTTTTTGCAGTGATGTGGTATTATCTCTTGGATGAGACAATGTTGGCTTTATATAAAGGACACTGTGACACGGGCCCCAAGACGAGGAGCAGTTTAAGCTGCCACAAAACGGGAGCCGAGTTAACAGAAATGATCTTTTATTTAGTCAAGAACTTCGGAATTTAAACTGGAACATAGGTTCCTCCCGGGCTGTGGTATCCGTGGCGACTTTGTTCCCCACATCTGTTTCAATGCTAGGCCACCTTTAAGGGGGAAGACAGTACTGAAGAAAGGCAAAATCATTAAAGAAAATGATCTTTAATGAAGTCTTACTCTTCATCCAGTTTCTCTCTAACCTCTTAGTCAGAGTGGAACTGATGGTGGAAGTGTCAACTGCAGGATCAATCATAATCCTATTTGAATCGGATTAATCCTAATTTATTTGCCAATTTTTTATTGTTTGTCGGAAAAATGAAATATGAAATATTTTATTAATATGATTTGTGGGCATTAGTGAATCTTCTGATAAGTTTTGTTTGGCTCTCAACCTTGGAGTTTCAACTGGACTACCCAGTCAACACGTTGATTTCTACAAATGATCACAATGTGAGGGCACAGTGAGCTAAAAGTGTAACCTCACAGCACACTCACTGTGTGCTCATATTATGGCCACATAACTGGGGTGGCAGTGGCTCAGTGGTTCATGTAGGTTGTCTACAAACCGAAAGGTTGGTGGTTCAATCCCCGGTTCCACCTGAAGTGTCGAGGTGTCCATGAGCAAGACACCTAACCCCAGCTGCTCCCGACGAGCTGGATGGCGCCTTGCATGGCTGACACCGCCGTCGGTGTATGAATGAGTGAGTGAATGGGTGAATGTGAGGCTATGTAAAGCGCTTTGGTGGCCATAGGTCTGTGAAAGCGCTATATAAATGCAGTCCATTTAGTAAGATTTTGGTTGAAAATTAAAATTGGGTTGACGTCTTAAACATTTGATGTCAGGCTCCAAAGTCATTAAACAACTCCACAAACAGCATTACCAGCTTCACTTATTACTAACAAGACTTTATTTCTGTCATATGTGTACAAAAGTCCTTATTGAGATTAACAGAGGTTTAGATGTTGATGATTTATTGAAATTAATAGTTTTGTTTGATGTCAACATTATGGTGATCAGTGTTTGCTTTAGTTGGGCAGTTTGAGTCTTAATGCTAGTTGTTCTCTGGCTGCTCTAACTGTTTGTTATGGCAAGAACAATAAGGAAAAATGTGATCAGATGATGTCAGCTACTTGATAATGATATAATCATCATGTAGTGCTCTGATCAGCTGATCTCTTCTAGACACATGTGTTATTATTTTCATATAATTTATATATTATTTTCATATAATTATTTTCATAAAATAATGTTTCTATAGTATGATTCTACAGCATGACATCCAACAGTGTTTAAATAAGGAAAACTGTATTATAATAAATAGAAAACTAAACAATTTGAACTACTGTATCATTTAGACACACTCAAACCTCAAGAATCAGCGCGTGAATCTCAATAACGGTGACATGCGTCATGGCGCAATGCATTCTGCATTGTGCAAGGCCAAAGAGCCCAACTAAAGCAAACACTGACCTCCTTTCAAAGAGGAACAGACTTCTTTTAAGAGGTTCAGTCCTGTGTCTGCTGGGAAACTTCCCACTAAAACTTTATTATTATTCCCACTAAAACTTTATATTTTTTTTAGAGAAACATTCACAATTTTAGAATGGAGTGTATCAATACAAAATGTTTCATTTTAGCGAAGTAGAAAAACATTTAAAATATAAAAGCAAAGTTTTAATATATATATATATATATATATATATATATATATATATATAGAGAGAGAGAGAGAGAGAGAGAGAGAGAGAGAGAGAGAGAGAGAGAGAGAGAGAGAGAGAGAGAGAGAGAGAGAGAGAGAGACCAATTTGAAGGTTTCATTATGGGGATTCTCAGAAATGTTTGGTCTGTGCAAATTTTGTTAGCTGTTTATCTAAGGTGTAAAATGCTGAAGTCTGCTTGTCATGTTATTCATTGTTATGTGACTATGAAAGAAATCTGCATTTGCAGCTTATTCTTTGGAGGGTGTAGGGGGACAAATCATATAATTGCCAAATATGCCAAACTGTTGACTTCAATGAACTGCAGCACTGTTTTCAAAATGAAGGGTCTGGAAAGATTAGTAAAGAATTCCTTGAAATGCAATTCTTACATGGATTAATTTACAACATTTAAAACTACATAATAAATATTGGGTACCATGAAACATGTAAACAAAAACAAAAAACTTTTACATTTTAAAAGAAGGCTAAGCAGGTAGATTGTTTGACAATTTTAGTTTGTTTATGCAGTTTAACTATGTCCTGCTATAATAACAAACTCACATGAAGACAAACATCAGTATTGTTTCTTGACGATTGATAGTCCTGAATGGACTGAATGACAGATCTTATAAATTATAAAATGCACTGACATAAAAAAAATAAAAAAAACTTTATTACCACTAGCTGAAACCATCAGTACATGGCTGTAGAGTTTCATTAAATAGTGCTGTACTCAATGGTGCAAAACAACCTATTATACTGAATGTCTAAATGGAGCTGTTCTGTTTGAGAAAACTCTGGGTAACAGTATTTACCTTTGAAAGATTATTCTAATAAAAAAGGAATTAAAAAAAAAATCTCAATCTTTTCTCATTTCTCATAAACTCCAACATAAGTCTCCATCTGTAATTCATTATTTCTTTGGTATTCAGGTAATATTGTGTCCGACACAAACCATGATACACTACATTCATACATAAGGACCACATTTTTAAGTACAACTAAAGAAGAAAGAAGAGAATAAAGAAAGTATTACAGATTTGGAACAACATGAAGGTGAGTAAAGAATACAAATTTTAATTTTTGGTTGAACCTTTCAAATTTAAGAAACAATGTGCATTTGTGAGATGCTAGCATAATCCTCAATAAAGAATTTGACTGAATAATAACCACTAGTGAAATCTTTAAAGTGTGAATCCAGTATGGGAAGGGTGGTAAAGAAGTGGAGTGTATCAGTGGGGAATGTTTTTGTGCAGAAAGTAAATAGTAATAGAAATATTTCGCCCCAAAATGAAAATTCTGTAATTTATTCAACCTTCAAATCTGTATGGCTTTCTTTCTTTAAGTATGCTTTAATAATTCAAAGGCGTAATGTTCAAAAATGTACTGGCAACTCTTCCATATAATAGAAGTGAATGGGGACTGAAAGCAAAAGCAAATGAAACCCATTATTAGTTATGCTGTCTACACTGGATGTGGCGCAACACAACAAGAAGTCAAAAGTAAACTGATGCTCCATTCTATTTCTGGCACACTCCACATGCTTACGCTACTTCTGACAACAGAACAAATGGATTTGGAGCGTTCACTATGACACATCCAGTCTAGGAAGCCTCAAGCTGTTGTGCCTTGACGCCACAATGGTCGTTCTCAATGTGGACATGAGGCCTGTTGCATGAAGCCGGTTTCAGTTGCTACCCAGGTAAATTTAAGATTAATTTCAGCAAACTCTCAAGAAGGTGGATTGGTTTTTAGCGGTTCATCGCCATGGTAACTTATGCTACACGGCCAGAGCAGGTTTTATTCTGGGTTTGAGATCACAAACCTAAACTGGACCAATCAGCTGTGAGCAAAGTGACTTCACACGCACACACACACACACACACACACACACACACACACACACACACACACACACACACACACACACACACACACACACACACACGCACACACACATATATATGTGTGTGTGTAATGCCATAAAGCCACTCCCCCTGTATCTCTTACTCCAAATTAAAGCAGTTCATAGTGAAAGAATTTAGACAAAATTGTCTGTATTTTGTGGCAAATTATTTATTATATTTATATTATATGAATTATAATTATTTATAATTCATATACAATTCATATAATTAGCCTATTATATGAATTAACAATTAACATTAAACTTTGCATTTAAATTAATATACAGTAAATATCTACATATAAATACAAGCTTTAATATAAAGCTTTTAAACTGATTAAGCTTAAGTGTTTTCTTTTGAACTCTTCGTGAACATATCAATTATTATTTAAATTAAATTGATTCACTTGCATTTTTCATAACGATCTCTTAATCCTCAGCAGAAAAGTGAATTGTGCTGCTCTCTTAATCAAACTGATGCTCTCCGTATTTCGTGTGATTGGCTGTTCGCTGCAAATGACACACTTTCAGGTGCTCCTGCTTCAGAGTTAATCATAAACTCTGGATCAAACTCTGAGTTGACAGAGAATGTTTATATCAGCGTTGTCAGCCTACCGAACCTGATCTAAACCTTACAGAATGAAAATATATACATATATTTATGATCAATATATTATATGGTGTAAATATACTGAAAAATATATTAAATATTTTTTATACATTTTTTAAAATATATTATTTATTTATTTATTCATTTATTTATATATTAAATGCGTTAATATATTGTGTTATATATAACAATACATGTAATAATACATAAGGATTTGCCACATATGTTGGAAAATATATTTACAATACATTTACTCTGTAATACCGTTCAGGGTACTTACAAAACGTGGAAAATAATTGCCTTAAATTTCTCCAAGGATATTTTACCCAAATATAAGCTTAAATATAAAAACATGCAAAAGAGTGTCTGGAAAAAAATAAACTATGCATTCATTTCTATTTATCAAACTGAAACTTAACTGAATAAATAATTTAAAAAAAACATCAGCTTAACAAAGAGGTTAACAGATCACTGCAAAAGATAAATGCCTTTTAAATAAAGCAACATGCAGTATATCATCAATCTTTCTTGATCTTCTCCTGGACTAAAGTACAGGCTCTATTCTTCAGCACAATTGTGACACACAAAACTCAGACAACAGAAACCCTTTAAATCCCAACAGAACATTACATACTAACAGATCTCTGAAGATCTCAGCAGTGGAAGCTTAAACAACAAAAACAGCTTCACTTATTACCAACAATTTGACTTTATTTCTGTCAGACGTCTATAGAAGCTCTTATTTAGAAGTAACAGAGCTTTAGATGTTGATGATTTATTGAAAATAATATAATTTTACAGTTACCATTATGGTGATCAGTGTTTGCTTTAGTTGGGGTCTTGATTTTTGACTTCATAGCTTTAGATTTATCTGAGTGCTGTAACTGTTTATACAACATAGACATTACAGCTTAATAAGGCATGATGAAATTGGTGTATAATCTGTTGGGTTTTTATTGATCATCATTCATGACATAATGACATAATCATCATTAATTATACACATAGAGTCACAGATCTCACCCCCAGGTTTTTCCACAAAAATCTGTTAAATCATTCAATGCGCTTGAACGTTGTATTATAAACACTGTTGTATCTGATTTCCATAATATTGCTGATCCTCTTGCTACAATATCAGTGTTCATAATCCAAAATTTAAATGCATCAAATGATGTAACAGACTTTTGTGATAAACCTTGGGATGAGATATGTGACATGTGAGTATAATTAATGATGATTATGACAACAGATTATCCCAAAAAATTCTCTTGGATTTTTTTAGCAATATGACTGTCTTAAACACAAATTTTCAGCAATCAGAGGAAAACTAATGATAAAAAGTCAAGGGTCAAGAGCCCAACTAAATCAAACACTGATCACCATAATGGCGTCTAGAAACGTTATTCTTTTCAATAAATCATCAACATCTCTGTTAATTCTCAATAAGAACTTCTGTAGATGCCTGAAAAAAATAAGATCAAACTGTTAGTAATAAGTTCTGCTGAGATCTTCAGAGATCTGTTAGTATTTAATGTTCTGTTGGGATTTAAATGGTTTCTGTTGTCTAAGTTTTGTGGGTCACCATTGTGCTGAAGAGTAGAGTCTGTGCTTCAGTCCAGCAGAAGACCATGAAACACTGATGATATATTGCATGTTGTTTTATCTAAAAGGATTAAATATTGCAGATCTGTTAACTACAGCAAGCTGATGTTTAATAAATACAAATAAATGCCCAGTCTATCATTGTCCCAGCACTCTTTGGTACGTTTCTATATTAGAAACTTATGATTTTGAGTAAAACATCCTTGAGAAATTTAAGACACTTGTTTTCCACATGTTTTCTAAATACACTCAATTTATGACATTCTACAGTGTTAATTTATCCTAAATAATGGTAAAAAAAAGCGTACATTTCTTATGTATTATTCAATATATTATAATATATAACACAATATATTAATGCAATATATAATTTAATATATTTTCAATATATTTACAAAATATATTATATTGTTCATAAATATATGGGAATATATTTTCGTTCCGTAAGGGAAACCACGTTGGATTTGTATGTTTTTGTCAACTCTAAACCTACTCTGAAGCTCAAGTTTGTTCAACTAGCTTCCTGCAACAGGCCTATGGTGTCAAGCTCCACAAATGACAGAACTAAAGTTTTGCCCGGATATTAAAAAATAAGGAAGATAGTTATACATATTTGGAATAACTTAAGGGTGAGTAAATGATCACAAATTTTCTGGGTCAACTATTCTTTTAAGGGGTTATTTATGCTGTGCCACTGGCAGAATATGAGAACTGAGGGAAGTGGGGCCTTCTATCACTGTCAAAAGACTCCATGTTTTCATCTGGAAAAAAAGAGAAAATGAAATGAATTATTCTTTTTCATTTTATATCATTATAAAGCAACCTGTAAATCACCACTAGATGGCGCCTTCGTTATCAACCAAATATCTGTTGATTGAGAGTTACTGTAAGCATGTAGTGTAATGTCACCTTGGCCTGGGGGTGTGATGGTGATGGTCTGCCCTGTAAACTCCACATCAAAATAGCGAGTGTCTGTTTCTGAGGTTACCTGAGGCTTAAAAGGTGGAACAAGCTGTGGAGAAACAGAAAAACAATATTATACTTGAGTGACCTCTACCTGAAGGCATATTGTAGCATCCTACATAGCAACATTGTGACGTCCCAGATCCGGCCCACATCTGACACATGTGGAATGATGATCTGGCCCGCATGCAGCGTGGAATGACGGCCCTTTGGTGGCTCACTCCTGTTTACCAGATCTGGGCCACAAGCAGGCCATGGCAATGCCTTATGTCTGCCAAGAGCAAAATAATTAAACCAGAACTGAACATTATCTGAGCCACAAAATCTGTGTATATTAAATATGATGTCATCTCAGCCTAAATAAGCATGTTAACAATAAGAATCAATGAATGAAAGTAGAGAACAGAAAAAGAGACGAGCAGAAACACAAGAACTACAACTGACTTCCAGCCACAGCTTTAGATGAAATCAACTGAAGAGAAAAGAAGACATTAAATCTCTCAAGATCTCAGCAGAGGATTAAACAACTCCAGAAACGGCAATACCAGCTTCACTTATTACTAACCAGATTGACTTTATTTCTGTCAGACGTCTACAAAAGTTTTTATTAAGAATTAACTGGGTTTTTCATTTGTAGTCACCGTTTCCATTAATTGGTCTTTTAACTCTTATTATATCTTTTATCATTTTTGGCTGCTATGACAGGGTGTTTGTTAAACACATTTGCAGTAGTAAAGAAAGCTAAAATGAAATGACATTAGGTGATGGTAGTTACTTCTTGATGGCTTTAAAATCATCATGAAATCAACAAACATATGCACAATAAATTAATCTAAGCTGACACACACAGATATCAACAATGGTGACAATCAACAAAATATTTAGATAATCAACGCTGAACATCACAAAAAAGCTACTAAATGTCACAACAAAAACAACAGCAAAAAATAAAAGCAAATATTTAGAATTAAACAAAATAATAGGACAGTTCAGCTGCATAATTTATTCATGCTGCAGTGCATGCTGGGAGTTTTGTACTATGCTGGTATTTGATTGTCACCATTGTTGAGATTAATGTGCTGATTGTTGATATCTGTGTGTGTCATTAACTCTATTAATTTTCAATGAGAATTTCAGTAGACATCTAACAGAAATAAAGTCAGCCTGTGAAGCTGGTAATGCTGTTTGTGGAGTTGTTTAAACGTTGTATCAGCGATTTCAGGCCCAAACATAAATAATATATGCACGAGCGCAAAACCTCACAACACCCCTGTCAGTGATTGGTTGGAACACTATTTATTTTGGTTTTGAGTGGTGGTGAAACCAACTGTTTTTGTGTGCAGATCTCAGAGCCTAGGCTGCCTATAGAGACGCGTTTTTTTGACGACCTGCTTATGGGGCGGGCAGCTAGCGGATCGTTAGGAAAGATTAGATGAATGTGATCATTTATGTTTGGGCCTGAAATCGCTGATACAACCTTTAATCCTCTGCTCAGATCTTGAGAGATTTAATGTTTTCTTTTATCTTCAGTTGATTTCATCTAAGGTCTAAAGTCAGTTGTAGTTCTTGTGTTTCTGCTCTTCTTTCCTTCAGTGATTCTGCTTATTAAGGCTGAAATGACTCCATATTTAATATACACACATTTTGTGGCTCAGATAAGGTCCAGTTATGGTTTATACTGGTTTATGCTGGCAAACAGGAGTGGGGCCACCCAAGGGCTGTCATTCAACGCTGCATGTTGGCCAGATCATCTTGTGCCAGATTTGGGCCGTCACAATGTCATTATGTGGCATTTTGTCAATGACTACATGCTTTTATTATTATTCACCTTCTTCTCATAAACATCTTGCCACTCAATGCCTTCAAAGAACTTATGCTGCATGATTTCTTTTGCATCATCTGGACCTCCACCTAACCTGCAGACAAAAACAACAACCCAAGAAAAGATAAACAAACACCTGATCAGCCAGATTCCCTGGTTACCTTTAAGGCCTCTTCCAATAACAACTTTCAGAGAACTGTTAACAAAATCACACACTCATATGCAAAAGTATGCTTTCACTTATTTTTCATAGTCACTTTTTTTTTTCTGTTACAACAAAGCAATTCCTTAAAACATAATAGGGCTTTTCACACCCTGGGTCATTCTAAACACCGGGTAAATGTAATCCTGGGTTTGGGTTATTTTGCTTCATGTTCACTCTGCTCATAATTTACCAAGTGTTAAAAATGAATCCTGCACTGAAAAAAACAGTGTTTTTAACAGTGAAAGTAAAATTTACTTAATTTTTCTTTGGCAAGTTTTTGCACAAACATTTTTTAAGCAAATTTCACATATGGAATTAAGTAAACTCTACTCTACTAAATAATCTTAACTGGGCTAGTAAAAGGTTAAGAAATATCTATTTAGTTTAAGTTTCCTTAACAATACATTTCACTCAAACAATATAACACACTTTTAAAGTATATGCTATACTTAGAAATATCTACATAACTAATATAACAGATATTGTGTAAGCCACCACATTTACATATCAGTAGTTAAGTGAAAAGTGAACGCAGAGACCTCAATACTTGGTAGACAATACACAATGACGGTAACGTTTGATGGATCGTTTTTTTGTGTTTGAATGTGTCATTTTGAGTAGAAAATTAACTCCAAATGTCACAAAATGGCAAGTTACTAATCCTAACATCAAAAGCAATGATAAAACAGTTTAAATACTGCTGGAAAACAGTGAAAAATCAACTTCATTTATTATTCAAGGCCCAGTGCATGATGGGAACACCAGTATCAGAAAAGTTGAGTAATTATACTTTATTTTATAACGTTGATATTTATGCTTTCATTTCTACACGCTTGAACTGAGTACTAATATAGAATTTACTTATTTTATTAATAGGTTTGTGTTTGTCTCAATGAAGGGGTTTAAAACTTCTTGTACACAGATTTAGTTTTTTATAATAAATACTCCAGCTTTTCTGATTAAAATGCTGCAGGATCTCAAGTGATAGAAATCCTGGATGGTTATGATCATGTAAAATTGATACCAGAGACTAGTCCATAAAATAAATCAGGCCACTACATTATGATAATATCTTTATTATCAAGTAGCCAATTATTAAGTTATGACTGGGTAAGATATTAGACTCAATGGAGGTCAGTAGTCTGAGCTTTTAATTTAATTGTGACAATAATATATATAGTTTCATGTGAAAATGGGAAACAATAATATATATAGTTTCATGTGTTGGATTGCTCCTGTGTGCCTTGTTGCTACTACTGCTGCTGTTGAGATGGTTTGCGTCTGTAAGCTTTGTATATCTTTCTGTTTTGAATCATTATTTACTCTCATTCCTTGTTGTTTATACTGCTAAATATAGCTTACTCAACACCACACATTAACCTGACATCGTTATTGCTAGCACAACACGCTAGTAATTCGCTAGCCTGTTAGCGTGCCATCCGTGCGCTCTTTATTTATTTATTTTTTCTCTCCCACGCTCGCGCCTTTTACAAGTTCATCAAACCTTAGGTGAGTAGGATCAGTCAACAAACACAGTGAGTCATGTCATCTTCTCCTCTTATTGTCACTTGCACTTCATGTAACATGTATAGCATAGCCTTCTCTGTCAGCACAGAATTTACATGTGATAAATGCAGGGAGATAGTCAGGCTGGCGGAGAAGATTTCAGAACTAGAGACACGCATCCAAACTTTAATCAAGGTTAATTGTAAGAGTGCAAGGGCTTTAGATACTGCTTTGGATGTGACTAGCTTAGTGAACTCTGTAGATTGTTCGGTTCCGGCTGTAGTAGAGCCCGTGCAGAGTTGCAATTGGGTGCAATTGGGTGACGGTGAGACGCTGTAGTCGCAGGACAAAATACCGCTCTTCCGTTCCGATAACCATAACAAATAGATTCTCCCCACTCAGTGAAACTCCCAGTGTGAATCCTGTTGAATGTGCCCTAGTTATTGGTGATTCTATTACACGTAACGTGAAAATAAAGACACCAGCCACTGGTGAGAAAATGTGATCAGATGATGTCTGACATGTGAAATGTGATTCACATGTTTGCCGGGAGCCAGAGCGCCTGACATCAAAGCAAATTTAAAAGTGCAGGCTAATGCTAATCTTAAATTCTCTAAGATTATTATTCACGTTGGCACTAATGATGTTCGACTCCGCCAGTTGGAGATCACTAAAATTACCATTAAAGAGGTGTGTGAACTCGCAAGTATGATGTCAGGCACTGTAATTTGCTCTGGCCCCCTTCCTGTTCGCAGGAGTGATGAGATACTTAGTAGATTGTCCTCACTTAATGGCATGGCTGTCTAAGTGGTGTCCGCAAAATAATTTAGAATTCATAGACAATTAGAAAAGTTTTTGGGGCAGACCTGACCTGTTGAAAAGAGATGGTATTCATCCCTCCTGGGATGGTGCTGGGATGGTCTCTAGTAATATGGCACATAGTCTTAGAGCTCAAACATGAATTGGGGCTCAGGTCAGGAAGCAGACAGTCTGTCTCACGTCACCAAGGTCAGATAAATCACATAGAGCCTCTTTCACCTAGATATCATCATATAGAGTCTGTGCCTGTTCCCCGAATTAGGAAATACAAAAAACTTCCAAACCCATCTAAGGTTAAAAATGTAATTGATGTTCAACAAATAAAAAAACAGATATAATACAAATGAGCAAATTATAAACCTTACTTCAGAAGCACTTATTGTTAAAGATATGTAAGAAATTGTAGTCTGCCTCGACCCAGATTCCACTCCTAAATATATTTTAGAATGAGCTCGTCCCCAAAATGGCTTAATTATCATATAGATTAAGGCAGTCAAGTTATATTGTTTCTTGACCATTTGGGTTGATTACATCCTGAGCAAATGGTAGTCAATTGTAGAATGGGAATGGGTGTGGGACACAGAGAACCTTCTCAGACAATGGGGTGTCTCAACTTCATTAACATACAGACCACAGCTGTTACAACAAGGGCAACTTAATTTACATTAAGAGTTGTAAACTGTAACAGGATAAAAGGTTTAAGATTTGGATGTTCTGGGTTCATTCTGACGCCGGTGAACCCAAGGTGCTTTGTGTACCTTGCCACTGCTAAGCTGTAATAAACTTCATTTTTGAGATCTTCGACGTCCACGTAATTTTTTCTTACAGATATGATTACAGACTATAACCTAGATGTGCTGTGTTTGACAGAAACCTGGCTAAAACCAAACGATTACATGACTTTAAATGAGTCCACCCCACAAGATTACTGTTATAAACATGAACCTCGTCTGAAAGGCAAAGGGGGAGGTGTTGCTGTAATTTATAGTAATATTTTCAGAATTACTAAGAAGTCTAGTTTCAAATATAATTATTTTGAAGTGTTGGTGCTTAATGTAACAATATATAGTGTAAATGTAAAATCACGTTTGACATTTGTGCTGGCTACTGTATAAAGGCCACCAGGGCACCATACAGACTTTCTCAAAGAATTTGCTGACTTTCTATCAGAGTTAGTACTGGCTGCAGATAAAGTCATAATTGTTGGTGATTTTAATATACATGTAGATAATGAAAAATATGCATTAGGATTGGCATTTAAAGACATTCTTAACTCTATTGGAGTTAGACAACACGTGTCAGGACCTATTCATTATTATAATCATACTCTAGATCTAATATAATCACACAGAATCGATGTTGATGCCGTTGAAATTCTGCAGCAGAGCGATGACATCTCAGATCATTATCTATTCTCGTGTAAACTTCATTTAGCCAAGGCTGCAAAGCTGACTCCGTTGTTACAAATATGTCAGACCTATCACTTCTGCCACTAAAGATTGCTTTATTAATAATCTTCCTGATCAGTTTCATCATCTCAGCATCCCAGATAGCTTAGAAAAACTTGATATTGCGACAGAAACTTTTAACTCTCTCTTTTCCAGCACTTTAGACACAGTTGCTCCGTTGCGCTTAAAGAAGATTAAAGAAAACAGTCCAACGCAGTGGTACAACGAGCACACTCGGGCCCTTTACTCTGGCCCAGAAAAATGGAGCGCAACTGGAAGAAAACAAATCTAGAGGTATTTCGCATTTCATGGAAAGAGAGCTCGATTGCATACAGAGAGGCCTTAAAAGCTGCTAGATCTGCTTATTTTTCAACCCTATTAGAAGAAAATAAACAAAACCCTAGGTATTTATTTGAAACAGTGGCTTAACTAACGAAAAATAAAGCTTCAAGCCCAGAAGTTTCCAAGAAGCACAGCAGTAATGACCTTATGAACTTCTTCACTTATAAGATTGATAATATCAGGGAGAAAATTATAACTATGCAACCGTCTACTACAGTATCGCATCAGGGAGTGAAAAATTCGATTCATTCATTACTATAGGAGAGAAAGAATTTTCTAAACTCGTTAAATCATCTAAATCGACAACATGTATGTTAGACCCTATACCGACTAAGCTACTGAAAAAAGATGCTTCCAGAGGTCATAGATCCTCTTCTTAATATCATTAAGGCCCTGTTTACACGAGAACGCTCGCGGGTGAAAATGTAAAAATATTTGAACAGATGTGCCTTTCGTTTAGACGGCGACGGCGTTTTTGGGGCTTAAAAACGCAAAAAAGTGAAACCACCCTCCAGAGTGGAAATCTTAAAAACGCTCCACCGTCGCGTTTCCATCTAAACGGTAAAAACGCAAAAGTCTGCTAGACAGTGAAGGCAACGATCAGTGCTTCACATTGCCGCCTGGAGTGCATACTACATTGAATTTCATACACTTTTGTGTCACCGTATGCACGCAGATTTCCCCCCCATACCGCTCGTCTAAACGCAGAATAAAAAGTGATCACTTTTGCGTTTTCTCTTCAGATCGTTTCCGTGTAAACGTAGCCTAATTCTTCTTTGTCATTAGGATACGTACCAAAAACCTTTAAGCTGGCTATGATTAAACCGCTTGTTAAAAAAACACAACTTGATCCTACAGAATTAGTAAATTACAGGCCAATCTCGAATCTACCTTTTCTGTCAAAGATACTAGAAAAGGCAGTATCTTCACAACTATGTTCCTTTTTATAAAGAAATGATATCTGCGAGGATTTTCAATCAGGATTTAGACCGTACCATAGTACTGAGACAGCTCTCATTAGTCACAAATGATTTGCTCTTATCATCCGATCGTGGTTGTATCTCTCTATTAGTGTTACTTGATCTTAGAGCTGCATTTGACACTATCGACCACAACATTCTTTTAAATAGACTCGAAAATTATGTTGGCATTAGTGGAATTGCATTAGCATGGTTTAAATCATACTTATCTGACCGTTATCAGTTTGTAGCAGTAAATGAAGAGATGTCTTATCGATCACAAGTTCAGTATCGCGTACCACAAGGCTCAGTACTAGGACCGTTGCTGTTCACTCTGTACATGCCACCCTTGGAAGGAAGCATGGCATTAGTTTTCACTGTTATGCTGATGATATGCAGCTCTATATTTCTTCACACCCTGACGAAACTTACCAATTGTCACATGCCTGTCCTGTCTTGTGCTGCACATGGGTGTTTTGTTATTTTGGGCTATGTGCTCATGTCATTGTCTGATCCCTCCCACTTGTTATCTGATTATTGTTTGAGTTCTTTCACCTGTTCCCTCTTGATTAGTTCCCTTTATAAGTCCCCTCTTGTTTGCAGTCTGTGTCGGTTCGTTGTCTAATGTTTCCTGTTCCCTGTGATTCCCCAGTAAGTTCTTGTTCTGTTTTTGGTTTTGTATTTACTAGTTATGTTTTCCCCCTCGTGGGTTTTGTTTTGTGTTTAGCTTTTCTTTTATTAATAAATATTTCTTTCTCTGCACTTGAGTCCTCGCACCTTTTGTATTTACCCATTCCGTGACAGAACGAACCGACCAATGAGGACTCAGCGGAGAAAGGGGGCGCAACCAGTCTCCTGTCCGCACTGGGAGCGGATTCTCCGATTTCAGGAGCTAATCTCCCTTCGTCAGCAGGGGACGGGGGTGAGAGAATTCAGTCACGTGTTCTGTAGCGCAGCTGAGGGGCTGAATCTTGACAAGGAGGCTCGTAAGGACTTATTTAATCATGCGCTTGACGAACCGATGGACTGGCTGATCCGATCGGCGTTTGATCGGGTCAGTTTTGAGGCGATGGTGGAGGGTCTTATTCGCCATCAGGAGAGAATTGCCAGGAAGGTGGTCCCGAGTCAGGTGGTCCCAGTTCCGGTGGTCCCAGTTCCGGTGATCCCGAGTCCGATGGTCCCGAGTCCAGTGGTCCCAGTTCCGGTGGTCCCGAAACGGAGGAGGGAAGACTCCCTACGTGACTGTTCCGGTGGTCCCGAGTCCGGTGGTCCCGAGTCCGGTGGTCCCAGTTCCGGTGGTCCCAGTTCCGGTGGTCCCCGTTCCGGTGGTCTCGAGTCCGGTGGTCCGGAGGCGGAGGAGGAAGACTACCTGCCTCCCCAATGGCCCGGAGGCCGTCCCCTCTGAGCAGCCCACTGTCGTCCCGGAGGCCATCCCCTCCGAGCAGCCCGCTGTCATCCCTGAGATCGTCTCTGAGCCGCCCACCATCAGTCCTGCCACGGCCAAGAGAGTGGTCTTCCTTTTTTATGCAGTGGCGGTACTGCAGGCGTGGAGGAAGCACAGGACGTCTGCCGATCCAGAGACTGTTCCTGAGCCTATGTCTTCGGACAAGATGGCCGCCGCCGCCGAGCATGTTCACGTCATGCCTGCCGAGCCTGTGTCTTCGGACAAGATGGCCGCCGCCGAGCCTGTTCACGTCACGCCTGCCGAGCCTGTGTCTTTGGACAAGATGGCCGCCGCCGAGCCTGTTCACGTCACGCCCGCCGAGCCTGTGTCTTTGGACAAGATGGCCGCCGCCGAGCCTGTTCACGTCACGCCTGCCGAGCCTGTGTCTTTGGACAAGATGGCCGCCGCCGAGCCTGTTCACGTCACGCCCGCCGAGCCTGTGTCTTTGGACAAGATGGCCGCCGCCGAGCCTGTTCACGTCACGCCTGCCGAGCCTGTGTCCCCTGACAAGATGGCCGCCGTCGAGCCTGTGTCTGTTCCTGAGCCGGTGGTGCCAGTTCCAGTGCCTGAGCCGTTGGTGCCAGTTCCAGTGCCTGAGCCGGTGGTGCCAGTTCCAGTGGTGCCAGTTCCAGTGCCTGAGCCGTTGGTGCCAGTTCCAGTGCCTGAGCCGGTGGTGCCAGTTCCGGTGGTGCCAGTTCCGGTGGTGCCAGTTCCGTTGGTGCCAGTTCCAGTGCCTGAGCCGGTGGTGCCAGTTCCAGTGCCAGTTCCGGTGGTGCCAGTTCCAGTGCCAGTTCCGGTGGTGCCAGTTCCAGTGCCTGAGTCGGTGGTGCCAGTTCCAGTGCCTGAGTCGGTGGTGCCAGTTCCAGTGCCTGAGACGGTGGTGCCAGTTCCAGTGGTGCCAGTTCCAGTGCCAGTTCCAGTGCCAGTTCCGGTGGTGCCAGTTCCAGTGCCTGAGTCGGTGGTGCCAGTTCCAGTGCCAGTTCCGGTGGTGCCAGTTCCAGTGCCTGAGTCGGTGGTGCCAGTTCCAGTGCCTGAGTCGGTGGTGCCAGTTCCAGTGCCTGAGTCGGTGGTGCCAGTTCCAGTGCCTGAGTCGATGGTGCCAGTTCCTGTTTCTGAGCCGGTGGTGCCAGTTCCAGTGCCTGAGCCGGTGGTGCCAGTTCCAGTTCCTGAGCCGGTGGTGTCTGTTCCTGAGCCGGTGGTGTCTGTTCCGGTGCCATGGCCGCCCGAGGGAAAGTCTCCGCCCTGGCCGCCCGAGGGAAAGTCTCCGCCCTGGCCGCCCGAGGGAAAGTCTCCGCCCTGGCCGCCCGATGGACAGTCTGCTCCGCCCTGGCCGCCCGAGGGAAAGTCTCCGCCCTGGCCGCCCGATGGACAGTCTGCTCCGCCCTGGCCGCCCGAGGGAAAGTCTCCGCCCTGGCCGCCCGATGGACAGTCTGCTCCGCCCTGGCCGCCCGAGGGAAAGTCTCCGCCCTGGCCGCCCGATGGACAGTCTGCCCCGCCCTGGTCTGTTCCTCCCGTCCCGCCTTGGTCTGTTCCTCCCGTCCCGCCCTGGTCTGATGGAGCGTCTGGTAGCCGCTCCATAGGGAGGGGGTAATGTCACATGCCTGTCCTGTCTTGTGCTGCACATGGGTGTTTTGTTTGTTTACTTACCCACCAGCGAGGCCCATCATTTCTTATTTCAGCAACGTAGTCTTGTCTGTCAATATCCTCGAAGCGTGTAATGGATTAGTGCTTGCCCTCTGACTTTAGGGAGAAACTGCTGTCTTTTCAGCGTATTGTCTAAGGAAAAAACATTCATATCCCCCCTGGATCAGATAGGTAATGTTTTTTTGGCATGTGTTTTTTGACATGCCAGCATCTGTCACTGTACATAAAAAAGTCATAGTGAAATCTACTAAATGAGGACTTCAGTTTGTTTTTATGGTATGCCATAAAGTGTTGAATGTGATTGTTGTTGGTACATTTTACCAGTATTTACCATACTTCAAATACAAAAATACAAAAATGTAATATGAAAAGCATGCAATATGACAATTATTTTGAAATAAAGTATTTTCTTTTAAAAGACAAGATTTGGTCTTCAAAAAGTCTTTTTCCAAAAGGTTCATCTTGAAAATGGGGGTCTTCTTATATTCAGGGTCTTCTTATAGATTCGGAACAATACGGTATGAGTCTGGCGCTGCTAATCAAATGCCCGATTAATTGATCATCAGCAAGTGTGATCACCTCTTTAAAAAAAAGAAGATGTTTTTGATAGTTTGCTGGTCTGAAGCATTCAGGTGTGTGTTAACAATGCCAAGGAGGAAAGACATCAGCAATGATCTAAGAGAAGCAATTATTGCTGTCATCAATCTGAGAATGGCCATTTTCCAACAATTTTAAGTCTATTATTCTACGGTAAGGAAGCTTTACAAGTGGAAAACATTCAAGACAGTTGCCAATCTTCCCAGAAGTGGACGTCCCAGCAAATTCACCCCAAGATAAGCATATCAGCATAAACACCTTATACCAGCTGTCCACAACGCGGATGGAGGGTTGATGATTTTGGGCTTGTTTTGCAGCCACAGGACCTGCTGGGCACATTGCAGTCATTGAGTTGACCATGAACTCCTCTGTATACCAAAGTATTTTAGAGTCAAGTGTGAGGCCATCTGTCTTACAGCTAAAGCTTGGCCGGATTTGGGTCATGCAACAGGAACATTATCACAAGCACACCAGCAAATCTACAACAGAATGGCTGAAAAATAACAGAATCAAGTGTTGCAGTGGCCCAGTCAAAGTCCAGACCTCAGCCCGACTGAAATGGTGTGCTTAAGAGAGCTGTGCATAAACAAATGCCCTCAAATCTCAATGAACTGAAGAAACGTTATAAAGAATAACGGGACAAAATTCCTCCAGAACGATGCGATAGACTGATACTGTTATATAGAAAATCATTCCTTCAACTTATTGCTGTTAAAAGTGGCTTAAACAATTGAATCACAGGGTGTACTTGGTTTGTCACCCATGGATTTTCCATTTTGGCTTTATTTTTGTTAAATGAATAATGACACGGTGTAATATGTCATTTGTTGTTGTTCGTTTAAAACCTGCCAACGACCAGATGATTTTTATTATGTTCTGATACGTGAAACCATACATTTCCAAAGGCTAATATATATATGTATATAAATTATTATTATTACTATTATTTTACCCTATTCAGGGTTGCATGTAAAACGCAACAATTCAAAGAAATAAGAATCTACTAAAACAGTCACAGACCTTCCAGGTGATGTTATGAATCAATTAATTGAGAGAAACACATCCTTCATAATAACATGAATTCTTAAAACAGTGGACCATACAACACTAAGAGTGATTACTTGACAACATTCAGAGGTCTCTCACCGCTGTTTCGGGTCTTTCTGAAGCAGTCCTGAGAGCAATGATTTTGCCTCGGGCCCAAGTGTACGAGGGAAACGGATCTCATCCATGAGGATTAATTCAAAGAGCTTCTCATGATCCTGGTTGTAGAAGGGCAACCGGCCGCACATCATCTCGTACATGACCACACCCAACCCCCACCAGTCCACCGCCCGGCCATAATCATTGTCCTCAAGAACCTGAAAAAAAGCAGCAGAGAACCTGAGCCATAAACTTTGAATCTGACAATTTCAAAAGCGGGGCAAATGGGTCAAGATTTTGCTGTTTAGCATGGTAGTTGCCATAATAACAGTAACATGCTATAAAGATTACATTAAAGAACTGTAAATTCACAACTGCTCTAGTTTTGCTGCTTTTACAGGTGTGCTGTATAATTTTACAGTATAATTGTAGTTTATGATTTACGGCAATCTTGTAAAATTTACAGGCTTACTGGCAACCAAAATTGGCAGTAAATTGCTGTAAAATTTACAGCAATTTGTTACAGTGTACATTATCAGGACCAAAAAGCGTGTTTCTCCATTGACAATCATTCAAATAGCTGCTGCTGTGTTCTGACATTTATTTATATATTTTTATATTTAGGGGTTCAAGCATGAAATGCTGAAACCCTATTGTAATTGTAAGGATTTGTAAAACTGATCGTGCAGGCCAAACCGTAAGGCCTAGAGACTTGAAACCTGGCCAGATGGTAGGCCTCAATTTCAATCAACCTCAATCAGTGTATGACCCCGATTGGCCCATAGGTGGCGCTACAGCAACCAAAAGTGCAAAATTGCTCATAACTCTAAGACCGTTTGACTCAAGTGTCTTACACCATTGTGATCCCTGGCTCAAGTCGGACAAAATGTGTATCTCCAATTTCGATTTAGGCAGGAAAAATTTTCTGCTATGTCGAATTTTATCCAAAACCTACTTTTGCGAACTAGTCCCTGGTTTTTCGCCCAATCGGAACCAAACCAGTCTAGGACAATTCTCTGGACTCTCTAGATCAATAATTATCGAAAAAAAGTTTAACTTTTGGGTGGCTGTAACAGGGTCATTTAGAAAAGGCAAAATACACTCAAAAGCCTATAAATCCTAAAGGAAAATTGATGAGCATATGTGACATAACATTCTAAACAAGCAAAGCAACATTTTATGGACATCGGACCATAGGTGGCGCTATAACTGTCAAAAAGCTTTGAATACCACATATTTCCTATGGTAAATTGCCTGTATTGGCTGTAAATGGACTTTTCCATCTATTATTTCAGTGGTTAAAAGCTTGCTAAATAAAACTTAATGTCTTAAATGCTTATGTGCTTAAAGGCCTTAAATGCTTGAACCCCGATAAATGCTACTTGTAGCTTTAATTATTTATGTATTTGCATGCATTTATTTTGTTAAATCGCAAATTTTCATTACAGTATAGTAGATGTTTTGACAGTGATTTGTGGAGGGCTCTTGAAAGCACAAAATGGCTGCCTGTTCACGTCATAGCTCGTGGCTTGGCACTGTACATGTACTGTACTGGTGCCATCAGCCAATCTGCCTTGTCATGAAATAATGTTCTCATAATTTAATTTTTATAGTGCTTTTCACAATACACAAGAATTCAAAACTGATTTACAGAAATCCAAGATGATAATGTTTATAATATCTTAATGCCTAAGTGTCCACATTTAGCGGTTTTAAGCTGAGCGATAGGATAGTTTATTTTTAAGGATGATATAAACAATCAAGCAGTTGAGTTGCTATGTATGTGATGTGCTGATTGATATCTGTGTGTGTCATCGTAGATTAACTTTTTGTGCTCATATTTGTTAAAATCTTCTAACTGATTTTTATAATACTGCTGGATCTCATGCTGCAGTAACACAGGGTTTGTGATGTGAATATATGAATGGTACAACACAATTGTTAGAATAAAAATAAATCAGTGAATCAGTCTATTTCATGATGATTATAAACCATCAACAGGTAATCATCATCACCTGCTATTGTTTCATTTTAGCTTTCTTTGCTACTGCAAATCTGTTTGACAAACACACTGTCACAGCAGCCAAAAAAGACGAAAAGCTATAATAAGAGTTAAGAGCCCAACTAATGGAAACACTTCAAATGAAACACATTAGAGTTAAACCCCTGTTAATTCTCAATAAAACCTTTTGTAGACGTCTGACAGAAATAAAGTCAGTCTGGTTAGTAATAAGTGAAGCTGGTAATGCTGTTTATGGAGTTGTTTAATCCTCTGCTGAGATCTTGAGAGATTTAATGTCTTCTTTTGATTTCATCTAAGACTGTGGCTGAAGTCAGTTGTAGTTATTGTGTTTCTGCTCATCTCTTTTTCTGTTCTCTTCTTTCCTTCAGTGATTCTGCTTGTTAACAGACTTATTAAGGTTAAAATGACTCCATATTTAATATACACAGATTTTGTAGCTCAGATAAGGTCCAGTTCTGGTTTATTTATTTGCTCTTGGCTGACATGTGGCATTGCTATGGCATGCTTGTGGCCCAGATCTGGCAAACAGGAGTGGACCACCCAAGGGCCGTCATTCCATGCTGCATGTGGGCCAGATCATCTTTCCGCATGTGCCAGATGTGGGCCGGATCTCGGATGTCACAGTGTTGCTATGTGAGTTATTGCTGTCATCAATCTGAGAAGGGTTATATTTCCAACAAGTCCATTATTCTACAGTAAGGAAGATTATTTACAAGTGGAAAACATTCAAGACAGTTGCCAATCTTCGCAGTAGTGGACGTCCCAGAAAACTAAACCTATGGCGAGGCGGCTCAGACGCGCGAACCAATCAGGCTGCTTCGCACCCTAGCGCGTCAGAGCCCGCCAGAATGGGCGTGAGTTATGGCTATATAAGCACCCATTCTTTGCCAAGGAACTCAGATTTTATTTCCTTCAGTGAACACTCCACTTCGCTGATCTCTGGATAGAAGCCTTCGCCGCCGTCGACAAGCTTTCAGTGGAACAAGCCTTCTGCTTCGCAGCCCTGAGGACGCCGGCTTCCTGGGTTCACCGGATGCCGCCTTCAGCCCGCTGTTCTGCTGTGCCATCCGGCGCGCCATATCCTTTAACGCTAGTGTGTTCGTTGTTGCGTCACACTTTTTCAAAGAGAGCTAAATTTCGAAGGTGTTTCTTCAAATGCCTCGCACCACCTGCGCCTCATGCCGAGGCCCTCTTTTCAGCGGGGACCGTCACAATCTCTGTGCTTCCTGTCTGGGCCATGCGGAAGCTGCACTCGCCAAGGACGGCTGCCCTGAGTGCGACTCGATGGATCTCCCCACCCTGCGGGCTCGACTGGCTGTTTTCGCCGACGACGACCCTGCGCTTCTCGCCTCTCTCCCTCTGCTCAAGCCGCGCAAAAAGAAGTGCCATTCACAAAGGATGCCAGAGTGGATGGATGCAAGAACACACGCCGACCCAGTCCCCGCGTGCCTCACTCTCTCACAGAGAAACTCCCTCACCGGTCCTGTTTAAACAGGCGGACCAGCGCCCCTCTATGCGAGCGGCATGTCTCGTCTCTTTTGGGGCATCAGACGAGGAGGGCGAGAAGGATGACAGCCTTTCCATCGCTGCATCCGAATGCGACGAGTCGGTGGGCTCCGTTTCAGGCCCCGGTCCGTCAACACAAGCCAGCACGAGAACGAGCATCGATGCAGAGCTTCACCGCGTGCTCACCAAGGCCGTTGAAAACCATGAGCCTTTGCTCGAGTGGTCTTCGCCAGACCTGGCCCTGCGAGCCACAGAGTCGACAGCCCAGGCGATTGGACGAAGCATGGCCAGCTTGACGGTGCTTGAGCAGAACCTATGGCTTAATTTGACTGACATGAAGCACGCAGATAGGGCAGCTTTTCTGGACTCCCCTATCTCCACCACCGGTCTGTTCGGCCCAGCAGTCAAAGGGTTCGCGGAGCGCTACACTGAGGCTCAGAAAGCATCGCAAGCTATGTGTCACTTTCTCCCGAAACGCTCCCGCTCTGCTTCGAGTCGCCAAATGAAGGCGCCACCTCCTCAGCAGGTAAAATCAGCGCCTCCGGTCTCCCAGCCCCGCCCAGCGGCTAAAGTCCGTCACCGATCCAAGATTGTGTTGGACCCCGAGCCTCATAAGCCTTCCCAGCCTTAGGAAGAAAGAGAGAGAGTTTGAGTCCCGCCGAGGCCGGACCACTTTCCAAAAAGCATCTCACACATTTCCCAGCCCTCTCTTTTCAGGCGGATGGAAATACCGATGTTGCAGTAAATGGGTCTGTTATAAAACACGCACACCTGCAAACAAACGCCGTTTTTTACAAATAAAGCACAAAAAGAGCTCTTTTCTGTCTGTGTCATATGTAGGTCACGTGCCCACGATAAAGTACGCATACCTACACACAAGCACTGTTCCCACAGTATTAACCTCTCCTCCAGCTCAAGCTGGAGAGGTAATGAATGTAGTGCGTGTGCCCACTATGAAGTATGCACCCCTACACATAAGCACTGCCACCACAGTACCAATTCTCCCCCCAGCTCGTGCGGGAGATGTAATACATGTAGGTTGTGTGCCCATTATGAAGTATGCACCCCTACACATGAAAACTGTTCTCACAGTTTCAGTTCTCCCTCCAGCTCGCGCTGGAGATGTGATAATGGTGTGGCCACTGTAATGGACGCACCCCTGCACATAAGCGCTGTTCGCACAGCATTGCAAGACGGCTGGGTGGCCGGGTCCCTGCCACAGAGCGGCCCGTCCCCAGTTTTCATTCAACCCCTAACTATGCAGGCCAAGGCCTGGGAGGCCATCCCCGGTATATCAGTATGGGTGTTGAACATAATAAAACGAGGCTACTCGCTACAGTTTGCTCGCATTCCCCTGTGCTTTCGAGCCGTGGTCGAAACGACAGTGAGAAGAGATGTGGCGCACATCCTTCGCAACGAAGTGTCGAAACTGTTAGAAAAGGGAGCTGTCGAAACCAGTCCCTCTTTCACAAAGCGAGTCGGCCTTATACAGTCGCTACTTCCTCGTTCTGAAAAAGGATGGTGGCCTCAGTATCGAGTATTGCGTAACCCGCCGTGCTACTGTGCTTTGATCAGGGGATCGCTTCAGTCAATTAAACCTGAGTGGCCTGATTGGTTTGCGCGTCTGAGCTGCCTTGCCATAGGTTCGTGCAGTTGCCGCAACACAACCAATGACCGCGCTAGTCGCTCATCTGTGTATGCTGTTTTAAAAAATTGGCTTCAATATTCTCGAGAAAAGGAGTTTTCCCAAAGCGTAAGCTAGCCTTACGTAATACTCATTCCCTCATCTCAGGGAACCAAGTTTACTTTAGTAACCGAGATGTTTTGTCTCATGATGAACACCAGTTATGTTTTGGCATGTTTATATAAGTTACTTAAATGCCCTAATTTTAAAGCCTTATCCTTGCTTAATTTAAGCCTTGTCTGCCAGGCCTGTAATTCCACTATCAATTAAATTATTGAATGATAAGGAATGATCTGTATGTGTGTGGGTGAGGGTAAATGGGTAATGTGTTTGGTAGTGTGTCATGTCTTATAGGTATAATGTAATAAACTGTTGTGTGTTGACCTGCTCTCTTGATTGCCCAAGACAAATTTCTTCAAGGGAGACAATAAAGGATAAAACTAACTAAAAACTGTACATTTTGTCCAAATTTAATTTCATTGTGTTCAGTCCACTTAAATATATGTAAAATTAAAGTTTACTTAATCCATTTGTGTTGGGATTACATGAATGATTTTTGTTTAATTAACTGAAACTGGGTGGTGGATTGTTAGTTCCTGGCATGCTTTGCATATGCCAAGATCAGGAGAGTAAATGTTGAAATGAAGTGTTATTTTATGTGTTTTTGAGTGAAGTGAGAGACTTGTTATTGTTTAATGTTCAGTTATGGTAAATTGACATTGAAAAGAGTTTCAGTTATGTTGAAGTATTTGGATGAATATTTGAATGCTACCAATCCCGAAGTGAATTCTGACTTGTGATGCAGCCTGAATCATAATCATACATTGTTCGTTCGTTGGCCAGATGAGAACTGGCCCCCAACTGAGCCTGGGTTCGCCCAAGGTTTTTTTCTCAATTCTGTCTCCTGATGGAGTTTGGGTTCCTTGTCACTGTCGCCTCTGGCTTGCTTAGTTCGGGACACGTAATATTCAACAATATTATTGATCTGACTGTACTGACGGTTTTGAATGAGAACTGAACTGAGCTGGATGATGACATCACTGTTTTCTCCAGAACTGCTTTATAGATGAAATGAACTAAATTAACAATTTGTGATATTTACAACAGAATGGAATCAACTCTGAACTGACTTCAGTTGAACAACAGCCGAACTGCATAATTGTTCCTGTTTATCACTGTAAAGCTGCTTTGAAACAATCTGTATTTTATAAAGCGCTATATAAATAAAGGTGACTTGACTTTGACTTTGTATGGTTATCGTTGTGCTGAAGAGTAGAGCTTGTGGTTAGGTTGTGGATGGCTGCATGTGCTGAGATAACAGAAGGAAGATACTCAAAAATCACAGACTCTACTCAATGTATCTGAATTGATATAACTAAAAACAGTCAGTGCGTTAACATGCACTCTCATAATGCGATTATAATGGGATAATGGCCACCCTGCGATTAAACTTTACCTCATGTAAACACAATACTTTGATCAAATTAATGCAATTAAGCTCATAATAATAGTAACCATATTCGCATTAACCATATATCATACAATGATTTTGATGTCAATTAACAGGCATGTAAACACTTCTATTGCATTATTACCGCTCTGACCAATGTGCACATGTGCTCGGTTCTACACGGTGTGTTGTTCACACAACTTCATGAATGAACTCTGTGACATTATTCTGAAGTTTTCTCTTCACCAAATCGCTAAACTCTATTAACACAACTCGCTGCGCAGTCTCTTTTCCGGCGCGAAGAACGCAGTGGCCTACAAGGGTCACATAATTCGGTGAGTCACAATATTTGGCACAACACCAGCACTGCAATGTTTATCACGGTGCCGAATAATATCCAGTACATCCATAAAAATGTATTTTGTAGATTGAGTAGATTAAAACAATGGCCGATAACATGCATACTGAGTGTGGTATAACCATTCTTATTAGCGAAAAATCTGAATAATGAAATTTGCATGTAAACAACGAGTGAGTGAATGAGAGTGAAGAGTTCTGCTCATGTCATGTAAACATCTTACTGCGATTAAGACCTTACTCTGATTATTAAAAATAATCGCGTTATTAATGCACATGTAAACGTAGTGAGTGACTAAGTGAGTAACTAAAAATATATGATTAAAATGAAGATATATTTATTTTGTGTAACCACTTGCCTTAAAAAAATTTAGTAAAACCAAAAAGCCATTTCTTTTAGCGTTCATCATGCGGTGATATGGAAATTTGCAAGGTTTGCAAAAAAGATTTCATTTTATTGTCTTCTTTTGGAGGTGTCTGAACACAATTCTCCAGGCAACCAAATAGCAGAGGATAAACAATGCTATAGATTGTTAGCATTTGTTTGACAGTAAAATGATCAACAAGCAGTAAATTCAGAAATAAGATAGGCACATAGGAAAAGTCTATTCACTTGGTTGAAGGCAAAATGTTGGAGGGATGATAACAGAGCTACAGTACAGGTCTTCGCAAATCTACTGTTATGATTTTTTTATTTATTGTTTACTTTAAGGTCCTTTATTTCTATGGAGCTTTGTTTCTTCAGATTTAGTGGATCATTTGTTTTGAATTATTCTATTTTCTAACAAGTTTTGTTTTTCTATTATGAATATGAATTCATTATTTACATGTATTTTATTTTATTCTATTAGCAGTAGTTCATTTATTTAGGTAAAGTGACAATGTGTGGTTTTAAAATTTAAATGTTCTGTTATAGCCCTGAATAGTACCAAAATGTCTCAGTTACGTATGTAACCATGGGTCCCTGAGTAGGGAATGTTTGCGAATGCTGCGCCCACATTGTGGTGGCAGGAAAAACAGTGGTAACAAGTGGAGGAAAACGGGCGAGATCCACGGAATAAAATGGAAAAAAAAGTATTGTGCCGTTGGATGTCAGAATCGGGATGCAAAAAAAGATGGTCTTAATTTTTATGGAAGACTGTGGTCAAAGTCTTTATGGTTGCAAGCCATTAAATGGACAGACTGGACTGATGAAACCTCTGATGATTAGTCTACTATTAAAGCATGAATTTGATGTAAACAATAGATCTACATAATATTTACTCACACATGCAGTTCATAGGGGACATAATGATTAGTCCTACAGTCACAACATGAAATGATATTTATATCATTTTACATAGGTAACATTTAAATCTAAAATATTTGTATCTCACAATTCTGACTTTGTTCTCGCAAGTTTATATCACAATTCTGAGAGATTGCGGGACATAAACTTGCAATCCTGAGGATAATCCTCCCTGGATTTCCTTCTCTGTTCGGCGTTCATTTATTATTAGAATAATGTATATTTACTAACTACTAGTTCATGGAACTTGTTTCACATCTCTTTCATTGAATGTTTTATTACCTCTGGAGCGAGATACTCTGGTGTACCACAGAATGTCTTCATTGTTGCTCCGTCTGTAATTCCTTCCTTACACAGGCCAAAATCTGTGATCTTTATATGGCCATCTTTATCCAGCATCAGGTTCTCCAACTACCACAGAATAATTATATTCCTTATAATGTGACATATACTGTATGTTTGATAGTGATGCAACAAGTAGCATTACACTAAATACACATTCTGTCATTTCAAACATTTATCATTCATATTGTATGGAATTTGTAATTTTGAAAAAATTTCTACTATATTTCTATCTCACCTTTAGGTCTCTATAAACCACGTTTCTCTCGGAATGAAGGTAATCCAGGGCTGAGACGATCTCTGCCCCATAAAACTTTGCTCTCTCTTCCGAAAAAACACGATCTCGCGATAAATGAAAGAAAAGCTGTGATATAAGAACAAATATAAAGATGCATTTGAATTGTGAATCTTCTGGGGTAAAATTCATTATAATTAATACACACATTATTTGAATAAACATTTGATTGTTAAATGAAATTAAAAGAAAATATTTATTTGGTTAATTTTAATGAACAGTCATTGTTAAACTTCACCTTTACAAGATCTCACCTCTCCTCCATTTGCATACTCCATAACAAAACATAATCGGTCATGAGTCTGGAAAGAATACTTCAGACCCTGCAACACAGAGGTGACATTAGGATCATAATTTTGCTAAAGCACATAATTTGTTGCAAAGGAAGCCATAAACAAAGATGGTCAGATGACAAAGGTTTAATCTTCTTAAAGAAAAATGGTTGATCTCATAAATTATCAAAAGTAGTTATTTTATAATAATAGTTTTTAATAATAGTAACAAGATCAGACAGATCAGACATTTAGAATCTTTTTATTTTTAAATACACTATACTGTCGTTTTTTTTGTTTTTTGTTTTTTAAATACACAGACATACAGAATCAGCATATGATTCTCAACAGTGGTGACATGCTTCATGCCGCAATGCATCCTGGGATCCATTATAATATAAAACTCATGATCCCAGAATGAATTGCGGCATGAAGAATTGTTGAGATTCATATGCTGATTCTGTATGTCTGTGTCTAAAAAAATAAAAAAATAAATTGTATATATTTTTCTGCAGTGTATTTAAAAATCAAAATTCAGAATGTCTGATTTGTGCCAACAAAATAATATTGGTGAAAATCTATTGATATCAAATTGTTACTTTTGGTCAGTGATAAGATTAGTGAATTATTCTACTTTATGATGCTGAAAAAACTATATAACCTGATAATTTTAATTCATGGTGTCCTTTGTAACAAATTATGTGTTTTGGTAAACACTATTACAAAGACCAGAAACTCAAATATAAAGTCAAGTCAAACTGCCCAACTAAAGGAAACACTGATCACCATGGTGGCCAAACACTTTCAATAAAACATTAACATCTAAACCTCTGTTAATTCTCAATAAGAACTTCTTTAGATGATTGGCAGAAATAAAGTTAGTCTGGTTTGTAATAAGAGAGATGTAGGGCCCTATATACCTGTTTTACCAATAGTGGCAAGACATTCTGCCATTATAATAATAGCAATGCCTATTGCCATGAACAAGCATGCCTGCTTTTAAAGGGAATGTGAGATGACGCTCTGATTGGTTTATTGCATGTTACGCCCAAACCACACCTATGTGTAATGTAGCTACTTCAGACCAACCCATTTTAGATTTGCGTCGGGTGCAAGAGTCATTTAACCCGCCAATAGCAACAGTGCCCAAGATCCGCCCACAAAGTTACTTGCGTTTCGCGTTTGATAGTTGCGTTTCAGACCGTTAAAATAGGGCCCTTAATGTCTTTTCAATTGATTTAATTTCAGTCAGTTGTAGTTCTTGTGTTTCTCTTTCCTTCATTGATTCTGCTCATTATCACCTGGTGTCTTCAGTGTTGGCAATAAAAATAAAGAGTTCTCAATTCATCTTTGACGTCTTTTGTTTACATTTTTCTTAATTTTTTGTGTGCAATTTGCAATTATTCATTTTAAATGGTTGACTTTTAAGGAATTAATTTGATTAATTCTAACTCAATTCTTATTTGTTGAATTTAATTAATAATATTGCTTGTAATCTGTTGCCACAATTTTATTGAGTAGATATAGTGTATTATTTTAAAGGTCTATAATTGTTTCTGTTTTTATAATCTGCAGGCCTTGAAGGAATGTTCAAAGCAATATTATATTCATTTTCAGTAGCTATGTTTCCATTTAAAGTTGCTTAAAATTTGAATATCGCATAAAACATTTGCGATAAAGCAACTGGAAGTTGCTGCAATTGGAGAAGAAAATGTGGCTCTTTTTTCCTCCATCATAAATGACGACAAACTCAAATGCTGTCATGGTATCTTGCGTTCGGATCCCAGGCAGTCTCAGTTTTAAAAGTATAGCCAAAAGATTTGAGCGTTTTCTGATTTTAAAACCTGGAACTCTGGCTCAGTTTATTTCTTTTATAAGTGTGGTATTGCAACCACAAATTTTTAAGAGTTAAAAAATTACGTTCTGAGGTAAAAAACAAACAAACAAAAACCCTAAGGCCAAAATGTCCTGTCGATTAGAGCTTTTATTGATTGTACGGAATGTACCGTAAATTACATTTACTAATGTATAAACCACTAATTCTAAAATGTTTTTACTTTGATAATATCAGCTTACCGTTAAGAAAGGGTGTTTGGAGTTCTGGAGGACCCGGTTTTCAGTAAGTGTGTGTGCAACCTCATCCTACAAATAAATAAGTAAAGAAAATAACTTGTTAGAACTTCTTATATACAGTAATTACAATTTATGTATAATTAGAACTTGTCAAAAGGAAACAAAAAAAATTGTACAGGTGAACACACAATGCAATGTTTAAATTTACTGAAAGAAAAAGTAAAAATAAAGGACATACTTTTGCTACTATCACATCCTTCTTGAGAATTTTCATAGCGTAGTATTTGCCTGTGGCTTTCTCCTTCACCAGTATGACCTTCCCAAAAGTGCCTTTCCCCAAGAGTTTAAGGTATTCAAAGTCATGCATTGTCTGCACAACATAAAGAAAAGTCCAATGAATCCAATCCAATGAATAATTAAAAAAAATTAGATAAAAAAAAAGAAACATTTATTTTACACAGATTATTTTTCAATATTTTATTCCTTTTTCATTATCTTATAGTGTGTACTTATAAGATTAATTATTTTCCTTAAGAAAAGAATAGGGGAAAGTATTTTAATCTGAAAAATACTTGCTTCATCTTAACATTTTTATGGAAATAGTTGAGAGGACCAATAATGATGGGGGGGGGGGGGGGGGTAACAGTGAAGTAACAGTAACATTTCAGCTGTTATCCTACCACTTTGAGGCGAGGTTTGGACAGGTACATCTCCATGTCCATGGGATCAGGTGAAGAGTCCATTCTCTCTTCCTCCTGCTTCTGTAGACTATCTGCCACAGCCTGGATGGCCTTCGTCCACTCCTCCCTGCAGAAAACAAGAAAATCACACAGGGTAACTTTTCTTTTACTGCTTTCTTTTGTGCAATGAGAGATTAAAAAATTTACTTTAGGGAACTTGAGGAGTGCTATCATGAATTTAAGCAAAACAGTTTATACAGTAAATGAACTATACTGCATACTGTTTGCTCATGAATATGACAAACCAACCTTTCTTCTGGAGTCTCAACATGAAAAGTGCGTTCAATAACAGTAGTCCACTGCAGGCACCGAATAATAAAAGTGTTTGTCTTTGGTCGCTCCGTCTTCATCAGCTGACATTCTGAGAGAGAGAGAAAAAAAGTATATGCATTTTGGGGTTTTTAAGTGGGGTTAGGGAAGGATGCAAAAGGGACCAGATACAAACAAAAAAGGCAAAGAGAGAGAGAGAGAGAGAGAGAGAGAGAGAGAGAGAGAGAGAGAGAGAGAGAGAGAGAGAGAGAGAGAGAGAGAGAGAGAGAGAGAGAGAGATTCTTGTTCACCTGTAAATTCTCCCCGGTAAACTGTTCAAACAAAATGGATACCTACGTGCCACAGAGAAGTTATTGAGTGGAGTTTCCAGCTGGTCAATATCTTGCGGTCGCTCTTTGTACCCAATAAAAGTTCCGTCACTCTTGAGTAAAAAGTATCTTGGTCTCCATGTCTTTATATATTCTCCTAAAAATAGAGACAGTAAATTTAGATCAGTAGAACATCTTTAACAAAAAGCTTCCAAACATAATACATAAACAATAATATGATATTATGAAGCCATGTATAAAATGGAGGCATAAACAGTAACGAAAAATCTCTGTGATATATATGATAAAAAATACATTACTGTTCAAAAGCCTCTTATATTCACCACGGCTGCATTTATTTGATCGAAAATGCAGGAAAAACAGCAATATTGTGAAATATGATTATAATACAAAATTGTATATGTAATGTACTTTTTAGCATCATTTGCAATACAAATCTTTTGTAAAATTTTAAATGTCTTTACTGTTCATTTTGATCAATTAAATGCATCCTTGTTTAATAATTGCTCAATTCTTACTGACCCCAAACTTTCGAACGGTCGTGTATACGATAAATATCTGTGCAGTTTACATTAAATACTTTAGGAAGTTTACATGTTCAGTGGTGTCACATATTATACTCCATCTAAATTCTCTACATTTCTTATTTAGTTGTAAATACAGTGTAGCGCACTGGATTCTACACCAGAACGGCGGCTCATTTTTGGCCAACGCTGGCACCACGAAGCATGCATGTACTGATGACGCAGGAGCTGGCCAATAATGAGCAGGCGTTCTGACGTAGAACCCAGAAGCGCTGCACTGTGTTTACAACGTAAACAGCGTAGGAGTATGACGTGGAGAGATTGCTGAATAAAGTCATTATTTTAGTTTATTCTTTTGCACACAAAAAGTATTCTCGTTACTTTATAACATTAAGGTTGAACCACTGTAGTCACATGGACTATTTAAACAATATATTTACTACCTTTCTGGGCCTTGAAAGTTGCAATGACGTTGCTGCCTAAGGCTGGTTCAGAAACCTCTCGGATTTCACAAAACATATCTTAATCTGTGTTCCATAGATGAACAAAGGTCTTACGGGGTTGGAACAACATGAGGGTGAGTAATTAATACAAACTAAAAGTCCATGAAAACGAACCAAGAACAAACACATCTGAATACGTGTCACAGAACGCTCCCTCCTGGAAGGCGTGACCTCGCATCATGGAGAGGAGAAGGAGGAGGCTTAGGAGGAGGACGAGGAGATAGCGAAGGGATGGTGACAGGAGATGGCGAAGGGATGGTGACAGTAGATGGTGAAAGGATAGTGACAGGAGATGGCGAAGGGATGGTGACAGTAGATGTTGAAAGGATGGTGACAGGAGATGGCGAAGGGATGGTGACAGTAGATGGTGAAAGGATGGTGACAGGAGATGGCGAAGGGATGGTGACAGTAGATGGTGAAAGGATGGTGACAGGAGATGGTGAAGGGATGGTGACAGGAGTTGGCGAAGGGATGGTGACAGTAGATGGTGAAGGGATGGTGACAGTAGATGGCGAAGGGATGGTGACAGTAGATGGTGAAGGGATGGTGACAGTAGATGGTGAAGGTATGGTGACAATAGATGGTGAAGGGATGGTGACAGGAAATGGTGAAGGGATGGTGAAGGGATGGGGTGACAGGAGATGGTGAAGGGATGGTGACAGTAGATGGTGAAAGGATGGTGACAGGAGATGGCGAAGGGATGGTGACAGTAGATGGTGAAGGGATGGTGACAGTAGATGGTGAAGGGATGGTGACAGTAGATGGTGAAAGGATGGTGACAGGAGATGGCGAAGGGATGGTGACAGTAGACGGTGAAGGGATGGTGACAGTAGATGGTGAAAGGATGGTGACAGGAGATGGCGAAGGGATGGTGACAGTAGACGTGAAGGGATGGTGACAGGAGATGGCGAAAGGGATGGTGACAATAGATGGTGAAGGGATGGTGACAGGAGATGGGGAAGGGATGGTGACAGGAGATGGTGACAGGAGATGGTGAAGGGATGGTGAAGGGATGGGGTGACAGGAGATGGTGTAGGGATGGTGACAGGATATGGCGAAGGGATGGTGACAGTAGATGGTGAAGGGATGGTGACAGGAGATGGCGAAGGGATGGTGACAGTAGATGGTGAAGGGATGGTGACAGCAGATGGTGAAGGGATGGTGACAGGAGATGGTGAAGGGATGGTGACAGGAGATGGTGAAAGGAGATGGTGAAGGGATGTGACAGGAGATGGCGAAGGGATGGTGACAGGAGATGGCGAAGGGATGGTGACAGTAGATGGTGAAGGGATGGTGACAGTAGATGGTGAAGGTATGGTGACAATAGATGGTGAAGGGATGGTGACAGGAAATGGTGAAGGGATGGTGAAGGGATGGGGTGACAGGAAATGGTGAAGGGATGGTGACAGTAGATGGTGAAAGGATGGTGACAGGAGCTGGCGAAGGGATGGTGACAGTAGATGGTGAAAGGATGGTGACAGGAGCTGGCGAAGAGATGGTGACAGTAGATGGTGAAAGGATGGTGACAGGAGAAGGTGAAGGGATGGTGACAGGAGATGGCGAAGGCATGGTGACAGGAGATGGCGAAGGGATGGTGACAGTAGATGGTGAAGGTATGGTGACAATAGATGGTGAAGGGATGGTGACAGGAAATGGTGAAGGGATGGTGAAGGGATGGGGTGACAGGAAATGGTGAAGGGATGGTGACAGTAGATGGTGAAAGGATGGTGACAGGAGCTGGCGAAGGGATGGTGACAGTAGATGGTGAAAGGATGGTGACAGTAGATGGTGAAGGTATGGTGACAGTAGATGGTGAAGGGATGGTGACAGGAAATGGTGAAGGGATGGTGAAGGGATGGGGTAACAGGAGATGGCGAAGGGATGGTGACAGTAGATGGTGAAGGGATGGTGACAGTAGATGGTGAAGGTATGGTGAAGGGATGGGGTGACAGGAGATGGTGAAGGGATGGTGACAGTAGATGGTGAAAGGATGGTGACAGGAGATGGCGAAGGGATGGTGACAGTAGATGGTGAAAGGATGGTGACAGGAGATGGCGAAGGGATGGTGACAGGAGTTGGCGAAGGGATGGTGACAGTAGATGGTGAAGGGATGGTGACAGTAGATGGCGAAGGGATGGTGACAGGAGATGGCGAAGGGATGGTGACAGTAGATGGTGAAGGGATGGTGACAGTAGATGGTGAAGGTATGGTGACAATAGATGGTGAAGGGATGGTGACAGGAAATGGTGAAGGGATGGTGAAGGGATGGGGTGACAGGAGATGGTGAAGGGATGGTGACAGTAGATGGTGAAAGGATGGTGACAGGAGCTGGCGAAGGGATGGTGACAGTAGATGGTGAAAGGATGGTGACAGGAGAAGGTGAAGGGATGGTGACAGGAGTTGGTGAAGGGATGGTGACAGTTGATGGTGAAGGGATGGTGACAGGAGATGGCGAAGGCATGGTGACAGGAGATGGCGAAGGGATGGTGACAGTAGATGGTGAAGGGATGGTGACAGGAGATGGCGAAAGGGATGGTGACAATAGATGGTGAAGGGATGGTGACAGGAGATGGGGAAGGGATGGTGACAGGAGATGGTGAAGGGATGGTGAAGGGATGGGGTGACAGGAGATGGTGTAGGGATGGTGACAGGATATGGCGAAGGGATGGTGACAGTAGATGGTGAAGGGATGGTGACAGGAGATGGCGAAGGGATGGTGACAGTAGATGGTGAAGGGATGGTGACAGTAGATGGTGAAGGGATGGTGACAGGAGATGGTGAAGGGATGGTGACAGGAGATGGTGACAGGAGATGGTGAAGGGATGGTGACAGGAGATGGTGAAGGGATGGTGAAGGGATGGGGTGACAGGAGATGGTGAAGGGATGGTGACAGTAGATGGTGAAAGGATGGTACAGGAGCTGGCGGAGGGATGGTGACAGTAGATGGTGAAGGGATGGTGACAGGAGATGGTGAAGGTATGGTGACAGTAGATGGTGAAGGGATGGTGACAGGAAATGGTGAAGGGATGGGGTGACAGGAGATGGTGAAGGGATGGTGACAGTAGATGGTGAAAGGATGGTGACAGGAGATGGCAAAGGGATGGTGACAGTAGATGGTGAAGGGATGGTGACAGGAGATGGCGAAAGGGATGGTGACAATAGATGGTGAAGGGATGGTGACAGGAGATGGTGAAGGTATGGTGACAGGAGATGGTGAAGGGATGGTGACAGGAGATGGTGAAGGGATGGTGACAGGAGATGGTGAAGAGATGGTGACAGGAGATGGTGAAGGGATGGCGAAGGGATGGTAGGATGACAAGGATCCCAGGGTGCAGACGGAGAGCCGATGGTACAAAGCGACATTGCTGGCACTGGAGACATTGTACGTGTAACACTGATATGTTCTACATCCATGAATATCTCTGGATCAAGGTGAAGAGATCATAGCTGGCAAAAATGCATGCAAACAGTTTTTGACTTTGAAAATTGAATTGTCAGTTAATTATCACTTTTGTAGTTGTAATAAAGAATAATTTATATTATAATTAAGAATATTATTATTATTTAATTTATACAGTGAAGACTATACAGTGTTATTTTACATTTATTGAATTTATGTACCTGAACAGTGAACACTGTTCGACTAACCTGGAACCAAAAAGTACTGTTTATTTAATTTGTATCTTTGTTCTATTGTATTTATCTATGTTTGTAATTTGTTTATTATTTTCTATGCAGATTCACTCCCCCACAAAATCACCCCAATCATTCTAGGATGATTCATTCTTTCCAAATAGAGCTATTCAAGTCATCTGGTGAATTATTTTTCATACTGCAATAAATAAAAAATAAATATTGCAATGTCAGTTTTTTCCAATATTGTACAGCCCTAAAATTATTTACTTCTTCTACAAAATGTGAAATTAACTGAGATTTGAAGGGTCTAGAAAGCTAAAATATCTTAAACAGGCATGGAACCTGTAAAATTTTGTCTGGGCCTCTTAACTGTTATTCTAACTACCATTACTTTTGGTACCATTAAGTTGGTACCATTACCAACTTAAGAATAACTCTTATTCTGTTACCAATTTTAGAGGGTATTAAAGTTATTACACAATACATGTCAGCTTAATAAAAAAAGGATGATATGATAAATGTTATATGTACAGTATTATACGGTGGCCGAGAGAGCTCAACGCGCTGCAACTGAAGAAAACACATGCAAATAGAAAAACACCTGCAAATTAAGAAAACATCTTCATCTGTTTCACAACACATGTGTGCTCCAAATACAACACAACCAAATACAGAAACGCGCTGCAAAAGTTCACAACACAACCAAATACAGAAACGCGCTGCAAAAGTTCACAACACAACCAAATACAGAAACGCGCTGCAAATAGAACAGAACACAACGGAAATGTTTCCAGGGAACCCAATAAGTGACGGACCCGGCTAGGACGTGCTTACAGCTGTCTACTTTTATTATTATTATTATTATTTTGCAAAACATACAGAGATGACACGTTTATGACATACAACTTTGTATACAATATACAAAATGTATTTACAATATGTTCAATGTCATAAGAATACTAAAAAGAACAATGAGCTGAAGACTAAAATAAATAAATAAATAAATAAAGATAGAGAAAAAGAACATGAGGGAAAGACATTAATCTATACATCAGTTACATTGTACACATTTTGTCATGTTATATTAAAATAAGTTTCATAAGAAATGTTAGAATGCAGCTAGGGTCCAAATATGAGACGGCAAGTTTTAAAGTTGAGACACTCACACACAGATATAACGCATATTTTAAAAACTTTGTTGTATAAAATGTATATTTATTTGCAACAGTTATGTTAACAGCAATAATACTATATTTCTGGTAAGAACAGCTATTCAGCTGATGGACACGCGCTGCGTTGTCATGGGAACATCCCAGGTGAAAATAATGAGGAAATTACGTTGTCTTTCGTTGCTCCCTTCATCAACATAATGGCACACAAGTGCCCCGCTCCCTCCAAAGTGCCCAATTCAAGGGCTCTGCCGTCTGCCCTTTTAAGAGAGTAGGGCATAGGTAAAGCTCACGAGCAATAAGCATAGACAGTATAAGAAGTGGACAGAGCCATCTCATTGGATCTCAATTGAGACAAGTGAAGCCCATTTTTAGCGATTTCTTAGCACTTCCTTTCCTGACGCGCAGACTCAAACCGAGCAAAGCGTTACACGGACCACGTGAGCAACCCGTCTGTCTTCTAGTAGCTGTGCCAAGAGAAATCTGAATCATTCCCTTCCGAAACTTGCAGAGACGGAGAGTGTGAGTATGAGCTGTCCATGAGCTTGGAGCAGGAGAAACTTTTGCTAGATATTCTGATTAATTATTTTGTCATTTTGCCTCCATGTCTCCCCGATTGCTCGCGAGCTTCTCCTCCCGTCCATACGGTAATCTCTCTACTGTGCGACAGAGAGTCGCGTGGTTATGACGCAATCGTTAGCCTATTTTTGCAAAAATTGCTTCTACGGGGCCGTAACGTAAGCTACAAGGTAATGAAGCCTTTTATACATTTTCGCGTTTCTTTAGAAATAAATAATGGACAAATGGAGTCTTCAAACGCCTCAGATGTAAAATTATTCGCTGTCAAAGTGACGCCAAAATGAATGGGAGTCAATGGGATGCTAACAGCAGGTGAAGTTCTGCTACAAGATGGTGGCACGCGGCCGGCTTCAACTTCCGGTCGACTTCCTTCCCGCTTGGCAATAAGCACGTCCCAGCCGTCCGTCCGTCACTTATTGGGTTCCCCGGAAACATTTCCGTTGTGTTCTGTCCTATTTGCAGCGCGTTTCTGTATTTGTTTGTGTTGTGAACTTTTGCAGCACGTTTCTGTATTTGGTTGTGTTGTGAGTATTTGGAGCACACATGTGTTGTGAAACTGATGAAGATGTTTTCTTAATTTGCGGGAGTTTTTTCTATTTGCATGTGTTTTCTTCAGTTGCAGCGCGTTGAGCTCTCTCGGCCACCGTAGTATTAGATGTTTGCAATTAGCAAATAAGTCAAGTGGTACTATTTCTATTCTTATGCAGACACTCAGGCAGCCATTATCTATGACCGATATACAAATTCTTGTAAACTACACAAATTACAGTACAACTGTCACTGGCTGTTCTCCTTTTAAACCACACAGATTGCAAGTCCACACCTACGGCTAGCCCATTTCTTTTTGTTGGGGAAGTACCCAGCACTACTTTCAGGTAAAGTGAAGGGGCATCCCTGAACCCTTATAAAAGAGAAAGATGAGATTTTTCTTTATTTGATCAGCTTATCTAGAGCCACCAAAACAAACAGGAAACTGCTGTTTAGTTCTGAATAACTCACTCAAGATAAGGTTCACACAAACTCAACTAGAAAAAAAAAACCTAAGATCAAATAAGAGCAAGACAGTCTCTGTCAAAGGCAAGAGTTCACATTATTAATCAGTCGAGAGTAGTCGTCACCTACACAAACCTGCACAAGATTACTCAAAAAACAAAAACAACAGTAAGAAGTCATGACTGATTGTCATGGTGGTATTATAATTTCTTATGTCTTTTTTTATTTTAATGTCACCACACTAGTGGGACTTCTGGTAACTAAGTGTCGGATTCTTGAAAACAGGAAACGACACGAAAGATAGCATGGCCACACAAGCAGTTTAAAAATGAGCTACTGCTATTGCTGACTCATTTCTGCACTGATAGACACACACAAACACATGCACAGTAAGATCATATCACATGATCGTCCAGGGAGTGTGTCAGTTTTTTAACTGTGCGTGACAGAACCTTTTTATTTAGAGGAAATACTTGCCCCCTGTAATTCAATTTTTTTAATAATATATACATATATATATATATATATATATATATATATATATATATATATATATATAGATAGATAGATAGATAGATAGATAGATAGATAGATAGATAGATAGATAGATGCACAACTCTAATCTCTTCATATACATTTTACAACATTCAACTCTGAAACAGATATTTGAGATCACTATAGTATTTGCACTAAACCCATAACAAAAATGCACTATAATCGCTGGCTGTTCAGTTCTCAGCAAAGTTCTCAGTTTCAAATTTGATTGGTTAATAAATTGTTTGTTTTTTTTAAATAATAATAATAAATAAAGTTAAAAAAAATACAAAAATATATATTTATATATAATATATAATATTATATAATAGGCTGTAAGTTGATCTATCCAAACATTAAAAGAAACAGGCTATGGATATAACACAGCTGTCACGTTCATCTGCCTTCACCTGTGTGTGTGCACTACACTCCCCAGAATCCTCCGTGGCGCACACCTGCACTCACTCTCTCATCATCAATCATCAGCATCACCTGCACTCCCTCATCAGTCTCACCCTTTATATTCAGCACTCACCCTTCAGTCATTGTCTGGTCTCGTCAATACAAGACACACAGACTCCCTTCCTACACCTACCTGCATACTTACCGTCGATCCCGCTCTTCTTCAGCCTGTCTTCAGTCCATCTTCAGAGAATCTTCATCATCTGCATCTGCATCTGCAAGAGAAAGAGAGACTTTGTTATCATTCAGTTAAGCTTCATCCAATTATCTACTTCCTGTTTACTCACCTTTCACGCTGTGTCCGATCCATTCTGCTATTAAAATATCAAACTTACCATCTTGCCTGCTTCGTTTGTACGAAACCTGACAGAAGACAATTACACTACACTACACAATTACCAGCACAGTTTTGTTTTTGTTTTATTTAAATGGTTTGCACTTCAACTGCCATGTGCCTTATGCCACTTTATCTCTTTTTTATTTTTCTACAATGTCCTCAGTGTATATGTGTATATGTATATGTGTATATTTGTATATTGTATATTGTATAGTTGTATGTACACGTCTAAGACTGTATTTATCTGTACTTGAACGTCTACTGTCAGTGTTTAATGTTAACTGTATGCACCTAGGGTCTGAGAGTAATGATATTTCTATTCTCTGTATGTATGTACTGTACATGTAGTAGAATTGACAATAAAGTAGACTTGACTTGACTTGAAGACCAGACCAAGATGCAGAATCCTTCGGATTCCAGAACGAGTCAGCTTTCATTATTCTACGCAGCCCCGTTCATCCGGTTGTGTCCAGCCGAGCCAGCATTTCAGTTCGGGTCCGAAACGCAACTCAAGGAGGATGACTTCAGCGATCTTCCTCCTCTCATCGGCCCGGTTGAACCACAGCCACCAGTCATCTTCACTTCCTCACCCATCCTCATCCAGAACCATATCGAGCCTTCAAGTGTCTGCCCAGCTGAACCAGAGTCTGCAAGCGTCTGCCCAGTCGAACCAGAGCCTGCAAGCGTCTGCCTAGTTGAACCAGAGCCTGCAAGCGACTACCCAGTCGAGCCAGAGCCAGCAAGGGTCTGCCCAGCCGAGACTGCTCACAGCGACTGCCCAGCCGAGACTGCTCACAGCGACTGCCAGCCGAGACTGCTCACAGCGACTACCCAGCCGAGACTGCTCACAGCGACTGGCATGCTGAGACTGCTCACAGCGACAGCACAAAGCCCTCTTCGCCGCTGGTCCCGCCCAGCTCAACGCCCTCTTCATCGTTGGTCCCGCCCAGCTCAACGCCCTCTTCATCGCTGGTCCTGTCCAGCTCAAAGCCCTCTTCACCGCTGGTCCCATCCAGCTCAGAGCCCCCTTCACTGCTGGTCCCGTCCAGCCCAGAGCCTTCACCGCTGGTCCCGCCCAGCTCAAAGCCCTCTTCGCCGCTGGTCCCGCCCAGCCCAGTATTCTCCAAGAGGCTGTTCCCACCCAGCCTCCCTCTCCCACCTCCTCTGTTTGAGTCATCCTGTTCTCCTGCCCTGCCTCTGCTGAGCCCTGTCAACCCTTCGGCTCATCCACAGCTACTCGCCCGTGTCTCTGTTTATCCGCCTCAGGGTGTCCAGGGCTCAACATCGCCCTGGCCCCTGGATCCTCTGTCTTCGCCTCTGTCCCTTGAACCTCAGACTCCACCTTGCTCCTCCGACCCTTCAGCTCCTCCTCAGCCCATAGTGTCCTCCTCTCCGCCGTGTCCTGTCAGCCCTCTAGCTCCGCCAGGCTCTCTCGTCCTTCCATCTCCGCATTGGTCAGCCGTCACCCTGGCTCCACCACGGGACTCTGAGCTGCCGGCTGCGCTTCTGCCCTTCGTCCCTTCAGCTCCACCGGGCTCTGTCTTCCCTCCTGCTCCACTGTCGTCCTCATTCGCACTGGCTCCACCGCGGCCTTCCAGAGCCCCTTCTCCGCCTCGGTCCCATGTGCCTTCAGATCCGCCTTGGCCCTCCGGACCTGTGGTGTCGCCTCGGCTCCGGGTCCTTCCGGCTCGATGGGGGATCCTTGAAGCCCCGGATCTGCCGTCATCACCGTGGCCCCCGGATCTGACTGTTATCATTCAGTTAAGCTTCATCCAATTATCTACTTCCTGTTTACTCACCTTTCACGCTGTGTCCGATCCATTCTGCTATTAAAATATCAAACTTACCATCTTGCCTGCTTCGTTTGTACGAAACCTGACAACAGCCTGTTCGCAGGAGTGATGAGTTACTTAGTAGATTGTCCTCACTCAATGGCTGGCTGTCTAAGTGGTGTCTGCAAAATAATATAGAATTCATAGACAATTGGAAAAGTTTTTGGGGCAGACCTGACCTGTTGAAAAGAGATGGTATTCATCCCTCCTGGGATGGTTCTGCTCTTCTCTCTAGTAATATGGCACATAGTCTTAGAGCTCAACCATGAATTGGGGCTCAGGTCAGGAAGCAGACAGACTGGCTAAACCGGTCGGTTATCTGCCAGCCGTCTCATGTCACCAAGGTCAGATAAATCCCATCACATAAAGACTCTTTCACCTAGATATCATCATATAGAGACTGTGTCTGTTCCCTGAATTAGGACATACAAAAAACTTCCAAACAAATAAAAAACAGATACAATACAAATGAGCAAATGATAAAGCTTGGGTTTGTTGAATATTTGATCCCTTACTTCAAAAGCACTTATTGTTAATGATATGATTACAGACTATAACCTAGATGTGCTGTGTTTGACAGAAACCTGTCTAAAACCAAACAATTTCATGACTTTAAATGAGTCCACCCCCCAAGATTACGGTTATAAACGAACCTCGTTTATAGTAATATTTTCAAAATTACTAAGAAGTCTAGTTTCAAATATAATTCTTTTGAAGTGTTGGTGCTTAATTTATCAATATATAGCGTAAATGATAAACCGCGTTTGAGATTTGTACTGGCTACTGTATACAGGGCACCATACAGACTTTATCAAAGAATTTGTTGACTTTCTATCAGAGTTAGTACTGGCTGCAGATAAAGTCCTAATTGTTGGTCATTTTAATAGACATGTAGATAACGAAAAAGATGCATTGGGATTGGCATTTAAAGACATTCTGAACTCTATTGGAGTTAGACAACACATGTCAGAACCTACTCATTGTCATAATGTCATAATAACTCTAGATCTAATATTATCACACAGAATCAATGTTGATGCTGTTGAAATTCTGCAGCAAAGCTATGACATCTCAGATCATTATCTAGTCTTGTGTAAACTTCATTTAGCCAAGGCTGCAAAGCTGACTCCGTGTTACAAATATGTTAGACCTATCACTTCTGCCACTAAAGATTGCTTTATTAATAATCTTCCAGATCAGTTTCATCATCTCAGCATCCAAGGTAGCTTAGAAGAACTCGATATTGCAAGGTATTTATTAGATATTTATTTGAAACAGTGGCTAAACCAACCAAAAATAAAGTTTCAACCCCAGACGTTTCCAAGCAGCACAGCAGTAATGACTTTATGAACTTCTTCAACTTATAAGATTGATAATATCAGGGAGAAAATTATAACTATGCAACCGTCTACTACAGTATCGCATCAGGCAGTGCATTGTAGTCAGGATTTAGACCGTATCATAGTACTGAGACAGCTCTCATTAGAGTCACAAATGATTTGCTCTTATCATCCGATCGTGGTTGTTACTCGATCTTAGTGCTGCATTTGACACTATCGACCACAACATTCTTTTAAATAGACTCGAAAATGATGTTGGCATTAGTGGAATTGCATTAGCATGGTTTAAATCATACTTATCTGACCGTTATCAGTTTGTAGCAGTAAATTAAGAGATGTCTTATTGATCACAAGTTCAGTATGGTGTACCACAAGGCTCAGTGCTAGGACCGTTGCTGTTCACTCTGTACATGCTACCCTTGGGAGATATCATTAGGAAGCATGACATTAGTTTTCACTGTTATGCTGATGATACGCAGCTCTATATTTCTTCACAACCTGACGAAACTTATCAATTCACAAAATTAACGGAATGCATAGCTGATATTAAGAACTGGATGACTAGCAACTTCCTACTACTTAATTCTGAAAAAACAGAGATTCTAATTATTGGACAAAAAACTTCCTCACATAATAATCTAGAATACTCTCTAACACTTGATGACTGCTCTGTCAAGTCTTCGTCGTCGGTTAGGAACCTGGGTGTGCTCTTTGATACCAATCTTTCATTTGAAAGTCAGGTATCTAGCATCTGTAAAACCGCATTTTGTCATCTTAAAAATATATCTAAATTACGTCATATGCTCTCAATGAAAAATGCAGAACAATTAGTTCATACGTTCATGACATCAAGGCTAGATTATTGTAATGCTATTATGGTTGGTTGCACTGCACGCCAAATAAACAAACTACAACTACAGCTACAGCAAATCCAAAATGCAGCAGCTAGAGTTCTTATCAGAACCAGGAAATATGACCATATTAGCCTGGTTCTGTCAACACTGCATTGGCTCCCTATTAAACATCGTATACATTTTTAAATAATGCTTATCACTTACAAAGCACTAAATGGTTTAGCTCCCCAGTACCTGAGCAAGCTCTTAACGCATTATAGTCCTTCACGTCTATTGCGATCTCAAAATTCCGGCCAGTTGACAATACCTAGAATATCAAAATAGACTGCTGGCAGTAGATCCTTTTCCTATATAGCACCAAAACTTTGGAACAATTTTCCTAACATTGTCCGGGAAGCAGACACACTGTCAGTTCAAATATTACACAGTGGAATATTTAGACCCTATTTAGTAAGCAAAATCCTGCGATTCAGAATCGAAAATAAAATCCAATATAAAGATATTAGATGTGATTTATGTATCAGCAATACATTCTTTCAGTAGGTAAAAGTCAAGAAGTTCCCATCTGAGAAAGATCAATCTTCACTAGCAACATTTGATCTAAGCATCTATACGTGTACACATAATAAACAAGTTTGTGTGAAAATTGTTCTGTTCCAGATTAAGCATGGCCACAGTTTGCACTCAATGACTTCTTTCTGCTTAAGGACATCAAGTAAGTTTATAGACGGACGAGCAGAGGAAGTTAGTTAGTTAGAAGTTAGTTAGTAAAGGGGATTATTAATAACTCTTTAGGACAAGCATATTTGAAAACAAACAAATCACATATTTCCACAAAAAAAAAATAATCAAGAGAAAAAAATCTGTGAAACATCAACAGATTATATTCAATACAGCGTCCTGCACATAGGAGAAAAAATAACTCCCCAAATCCCTTGTGGGCAAAACAAGCATGCCGCCACACTAAGCAGCATAAATCCAGGCAAAGGCAGAGTTGCTTTCATCTGGGCCTAGAGTGCCATTACGGGTGGTGTCTGTCTGCATAGCTGAACTGGGATGACCTTGCCTACAGAAGCACACAGCCCTACACTGTCCGGCAGTCCATGCCTCATGGGCCCTGGCAAACTGAGGCTAGCAAACATTCGGAGTGCCTCAGGGCTAGATATTCAGCCCTTTTTTTTCTGTTTTCTGCTTGCCACACCCTCAGGCTTTTTTTCCTGCACACTGTTATGTCTGCCTCTTTGGCCCAATGACTCTGATGCTCTGTGGTTTGCAAGGACAGACATGTGCTCAAAATTTCCATGCTTTGAAAAGTGCAAAACAGTAATATCCTCTCACTGACACGTACCGTTGGAAAATTTACTTGAGAAAAACGTGATATGATGATGTTGGCTAATGTTGAAAATACTGAATAAATGAGAAAAGTAGGAAAATATAAACACTGCTAAAATGAAGCAGAATGGCACCTTTTGTAATGGCTATAGGCACACGCAGCCTTTTACATTTTCATTGACAGCGCGTTTACACTTGCACACAGGAGCAAAGTGTCCATTCAATTGATTCCTATAGGAGTCGAGCTTCATACTTGCACAGTGAATTGTAGGACTGACAGCGGATTGTAGAAAGCGTTGAGAGTAGTCGAGAGCATCCAAAAGTTGAGAAATCCTGTGCAAACAGCTGTAAAGTTCAAGTAGTGACATCTGTCTTGAGTGTTTAAAAATATGCAGATTGTTATTTCTGCTGGATTTAGTGCATAAATCCTATTGTTTACATACTGGATGCTTTGCAGTTGTTACATATATTCCATATATGTTAAATACTGCAATTTAGGGCGCTTTCATTGTAGGTGAGTAGGTGGCTGGGTTTATGAAATGTGCCACTATTGTTACTTTGGACATTCCAAAACAAAGCTTGCATATTTCCAACTGAAATAATGTGCATAAAAGATCATTATATTAGCCATGTGCTGAATAAAACATAAATTTAATATGCCCGCTATAGCCTACAGAACCCAAAGTGGAAGCAGTTTTGAGCGGCACTGACCTGAGTTTTGACACACACACACACACACACACACACCGCGAGTGCTACCAGGCAGTGGTGTGTGGTGGACTTCTAGAATGATGAGACAAAGTCCCATCTTTATGTTTGCTTTTTAGTCATTTGTCAATTCATGTTTCGCTTGATATTTACACAGTTCGAACACCAAAACAATAGCATAATATTTTTGCATGTTATATTAATGTCTGATCAAGTTGCTGCATTTTGACAAATTCTACATTACCTTAAGTAATCACTACAAAAGTACCAATTACAGAAACAATAACAGAAGTGCATCTTTGTTGAAATTTTTATGTAGAAATTTAGACTGTAATTCATATAACATGAACAGTAAAAATACAGAAAATAATTGTTTGACAGTCAATAACCACCTCTGGATAACTAACATAACCTATTATTGATTTGACTGCACTGACAGTATTGGATGAGAACAACACTTGAACTTAATTGAGCTGGATAAAGTCACAATTGTCTTCCGTAGAGCTGCTATAGCTGAATCGAATTTGTTTCAAAATTGATGAACTTCGCAACATTGACACTGTTTTATTGAACTGAACTGAAACAATATTGAACAGACTTGTACTAAATAATGACACTGTAGAGCTACTTCACAGTTGAGTTGAGCTTGTTTCATCATTGATGAACTTTGCAACATTGATATTGAAATAAATTAAATGAACATATGATGTTTTATTAACAAGGTTCGGGAGGAGCACGTTCAGATAATTAACACAAGTGGAGAGCGCTCAGCAGTCAACGGTAAGAGGTGTATATACACTCAGCAGTCTCACCTCATTCCATTGACAGTTTTGCAGCATCCCTCCACCACCCCTTCTCCACGCTTCTAGTCCTAAGCACTTACATACGGGGGGAGTACTCTGGGTTCGGGCCGAACTCCGAGCTCAGAGCCCTCCCAGCACGCCAAATACGCATTAAACTTTACCCCCTCAAATTATATGTAAGTGTGAACTCGTGAATGTGCTAAATAATGGCACTTTTGTAGAGCTGCTTTACAGCTCAAATTGAATTTGTTTCAAAATTGAAGAACTGTAAAACATTAAAGGTATTGTTCATCAAAAATGAACATTCTGTCATCAATTTCTTTCTTCTGCTGAACACAAAAGAAGATATTTTGAAGAATATGGGTAACCAAACAGTTGGGCCTCATTAGCCGTGTTTCCACTGTCGGGCCAAAAGCAAAAGCGTGTTTCCACTGTCACTTCCAGGGCTTGATCGGGCCACATCGGGACTTCCCGTTTTGGCCCGCCGAATACCCTGGTCCAAAGCGGGCCAACTGGGGCTTGAGGGGTGGTCATGAACAGAGGCGGAGTTTACCTGAGTCAGGAGACGGTCAACACCGCTGCTCATCTCCCATGATATTATATCAGGCTACCAACATTTAAGACATTTTAAACCATTTTCAGCTCAAAACTCACTTTCAGACAGCGAGTGTTTGAAATAACTTCCTTGCAATCTGATGGGGATTCTGATAGCTAAAGGCTACTTATGCTAACCACTGCGATAATAAATACACGTTTATGGAAAATACCGGAGACTGCTTGAAGAACGTAGACATAACATATATGATTAATGTGTTCTACTTTTATTTGAAATGGTAAATACCAGTTTGATTCAGCATGACTGATGTGCACTCTTGACACAAATGAATAAATTACTATCATTGTAACCTTTTTTTATTGTAAAACGTTGATGAAATATTGATACTGGAATCTTAAGTCTTTAAGTAAAGACCAAACGTTCACTTCTGTCATGCTCATTTTTTCAGTCAGCTGGTGAAACTGTGGGTTGTGTGACGTTGTTCTATGACGTGGTTGTGTGACATCGCTGCGGGGCTACTGGGTCAACAGTGGAAACGCAACTTGATTTTGGGCTCTGTGCTTGAGGTCCGAGGCTACTGGCCCCACCTGGCACGCTGTTAGCCCTGGCTCGCACTGGCCCGACAGTGGAACAGCGGCTATTGACTTCCATAGAATGAGAAAAAAAATACTATGTAAGTCAAAATATATTCTTTTGTGTTCAGCAGATGAAAGAAATTCATTCTTTTTCATTTTTTGGGTGAACTATCCCTTTAAATCTGTCCTTTTCCTTATTATTACTGTGAACCTGCTTTGAAATAATCTGTAATGAATAAAGTGCTACATAAATAAATGTGACGATTGACTTAATGGTAATAATGGAAACAATGGAAATAATTTACAATAATTGTTCTGGTTTCTCACAAGAATCATTTCTGAAACTGGAGGAAAGCTTCACAGAATCTTTACCTCGCTTATGTAGCCATCCTTCCTTCACAATGGCAACATCACTCATTGTGGCTGGAGAGAAAACCCTTGTGTCCCTTTGACTCGGACCAGGGGCAGAAGGTGGGAAGTGGTGGGTGTCTTCAGTCTAGACATTCAGCAGGACAGGTGGTCTGTAGGAAACAGAAGACAAAAAAAAATGTTTTATTTTTTTATTTTTTTATTTTAAAGCTATAGGGACATAATAGTTATTGATCCAATTATATATATATATATATATATATATATATATATATACAGTATATATATATATATATATATATATATATATATATATATATAAAGACTAGCTATTTCTGAATTAGTTAAAGCCACATAAGCTAATATTAATGTAGCTTTATCCCTCGGTTTCAGCTGAAAGTGTGCTTGCACTTTTCATAAATGTGTCTCTTACTGAATATATTTATATTGTGTCTGTTTAAAAAAAGGAAATAAAACCACACTGTAAAGACAAACAAACAAACAAAAAACAGCTGACAGAAATTAATCTCCACAGTGTTTACACCAGGCCTTCGCCTACTTTACAGCTCTGCACACTTTTGGCATTCTCTTATTATTTATTATTCAATTACACATGGACTTTTAGACCTCTGAATGAGAGCCAGCAGTGTCTGTATACCATCTTTTTTATTAAGCCATCAGAGTCAAGTGTGCATAATTTATATTTTTCCCTTTGCACACAATTTTTATTTTTTTAAATTCTGATCACAATTCAAAGCGGAATTCTCACGAACCATAGAATCATTACTGTTGTAACACTGCATCCACTACTATTGCTGCTATTTTTAGCCTAAATTCATGTGATATTTAAACTTTTGAATAATGATTTTATGTAATTTTAGTGTTTAAAATGAGTATGGCATATTTAATCAAAATGTGTTTAAAATCATTCTGTTTCTGTCATTACTACATTCAAACCAGTAAAAGAGCGTGTAAACATGGTCCAGAAAGAGTCAGTCAATCGCATACACAACTGTATGCATAGTTGCATACACAACGTTCCTACATCAGATTCAGGGTACACAAATTCTTCGACTAAGTTTAGCAAATTAACTCTTTAAAAGACACAATAGTTTGTTACAGTATAGTATTAGAACGAGCCGAGTCAACTGGGGAATAGCTTTGACTGTAGTTTCTGAGGTCTGTCTATTAAAACCTGCTGCCCTTGATGCACCCCACAGCTATGCAGCCTGCTGCTTGGAATGCAGTGAGAAAGAACAGCGTTCTCCTGCCTCAGAGCCGTCTGAAACAACAACCCTATGTGAACTTCCCCTCCCCCTGCCTCAGAGATCAGCTACTCCGAGATGCAGGTACTCCTCTGACACAAAACACACACTCATGCACAAAACATACCATCACTAACCCTGGGATGGCAACACATGTGAGAAGCAAAAAAAAGTTAGATGACATGCAATCACATAATCTATGAGAGAACACAAGCATACGGTAAAAATACACACTGAAGAACCATTTACTCACAATGATGCCAAGCAAATGCAAAGATGCACATAGACCTACAACACTCGGGCACAACTACCTTTTCTAATGTCTGTCTGTCTGTCTCACACAACCCCACACGCACCAGGGAAGTCTCATGTGTGTCTGGTGCTGCCACTGCAGCTTGTCTCTGAGAACGGCCCCTCCCAAAGCAGCCACGCTGTGGGAGAAAAAGAGAGGGTAAAAAAAGTGGGCGGGCGACCAAGCCTGTGCTCAATGCAGCACTCCATATGAACTCAATGGCCTCACAAATGGTCACGTGGCACAAATAAAGTGAAAGAGTGAGAGACAGAGGCCACTGAGGCCATCCACTTCATTCAACATTTTTGCTCTTACTCGTGGCTCAGTGAGAAAGAGAAAGGGAGGAAAAGGCATCAGTGACCCTGGTTTTTAGGAGCATTCAATGGTATATTTGGCACACTCAAAGAAAAAGATTATTGCTCAGTGGTTGCTTTTCCTAAGCTCAGGAGACTTGTTTGTTCTGTGATTGTGAAGAAAGAAGATTTGTGATTCTTATATATCTCTTATTTTAGTATCAACAGCATTTCAGATGTTTCTACTAAATTTCCTTAGGACAAATAAAAATAGAGAGACATGAGAAATATTTGAAAGAAAAAGAGCCAAAACTGAGAATGTATTAGAATAAACATAAAACATATCTTTATTGTCTTGCTGCAATCTCTTTCTAGACTCCATTAAAGGAGCATTTTATTGCTCAGATGTTGTTTTTTTATGCCAAGCAAATGCAAAGGTGCACATAGACCTACAACCCTCGGGCACAACTACCTTCTCTAATGTCTGTCTGTCTGTCTCACACAAACCCACACGTGATATATCTCATATATCTCTCATTTTAGTATTAACAGTGTCTCAGATGTTTCTCCTATAATTCCTTAGGCACAAAAGTAGACACAACTGAGACATGAGAAAGTTCTGAGAAAAAGGAGTCATGGAAGATCTGTTTATTGTTTTGCAGAGGTTGCTCTTTTTTTATTATTATTTCATGCCATTGGGGTTTTTCACCTTTATTGGACAGGACAGTAGGAGGAGAGATGAGAAGGGAACATGAGCAGGAAAGTACCTTTATCCTGTCGATGTGCTGCTCACAAGGCTATGGCTCTGACAGAGGTTTCTCTAAGCTCAGGATACTAAGGGTGATTCTCTTATATGTCTCATTTAGGTATCAACTTTGTCTTCAGATGTCTTCAATTTTATTTTAAGGAGAAACATGTTACATTTATATATATATATATATATATATATATATATATATATATATATATATATATACATTCTTAATATTGTAAATACTGAAACGTCTCGGTTACATACGTAACCCTTGTTCCCTGAAGGAGGGAACGGAGACATCATGTCAGTGACCGACGAATAGGAATCTCGCTAGAGAAGCCAATCTACTTCGAGTGTAGCTAAAACGAGGCAATAAACATTGGCATTCGATAATTGCATCAGCAGCGCTGCATCGCGGCTCGCACATATAATGAGCAGAAGGTGCATTGCATCTTCAGGTTTTCGCTGAGGAGCCGAGCTGGTGACCTGGCTGCCCCAGCGGGGCACAGCAGATGTGGTGACGGGACATGACGTCTCCGTTCTGAGGGTTACATATGTAGCCGAGACATTCCCTTTCAGTTGGTCACTCTCGACGTCAAGTCAGTGACCCATGAAAAGGAATCCCCTACCAAAGCGCCACAGCTGCTGACCCCATCCAGCGCCCTGTGTAAACCTCCTACTTCCTCTTACCTGATGGGACAGGGCTTACACAGAGAAGTCCATCACTGCTGTTCTGACTCAGTGAGACTATAACACTGGGAAAGCGATAACACTGGGAAACACAGGGATAACACTGGGAAGCGATAACACGGGGATAACACTGGGAATGCGTGCCCTTTCCATTGTAAAAGCGACGCTGCGGAAGCCACATCCTTCCCCGGAGGATTCATGTTGAGATAACATATGTACTAACTGTGGCGAGGGGGGCGTGGTTTTGTGAAGTCTGTAGCGGGAGAGAGAGGAGGGAGCCGAGCGGTGAGTAAGTAGGTCAAGTGCAGATGATGAACACCTGTGTCTGATTGCAGTAATTGGCGTGGAGAGACCGGATATAAACCGGTGGGAATGAGAGAGAGAGAGAGAGAGTTGGACTGGGACATCGCTGCTGCTGCCTTGAAGGAGAAACCAACGAGAGATAATCTGATTTATTGTTTCATTTTTGCTGTGCTGAAAGCACGGTGAACGCGCTCTGTGCGCACCTTTGTTTGTTTTGAGTATTTCTATAAATAAAACGAGTGTCCCAGTCTCGCTGATCCGTCTTCTTCCTTCCCTTCTTTGACAACGTTGAACCTCATCACACTGGTGCCGAAACCCGGGAAGGAAGAAGATCGCCACCGCCATGCAAAACCACGCCCCCCTCGCCACACTAACCTTGTGGGGTTGTTTGCAAATGGAATTACTGAGGTGACACCAATCTCCTAAGGGAGGGGTTCTCCCAAGGGAAAGACAGGGGCTTCCGTTTAGGAGCAACTTTGAAAAAAAGCTACATATGGGATCCCCGCAGGGTCACACATAAGGCATCCAGCCAAGACCCAGTTCTCAAGGATTCAGCGGGATATAGGCCTGGCGCCAAACGCTCTGCCACGTAGCCAACAAGAGATGGGCCTGCTTCTATCCGTTGAGGTGAGAACACAAGAGGGAACCGGCTCTACACGTAGGCTATAGAACCTAGCGAACGTTTTGGGTGTTGCTAAGCCTGCAGCTCTACAAATATATGTTAGCGAGGTGCCACGTGCCAGCACCAAGGAGAATGCAACACTTCTTGCTGAAGGAGTTTGCAGCCTGAGTGGCCAAGGCGATGGCATCCACTATCCAGTGGGCCATCCTCTGCTTGAAGACTGCCTTTCCCTTCTGCTGGCCTCCGTAAAAGACAAAGGTCTTACAGGCAGCTGTATTACTGCCGTGTGGTTTGCATCTGTAAGGTCCGTATAGCTTTCCGTTTTGAATCTCTATTTACTCTCATTCCTTGTTGTTGTTGTCTTGTTGTCATTACTCATCAACCAGATATCTGATTTTATCTAATTTTGTCTGTCACATTGATCTGACTTCGCTAGCTTTAATCTAAGTCACTATCACTCGCAAAACGCTCTAGTCTGTTAATCTGCCATCCGTGTTTGCCGTCTTTTTTCTTGTGCGCGCTCGCGCCTTTTCGAGTCCATCAAACAACTGTGGTGAGTAGGATCAGTCAACAAACATGGTGAGTCATGTCTTCTCCTATTATTGTAACTTGTACTTCATGTCACATGTATAGTATAGCCTTCTCTGTCAGCGCCGAGGGCTTTACATGCAATAAATGCAGGGAGATAGTCAGGCTGACGGAGAAGATTTCAGAGACACGCATCAAACTAGAGACATGCATCCAAACTTTAATCGAGGATAGTAAGAATGCAAGGGCTTTAGATACTGCTTTGGATACGACTAGCTTAGTGAACTCTGTACATTGTTCGGTTTCGGCTGTAGTAGAGCCCATGTAGCAGGGTAACTGGGTCACCGTGAGACGCTGTAGTCAGTCGCGGGACAAAACACCGCTCTTCCGTTCAATTGCTGGCTGTCTAAGTGTCTTTTGGGGCAGACCTGACCTGTTGAAATTTATCACTCTTGGGATAGTGTTGCTCTTCTCTCTAGTAATATGGCACATAGTCTTAGAGCTCAAACATGACAGTCTGGGGCTCAGGTCAGGAAGCAGACAGACTGGCTAAACCGACCGTCTGCTAGCTGTCTCACGTCACTGAGGTCAGATAAATCCCATCACATAGAGACTCTTTCACCAAGATATCATCACATAGAGACTGTGTCTGTTCCCCGAACTAGGAAATACAAAAAACTCCCAAACCCATTTAAGGGTAAAAATTTGATTGATGTTCAACAAATAAAAAACAAATATAATGCAGATGAACAAACAATAAAGCTAGGGTTGCTGAATATTCAATCCCTTTCTTCAAAAGCACTTATTGTTAATGAAATGATTACAGACCATAACCTAGATGTGCTGTGTTTGACAGAAACTTGGGTAAAACCAGACAATTACATTACTTTAAATGAGTCCACCCCGCAAGATTACTGCTATAAACACGAGGCTCATTTAAAAGGAAAAGGGGGAGGTATTGCTGTAATTTATAGAAATATCTTCAGTATTACTCAGAAGACTAGTTTCAAATATAATTCTTTTGAAGTGATGGTGCTTTCTGTAACGTTATCTAGCATAAGTGATAAATCCCGTTTGACATTTGTGCTGGCTACTGTATCAGTGTCAGGACCTACTTATTGTCGTAATCATACTTTAGATCTAATATTGTCAATATTCTGCAGCAGAGCGATAACATCTCAGATCATTATTTTATCTCATGTATACTTAATTTAGCCAAGGTTGCAAAGCCGACTCTGTTATAAATATGGTAGAACTATCACTTCTGCCACTAAAGATTGCTTTATAAATAATCTTCCTGATCATCCCAGATAGCTTAGAAGAACTCGATGTTGCAACAGAAATGATTGACGCTCTCTTTTCCAGCACTTTAGACACAGTTGCGCTTAAAGAAGATTAAAGGAAATAGTCCAACGCCGTGGTACAACGAGCACACTCAGGCCCTAAAGAGAGCAGCCAGAAAAATGGAGCACAATTGGAAGAAAACAAAATTAGAAGATTTTCGCATTTCGTGGAGAGAGAGCACGATTGTGTACAGAAAGGCCTTAAAAACTGCTAGATCTGCTTATTTTTCAACACTTTTAGAAGAAAACAAACACAACCCTAGGTATTTATTCGAAACAGTGGCTAAACTAACGAAAAATAAAGCTCCAACACCAGACGTTTCCAAACAGCACAGCAGTAATGACTTTATGAACTTCTTTACTTACAAGATTGATAATATTAGAGAGAAAATGATAACTATGCAAACGTCTACTACAGTATTACATCAGACAGTGCTTTGTAGTCTCCCTGAGGAAAAATTTAATTCATTCATTGCTATAGGAGAGAAATATTGTTAAATCATCTATATCAACAACATGTATGTTAGACCCTATACCGACTAAGCTATTGAAAGAGATGCTTCCAGAGGTCATAGATCCTCTTTTTAATATCATTAATTCATCTTTGTCACTAGGATATGTACCGAAAACTTCTAAGCTGGCTATTATTAAACCTCTTATTTAAAGGCCGATCTCGAATCTACCTTTTCTGTCAAAATTAATAGAAAAGGCAGTATCCTCACAACTATGTTCCTTTTTAGAAAGAAATGGTATCTGCGAGGAGACCATATCATAGTACTGAGATAGCTCTCATTAGAGTCACAAATGATTTGCTCTTATCATCCGAACGTGGTTGTATCTCTCTATTAGTGTTACTGGATCTTAGTGCTGCATTTGATACCATCGACCACAACATTCTTTTGAATAGACTCGAAAATTATGTTGAATTGGCGGAATTGCACTAGCATGGTTCAAATCATACTTATCAGTTATCAGTTTACCCCTATATTCAGTTTGTAGCCGTAAATGAAGAGATGTCATATCGATCAAAAGTTCAGTATGGAGTACCACAAGGCTCAGTACTAGGACCATTGCTGTTCACCCTGTACATGCTACCCTTGGGAGATATCATTAGGAAGCATGGCATTAGTTTTCACTGTTATGCTGATGATATGCAGCTCTATATTTCTTCACGCCCCGACGAAATGCAACTTAAAACGAAAATTAACGGAATGCATAGCTGATATAAAAATTTGGATGACTAGTAATTTCTTCTACTTAATTCTGAAAAAACAGAGTTTCTAATTACTGGGCAAAAAAACTCACGTATTAACCCAGAATACTGTCTAAAAACTGATGGCTGCTCTGTCAAGTCTTCGTTGTCGGTTAGGAACCTGGGTGTGCTCTTTGATACCAATCTTTCATTTGAAAGCCACGTTTCTAGCATCTGTAAAACTGCATTCTTTCATCTTAAAAATATATCTAAATTACGACATATGCTTTCAATGAAAAATGCGGAACAGTTAGTTCATGCGTTCATGACCTCAAGGCTAGATTATAGTAATGCTCTACTGGTTGGTTGCCCTGCATGCTTAATAAACAAAGTCTAGTTGGTCCAAAACGCAGCAGCTAGAGTTCTCACTAGAACCAGAAAGTATGATCGTATTAGCCCCGTTCTGCCAACATTGCATTGGCTCCCTATTAAACATTGTCTACATTTTTAAATATTGCTGACTACTTTCAAAGCACCAAATGGTTTAGCTCCCCAGTACTTGAGCCCCTTAATGCATTATAGTCCTTCACGTCTACTTATACTATTATTTCCACTCTGTCAGTTTAAATCTAGACTAAAAACACATCTCTTTTTTCTGGCATTCATATAGACCATTATACATTTTTATTATTCAAATCAGTTAAATTATTATTAGGCTGCATAAATTAGGTCAGCCAGAACCGGGGACACTTCCTATAACACCTGATGTACTCGTTACAACATAAGAAGAATGGCATCTACGCTAATGTAAGTCTTTCTGTTTATTCCGAGGTTTACTGAAGTCAGCCGGATCTGGGCCGTATCCAGATCAGATGGTGGGCCTGCGCCTGGACCCATCCATGACACATCCCTGAAGTGCCAGCCTCATCAGCCCTGTGAAGGCCTCATCGACACGACAGCAATCGGCACCGATCCTCAACAAACTCGTCTCCATACCGGCGTGATGACTCTGACTTCCAACCAGATGGAACTGGATAAATATTCTGAATGTTCTGATGCAATCTCACTTCTGACCTGTAATGCTGCCTGAATCATAATCATACACTGTTCGTTCGTTGGCTAGAGGAGAACTGGCCCCCGACTGAGTCTGGGTTCTCCCAAGGTTTTTTTCTCCATTCTGTCACCTGATGGAGTTTTGGTTCCTTGCCACTGTTGCCTTGGCTTTTGGCTTGCTTAGTTGTGGACATTTAATATTCAACAATATTATTGATCTGCCTTACTTAAGGTGGACGATGACCCAGTTTTCTTCTAGAAACAAACTTTGTTGTATTATTTTCATGTTATCACTGTGAAGCTGCTTTGATACAATCTGCAACTCTATAAATAAAGGTGACTTGACTTGACTTGACAAAGAGCTGGTCTGAGGTCCTGAAGCTTTGAGTTCTGTCTACGTACCTTCACAGAGTGTGGACAGGACAGAGCAAAGCCAGGGCTGGGTCTGCCTCCTCCAAGGGCAGCGCTTGAAGGTTCACCATCTGGTCCCTGAAGGGAGTGGAAGGAACCTTGACTTGTTGAGATTCATGTGCTGATTGTTGATATCTGTGTGTGTCATCATGTGTGTATATCAACTTTTTGTGCTCATATTTGTTAAAATCTTTCTGATTTTCTAAACTGAAAATCTAAACTGATTTTTATAATACTGCTGGATCTCATGCTGCAGTAACACAGGGTTTGTGATGTGAATATATCAATGGTACAACACAATTGTTAGATTCTAAAGACATCACTGAATCATGCTATTTCATGATGATTATAAAACTATCAACAGGTAACCATCATCACCTGCTCTCATTTCACTTTAACTTTCTTTGCTGCAGCAAATGTGTTTGACAAACTCTGTTACAGTGGCCAAAAAAGATAATAAATAAAAAAAAATAAGAAAAATAAAGAAATAATAAGTTAAGAGCCCAACTAATGGACACACTAATTAATGTTATGAATGAAACACATTAGAGTTAAACCCCTGTTAATTCTTAATAAAAACTTTTGTAGACGTCTGACAGAAATAAAGTAAATCTGGTTAGTAATAAGTGAAGCTGGTAATGCTGTTGTTTAATCCTCCTCTGCTGAGATCTTGAAAGATTTAATGTCTTCTTTTATCTTCAGTTGATTTCATCTAAGACTGTGGCTGGAAGTCAGTTGTAGTTCTTGTGTTTCTGCTTGTCTCTTTTTCTGTTCTCTTCTTTCCTTCAGTGATTCTGCTTGTTAACAGGCTTATTAAGGCTGAGATGACTCCATATTTAATATACACAGATTTTGTGGCTCAGATAAGGTCCAGTTCTGGTTTATTTCTTTGCTCTTGGCTGACATGTGGCATTGCTATGGCCTGCTTGTGGCCCAGATCTGGCAAACAGGAGTGGGCCACCCAAGGGCAGTCATTCCACGCACCATGTGGGCCAGATCATCATTCCACATGTGCCAGATGTGGGCCGGATCTGGGACGTCACAGTGTTGCTATGTGGGTAAGTCACAACTTCTGGCTACTGGGGTTACTCAGGGATCAGTGCTTGGACCACTTCTCTTCTCCATCTACATGTCATCACTATGTAGCAGGGTGGTTGAATCCACCTATGGTAATGTCATACACCTGTGCTTAGTTTATTAATTCCCCTCCCCTTTTTCAGCTGTATATAAAGGATGGGTTGTGGCCACTTTGCATGCGTCTTGGTATTGCCCTTTGTGACGTCATCCGTGGTTGCCGCAGGCTTAGACTGTAAGCTGGCTTCCTCGTCTGCTGTGTGCTGGCTGCCCACTCCTCACAACATGTCATTGATAGCATGTGTTCCTGACTGAGCCGCTGTACTGCAATATGGTGCGCGGTTTGTGTGCCTGGATCATCCCGCGGTCTCCTTGCGTAACTGAGGGTCTCTTGGGCTATTTGTGGGAATTGAGCATCAACACTGAACTTTGATTACGTAATAATTGCGACTATGTCACTGTTTTGCCTCGACGTTCACCACGATAGCAACCATTAGCCGCTGTGATTCTGTCGTTATTGAGTATTGTGTATTCGTCTGACTGTGCAGGCTGGCTATCTTCTCTGGGCGCCGCCTATTGAATTCCATTGGTTTGTAAGCATCATGTATGTATGTATGTTTAACTGTGGGTAACGTATGGTGTTATGTTTGATTATTTGGTTTTTGTTTTGTTTATAAATTTATTTTTGTTCATTCTGTCTTATTTTCAATCACTGCAAACCTGAGTGAACTTGGTTTATTTCAATGTTAACTTGTTTTCATGTGGTACTGTGAGTCCTAATTATGTCAAGTGGTTTAGATCCTTGAATTATTTGACTTGTCTCATGTTTTGGATTGTTTTCATATGTTTTGTGTTTCCCATTTTTGTCTTTGTTGCAGGAGCTGGGGGTTTCTGGAGGGTGGAGGCGACGTTGCCATTCGTGTGGTGTGTTCACACCTAGTGCTGTGTGTCTTCTGGCATTTAACCCTTCAAGTGTGCGTTTGGGTATTTGTAGTGGATTATTTGGGGGGGTTGTTTTCCAATTTGGCAGCTGGCCCGGACCTCCAGATACCTCTGCTCTTGGTTAATTTGTTTTCTTTAAATTGAGTTTATTTACTGTGTGTATGAGTAGATGCTGATTGATGGTGTTCATAATTTATTATAATACCAATGTGAGTTTTTAACTTTGAAATTTCTAGCTATTTATTATTCAACATTGACGAACAAAATAAACTTTTCTACTTCTATGTATACGACTCATGTCTTCTCACCCACCCACTCAAAACGAACCTGTGTGCCCTTAAGGCTATTAGTTCCCCGGTTCTCCAGGGTGGCATAGTCGATCATATATTGCCATAACTGGTGTCTCTCTAGTTGAGTGTGGTAAACACCCCTCAACTTTCTCTACTCTCTCGTACCGCAACGCTTCAACTAGGATCTGTCATTCAGAAACATGGCTTTTCCTATCACTGCTATGCTGATGATACACAACTCTACTTCTCATTCCAACCAGATTATCCAATGGTACCTGTTCGCATTGCAGCCTGTCTGACAGACATTTCTTGCTGGATGAAGGACCATCACCATCACCTTCAACTCAACCTTGCTAAGACAGAGCTGCTTGTGATCTCAGCCAACCCAACACTTCGCACAACTTCTCCATTCAGCTAGGTTCATCATCCATAACTCCATCCAGGACAGCAAGGGAATCTTGGAGTTGTGACTGATGATCAGTTAATCTTCACAGACCATATTACTACAACAGCCTGGTCCTGCAGAGTTAGTTCAGACTTATGCGCCTTCCAGAAGCTATGAACGACACCTCGTGGTGCCATCCCAAAGAGGCATGAAATCACTCTCACAGGCCTTTTTCTGGACTGTTCCCAGCTGGTGGAATGACCTGCCTATCTCAATTCGAACAGCTGAGTCTTTAGCCATTTTTAAAAAATGTCTAAAGACACATCTTTTTCGTCAGCACCTGACCAATTAATACTAGCACTTACCTTTTCTATTCTATATTTGTTTTGTTTTTCTGATTTAAAAAAAAAACAAACAAAAAAACTAGCTGTTATAGACTAACTGAGACTTGTTACTGTCAGGATAGAGGCACGGAGACAGAGGTAAGTGAATCCAAACACAGCTTTATTCAAGTTGACAATAGTGCAAGGTGAGTATTCAGTGAGTTCAAATGCAGATTCAGTGAAGATCACTCGGTGCAGGGCAGACAGCAGGTAAGGATCAGCGGGCTCTGGCGCAGGATCAACGGGCTCTGGGCTGGGCAGGACCAGCGGATTGGAAAACTCGGGGTTGGACGGGACCAGCATATCAGGAAACTCGGGGCTAGATGGGACCAGCATATCAGGAAACTCGGGGCTGGACGGAACCAGCATATCAGGAAACTCGGGGCTGGACGGGACCAGGGAAAACGCTTTTGAGGAGACAGGCTCTGGCTCTTGCTCGGAGACAGGCTCTGGCTCTTGCTCGGAGACTGGCTCTGGCTCTTGCTCGGAGACTGGCTCTGGCTCTTGCTCGGAGACTGGCTCTGGCTCTTGCTCGGAGACTGGCTCTGGCTCTTGCTCGGAGACTGGCTCTGGCTCTTGCTCGGAGACTGGCTCTGGCTCTTGCTCGGAGACTGGCTCTGGCTCTTGCTCGGAGACTGGCTCTGGCTCTTGCTCGGAGACTGGCTCTGGCTCTTGCTCGGAGACTGGCTCTGGCTCTTGCTCGGAGACTGGCTCTGGCTCTTGCTCGGAGACTGGCTCTGGCTCTTGCTCGGAGACTGGCTCTGGCTCTTGCTCGGAGACTGGCTCTGGCTCTTGCTCGGAGACTGGCTCTGGCTCTTGCTCGGAGACTGGCTCTGGCTCTTGCTCGGAGACTGGCTCTGGCTCTTGCTCGACAGGGCAGGCGACTTCTTTACTCGCAACTGGACTCGGAACCGGACTCGGAAGGCTCGGCTGGACTGGTGTGAAGTGCAGGCTTGGCTGGACTGGCGTGAAGTGCAGGCTCGGCTGGACTGAGGGTGGAAACATGTGACTCAGGAGAGGATGGAGCTGAGGTAGCCGACAGTGAGGCATGTGCGGCCCAGACACACATAATAGCAGCAACATAAAGGGAAAGGGTAGTCTCTTCAACCTCTACAGAACAGACATGAAGAGCAGACTGCTCTGAGGTGGCCTCCAGAATTTGGGGAATGCTTCTTCCTCCTCCGTTTACGAGAGCGAGGGGGTGCTGCAGTGAATGGTTCAGCTGGGCCGATGAGAGGAGGGAGATCAGGCTGGACGTGAAGATCTGGCTGGACGCGAAGATCTGGCTGGACGTGGAGATCGGGCTGGACGTCTCCCATGGTGAGTGAGGAACCACACACCCACAGTGTGCAGTCAATGAATTTGATGAGAGGTAGGTCGAGATCATCCAACAGCAGTATCTGGGCAAGAGGATCTTCCAAACCCCTCAAAAACTGCATCTTTAGAACCTCTTCATCCCAATTTACATCCTGAAACCAACTTACGTCCTGAAAGAGAACTAGGTAGAACTCAACATACTCCTCCAGAGTCCGATCACCCTGGAAGAGCATAGTGGATACCTTGGGGTTTGCGGAAGCACCGTCTTTGGGCTGTGTAGGATCCATAACGGTGTAAGGTCAAGCCTTAGGATACAGGCACGGAGACAGAGGTAAGTGAATCCAAACACAGCTTTATTCAAGTTGACAATAGTGCAAGGTGAGTATTCAGTGAGTTCAAATGCAGATTCAGTGAAGATCACTCGGTGCAGGGCAGACAGCAGGTAAGCATGTTCACTTCAGGTTTGTAGATACCAAACAGTCATAGTTCATAAATACTTGTCTTTTCTCTTTCAGATGCAGTCAATAGTAAGCAAGCTCGGAGGAAACACTGGAAGCTCGGGAGAACAACGGATCACAGGCAATAGGAAATCAAACAGGATTCCTGGAAACAGTAGAACAATGACACAGAGGTTAGTGTTTCACAGGTGAGTATACGTTACATCTTGGAATCATCAGAGTTTTAGGAGACAACGGATCATGGTCTATTCCTGTTGGAGGCTTGACAAAGAACTGGGGCTATGGTGAGTGTTTTTATAAAGCTTGCTGATGAGGCTGCTGATTGTGAACAGGTGCAGGTGATTATACTCAGGGGAGAGTAATTGCAGGTGCGCCAAAGAGGATTCTGGGGAATGTAGTGCAGAGACAGACGGTGAACGTGACAGTTACAGCACTTGTATACTGTTGGTCTGATTGCTTCTATTGTTCTCCTCACTTGTAAGTCACTTTGGATAAAAGTGTCTGCTAAATGATTAAATGTAAATGTAAATGATGTACGCCATGGTCGCAGTGTTGTCCGCGCAGACAGGCATATCTTTGACTTGTAGCAGCTATTTTAGACGGCTCTGAGCAAGACGTTCTGCAAGCAACTCGAAGCAACCCCCAGCAACTGCATGCCCATTGTGCGTGGTCCCCCAGCTGGTGGCGGAGGCATCCGTGAAAATCACAGCATGCCTGGACATTTGTTCCAGGGGCACTCCCGCCTGAAGAAACGAAGCGTCTGACTACGGGCCAAAGGTTTGGCGGCACGCCGGTGTGAATGTCACCTGGTGGGTGCCTACCTGCCACGCCCATCTCGGGACTCGGCCATGAAGCCAGTGCTGAAGCGGTCTCATATGAAGCAAGCCGAATGGCGTCACAGCCGCTGTGGCCGTCATATGCCCCCAGTTCCTCCGTGAGGAGCGCTGTCTGTACGACCGAATCCAACTCCATACCAAGAAAAGAGATCCTCTTCACGGAGGCGAGTTTGCTCTTTTTGCGTCTTCCTGCAGCAGACACAGTAGAGCAGGCTGCGCAGAAGTTTTTTGCAGGGGACGACACCCTTGGCGACGAGCAGATTGAGGGGTGGCCTCCCAGATAGCAACATTGTTTCGGCCAGATCCGGCCCACATCTGGCAATTGTGGAATGCGGATCTGGCCCACATGCAGCATGGAATGATGGCACTTGGGCAGACCGCTCCTGTTTGCCAGATCTGGGTCACAAGCAGGCCATAGCTAAGCAAAGTCCACTAGTTCCTAGTGTATTGTATAATATACAATTAGGGCTGCACGATTTGGGGAAAAAGTCATATTGCGATAATTGAGGTCAATATTGCGATTGCGATATGCGATATAATAAACAAATGGTTTATGAGTCAACTTGCTTGGTTCTCAAGGAAAATAAATGCACACACAGATTAGTGATAATCTGCCTAAAGAAAAAAGTTCTTTAGTCAAGAGCAGTGAGTGTTTTTCTCTGTTCCCTTTGTTCTTTGATTAACTTTAGCGACATAATATAGCGATATAATTAGTGGCTACTGTGTAGGCTACTGTCCCTTTAAGATCAGCCGCTGCTGTCAGAGACGTGGATCTCACACGCGCCTCATTCTCTCACGAGTCACAGCTCTTCACGTTCATCATAAGACTACTCTTATGTTATGAAGATACTCGACAAAGAGACATTTTGGCATAATTGTGTGTGTTATTGTTCGTTCAAGCTCGAAAGAGAACTGTATTCTGGCATGCTGTTTTGTGCGCATGCACGATATTAGCGCGAGTCTTTCTGTGTGTCACAGGGGCTGTTTACACCTGGCCACTTCATGCGTTTTCTCAGATCGGATAGCTATCCGATCGTGAAAAGACCAGGTGTAAATGCCCTCCGAAACGCATTTGAGGCGGATTTGAATCCGATCACTCAAACTACTTCAGGAGGTGGTCTGGGCCGCATTCCTGATGAAACTGGACAAGTGTAAATGCATCTGGTGGTTGAAACCACATATGTAAATTGTACTCCTCCCAAAAATGCTAAAAATAAACGTGTGAGAGCGTGTTCCCAGCAAACACAGAACGTTGGCGCAACGTACCCGACCTTCTAACAACGTTTTAACAACATGGCCAAAAGGTTGCTATAACTACGTTGTGTGGTGAAGGTTGTTACAGCGTTGTCACAATGTTGACATTAAACCACCGTTCAGGGCCATTGCTTAAGGTTGTGCCTAGGGTGTCTGGACAACCACTGGACTACATAATGTACTCGTCACTGCCCTGAAGCGGGAAAATCATACTTTTGAATCCCAACCACCTGTTGGGCTCATTGTGTTGTCTTGTTCTTCATCGAGCAAGGATACGTGAGTACTGCGTTTAATTTAGCCTACCTCAGCTATCAAACTCAACCTACAACTTTAATTTTTAATGTGATTAATGTAGCCTAGCTTGCACTGTTTAGTTTTTCATTCGATTTTTCCGCTATTTAGTCTCATTCGTTTGCTCCTCTGTATCGTCCGGCTTTCGGCTACTGTCTGCCATACAGACCCGGTTTTGTTCATTAAATGTTCTGATCTACCTTTGCTTTTTATGTTTTATTTATTATACTTAAAATAAATTTTGTATATTAGTTTATTTCGGGGGTTTTTTCCACAAATGTATTAGCCTACTTTTGGAAGTGCAATTTGATGGAGTTTTAATAAAGTTGAATTAACGAAACCTTCTGTCATTTTTACTCTTCAAAGTGTACACTTGCAGGTGTTGATAGCCCCATTAAATAATAATATAGATAAACAATAAACGATAAAAAGTATATAATTATCTTACAAAATGCTAAATGGGGGGATATAGCAGCATATAAAAATATTGTCAGAACGTCGTCTCTCAGTTGCTGAATGTCGCGCAACAACGTTGCTACAGCCCTGTCGCGTCTTACAATTCTACGTTGTTACAATGTTGCAAGCACGTAGACAGCGACGTTGCCATAGCAGAAATGCAACGTGCCAGAGACGTTGCCACAACGTAAATGTGTTTGCTGGGTTATAGGCTATATGTAATGTTATAGCCAGATATGACGACGCTACTGGAACACGCATCACCGCAGATGAGAAGCTGAGCATATATTCATTAAGCCGATAGTGCAAACTATCGCACATCAAAGTGAAAGTAAGTCGCAGACGCTTAACTCACAATTATCATCATTAAAAGTAAAGAAACGAAATGATCTTACCAGGGCTGTTGCCGCTCTCTCTTATTGCAGTCTTTGATTTTGAAATTTTAGCTGATGATCAATAAAATGCAGCTCATATCTGTTGCTTTCAGTGACGTGCACTCCATTAAATCTGCATATAGCGTGGGAATTGAAGATCGGATTTAAATCCGTTTTGCAAAAACACATTTAAGTGACCAGGTGTAAATGGAATCGTTTTGATAAATCAGATAGCTATCCGATCTGAGAAAACGCATGAAGTGGCCAGGTGTAAACAGCCTCACAGTCAGGACATTCACAGGCAGCGCGTTCATTTTGGCACACGTGTGTTGTTCGTTCTACCGCGAAAGAGAACTTGATACTGGCGCGCTGTCTGTACGATATTGGCGCGCGTCTATCTGTGGGTCGTGTGTGTGTGTGTGTGTGTGTGTGTGTGTGTGTCAGGAGGACATTCACTGACAGCGCGTTCATTTTGGCATACGTGTGTTGTTCGTTCTACCGCGAAAGAGAACTTGATACTGGCTACGTCTATCTTTGGGTCGTGTGTGTGTATGTGTGTCAGGAGGACATTCACAGGCAGCGCGTTCTTTTTTTGTCTTGTTATCGCGCATGAATGGTTTAAAAGCATTTGCATGAATAAGAGCGGGATCATGTAACACTAGCCAAAGAATGCCAAAAATTAACAGATGCTGCGTTATTTGCGTTAACAGCGCTAATTTGTTTATTTAATATAAAATCGCAGCATTTTGCGTCATATAATCGCGTAGGCTTGACATCGCGATTGCGATTGCGATACGATTAATTGTGCAGCACTATATACAATTAACACTGACATCTCACAGCTGCTGGTAGCCCATGTACAAACTGGGGAACACATACATTCCTAAATTTTGAAAGTAAACATAGGCCTACATGTTAGTAAACATAAAGGGAGTCAGTCTAGGACAACTCGAGGTATCGCACACCGGACGCGCACTTTCTCAGTTTATGGCCAGCAATATTGTTATGTTTAAGGACATTATGAAATTAAGATAATGCCTGTACTATGTTATGATTGTACTGTACAATTAAATACAATCGTTGCCAAATCTGCAGTCTGAACACTTTACCTCAGAGCGTCCGTTAACTTAATGAATTGACAATAATCACCTGAAAATCCGATAACATCAGCAATTTTCATTCAAGCAGCTGATTTCTGTGAATGAATGTAAAACTAAATGTAGCCTATACTGCAGCACAGAGTGAAGTCAGTATATACATTAACAACGATTTGAGACAAATAAGTGTACATTTAATGTAAAACTATGTAGATGGCGCTCTGTGGTGCGGCAGGATTTTGAACACGGTCCTGAGCCGTTGCTGGGCGCCGCGGACAGACGCTGAAAGGCGCCGACGGTGTGTGTAGCGCTACGTACACTCATAGAGAATAATGTGTTCGAATTTAAAAGACGTGGCGCTGCACGTCCGGTGTGCGACCCCTTTAAATTGACCATTTCAAATAAACATATTTGTGCCTTCAGACAGTGATATTGCTGGGTGATGGCGCTGCAGATGTGCAGTCATGTTGGAAGTGTTTCCGTTTGAGTAGGCTACACGTGTAAAACAATGCTTGCACACAGTTATTTTTATTGTTTACCGTTTTTTCTTCCTCGGCACTATATTCAACGGCAAAACCGAAATGTCCCCACACCACGGATTTGAAAGACGCCGGCGCTTCCTCGTACTGTAGCCTCACTTCACCGCCGCTCGCCATGTTAAAGTGTGGAATGATGGTTAAGCGCCCCCTAAATTTAGAACATAGTGATTGAATATTTACTCGCGGGGAATTTCCTTATCAGCTCGTAGACTTACAGGCACACACAAACAGTCAATTCGGAGAGAAATAAAACGCACATAAATTATTTAAACCGAAAACCGAAAAAAACGCAATTCACAAGCGCGTATTGAACCGTGGATGTCGTACCGAACGGTTCAATATTATATTGAGAATTGTGGCATTCTGTGAGGAAATCAGAACGGATACAATTGCAAGTAAAAAGGCGTTTATTAGTTGGTCAGAAACGCACAAACACAGGTCGGGGAAAACACACTCAGATGACGGTTGTGGCACAGGGACTTCGATGGCATCCGGTGGTGGTGAAGTAATCAGCGTGCTCGGGAAAACCAGGAACCAGTGGAACATCCAGACGAAGTGACGAAACACAACGAATCCACACGACGAAATCCACAGCAGGGAAACAGAGAGCCACACGGGAACAGGACACGACACCGGGGAAAACCACAACGATCTGACAACATGAGATGGGAATTACTGCACATATAAAGGGAACGGGGATTGATCACAGCTGGCGACACTAATCACTACAATGAGTAACCACACCCACATACAGACACACACACACACACACATCAGAAATGAGACAGCCGATTCATGAACCGTGACAGTACCCCCTCCCCTAGAAACGCCTCCTGGCGTTCCCAGATAACCTTACCTGTCGATTGTAATCATCGATAAGGGAGTGATCCAGAATGTCTCTAGCAGTTACCCAACTTCTCTCCTCTGGACCGTAACCTTCCCAGTCCACCAAGTACTGAAATCCGCGTCCTCTCCGTCTCGAATCCAGAATACGACGTACCGAATAAGTAAGTTCCCCATCTACGAGTCGCGGCGGGGGAACAGGGGCGGGCGGATTAATGCGAGAATAAAACACGGGCTTGATCTTTGATACGTGAAAGGCGGGGTGAATTCTCCTGTACGCTGGAGGGAGTTTGAGTCGGACTGTCACCGGACTAATAATCTTGGTGACAGGAAACGGGCCGATAAATTTGGGAGCTAACTTGTTAGAAACGGAATGGAGCGGAATATTTCTGGTAGAAAGCCACACTTTTTGACCCACGACGTATACGGGAGGCTTTGACCGGTGGCGATCGGCCTTGGCCTTCATGCGCCCCCCCGCTTGGAGTAGAGTCTCACGGCCTCTAGTCCAAGTGCGGAGACACCTCTGGACGAAAGCGTGAGCGGAGGGGACCGCGACTTCGGATTCCAGACTCTGAAAAATTGGTGGCTGGTAACCTAAACTACACTTAAACGGAGAGAGGCCCGTAGATGACACTGGTAACGAGTTATGGGCGTACTCCACCATAGAAAGTTGTTGGCTCCAGGACGAAGGATTCTTGGCTACCAAACATCGCAACATTCTCTCAAGATCCTGGTTGGCCCGCTCAGACTGACCATTGGTCTGGGGATGATAACCCGAAGACAGACTGACCGTAGCCCCCAATAATTTACAGAACTCCTGCCAAAATTTGGACACAAATTGGGAACCCCTGTCAGAGACCACGTCCACGACCATGTAACCGAAAGACGTGATCTATGACTGTGACCGCTGTCTCCTTGGCTAAAGGTAATTTGGGCAAGGGGATGAAATGTGCCGCCTTCGAGAACCGGTCCACTACGGTTAAAACAACCGTCATGCCATTAGAGGGCGGGAGGGCGGTGACAAAATCTAGCGCGATGTGGGACCAGGGTCTCGAAGGGACAGACAGCGGTCGAAGTAACCCATCCGGAGGTCGGTTAGATGTCTTACCAGTGGCACAGACTGAGCAAGCCAAAACAAAATCGTGAATATCGCGAGCCATTAACAGCCACCAGAATCGTTGCTTAACTAAATAACTGGTGCGAGTCACTCCTGGATGACAAGCCACGTTGGAGCAATGACAATAATATTGAATATAATATTGCTAGATCTCATACTGCAGTAACACAGGGTTTGTGACGTGAAAATATTAACAGACCAACACAATTGTTAGATTCCAAAGACATCAGTGAAACAGGTTATTTCATGATGATTATAAAACCATCAACAGGTAACCATCATTACCTGACCTCATTTCACTTTAGCTTTCTTTGCTGCTGCAAATATGTTTGACAAACACACTGTCACAGCGGCCAAAAAATGACAAAATATATAATAAGAGTTAAGAGCCCAACTAATGGAAACACTAATCACTGTTATGGTGACTTCAAATGAAACACATTAGAGTTAAACCTCTGTTAATTCTCAATAAAAACTTTTGTAGAAGTCTGACAGAAATAAAGTCAGTCTGGTTAGTAATAAGTGAAGCTGTTTGTGGAGTTGTTTAATCCTCCTCTGCTGAGATCTTCACAGATTTAATGTCTTCTTTTCTCTTCAGTTGATTTCATCTAAGGCTGTGGCTGAAGTCAGTTGTAGTTCTTGTGTTTCTGCTTTGTGTTTCTGCTTGTCTCTTTTTCTGTTCTCTTATTTCCTTCAGTGATTCTGCTTGTTAACAGGCTTAAGGCTGAAATGACTCCATATTTAATATACACAAACTTTGTGGCTCAGATAAGGTCCAGTTTTTATTTCTTTGGCTGACATGTGGCATTGCTATGGCCTGCTTGTGGACCAGATCTGGCAAACAGGAGTGGTCCGCCCAAGTGCCATCATTCCACGCTTGCATGTGGGCCAGATCCGCATTCCACAAGTGCAAGATGTGGGCCGGATCTGGGCCGAAACAATGTTGCTATCTGGGCTACGAGGGACTCTGATTGTATATCGGGGGAAGCTCCTCGGTCTGCTACTGACTGCGGAGAACTGCTGGGCCAGTCTTCTACAGTGTTGTCCAAAAGGCCACTTTGTGAGATGGGAGTATCGAGAAAGCATACTTTGACGACCTCTCGCACCTCTGCAAGGCCAGCCAGGGGGTGCTTCCATAGCAATGCCACGTCTCTTTTTCTGTTCTCTTCTTTCCTTGTGATTCTGCTTGTTAACAGGCTGAAATGACTCCATATTTAATATACACAGATTTTGTGGCTCAGATAAGGTCCAGTTCTGGTTTATTTCTTTGCTCTTGACAGACATGTGGCATTGCTATGGCCTGCTTGTGGTCCAGATCTGGCAAACAGGAGTGGGCCACCAAAGGGCCGTCATTCCACGCTGCATGCGGGCCAGATCATCTTTCCACATGTGCCAGATGTGGGCCGGATCTGGGATGTCACAATGTTGTTCATAAGGTAATGGTAAGATTATCTTGATCATCTGTTTTTTTTTTTTTTTTTTTTTTTTTTTTTGAAAAACTGAATATTCACAAAATATTTCTTTCTACTATTCCTGAGTTAAAAGTTGTGTAAGCACGGGCAACTTGAGCTGTCATGCAGAAACCCATATCTATCGTTTGATACACATACAACAAAAAATCTATATCCAAATGTATATACAACATCATGTTATGAATGATGTGTTGTACACAAATTTGGGTTCCTCAGACATCTCAGCATGACGGCTCAAGTTGCTTACACAACTTTTGCAACACGTCGGCTCATTTCACAAATTCTTCGAGCTTCTTATCGTAGGCTACAACTTATTTCCGTCATGTTGTGGGTAAAATTATGTCCTGCAGAAGTTACTCTTCCCGCTCTTATGATGATCTCTCTCTTCGACTTGGCGTGTATTTCATCCTAAACATACTTTGGTTTTCCATTCGTTTGTTCGGGATATTTCAGCAATAGTATCAGTGCAGTAAGTGAGTTTTGCGTTGCGCAGGTGGTGACGTCATGTATGTTGTCTTAAACAGACCCAACATTTCCTCAAAGAAACAAAGGTGTAAATTCTACTGGCGTTTTTTAGTACGGATCCCAGGAAGTCACCTGTAGGATTGGGAAAAGACCTGGCTTTTGCCGGGCAGCGAAGTTTTGTATATCCAATACTACGGTTAAGGAAGTCCACTTTAAAATCTTTCATAAAATCTATCCTGTTAATTCCACTTTTTTTTTATATATATATATATATATATATATATATATATATATATATATATATATATATATATATATATATATATATATATATATATATATATATATATATATATATATATATGTATATTTATTATGACATTAATAATGAGACATTCTCTTTTTGTGGTCTTTTAGAAGAAGCAGATGCCCATTTGGCCTTTTTTTTTGTAGGCTAATATAACCAAGCAGTTTTGGGCTGATTTAAGTTTAGTATTTTCAATCCTACAGAAGTAAACCACTCTTTTGTTCTCAAAGATATAATTTTCTATTATGAAAACCCTGATCATTTATCTCTTTAATATGTTGCCACTTGCCAACTATATTTTGCAAGCTAAATTTTTCATTCATAAACAAAAATGGTTTAAATCACCATTGTGTCTTCCACTATTTCTTACTGAATTTAATTCTCTAATTTCATCCCCCAGTGACAATGATTAAAAAAAATTGATGCTCTATAAAAAACTATTTAAATGCATTTCATTTTAATATTGTGTTTTTCTCAATTTATGTATATAAACCCATGTGTTCATTCTATTTGGCTCTTGATTTAGTTATTTTCTTAATATCTTATTCAAGATTTGAATATATTTTCCCTGTTCATGTTTGTACTTATTTGTTCCACAATAAAAACATTATTATTTTTTAAATCCTCAAAGAGACCTTACACACAATCTAACATAGCAAAAATGTTCCATTTGATGATGTGGGAGGGTGAAATTTTACAATAATGTTGGCCACTATGAGTAATGTAATCCAATGAGCCCTAAAAACAGTGCTAAAAAGGTGAATTATTATTAAATTATTGAAATTATAGATATAGGCTAATATATTTCATTTAACTGAGATAAGTTTAGGGATTTACAGGGTTTTAATTGTGTTTAATTGCATAAATAAATTATAAAACACTTGACAAGTTCCCAGTCCCCTGGTTGAAACAGCTTGGTTTGGCTAAAGTTCACTGACCTCATAACTAGGTGTCTGAAACCAGAATACAAAACATTTGTGTAATTGTGTAACCTATTCAAAACCTTATGTGCTTCTGTGAGAATATCCCCATGTAACAAACAATCCATTCTCCCTATTATAAATCAATGAAGAAAAACAATTATAGGCCTAGGTTTTCATAATATACAGAATTTTCTTACGTATATACTTTTAAAAGAAACCAACAAAAAAAAATTATCCTAATTTTCACTATGCCAATAATAAAAAACAATATATTTTTTATTATTAGCAGTAATGACAGTATTATTATTTTTTTACTTATTCACAATGCAACAGAACCTACCATACTAATAGGCTGAGATTAGATACATATGTATTTTCAAAATGAGAATTTTACTGTTAACATGTGTTGTATCCCATACAGTAACATAGCGTCGGCCCAGATCTGGCCCACATCTGATACGCATGGAATCCACATGTACCAGATGTGGCCCGGAATGGGGCAGACATATGTTACTGTCTGGGATGTTTGATCTTGATTCCTGCATCAGTTTAACCTGTTGCCAGAGTACTTGTTCCTTTTTTTGTTTTTGAGGTGGTAGGCATTTAATACAAGGTGCTTTACCGCCATCTACTGGTAAAGACTGTGGATCAGGATTAAATAAATTGTATACTCTATTCTCTTATATAACTCTGTTGCTTCCCTCTGTCAGTGACTAAATTGCACGAAGTTTGCATGAATTCATTCTTCCTGTCATTTTAATATTTGTGACACATCATCACCACATTCTTCAGTCTCTTCCTCGCAAAATTCTCATTTCCCTGTGTCATGTTTGAACTTAAGTCTGGAGAATTGTTTAAATTTCATAAAACCATACCTGCTGTATCCTGTACCCTTGACCTCTGACCCTCATCTGTTATTTAATTACTATTCATTTCAGTCTTACTCGCACAAGCGGTTTGGAGGATGGATGAATATTGTTTTGGTATGGTTTTGGAGGATCGAGAATATAGTAGGATTTCAGACAGTCCTACTATATTTAAAAATTATGTCCATATCTCTTTGCTTTTTAAATTCTTTGCACTCCTATATGATATCAAATTTATTTTACTCCTACATGAGCTGGTACCCATAAAATCGAACACTTAATCACATCATCTGAATCCTATCATTTGTAATATTGCAATGAAGATGTCGGTCTTTCCGTGTTAAACCTATATGTTCACCTTTGTGGCCTTTGGCTTTTGGCTTGCTTAGTTGGGGTCACATAATATTCAACAGAAATGAATCATCACTGAACTTACTTAAGTTGGACTTTGACACAATTTTCTTCTAGATCTGCTGTAGGCTACAGCTGAAACGAACTTTGTTGCATTATTTTCCTGTTATCACTGTAAAGCTACTTTGAACGATCTGTATTGTAAAAAGCGATATAAATAAAGGGGACTTGACTTAAGTTAGTCTATGCATAACACAGGAAACATGGGACCCTTTGTCATGAGTTTATTATTTGTCATATAAATCTGGGGAAAATATAGGACCCCTGAATGAAACATCTCATGACTTTGACTTAAACGAAACACCAACACTATACTGCAATTTAACATTTATATGTTATGTTATATTTATATAACATTTAACATTTATATATTCAGTTAGGCTACAGTCATTAATAGGACAATTAGTGGTGTTTTATATTCAAGAATGAACCAGTGTTTGTGGATGAATCATAACCCTATAAGTGAACACATTGTTTCATTTATGTCCATTGTTTCATTTGTATACGATTCAGTGTTTAACAAATAACTTGATTTAAGGATTTTTGACTCCCTAACACAAAAACAGATGCACATTTATCATCTCTGCATCAATACAATGTGCAACACTTTACATTACATTTTCTCAACATCTCACGATTGTTTGTCTCCCCTTTATTTTAACACTCTTTCCATGCTGGGGAACGGCAAACCAGTAACCAGCATCCCATGCTGGTCCTAGTCTGCAAAACATGCTGCTGGCCAGCAATGCTGGATTGGGACACAACTTTTAAAATTTCAACACTACAGAAGTGTCAGTAAACATTCTGGGACTTCTTATTTAAAGTCACCAATTAAATCAAACTGAACCATTCTTATTTTTTAACGGAATTGCAGTGTTTATTATGATTTATCAGTGTACCTTATTATTATGAAATTCAGCAATTTACATTTTAATCAATTCCTGATAGACAAAATTATTATACATTTTCTTCTCAACTGAGAAGCTGTTTCACTTGAATATGTCACAACAGGGAAGAAAAGATTAACACAATTTCTGTTTCATGCCAACATTATTTTTTAAGTGTTCTGTTTTGATTTATTTACTGTATATGGCTGCATGATTTGGGTTTATTTTGTCATGTAGGCCTAACCAACTTGTCACCACAAATTATAAATGATGTCTTCTGTTACATAGGAACTACTGAACATAACACACATTAAGAAGTGTATTACTACTCCTGTCAGAGCTTGGTTTCGCCGATTGAACATGGATCGGATTTATAATGTCTGAGAAGAGATGTGCAGTAATCTGGTGACCGTCGGCGTTGGTCTGCGTTTCTGCGCATGCGCACACATTGTATCCGGAAGTTTTGAACTTTAACTGGTCTCTGAAATTTACTGCGTATAATCATAGATATCATATAAAGGCTAGATGTCTCGTGCGCGCTGCTGGCCAATGGAGGTCGACGTCCGCACGTGGCGGCCATCTTGCCACAGTGTGCTCGCTCACTCGTTTAATAGTGCATGTACTTTTAAATAACCATAACTTGCTCAATTTTCTACCGATTTTCAAACGGTTTGGTTTGTTATAAACGTCAGAGATGTAGTTATGACACTGCATACATACACTGCATACATATGAATAATTATAACATACATGTTCAAGCATTCGGAATTATAGCCACGTTAATAACGTTTGTAAGAAACCAAACCGTTTGTAAATCCGTCAAGATTTCAGCGAGATAAGAGGATTTGTGTGCATGCTGATCACTCACCTTAATTCACAGCTTCACTGTGACAAGATGGCCGAACGGTGATGCCGGAAGTGACTGCGCCATAAGACAGCTAGCGTTTATATATGATATCTATATAGTCACGCGGTGTTTCTGCTCAACTAATGATCGACGCCAATTATGTGTTCAGTTTTACTGGGGTTTTTTGTTGTTGTTTTTTTTTCTAAAATAAAACTGTTATTATAGTACGTTGATAGTTGCGAACAGGTCAAATGTGGGTCATTTTTTTAGGTCGGCCATAAACCCACGAAACGCTTCAGCTCAGCGTTGACGATTTTTACGTACACCACAGCGCGAGCTCGTGCTGCCATGACACCTGCTGAAGCAGCGCCGAAGAAGAAACACGTTCGGTTTGCCAGGATGGAAGAGGACATTGACCACGACGAGCAGGAGGAGGACACGCTTTTCGACAAGCGTAAAGACATTAAGGAGGGGCTGAAAAGTGCGCTGAAGGGGGGTAAAGGGGTCCTGAACCCGGACTCCGACCAGGTTGATGTAATTCGACCCGGACGGAGCCAGAGCAATACTGGGACCTGCTGGCGATGGCTGGTCAGCCTTACGCTTTGCGCATCGTTTCTCGGACTGGTGGGTCTGTAATGTTCAGCTTGCATGTGGGAAATAGAAAACGATCATATGAACACATAAGGCTTTGCACCCTGTGATTTAATGTCCTATCTCCTGTTTTTTTATGTCTGAACGTGTTCTCTGGCTGTTTAAAAAAAACAACTGAATGAAAAAAATAACTGGGAATAGATGTTCAAATCATTGTTATGTAATTTCCTGTTCGTCTACAGTATTGTCATGAAACAGGATAATTTATAAGGGAAAATGCCTGACAAGTTTGCAGTGGTGTAACATGACCGAAAGGTTAATCTGGGCCTGGGTACAAGTTCAGGTTAATATTATGATATTTTGACAGATGATACTAATTGGTTACCATACTTGTGCTATGGAGTATATTACACAGTATGTACAAGGTACCTGATTACCATGGTATTAGCATGGTTCTATGCTGATATTCACTGTAGTTTAGTAAAGCAATACTACACACATCCCAGAATATTGGAGTGGCTGGTCAGTAGAAAAATATTTTCTGTTGCACATTTAAATGTCAATAACTAACTCATGCAATTATAAATCTTAACTCCTAAGCAGTCGTAGTTTTTAAACATATTGTATGCATTTTATTTTTTTTATGTGTTTTTTTTGTTTTTTTTACCAATACAATATTATTGTATTTATTATTGTTTGAAGTACCATGAAAATACTGGTATGTGAATATAAAATTACCATTTTACCAAGTCATTACTGTATCTCTGTAAGATAGCAATCCATTTTATGTGTACATGTCGGAATGTGCTGCGCATAAATTATCTTCTATATTTTTATATTTCTGCATTTGTTTATATGGTATATTTATAGGGAATGGCCATCGCTGTTTTGGGCCCTACCTTTGAAGACCTGGCTATGAATGTCAACAAGAACATGAGTTCTTTATCCTATATATTTGTGAGTCGTGCATCAGGATACATTGGAGGCTCCCTGATAGGAGGGATCCTTTTTGACTGTGTGAATCCCTATCTGCTTTCTGGTAAGGCCCATGAACTCCACAGAGAAAAGGACAATGTTAAATGAAAGAAGCTTTTTAATCTTTAATTTAGTAAATTATTTACTTATAAAAATGTGTGTTTAATTATTAGGAGTTAAAGATATGGACTCTGGGTAATCACCTGATGAAGCTAATGTGTTTAGATTTGAGTAACTTTTGATAGGTTTCAGTGATCTGAAGCAAAGATTTTTAGAGCAGCACTATTTATTTAAATAAGAAAGGGGAAAGCACAGAAAGGGCAAAATAAGAGGAAGGCTACAGAAAAGCTAGCTAATTTGCCCAAAATAATTCCGTCACTCTGCTACCAACTATCATGCATGAGTTCAATGATAGTTGGTGGGACCATGTCTCATGGTGTATGTTTTGTGGTAGGACCCCACAGAGTTGCATATTTATTTGACTGAAATGTTTTTGAAAAGTCATGGCAGTTAAGACATTTGTCAGTAGTACACTGGAGTATGTTCTCCCCTTTATTTTGTATTTAATTATATTTTTTTGTGGATATGTGATATTATGATTCCCTTGGTGATTCATTGCTCACGGTTGGTTATTGTCTGCAGGCTTCTCAATGTTAATCACAGCATTTGGGATGTCTGGCACTCCCTTCTGTAAAAAGGCTTGGCTGCTCACTGTTTTGATGTCCGGTGTGGGGGTTTCAATGGGAATTTTAGATACAGGTAAGCATGCTCCTGGTGTAGACAGCTTTATAGTATATAATACCAGTATTAACCAATTAACAATGTGAATTTTAGGTGACACTCAATATAAAAAACAGGGTTCGTACAAGGTGCTTAAAATGCTTGAAGTACTTGGAATTAGACTTTTAGAAATTTAAGTCCTGGAAAACAGCCATATTTATGAAAAGGTACTTGAAAAGCGCTTGAATTATTGAAAGACAATATATGTGAAATTAGTGTTTAATTTGATCAATAAAGCAATCTTTTCACACAAAATGAACACTGCAGCTCATCTGATATAGATAAAGAGTCATTTCGCATGGCTATGAGTGTGATATTGGTCATAAATATCCAAGTATATGATATAGCTTTAATTTTTTAGGTCAATCATATATTCATGAGAGAAAAAATCAGTTTGAATAAGGAAAGCAATATCTTTGTCATAGTATCCTTTCAATGGTTAAAGTTACCACAGTCATTGCATCTGCTGCATCTATTTACCTTTTTTAGAATTTGAAAGATAATAAAGATATTGTTTGATAAGTGAGATATCTGATTGAAGTCCTTGAAAACCAAAAAAGTAGTGCTTGAAAAGTCCTTGAATTTAATTTTACAGTATCTGCACGAACCCTGAAAAGACCCATATAGCTTCTACTATAACTCTTTGAGTTTCTGGTTGTCAACAGGTGGTAATGTTCTCATACTGAACACATGGGGAGAGCAAGCTGGGCCTCATCTGCAGGCTCTGCACTTTAGCTTCGCTGCTGGAGCCTTTGCCTCCCCGATCATAGCCAAGCTGCTGTTTGGCCACCATTCCCTCAATGACTCGATTAACACCCCTCTGGCGTCTGGCCACGCATCTAAGACCATCGTGCAATTATCCCTGCCAAAGAGCATTCCTTTACCATCCATGTGGGCCTACGTCGTGATTGGTGCTTTTGTTTTACTTGTGTCACTCTTCTTTTTTATCCTGTACTGCTGCAGTTCCCCCAACTCAAATAGGGCAAAGACACCCTCAGGGAAGCAGCTGTTCTCCAAACGTCATAACATACTAATATTCCTGCTGTCCGTGTTCTTCTTCTTCTATGTTGGAAGCGAGGTGGCGTACGGTTCCTTTATATTTACCTATAGCAAGGACTATGTTCATATGCAATCGGCTCATGCAGCGGGACTGAACTCACTGTTCTGGGGAACGTTTGCAGCTGGTCGTGGTCTGGCCATATTCTTTGCAACTTGCCTGCGCCCTGTCACCCTGATCCTGATAAGTCTAGTGGGCACCACAGTTTCCTCGCTCCTGCTGTGTCTTTTTAGCAAAAATGTCCCAATGCTTTGGACCTGCACTGGCCTGTATGGTGTCTCCATGTCTACCACCTTTCCCAGTGGGATTGCATGGGTTGAGCAGTACACGACTGTGACGGGCCGCTCAGCTTCAGTGTTTGTGGTGGGTGCAGCTCTTGGAGAAATGGTTTTGCCAGCTCTGTTGGGCTTCTTACTGGGGAAGGTGCAGAATCAGCCGTTGCTGATGTACCTGGCACTTTGCACATCCACCTTCACTTCTATCCTGTTCCCGGTCTTGTACAAACTAGCATCCCCAGGAGGGGACACCACCTTACGGAAAACATCAGGGAGACGCACCAAGGATGCGGATGACAGTGAGTACCGGCAAGCACTGCTGGAAAACGTGGAGGAAGAGGAGCAAGAAAATGAAAGTGAAGCTGACCAGTGGAATGATGCAGACTTTGAGGTGATAGAGATGGACGATGCCAGCCTGTTGAGCTCTCCTTCCAAAGCCTCAGTGCCACCTGATGTTGCAGCCAGTACGCTTGCCCACTCAGTGGCCACTCCATTGTCAGCACCCTCGAGAGACACCACAACCCTGGCCCAACCTCTGTCTAACACTCCATCTTTTTCCACAGACTCTCCCAGACGCAAACTCTTATTGTCCCTCAACAGGGAGAAGAAAGACTAATACATTGCACTGCGTCAAAGAACTCTGAGAAGCTAAGTCCTGCACTCCACATCAACCTGAAGCATTTTTTTCTTTGGTGAAAAGATCACACTAGCCAGTTGATTTGCACTTTCTAAATGCCAGTTGCATGTTTGACGTTCCTTATGACAACACCAAACCTTTTCCACTGTACAGGATTATCTGATAGAAGTTTAATTGGCATTTTAGACATTAACTGAAAATTGTCCTGTCAATGACGATCAGCCTTATTATTGGACACCAATGTATATTAAGATATTGGGACTTCTATATCTCTCCTCATTTGTTGTTGATTGATTTACCTTGAATCGAAGGTTTTGTAAATTGTAACCAGCACAATACACTAGTGTAAAGAACTGAGAAGATTAAGACTTTTTTTGTATTGTAAGAGGTTAGATTGGATGTATAAAAAGTTTCATTAATAGTATTATTTTGATGAAGTCTTTCTTGAAAGTCCTCCTTTTGTGTTGACAAATTATTTCTATTCAATCATATGGATTGCTTGGTAATTACTAAATATTAGCACATAATATTTTGCACATTAGCACATGCTTAAATTGTGCAGATACTAACCAGACTTGGATAAAATTAGATTTATCATTTGTCACTTTAATGCATGTAAATTGTTTTTGTCCTAACAAACTACAAGTGATGGGACCATTTCCATTGCCTGTACTGGGTAGCCCTGTTCATCTTGACATCTCATTTGTTCGAAGTCCCACTCAACATGATTGTATAAACATCATATATCTTCTATAGTGGAGTGGGTGTATCATACAGCAGTTTTGCTTTCAGTGTAGACAGACAAGTCACTTCTGGATTGGACACAGCATGCGATTAGAGACCACAACTGGCAGTTTCCATTATACCTCTGCACATTTTTTGTGTGCAATTTGACAATTTTGCATCAACAAATCAAATCTAACATTTTTATTTCCTAGAAATGAATCAAACTGTATTACATTTTTATTGCTCTGTTAATAACCAATATGTGGAAGAAATCCTTCACTGCATAAATATTTGACTTGTTTGTGAATAACAGTAGTGATGTAAAAACCAAAGGACCCATTTCAATAGAAACAAGCATTTGTTAAATACATCAACTTTTATTATATCAATATTAAATCTCCACCCACAAATGTTCTTTAAAAACAAAGCACCTTAAGTTTTTACAAGTTTACAAAAACAGGTTACAGAGCTCTGAAAGCTCTTGAGTTTTTACATAGGTAGGTAACAATGTCTGGTTTAGAATAGAGAAAGCATTAGAAAAGTTTTTAAAAGGACAAAAAAAGAAAGTACAATTGTGCACACAGACAATATAAATTATCAAACATATTGCCGAAGTCCAAGTTAAGGCTGATACTGACTTGCTTTTCCGCAGACTTACATCTGTAGAGAATGGACAGGCATAATCAGCGCATAAAAAACCCTCCAATATTATAGGGTTTTTTTTTTGTTTTTTTTCATCAGTGCTCACAGACAGAATTTTGGATCATCATATGCAAGGCTTATTTACAAGACACTGATTTAACAGGGGGAAAATAACTGCAGTCAAATCATTGCTCCACAAGAATTACAGCCAGTTCTGAATCTCCTTGATTTACAAATTGCTACAGTACGAGGTTCAGTTTAGAGAGGATTATGCAGTAAATGTTTGGCTTGTCAATCTGCAGAAATGTACCAAATTAACACTGACATTTGAAGCAAATTCAAACACAGTGCATCAAAATCATCTTCCTCTTTTCTGTATTTAAGGCCTCTTCAGTCCCCCTACACTGCAGTACCAGTCAAACAGTATTAGATGTAATCTCTCTAAGGTCACGTAGGGAAAAAAAGCACCTTTTCAAACTATGACACAGAAATTGTGCTGAATGGCACAGTGTTAATAGCACCAGAGTAAAATGAAAGAGGACTCTCAGAACTGCTCCAGCAGCTGGCGAAGGTATGGTCCTCGGGAAAGATGCCGACTGACACGAGACAGTTTGTAGAGTATAGGGCAGTCCAATGAGACGCATGGCACCTGACGCTCTGCACTGCCACTGCAACTTCTACATACCTGTCAATCAAATCACAACAGAAAAGAACAAAAGATTGATATATGACAAACATGAAGCATGTGACCCTAGTCTCATATAGCCAGACTTTTCACCAAATCTGGTCCTCATTGCAGCTTAAGGCCCTTTCATACATCAAATGTGTTGCAAAAAGTGGTCTTCCACACCAAAAGCTAAAAAAATAAGAGTCAGGCTGAAGGAAATGGCATGCCTGTACAGAGAGTACAACACAAACACCTTTCTCCGCTGCACTGCCATTCCAGGTCTTGCAACAAAAGGACAAGACCATTCAATTCACTCGCTCTGTGAATTTTGTGCTTCACTCTGTCAATTCACCAATCAGAGTAATTTGCATATGGTTAAATTTGATCACTGAAGGTCAGCAGACACTGGTAAATAAAGTGAGAGTAAATGATTAAAGTACATTTGTAAAATTTTACATATTGATTGAAATATTGCAGGTTTGAATAGTATTCTGGGTTTGTATTACCCTGTGCGTTTTTATTCATTTTGAAGAATACGGAATGTGTTTTTGTGTAAGTGAGACAAGTAAAGAGCATCTGTCTGGTTTCACATACAGTATGGAACACGAAACAAATCATTTCACAAACCCAACTCTTCTTTTTTCTTAGCTTAAAAGCGAACTGACTATGCATTAGTCAGTAAAACAAAACATTATATTAATCGCTACTATTTTGATCTTTTGACCGGCATTTGCTTTTAATAATTAAAGAAACTTGTTGAAAAAAAGAGATGTAGACCTTTACAGACAAACTTACTGACCTATAAATTGATCAGTAACATTAACTTTGTTTTTACGTGCCTGAAAAACAAAGTATCTGCATGGAAGCTAAATATGTGGTATAAAAATATCTAAAAAGTAATGAAAATTTTCTTAAATCAAAAAGTATACATAACATGGACAACATAGCAGAACATCTGTGTGTGTGTGTGTGTATACATATATATATATACACACACTCACCTAAAGGATTATTAGGAACACCTGTTCAATTTCTCATTAATGCAATTATCTAATCAACCAATCACATGGCAGTTGCTTCAATGCATTTAGGGGTGTGGTCCTGGTCAAGACAATCTCCTGAACTCCAAACTGAATGTCAGAATGGGAAAAAAAGGTGATTTAAGCAATTTTGAGCGTGGCATGGTTGTTGGTGCCAGACGGGCCGGTCTGAGTATTTCACAATCTGCTCAGTTACTGGGATTTTTTCTAGGGTTTACAAAGAATGGTGTGAAAAGGGAAAAACATCCAGTATGCGGCAGTCCTGTGGGCGAAAATGCCTTGTTGATGCTAGAGGTCAGAGGAGAATGGGCCGACTGATTCAAGCTGATAGAAGAGCAACTTTGACTGAAATAACCACTCGTTACAACCGAGGTATGCAGCAAAGCATTTGTGAAGCCACAACACGCACAACCTTGAGGCGGATGGGCTACAACAGCAGAAGACCCCACCGGGTACTACTCATCTCCACTACAAATAGGAAAAAGAGGCTACAGTTTGCACGAGCTCACCAAAATTGGACAGTTGAAGACTGGAAAAATGTTGCCTGGCCTGATGAGTCTCGATATTCAGATGGTAGAGTCAGAATTTGGCGAAAACAGAATGATAACATGGATCCATCATGCCTTGTTACCACTGTGCAGGCTGGTGGTGGTGGTGTAATGGTGTGGGGGATGTTTTCTTGGCACACTTTAGGCCCCTTAGTGCCAATTGGGCATCGTTTAAATGCCACGGCCTACCTGAGCATTGTTTCTGACCATGTCCATCCCTTTATGACCACCATGTACCCATCCTCTGATGGCTACTTCCAGCAGGATAATGCACCATGTCACAAAGCTCGAATCATTTCAAATTGGTTTCTTGAACATGACAACGAGTTCACTGTACTAAAATGGCCCCCACAGATCTCAACCCAATAGAGCATCTTTGGGATGTGGTGGAACGGGAGCTTTGTGCCCTGGATGTGCATCCCACAAATCTCCATCAACTGCAAGATGCTATCCTATCAATATGGGCCAACATTTCTAAAGAATGCTTTCAGCACCTTGTTGAATCAATGCCACGTAGAATTAAGGCAGTTCTGAATGCGAAAGGGGGTCAAACACAGTATTAGTATGGTGTTCCTAATAATCCTTTAGGTGAGTGTATATACATATACATACACACACACACACACACACATATACATATACATATATATATATATATATATATATATATACATATATATATATATATATATATATATATATATATATATATATATATATATATATATATATATACATATACATATACATACACATATATATATATATATATACATACACATATATATATATACATACATACACATATATACATATATATACACATATATACATATATATACATATATACATATATATATATATATACATATATATACATACATATATATATACATATATATATATATACATATATATATATATACATATATATATATATACATATATATATATATACATATATATATATATACATATATATATATATATATATATATATATATATATATATATATATATATATATATATATATATATATATACAGTGTTGGTCAGAATTAATGGCACCCCTGATAAATATGATAAAAAATGGCTGTAAAAAATAAATCTGCATTGTTTATCCTTTTGATCTTTCATTCAAAAAATTCGCAAAAATCTAACCTTTCATTGAAGTAAAAGAATTGAAAGTGGGGGGGTAAATCACATTATAAAATAAATGTTTTTCTCCAAAACACGCTGGCCATAATTATTGGCACCCTGTTATTAAATACTTTTTGCAACCTCCTTTTGCCAAGATAACAGATCTGAGTCTTCTCCTATAATGTCTGATGAGTTTGGAGAATAACTGACAAGAGATCAGAGACCATTCCTCCAAACAGAATCTCTCCAGATCCTTCAGATTCACAATTTCATGTTGGTGCTTCTTCTCTTCAGTTCAGCCCACTAATCTTCTATGGGGTTCAGTTTAGGGGACTGGGACGGCCATGGCAGAAGCTTCATTTTGTGCTCAGTTACCCATTTTTGTGTTGATTTTGATGTTTGTTTTGGACCATTGTCCTGATGGAAGATCCAGCCACGGCCCATTATAAGATTTCTAGCAGAGGCAGACAGGTTTTGATTTTTTATCTGTTGGTATTTGCTAGAATCCATAATACCATGTATCTGAACAAGAAGTCCAGGACCTCCAGCAAAAAAATAGGCCCACAACATATAAGATCCAGCAGTATATTTAACCGTAGGCATGGGGTACTTTTTATCCCTGTTTGCACCAAACACATCTGGTGGGTTTGCTGCCAAAAAGCCCTTTTTTTTGTTTCATCTGACCACAGAATCCGGTCCCTTTTGAAGATCTAGTCGTGTCTGACAACTGAATATGCTGGAGTTTATTTTTGGAGGAGCGAGGAGGATTTTTCTTGAAACCCTCCCAAACAACATGTGGGGATGTAGGGGTTGTTTTATTTTTTTTAATTTTTTTTAGGCTTTCTGACCCCCAAGACTCAAGTAATCTCTGCAATTCTCCATCTATGATCCTTGGAGAGTCTTTGGCCACTCAAACTTTCCTCCTCACCGTGCATTAAGACGATATAGACACACGTCCTCTTCCTGGCAGATTCGTAACATCTTTAGTTGATTGGAACTTCTTAATTATTGCCCTGATGGTCAAAATGGGGATTTTCAATTCTTTAGCTATTTTCTTACAGCCACTTTCTATTTTGTGATGCTCAACAATCATTTGATGCACATCAGAACTATATTCTTTGGTTTTACTCATTGTGATGGATGAGTAAGGGAATTTGGCCTTTGTGTATTCGTCATATTTAAACTCCTGTGAAACAAGAAGTCATAGATGGACAATTTCATGTTCCTAGTCACCCTGGTGTGCTAAATAAAGGTAAATATTAATGAGAATATACTTCAGAGATATTTTACTCATAAAAAATTCTAGGGGTGCCAATAATTGTGGCCGACATGTTTTGGAGAAAAACATTTATTTGTGATTTACCCCCAATTTCAATTCTTTTACTTCAATAAAAGGTTAGATTTTTGCGAATTTTTTGAATGAAAGATCAATAAACAATGCAGGTTTATTTTTTTACAACCATTTTTGATCATATTTACCAGGGGTGCCATTAATTCTGACCACCACTGTATATAGTTTGTGTAAAAGTTATTAGTGATTAGTTCAAAATCAAAAATTTGTTCATTTTATCAATCTGGTTAAAACTGGTTTTCAAGCAGGCCTTAAAACACAGAACCATACAGTAGTTTACTCCCGGAAGCTGTGTAAAGCCAGCTAATCAGATCAGAACAGCTCTGAACAAACTATGGCATTCTAAGACTAACCAGCATGACCTCTAACCTTTAGGAGCTGGTCTTGCTGGCTTTCCCAAAGCCGCAAGTCCTGGTGTAGGTGGAACGCAACACGCTGTGGTTCGGCCCGGCATCGCTCACACACTCCCAGCTGTGTCAGCTCATCACAAACTGGGCAATGCAGTGTTGTAAAGTACTGAGAGATGGTGCCCTTTCTTGTGCCCTCATCTCCTCCTCCACCCCCCACAAAGCTCCAGGCCTTCTGTACCTGTGCAATGAAAACATCACCAACAAATGAAGTTTTTTTTGGAAATGTCTTTTTTTTTTTAAAGGTGAAGCATGCAATGTGTTTTAACTGTTTTAATGTTGCTTTGTCGAGCTAGTCTGGATACTTAAACAGAACAATGTTTGAGAACCAGACACCCAGTGTTTATACTTTTTTATGAGAATCAACCTACTAATGGCTTATATACAGTTGTCTCTGCATAATATGTAAAAAAAAATTCTAACATCTATCCCACCACCAGATGGTGCCTTTATATCAATAATAGCTAGTATAATTCAGTACGATTTAGAGCTCAAATAGCCATAGAACAGACAAAGAACAACCGAAAAGCACAATAACTAGTAGATACACCCATTTAAGGTGAACAATATTTCAAGCTTGATCATTTATATTCTGCATTTGCTAAAAGACAAAATGACATAACTAACCCTCGGCAACTCATGGTACCAGATGAACACATCTACTCCAATCAGGTAAAAAATTCGTGCAAGTGGTGGCAAGATCTGCTTGGTGATGTAGTAGGTGGCATTGAGGCGCAGGCTGGGGTCCTGCAGTACCTCTACAGGACGCCGAACCAGCTGTATGAGCGGCACTCCCGGCGTCCCGTACACAATGACATACGGCACACGCTCACCCACACGCGGCTCCAACCGCCGATCATGTGCCATCATACGCCTAAGACACAGACAGAAAAGAGCACACAAAAAAGGTTTATACAGCAACCTTTGTGGGACATTTTAATGCATTCAGACTCAGCCTGGATTCAGAACAAGGAGCAGCATTTTCAACAAAGATAGAAATCCCCCTAAACCATACCTCAAATCTAATTTCAACATCTGTTAATGGATGTGTTGCTAAGCAACAGTCTTAGTCTAGCACAATAATAGTCTTGCAGCATGCATGCAGAAAATAAACCGAGCCCTGAAAGGTCTGCATGTAGTGAGTAGTGTAGGGTAATGTCATCAGTCCAACTAAACTAAAGTGTGCCATAAACGGGAAGGTGACGCATTAGAGAGCTCCATAAATATGATCACCACAGCTACAAGATGGGGATGACACGAATATTTGCCAAGTATGTACCTTTCATGCACATGTGAATCTGTTTTGTGGGTGAAGGAGGGTGAAGCCTGTGTAGCTTTGTCTTGCATTTAAAGACCAACTATAGCCAAAGTCCCAACAGCACTCGTGAGCAGAACAAGTACGCCCCTTCACTGAACTTGTCAGTATTTATTAGTTAATGACAGAAAAACTAAAACAAATCAGCCATCTTGTTTCATGAATGTGGATCTGCTGACTGACTCTACGTAAGGGAAATGTGGATGAGTCAATCTTTTTCACAAGGACAGAATAGATGAATTATAAATGTGTCAAAGTGACAATGAGAATATATTACAATGACAGATGTTACTGAAATGTTTTTTTAAACTATTATTGTCTTTTTTACATAGCTTAAAGGGTAACTAAACCCTTAACCCTTAGTTAATGATCTGTAAGACTGGGGCTTTATTAATGCTTTATTAATTTTTTTGACATTTGGGTATAAAGTGTTTTAATTCTACAATATATGGTGTAAAAAAAGTGCTGCCCTCTTCAGGTTTAACGATGGCTACTGCAGTTGAATTTTCCTATTGGAAGTTGTGGTGCCCTGTGATGTAAGAGGGTACCAGCTAACCACGCCCTTGCCTACAGAGAGACATGTCTCAGGTGCACGCCCCCCCCCCCCCCCTCCGCTGGGCTCTGCCCACTTTTCCAGCATTTTTCAAATATTACCAGTGGGTGGAGTACCCTTTAATAAAAAAGTAAATCTCAACAGAAAAATAGATTTGTGAGAAATTCTTAGTATAGATTTGTAGACATACAATTTTTAATCCAAATAAGGCTTGTTGGATTTTGGTACAAATCAGCGCAACAAAATGCATAAAAGACGCTCATAAATGCCTCAATATATAATATTACGAACAAATCAATCTGAACAATTTTTTTTTTTTTTTTTGTGAACTGATTCAAAAGTCACTGGGATGAATCAATTCCCACCACTATTATCACTATTTTCCACACTAGCCCTCAAAGTGTGACATCACGTCCACTAAATTGTGAATTATTGGCATGATTATGCCGGTTTGTTTTTAATATATAATTATTAAATGTATATGAATTGTAATGTGCCTATTTTCAAGAGTCGCATTTGCCATGAATTACCTAGACCTTAAATATTACATATTGTAATTTTACTACTGTGAAGTAAAAATTATATTACCATGTAAAGTCAAATATATTACACTTTAGCGCCAATCATCAAGGTCCAAGCACCAATGGCACATGTGGATGATTAGCGATTTTATGATGTAGTTTTTACAGGAGTCATTTTAAATCTTCACTTAAAGTTAAGGTTCAATCATAATGGGTGTATATGTAGACTCATATTTAACATTTAAATTTAGATGAATCACGTCAAAGGAAGTCACAGGATATTTTCAAATGAATGTGAATATCATTTGCCGCTCAAAAAATTTATCCGAAGCATTTATCTTAAGGCCCTTTTCATTTTTTTTGTCATTTTTTTCTAAAATGCGTGTAGCCCTCTAACCTTTTAAACCATGTATTTGGTGTATTTAAACTCTAATGTGAAATGTTTTGTAGAAATTATAATATAATACTGGAATGCAGAAATACTACACAGATCAAACTGTCATACAGAATGCGTTTTTGTTGTTAAAATTACAAGCATGCAACATTGTCAATTAGTTATGTTGTCAATTAGTAAGTTATGAAATTACCGAAAAGTACCAATAAATTACATAAATGATACGTTGTGTGTAAACTGGGAAGGATTTGCATGCAGGTGTGATGTTCATTCTATTCATTAGGATCAGTTAAAAAAAGTAGGTAAATAAAAAAAAATGGCAAAAGAATTGTATAGATTGAAATTAAATGAGCTTGAAGGGGGAAGAATTTTGTTTCTAGCCCTTAGTGGTTCCAAAGTTATGATCCAAAATGCAAACTGCCTTATTATATCACCTATAATATAACATATAGCTTTACTCACTTGCAACACAGTGAGTAAAATTAACGTTTCAGTGTCTACAAAATAACCACTAAAGAGGTCACACATGTACCTCATATTTTGGGAAATTTCTCAAGCTTTTGGTTATTAACCAAGTACAAAATGGCTAAAAGGATAAAAAATAACCACTTTTCCTTTAATAATAAACATGAGTACTATCATTGTTTTCAGTGACCAGTAAATATCTGTTGACATCTCAAAAATGAGTTTTAATCTCAGTCATCCGTATTTGGCAGTGACCCATGTACCCACCTTTCCACAAACGGATATACACTCGCTCACCTGGTCAGTTCCAGAGCAGGGACACAGGCCCCTGGATGGTACGATCCGCTGCCGCGGTACTCTTTGGCAAAGATGAGGTCCTGCATGCTGGCTTTGGCCTCTAGCACCTTCACACACTGCCGCTGCACATACTGCTTCACCTGGCTGATGTCACGCGACTCAAAAAGCAGCTTCAGAGATCGCTCCAGAATCTAACAAAACAAAACTCAATGAAACCCCTTCAACTGACATTCGACAATCCCACGGTCAATGCATCTTAAGCAACAAGTACATTTACATGTACAGTTACAATCTAGCTACAAGAGGTTTTTGTGAAGTGAATGTACAGGCATGTCACGATGCGTAATCAAATACTGATACAGACTGGGTCAATAGCTTTGTTGTGTTCGCAGCATGTCATCTCTGTTTTCATACAACACAAAGTCAGTAGTAGATGTGGATGAAACTGCAACAAATTACATTATCCAGATTTCACAGAAAAAACAAATGGTACGATTTTTGTTGGAAAAATGTTTTCATGACGTATTATTGCTTTAGTCCATCTCAAATCAAGTTTTTCAAGTGCAGGTAAACAATAATAATATGATAGGACAGCGTGTTAAAGGTAGGAATTGATTTTTTAGTCCAGCTCCAGCAAGATTCTGTCCCTGCAAGATGTTTTTTTTCTAGAAAAAAAAAAGAAGCTATATTTTGTCCTAAAAAAATATTGAAGGTTTTATAGACAAACACAAAGACAACTCCAGAACATGAAGGAATAAAACATACATACACACACATACATACATACACGCACACACATATATATATATATATATATATATATATATATATATATATATATATATATATATATATATATATATATATATATATATATATATATATATATATACATATACATATATATATATATACATATATATATATATATATATATATTTTATATAAAATATTATATTATAAATATAAATATTCTGTGTGACTACTCTGTGCTGCCTGGTCTACATATTTTGATGTATTGTTTTATTAAATAACAATTGTGTGTAAGGTTAGCATCCATAATTATAATTATATTACTGAATAGCAAATAATATAATTTTTTTTTCTGTTATCTCAGAATGTAACTTTTTTTACTAAACTCTGCTTCCCATTATAACTGCAGTGTGACTGACAGGTGAGCAGAGACATTATCAAGTGAGTAGGCAAAAAGAAAAGAAAAATTCTGGAATGCTAGTTACCTTGGCAACAGCGGGGCAGCCATCTCGACGTACAGTTTCAATGCCTTTGGCATCAAACACTGGATTTTTCTGATCCAAACTCTCATACATGTATCCAACGTAACGCTTCTTCGTCTGTAAAATGCATGGGAGGTACACCTGCACAAACACACAAGAATGCAGACAGACAAAATTAAAAAGCACAATAAACAATCATGTAAGCCACAATCAAAGAGCTCTCACACAGAGTATACTTTTAGACAAACCACTAATAAAGCACTTCACGAACCTTCTCAAATTTCAATTTGATGGGTTTAGGGTTGGTGGCAGTGACAGCCTCTGCAATTTCATTACCAATCTTAAATGCCTGTTCCTTGGTTGCTCCTTTCAACAACACAAACATACTAAAAGAGAAAGAGACTTGTATCAGAGACAGCATACAACTGTTTACCAAGCAAGCACAAAACAAATTTCCACAGACAAGCAATTTGCCTGTTCATACTGAATGACACTGAACTACTGCACAATGGAACAGTCAATGAGAACATTTTGATGCTGATGTTAATATTGTCTGCAATTTTACTCTTGGGCAAAAAATAATAATAAATAATTAAATAAAAAATGGGCCAAGCCTAAAATGGCTAAACACTAAGGTTTTAATTGTCTTAACCACAAATTATTGGTCAGGAAATTAGCTTAAATTTAAGCAAATTAACTACTTAAAAAGCCATTACTGTCTCAGAAAAACATCAAAGACAGAATGACGTTTTTTGGCAGAATATGGGAAATTGTGTGTGGAGTGATGGATCACAATGAAAAAAAAAAAAAATCTGCTGAGAAGTATAACAATAAATGCATCTCTAGCACAGTGAAGCATGGAGGAAGAGTGTCATTGTGTCTGGAGCCCTTTTAGCTGCTGGTATTGTGAGATGCTTCACTGTGATAAAGTCATTTAATGCTTTGAAGTACAGGAGAATATTGCAGAATGGCTTGCTTCACACAAATGAAAGGTTATCTAAAGAGGAATGATCAGATGTTATTTTTCAATGAGACAATGCTCCTGCCCAAACTGCAAAGACAATCAAGTAGTGGCTTGAGAACAAGTCCATCAGGCTTATGTTTTTATCTACTCATGACCTATTTGAATCCATTAACATTGAGTGGAACAACATTGACTCTTCTTCCTGTAAAAAGCTGTCTATGAGTTGGGGAAGTATTCCGTGCCAAGTTACTTTACCCACAGTAATTGTCAATTTCCTGACAAGTGATTTATGATTAATATCAATCTAAATAATTTGCCATATTGTGCCATTTTTGGATAGGCCCTTTTTTTTGCCCATGAGTGTATGAAAACAGTCTGCAAATCAGACTGAATGAGTCAAATTGGAGGAAATGGACTAATTACAAAAAATAACACTCCCACTTGCAACATTGTAGGTGAGGTCACATCTTTAGTGAAATGAACTAATGGATCCAGTCCATTTCTTTACCTGTCTGTATCTCCATAGACCACACGCGCTCCCCACTTCTTGGTGTCATTGACCATCTTTATGGCTCTTTCCAAAGTCTCTCGGGCCTTGTGCACAATGCTGTCGCCTACCTGGAGTATCAGGAGAGACACATTTTATCTGGTTTCTTTGGCAACATCTCCTGTAAAATTTTGGGCATGTGGCCTTTTCAGTCTTTGAAAAGAGCAATTCAGTCTTTTGGAGCAATGTTGCATGCACAATTTGAATACAATCTAAAATATTTAAATTGGTGGCTTTACTTCAGGAGCAAGATTTTACATTAGACATCAAGTTGAACATTAATACAGTACTAAAATTGGATTAAAACCAAATCAAACATTAAAGTGTAATAATATTAATCATGAACCACATACAGTAGGCCTAACAATATGCTAATTTATGACAATGGCTGGTATGAGAATTCACTATTTGTTTTACTGTCTTTATAGTTTGACCGTTCAGTCTGTAAAATTCTCTTGAATTTCAGCATCCAAAATTTTACTGCACAAAACCCATTTTTAATTAAAAAAATCCTTTTAAAAGGTGATAAGCCTATTTATTTTGCTATCATAATGATTAAGGACTATTTGGTTAGTTGCAATTCATTCTTTGCATCTAGCATTGTTTTTCCTTTCTGATCTGTGATCACATTAGACACGCAACTCATTTTTGGGTTAAGAACCAGTGATTTAAAATGCCAAGTTACAGCATGTACCTCAACGCTGGGCATTCGTCCTGAGAAGCTGGCAGCAGTGTAACCGAATGTGACATTAGCAATAAGTTTGAGGCCAAGCTGCCTGGCATCCAGCAGGCGCAATAGAGCTTTGTCGTTCTTGTACGCCTTCATGGACTGCTTCACCATGATCCTGGTCTTCAAAATCTCCTCCAGCATACGTGGAAGTACACCCCTCCGCACTGATGACTGAGCACACACAAACCGTGAGCACAACCGACTTTGACACTGCCGTTGTAAGAAATATTACAAATACATTTACCTGAAAATCGACAGTTCTTGCTCTAAAATCTGGCTGGATGAAATTATGCGACTGTGACTGCACATCTGTTGTATTTTATATCAATTTCTGTTCATAGAATGACCTTTATGATGCTTGGTAACTAAAAGCAGAATTGAATATAGTGATTGTTATTCACAATATTTGAATTATTCCTTGAACCCTGGTATCTTTTGTCATATTTTAGTCGCTACTGTTTTATAACAGCAATAAGCCATAAGAAAATGTTGGTTAACTTTGTGCATTGCGGTTTCATATCCATCAACCAGTGACAGTTTCTGAAAAGCCAATCCAGTTACAATTTTGGAAATCCTGTTTCACATACTATTATTCAAAGATAGTAAGCAGTACAGTATACAGTATAAATCATACAGCAAGTAGCAAGCTAGTATTCCATTTCAACTATTTGAACTATTTAAATGGCTCATCTCGTGAGGATCATTCAGTATTTAAATGAAAAGGTTTAACAGTGGTGTAATCTCAGAACTACCTTCACAAATGCGACACCATTGGGAGAAATGGTGATGTCATTTCTGAGCTGGTATAGGAGGTCAGGAGGGACTCTGAGAGATGTACAACCAAACCTGAACTCATCGCACCTGAGAGACCGTGTGAGAGTGGAATAGATAAACATTTATGAACCACACAACAGATACTGCAGATATATGGAAATGCTGCATTAATTACACACTAGGCCTAATGTAGTTTTACTCTAAATCCAAAAGCATGCTTACGTTCCGAGATTCTCGACATGGCCAAGGCAGGTGGAGTAACAGTAATTGTAGGCAATGATGATGGATGGATACAGTGACTGGAAATCTAACACAATGACCGAGTTGCTATAGAAACGCGACTCTGGCTCCATGACCAGAGGGATGCACTGTGGGGCTCTTTGCTGGGCTCGCTGCTGTGTGCTTGGGGTCACTGGGATGTAATTCAATGGCTTCGCAATCCTTAACATCATTGATTCCACACGGTACTGCAAGAGGAGGAAAAAGATTAACTATCAACACGAAACTACAAAAAGTATTTATGGATCTAATAATCAAAAACTTAAATATAATATACATCTGTGAATCTCTCTCTTCAAGAATTAAAAGAATACTGTTTTTTTATTTTTTTATTATACAACTTAACTGATAACTTTCCACACAGAAAATAAATTATGGTTGGGAATCAAGAACCAAGAGAATAACTTAAGACTGGATGGCGCAAAAAAAAAAAAAAAAGAAGAAAAAGAAAGAAAGAAAGGCCACACGTCTTTCTATTGTTATGTCCACACTGCTTGCAAGCAACTAGTATACAGCATGACAACTGCAGTCTTAAGGTTGGAATACATTTCACAACTTTAATGTTTGTTTTTTTTAAAGAAAATAATACCTTTTACTCATCAATTATGCTTTAAATGGATCAAAAGTTACAGTAAAGACAATGACTGTTCATACCTAAAACAATGATTTGGTAATCCTCCTATTCCATTGTTCTCTTTTGTGAAAAGAAAAAAAGTCTCCTGACAGTTCTCTGCCAAGTTGTTTCTATTGTTGTCAGCATTAAAGAGGCTTTTCCCAAATCACGGAAGTGACCTCGATGTTAGCGGTAGCATAAGCCATCAGGTAAGTGTTATTTAAATAAACTCCTGATGTTTATTGAAGTTTAAACAAACTTTCCAATCCCTCGTTTTATGAGTACAGAACCTTGTACTACTGTAGAAGTTTGGTACCATTCTGGGCATTATTAGTGGGGTAATTTTACGAGATACAACCTTGGATCCATTAGCGCCTGCACTAAGCCATTCGGCTGATATCTCTAAATAAGCTCTAACTTTAATAATGTTCGACCAAGGGAAAAAAAGCTTCTGGGGGGTGCTTGGCTCGAGGTCATGGGGCAAAGGACCCTAGGTTGAAATTACTCCGAACCATCCCTTTAAGTCTGATTCAATGGATGGCTATGTAACCATTTTGATTGACTTTTTAGTTTTATTTTGTATCTTTCATGAGGGTATAGTCACTTTAATCAATTATTTCATATATACTGTAGCTAAAAGGTATCTGTGTGCTATGACAGGTTTTAGATGGATGATTACCTGTGAGCCCCTGGTTAGCACATGGTAGAACTGAATTCCAAACACGCGTGCCAGCTCACTTGTCCTGCCAATAATGTCCTGCTGCTGGAGTAACTGGACTGTACCACACACACGGCTCACATAATGATCCACCACTTTCCACCTGACCCAAATGAAAGCAACAGATAGATAGAGTATGGAGGGGGGGGGGAAAAACAGTATTTTGTTTGTATGCCCAGTACACATTATTAAATGTCATGTGCACACTGCAAATATTGTATCCCATAATGCAATGTGCCCAACTTGACAAATTAGCTTCAAGTAATATCAGCAGTAATTTATAACATCTATTTATTTGACATTGACATACGTTACCTTAACATGACATTTAGTCATTCAATGACTTATTTATTTTTATTTATACGTTTATTTGTATAGGGACAGTACAAAAAAAACATGATCCCAGTCAAAACTGGAAAATATGTATTGCACATAGAGAGTATAGCAGAAGCTAATTTGCATCTCAAATTAGCATTTGAGACATTTACACTGCAAATTAAATTTACAGTGTAAATGTGTCATTTGTCTACACATTTCACAAACTTTATTTTTTATAATAGCTTGTACCATTCAGTCAGGGACGCAACTGCACAGTGTCCAATCAGACATGTCTGAGCCAGTCAGAATCCCCTCCGCTCAAAACACCTGAGCTTTCTTTCAGGGCAAGATCATGGCGCTCTGAACGCTCGCCAATTCTTTCATTTTTTTAACAAACAAAGTGTAGACATGATTTAAATAAGAGGTTCATTGTGCTTCTTTGATAACAGTTGATATCACTTGATATAATAAAATACAATTTTGAACACTTTTAAAATGCTAAACAAAAGTTAAATTAAAATGTTTCCTTTTATTTATTTTTAAATTCACTTTTGATTATGACGTCTTAAAGGAGATTTTCAAAGAATGATTTTTGCACAGTAGTGCCCTATGCGGCACAGTTAAAAGATGAATGGAGAAATTATATTCCAAGGAACAACTCTGCAATAAGACCAGTAACTGGCATCTGACGGATGCGAGATCCATTCTCACCTGTGCAGGTGTGTGTTGTGGTCAAACCAGTCAGAGAGTGTGCGATGGCTGTAGAGAGGAAAGCGCTGATGCAGGAGGTGGAAAGCCACATTCTCAAAAGTGTAGTTATTCAACGCAGCCTGCAAACATACAGGAAGCACTTGATTAAAAGGAGAACACTCAGATAAACAGTGTTAGCTCAGGCATTCTGGGGGAATGAATGTGAAGTAAACCTCAGTCTTCATAACTCTCCACAAGTTGAGGACAATGCGTCCAATAATATGGATTTCTGTCATAGTGTCTGCACCATATTCATCTTTTTCTGCCATGAACCGATTCTCCTTTGAATCTCCTGTAATAGTAATGACATCAAATACAACATTTGAGAAATGGGCTATGGGGAAAAGGCACAGATTTGGCAGAACACCTGGCCAGCCACAACTCTTAAAGTGAATACATGACCTCGGCTTTTAAATATTAATAAGTGTGTTTTCACTGGCCCTGTTCACACTTGGTATTAACATGCATCTGGGCAGTTCTGATCAAAAGTGCTCAGGACTTTTTGTGTGTTTGTGTTTGTGTGTGTGTGTGTGTTTGTGTGTGTGTGTGTGTTTGTGTGTGTGTGTGTGTGTGTGTGTGTGTGTGTGTGTGTGTGTGTGTGTGTGTGTGTGTGTGTGTGTGTGTGTGTGTGTGTGTGTGTTTGCCTATCCTCTGATCCCAGGTTATTGTCTGGGCTGGACTGTGTCTATCAAATGACAGGGCAGAAATTCTCAGGAGGAAATGGCAATTATAACAAAGGTGGAGCCAAATCAATTTTAAAAGATGTACAAATAATGTGCTTTTGATTATACTTGCTCTCCACAGACAAGCCAGAACCCCTTGTGATAAAATGTAAACAGTTGCACGGACAATGTCTTTTTCTTTTCTTTAGTTTATGGTAAAAATACACTAGGCTAGACAGAGAGCACTGGAAGGCACGGCCCACTTTTATTTTTTATCTCTTGAAGTAAGACGTGTCCACACTCAGCCTGATGTAGACGACTCTTTCTTTTCTTTTTTGGTTTTGAGCTTGCACTACTCTATCTTACTAGTTTGTAAAGTAAACACTTGCTTTTGTAGCAAAACTAGTATAGTGTCTTTGATGTTACAGCCCATTTCAGTGGTATTGGTGTATACATGGACTGCAACATTAGAGTGCATTTAACACCTGGTAGTATTTTGTAGAACATGCATCCACTTGAGTCTAGATTGCCACTATTTACAACACTCACTACGTCAGGGTATTACTACATGTTAAAAATTGGCAAAAAAGTAAAAAAAATACAGTACATATAAAAATAAAAATAAACTTGCAGCAAGCAAGAAAGTGATGCACACACCAAGCCCAACTGTTCGACATCTTAAAACGCTAATCCTAAATCTCTTATATGTCAGTATAGTATTTCGTCATAACTACTCATGGGAGTGTAGAGATTACTATAGCAAATATATACTCTATAGCAAAAGCAATACTTCATTAAAACACATCAGAGGGCACAGGGCACTAAACAGGTTGCGGACCGCTAACTGAGCTAACCGTACCTGGCACACGAGAGAGCTGCTGGCACAGGTCCACACCGAGGGTTGAAGCACGCTGCAGTAGGTAACCCCAAGAGTGCATCTGGACCTCATAGCCAACCAGAATGTCTGGGTCAAACCTGCGGGTAGGTGGTGTTTTATGAGATGTGATGAGTGTTTTTGCTGTATTATCATCCTTTAAGATTATGTAAGAAAAAAGTGCTCATCCTCATGTATTTCAAATCAGTATGTTGTTGTTGGTTTCTGCTGAACACTAAAGGAGAGTACTGAGGAATTTATGTTCCATATGACAAAAAAGAAGCTCCCCTTATCTGTGAACTTTGTCTTATGAAGTCATAAGATTGCTTTGTGTGAAGCAAAAAACGCAATTTAAGTCATTTTAACTCCTGAATGGCAGTAGAGGAAAATATATTCAGTGAATGAATTAAATTTTGGTCTGTTCATCTCATAAAGCCATTGCTGTCACGTTTGGTTTTGAGTTTTGTTTCATGTTCAGGTTTCATGTTCTTGGTTTTATCATGTGCTCCCCTTTTGTCATGTGATCCTGTCATGTGCTCGCCTTGTCATGTGTCCTATGTTGTCATGTGTCCTATGTCCCATGCTCTACGGCCCAAGCCCGCCACTGCTAGGCCGTGCTTTGTGTCCAGTTCCCCTTCACGGGCCTGGCCCTCCATCTTTTCCCCCTGGACCGCCTCCGCTTCTCCACCCTCCAGGACTTTCTGCTGATTTGGTTTTGGGGTGGATGTTCACTTAAGGCGTCAGGTGCCACCTTTTTTGAAGGGGGAATGTGTCATGTTTGGTTTTGAGTTTTGTTTCATGTTCAGGTTTCATGTTCTTTATTTTGAAGTTTTCCCAATATCATGTTCCTGGTTTTGTCATTTGCTAAAACAAATTTTGTCAATGTGTTCAGGTGTTCCTAGTTTAGTGATTAGTCCATGTGTATATATAGCCCTCATGTTCCCATTGTATCTTGTCTAGTATTGTTCGTGTAACCCGCTGTTTGATGAGTTAAGTCAAGTCTAGGTTTATGTTATTTCAAGTCAAGTCAAGCCAAGTGACGCTTTGTCAAGTTTTTTGTTTATTTGTATCTGTTCACAGTTTCAATAAACTGCACGTGTTCAGTTCAACTCGCTTAGTGGAATATGTTACAATTGCATGATTTCAGACCATCTGAAATATAAAGCAAGTTGTAGGACTACTTTTTGACACGGTTTATTTTTATATATATTTTTTTGTCCTGTTTGGAGCATTATAAAATGGTCACTATGAAACATTACTGAATGGAAAAGAGCAACCTAAAACATTTCCTTTTGAGTTCAGCAGAAAAAAAAAAGTTTGGAACAACCAGAATAAATCACAATTTAAATTTTTTGGGTGAACCATTCCTTTACCATTTGAATTCCATTATATTTAATATTCATATAATATATATCCAATATTCAATTTGAATATTTAAAATGTTATCAATGTCAGTATATGCGAGTAGGATTGCAAAAAGAAATACATAAAAGTGATAATGAAAATAAACAAGATTATAAATAAGTAATGAATAAATAAATGTATTCATTTATTCAGAAAATAAAAAGTAAACTAATAAATAAGATTAATAAAAAGTAAACTAATAAATAAGATTAGTCAGGCATGTGTGCTGTGAAAGAAAAGCCTTTTATGGATACAAATAGAGGTCACAGAGTGAGCTACTGTGTGAAAAGTGTATGACCCAAGTTGTCCAAAACATGAGAGTCCTTTATATTAAGAACTTCAAACAAACTTGTAAGCATAAAGTTGTAATGTGACATGTCCTGTCAGATGCTTTGAGACGTGTGCTGTTCAGTATGAGAGACATTATTTCCCAAGCACATTAACTGGATTCAATTTTTTTCCACTTCTGTATTTTACTTTTAAAGAAGTTTAGATTTTTAAAGAATTTATCCAATTAATTGTAGAAATAATAATAAATTAATACATTTTAAAAAATGCAGCCATACACAACAGAATGAAAATCCAACAGATACATGGTTAACCTACTTTCTAACTATGTTGCCGATCTCTTCAAACAGCTCCTTCTCATCACTGGCATAGGTCACCTGCAGTCCTGTCACACCAGATCTAAAAAGAAAGGGTGCTGTGCTCCTGGAGGCTACAGTAAGAATACAACAAACAATAAGTTAGCAACAAAGAGATATTGTGTTAGGGTGTACCGTCGGTGAAGGTGTAAAATCAATGACGATGGAGAAGAATTCTCAATCCAGGGTGTTTATTTTGGTGCAAAAGTGATTCCCAAGCAAAAATATAATAAATATAAATATATACAGTGACAAAAACTAAGGCAAAATAAATATACATATATAAATCCATAAGAGGTTCAAGTGTGTATTTCTATCATAGAAATGATAGTTTCCCTGATTTCCCCCTGTGATGTCACTGACAATGAAAGTGCCCTTCCTACTGGGCAAATAGAAGCTTTAAAATGGCAGCCGTCGCTGCACATGGGTTTGCCAGTAGAGAGGTGACCCACACTGTGAGTATAACAGTATTTTATGTGTATATGTTAGTTTGTTACAGGGGAAATAAACTGTTAACATTTGTAAAAGAGTTTGGTGTGGTTTCTTTGAATGTTAAATCATATAACAAAACAAAACATTAAGCATTGAGACAAAACAAACAACCAACAAAAGAAAAGAAAATTATATAAAAAAAACCATGAAACTAAGCAGAGGGCCTATTACACCACCTGAACAGAAAAATAACCACACATCTAGTATATGATGTTATTTTGCCGGCTTGTAGATTGTGTGTGTGTGTATTGGTGTAAACTGTTTATGGGTGTACATGCACTTCAGCAGTCCTTTCAAAATAAAAGTCCTTTTAGTCATAGGTCACAGGCTATCTGTGACACATTGAATAGCACAGTATATAAAACATGTAGGCCTTGTTTCACAGACAGGGTTTATATTAAGACAGGATTAGGCGAGAGTATGAAGTGAGGACTGATGGGACGTTGTTCTGCTCCACTTCACAGAAAATGAGTGGTTTTTGAATAATATGAGTCATTTACGACTGCAGCACGTCATTACACCATTTCCACATCATTGCACATGCGCAGTCCTTTCCAGTTTCGGTTTTCAATCTGATAAAATATTTACATGTTCTCTTGGTCGGATTAGAAAAGAAATAAACCACCCCTTTCTGATCAAAATTTAATTTGGATCAAGCTCAATCGGATCGATTAAAGTGTTTACAAGAAGGCTTTTCAGTCCGATTGAGTTGTCAATCCGATTACTAATGGTAAACATGGTACTAATGGTAAACATAGCCATTGTGAAGTAGAAAAATTTATAGTTTTGACACCTTGGTTTCAACAAATGCGAAATGTCTGAAACCTACAGTATTTCAGTATACAGACTTAAAGTATAATGACCTATATGTCAAAAGATCACAGAAAGGTTGATTCCTCATGACCCCTGAAACTAACAAGTAGGGTTCACTTATCGCCTAGATGATTGCCACATCAACATGGAGATGTCTAGTTTGCTGCTTTTCCATGTCACGACTAGTACACATCAGTAATAGTAAGTAAATCAACACTGATCTCACCTTCAGATGAACCACAAGAATCTTTATCAATGACAATGGCTCCCGTCATCTGGGTAGTGTCAGATTTGGGGAGAGGGACATCAGAACTGAGGCAGTAGAATAAAGCACAAATTGGGTCAAATTCAGGGTCAGGCTCAAGGTCACGGCGAGTCCTTGCATGAAGCTCCATGCTTATCAGTGTGAGGTGCTGTACCTGCAGTAGGGGGATTCAAACTTGAAATGAGAATAGTGAAATGAAAATGGACTTGAATTTCTAAACATGTGAGATGAAATCAAGACAACAAAGCTTTCTCCACTTTACATTTTTATGCAAGTTTGATCAATCACTCAGTTTAATGAAAGCTATTCTTACTACAAGACAGAAATCCATTCCTACCTCATGCAATGCTTTGGCCTCCTGCAAGTTCTGCATACTGACTTTAAAGCCATATGAATTACAGATTGACGGTCCCTCAATCTGGGAGTTCTCTCTCTTTGGAACATTCACATTGGTAAGCTGATTCTGAATGGGATGAAATGATTGTGCTATAAAAACTGCAATTAATATAATACAATATACTATTATTACTATATAATACACATAACATTGTATCTACATGAGATTCATAAGCTCACAAACTTTGATCTGACCTTAATTTGTGTGGTAAGCAATACTCTCCGTAAAGCATCTTTTTTTTTGTTACTCTTCTGATGTAGCCACTGTGATCTGGGCTCCATGTCTGCAAAAGAACAGATACAAAAGAGTTTTGCAATGAGTGGCTAAAAGGCAAAGCTTAGAAATTGGCTGTCTTGGAACAAAAAATAAAATTAATAAAGAAATCATGACTGGGGGGACTTCCGATATGCCTTGTGGTGAATAGACGTGGTTGGAAGTCGCTCCGTGAACACTCATTCGTTTTCTTTTCAGCAGTGTTATTTATTTTGTAATTTTTTTTTACCAAATAATCGATTCTATGATACATTAATAAAGAAGAATGCCAAAACCAGGAAAATCGGGGCGAAACATTGTAGAAATGCTGACTGACAAGGGGAGCGACCAGGCAGCTAAGGCTAATGCTACCGCTTCAGTACAGGTGGAGGAAGAGATCAGGTGTTTGGTGTTTTAAGCCCCCAACGGCGCCTTCCAGGCAGCGAGGGGATGGGTAGGTTTAAGGTTGAGGGTAGGGTTAGCTGCCTCTAAGGAGCCATTGGGGGCTTAAAACACCATCGAGCAAGAGATCACGCCAGCTTCCTTGAAGAACTTAATTTCATCCACCATCCGCTCAGAAATCTCTTCACTACGGTCAGAATTTTTGTCTGAAATTCGTTCTGCCGTTTCCACATTACAAACAACCCTGTCATTGCAAGCTCAAAAGATCGGGGACATTGAAGAGGCACTCAACGATTCAGATGGCCGGTTGACGGTGGTGGAGAAACTGTGCAGCATGCTGCAAACAGAAAACACCAGCCTCAAACTCAAGCTGGACGACTTGGAGAACCGTTCGCGGAGGCGAAATCAAAGGATTATTGGAATACCAGAGGGCTCGGAGGGCCAAAGTCCGATTGCTTTTATGGCCTCATTCTTTACTGAACTGTTTGGAGACGGCGCCTTTAAGCGACCTCTGGAAATTGATCGAGCTCATCGTGTCGGCCAAAAATCTCAACAAAGCACTTTTCCTAGACATATGCTGGTCCGACTCCACCATTACCAAACCAAAGAACTCATACTGAAGCTGAGTCGCGAGCTGGGCTCTTTGGAGTTTAATGGTGCGGTTGTTCGTATCTTCCCAGACATGTCTGCTGAGGTGGCGAGACGCCGTGCTGAATTCAAAGACGTGAAAACAGCACTCCGCAATGCTGGCATCACCTACGGAATGTTGCATCCCGCCAGACTCCGTGCCGATTTCCAAGGACAGCGCCAGATATTCCAGACTCCGCAGGCAGCGATGGACTTTGTTAGTACGGTCGTTAAGACTGCAACCAGCAAGGTTTTAGTGACGGACATGTTTTAAATCTAAAAAGAGTTTGCCACCCTGCTTAAATTGAGTAAGCGTTTTAGTTATGAAAAGGGAGGTAGCCCACACACAATCCTGAGTCGCTAAAATCTTGCCCCGTTCTAAAAGGTGAATACTGAGTTGGATGCCGTTCTACTGTTCTACCGTTCTACTGGGTTGGATGCCATGCTTCATATACTGCTTAAATTAATTAGTTGGAAGGTAAAGGGATTAAACAATCGAGTGAAAAGTATAAAAGTATTTTCCAATTTAATAAAGTGGAAGGGCAATATATGTTTTTCGCAGGAAACCCATTTTAAGAACTCCAGTCATAAAAGCTTGATGAGGTCATGGGTGGGACAGGTGTTCCACTCGGGATTTAATTGTAAAGCTAGAGGCACAGCCATTTTAATTAACAAGAATACTCCATTTAATCCTTCTGAAGTTATTTCAGACCCCAATGGTAGATATGTGATCGTTTCAGGCACTCTTTATGGTAATCAAGTTGCTTTGGCAAGTGTTTACGCCCCTAATTGGGATAATCCAGACTTTTTTGTAAAACTTTTTTCTAATTTCCCGGACCTGAATTTTTACTAATTGTTTATGGGAGGCGACTTTAATTGTGTCCTGAATACTGCTTTAGGTCATCTCCCAAACCAGCTCCCTTGTCTCAATCCTCTAGAACACTTAACTCCTTTTTGGAGTGGTACGGTATAACTCGGGGGTCTCCAACACGTCGCTCGCGAGCTACCAGTAGCTCGTGGCCTGATTGGAGGTAGCTCGCCAAGGGCCGTTCACATATCGCGTCTTTTGCGCTGTTGTAAAGTTTTCTTTCATCGAAGCAGAGACCAGGAGACAGTTGGGATCGCGTTCAACGGAAGTTATTCTTTATTGAGAACTCCGCTGTACGTTGCTGTAGTACTTCCAACATGATCTAACTCTAATACAGTATGCATTGTAGTTATATAAATTCCAAGGGGGAGGGATTACATAGAGGTGGAGATTCTGAACAAAGCATGCAAATTAAGTATACAGGTTAAGGTAACACCCTAGACTGAGGGTCTGGCCCATCCCAATTCAATCAGCATAAGGCTCCAAGAGCCATTTGGGTCCGAAAGCCATTTGCAGAACAAAAGGTGAGATTCTCAGTGAATCATTCGTGTGCTAATCCCATCAGTCTGACAATAAGGAGAGAACAGAAATTGCAACTTTGCTGAGATCTTAACCTTAAAAGATTCTTTACCATGATGTTATGTACAGAAGCATATTTGAAATAGATTCTTAAATTTGTAACCCTTCAGCGCGCTCAAGTTCGTTATTTCAAATAATTGAAGCGACGCGCTCATTTTTTTTCCAGGCACAGCGAGTCAACATGAAGGATGGGAGTGCACCCAAACATTACGGGTGTTTTTTTTCTTCTCTGTAAATAAATCTTCTAGCAGAGCTACAGCAAGCGTTTTTCTTCTTTGTTGTTGTGGAGAGCGCATGGTTGCATAGCAACGACAGACGCCACGGGAAAATTGGACCGTATTTTACTATTAATAATAAAAGATAATCTAATGTGCATTGTAAATGTCAGTAATTTATGTTTTTTGACTCATTCTTTTTATAAAACTGATTTAAAAGGCTGAAATATGCGAGGTTTATCTTTTTATAAAAAAGTTTTTGTCAAAACTTTATTTGAACCTCTAGCCCAGTGGTTCCCAAACCTGTCCTGAAGGCCCCCCAACACTGCACGTTTTCTTTGTCTCCCTAATCAAACACACCTGATTCAACTCATCAGCTCATTAACCCATGTGATAATGAGCTGATGAGTTGAATCTGGTGTGTTTGATTAGGGAGACAAAGAAAACGTGCAGTGTTGGGGGGCCTTCAGGACAGGTTTGGGAACCACTGCTCTAGCCTACATATTAGTAGATAACATGTTGCAAGACACTCCTTTAAAATCTGGCCATCATTTTAAATGTTATTATTTTAATGTTTATGTAAACAAAAAGTGCATATTGATGCTAAGTTTATTTGTTATTTGCTGGTTTTCGACATAAAACTTGGTGAATTGATTTTATTGTGTAGTATTAGTACTTTTTGAACAGGATTCTGTGATAACCATGATCATTTTGGTCACTATAATCATGAAATGAAATTTTCATGCCATTTCATCTCTAGTTATCATGCACTATAAAATCAACTATAATTATGTGTTTTTACAGTATAATATGCAAAGTACAATTTTCTCTATTTTTTTTTTTTTTATCTCTGATTCTGTTTTTTTCTCTGACATTTAAGGGTGACATTGTCACGAACGCCAGTGAAGAATCCTCTGTCGGCCACCGGAGGTCTCACTCTCCTGAATATTAGTGTTGGTTTTGAACTACATTTCCCAAGAAGCCACATACTGGGACTGATTACTGCACACCTGATCTTCATCACCAGACTATTTAAACCCTGCCTGTTCATACACAAATTGCGAAGTCTTGTTTGCCCCGGCTGCATTTCTGAGCATTATCTTCTGCCTGTATCTTCTGCCTGTATCTTCTGCCTGTGTTTTGGACCCTGCCTTGGATTACCGTTTACGACTCTTCTCTGCCTGCCCTTGATCTCTGTTTAACCTGGACTCTCACTTCTGTTGTTAGCTGCCTGCCTTGACCTTTTGCCAGTTTTGACCACGTTTGTTGTTCTGTCTCTGATATTGTTGTTCGCCCTGGTATTTTGACCCACGCCTGTTTGTACACTGAGCTTGCACCTTTGTTAAATAAAACTGCACATGGATCCTAATCAGTCTGAGTCTGCGTCACAGACATATAGGCCTACAAAAACTATTTTAGGTCTAAAACAGTTTGGATAGTTGTTAATATGAGAGTTATGAGACATTATTTAAGATATTTAAGTATTGTATTACATGAGTAGCTCTCGGCCACTTTCATTTTTAAAAAGTAGCTCTCAAATGAAAAAAAGTTGGAGACCCCTGGTATAACTGATATATGGCGTCATTTGAATCCCACTTCTAAAACATTCTCTTTTTTTTCTCCAGTTCACCATACTTATTCACATATCGATTATTTTATCATTGACAGCAAACTTACTCCTTTAGTAAAGTCTTCCTCTTATGATAGTATAGTCATTTCTGATCATGCCCCAGTAATTCTCGAACTGGCCCTCCCTGGTGGTTCTATAATTTCGCATTTTTGGAGAATGAACGTGTTACTCTTATCAGATAGCCGTTTTGTTGAGTTTATCTCCGAAAAGATCAGTACTTTTCTTGAGGTTAACTCTACGGAATGGATTTCTGTATCTCTTCTCTGGGACACGCTCAAAGCTTATTTGCGTGAAGAAATAATTTCTCGCTCTGCTTATATCAAAAAGATACATGATAAAAATTTCCCAGAGCTTTTTATGACGCATCTTTTTGATATAAGCAGAGCGAGAAATTATTTCTCTAGACAGATTGGCCAGTTGGACCAGAAATATGCACAACATCCAACCCCATTACTACATAAGGAAAGGGCTTTTTTGCTTTCCGAATATAATCTTCTTTCCACTAGCCATGCTGAACACCTTCTACTTAAGTCACGACACAGATTCTATGAGTTTGGCAATAAACCGAGTAAAGCACTTGCATTACAACTTAGACTACAAACTGCAAGGAGCTTTATTACTCAAGTCCAAGACACAGCAGGGAATATTATATCAGACCCTCAATAAATTAATAATCAATTTAAACTGTTTTATTCTTCTTTGTATCAGTCAAACTCCCTCAAAGATTCTAATCTTATTGATCACTTTTTTGAAAATCTTGACACCCCTCAAATCAGTAACGAGTCAAAAACCAAATTAGAAGATCCTATTAGTCTAACCGAAATTCTGCAAGCTATTATTCAGATGCAGAGTGGAAAATGCCCAGGTCCAGATGGCTTTCCTTCAGAGTTTTAAAAAAAGTTCCCTTTCCAGCTCTCCCCACTACTTCTTTCGGTTTTTGAAGAATCCCTAAATAATGGGCATCTTCCTCCCTCCAGATGCGTCAGGCGTCAATATCACTGATCTTGAAACCTAATAAAAACCCACTAGATTGTGGGTCTTATCGTCCAATTTCCCTTCTAAATGTAGATGTGAAAATCCTGGCCAAGATTCTCTCTCTAAGGTTGGAAACTGTTATTCAAGATATCATTCATCCAGACCAAACTGGCTTTATAAAAAACAGACAAAGCTTCTTTAACCTTAGAAGGCTGATGAACATAATTTATACCTTATCAGACTCATACATGCCAGAAGCCCTAGTTTCTCTTGATGCAGAGAAGGCTTTCGACCGTGTTGAGTGGGACTATTTATTTTATACATTAAAAAAATGTGGGTTCAGTGATAAATTTGTGTCCTGGGTAAAACTCCTATATTCTTCCCCTTTGGCGTCGGTAAAAACGAATGGTATTAGTTCTGAATATTTTTCTCTTCACCGTGGGACAAGACAGTGTTGCCCCCTGTCCCCACTCTTGTTTGCTATAGCTATAGAACCTCTTGCAATCTCTTTTCGTACTAATTGCAATATCACTGGCATCTATAGAGCTGGAAAAGAACAGAAAATTTCCCTCTATGCTGATGACGTAGTGTTATATATCTCAATCCAGAAACTTGTCTTCCACATGTTTTGAGTATTTTAGGACAATTTGGTAGTGTCTCAGGTTATAAATTAAATTTGCATAAGAGTGAGGTTTTTTTCCAATTAACATAGCCGCAAGAGCTCTTTTAGCATCAACTCTTCCATTTAAATCAACTTCAGATAATTTTCGTTACCTGGGAGTTACAGTAACACGGAAACATGTAGATCTCTTCATAACTTTATTCCAATTTTGGAGAGAACAAAAAAGGATCTTGCTAGGTGGAAAACTCTACCACTCTCACTGGTAGGTAGAATTAATGCCATAAAAATGAATATTTTACCCAAATTTCTATTTCTATTTCAAAATATTCCGGTATTTATACCAAAAGCATTCTTTAAGTCACTAGATCGAGTGATTTCAGATTTTATTTGGAACGGAGGCCCAGTAAGAATACAGAAACTATTCCTTCAGCAACCCAAAAGATTAGGTGGATTCGCACTTCCTTATTTCTTATTTTACTACTGGGCAGCAAACATTCATAGCATTTTATATTGGAGTCAGTCACATTATGGTCTTTGTCATTGGGTGCCGGCAATAGATAGAAATAGGTTGAAATAGAATGCGACTCTTGTAGCCGAGTCTCTTTACATGCTTTTTGTTCTTCTATTCCTATAAAACTTTCCCACTATTCTTCAAACCCTTTAGTTCTGCATAGCCGAAAAATTTGGCAACAATTTAGAAAACACTTTGGCTTTCAGAAAATGTCGGGTCTGTCTCCTATATATAAAAATCCTTCTTTTTTATCTTCCATTTCAGATGGAGCCTTCGCATTATGGTTTAGAAGGGGCATTGTAAATATTAATGATCTCTTCCACGATAATACTTTTGTAACTTTCGACAAATTTAATCTTCCGAAAACTCACTTCTTTAGATATCTTCAGACTCGTGAATTCATAAGAAATAAATTCTTTCACTTTCCTCATGCACCTCTGAAACAAGAGATTGATCAAGTTTTAGAAATAAAAGTCTCTAAAGGTGCTGTCTCCAATATTTACAAAACTATTTTTTCATTTACTGCACTCTCAGATTTTTCAACCATGTCTAAAATAAAGCAAAATTGGGAATCAGATCTTAATCATGTTTTTACTGATGAAGAATGGTCAAAGGCCCTTTGTCGCATTCATACCACCTCTATTTGCGCTCGTCACTCACTACTACAATTTAAGCTGTTACACAGAATATACTGGACGAAAGCTAAACTGTCTAAAATAAACCCGGATCTTGATCCTACTTGTGACCGATGTCGACAAGCCCCGGCCACTCTTAATCATACTTTTTGTTTATTGCAGTTTATTCAAATAGAAAAAATTAGATTTACAATGATTGGCAGAACAGAACAATTTCATATGATTTGGCAACCTTTTCTTTTGCACTTAAAAAAAATAATCATTTTCCTATAAATAACCATTTACGTAACCACTCCTTTGCATTTGACCCTAGCTGTTTTTGTCCTCTCTCTTGTCCCTGTTTGTTTAAGAAACAGAGTACATAAAAAAAAAAAAAAAGGGAAATAAATTGTATTTGGTTTTCTTGACAGCTGGCAGTGATTGTTTAAAAAAGGTGTAAAGTTTTTTTGTTTGTTTTTTCCTTAGTAATATTTACAGTTTTTGCTGTATTTTATTTATATTGCTACCATACTGTACATGCATACTACATTAATATTATTTTTACTTGTATTATTGTGTAATATACTAGTATGTTTTGAAGCAAGCATTTATAATCCTTCTCTTTTTTCTTTTCTTTTCCCCTTTTTGTTGAATCAGAGAGTAAGAAATACCTCTGCTTAATTTCATCTGTATTTTTTTGGTCAACATGTCGAAACAAACACTGTATTGTCTTGATTTTATTATCTCTCTGATTAGTAAAACACCAAAAAAAAAAAAAGAAAAAAAAAAAAAGAGTTAAACCTAAGACTCTTAAAGCTAAAAAAGAAAAAAAGAAAAAAGAAAAAGAAATCATGACTGATTCATAGTTATACTGAGCTTAAAATGCTGGTTATGTCATCTGAATCATTCATTAAAAAAATTGGTTTTTAAACTGTGGGTTGCAGAGTGGAAATTAATTAGTTGTGCAAGTTTTGGAATGGTGACCCATTTATGCCATGTCAGAAGTATAAGCAATCAAATTTAGTCAAGTTCATTGATAGGCATAATTTGTATCTACATATTTCTGACATGACGCATTACAAATATGTCACACATCACAACTTTTCATGGGCTGTACGCAAAAACAAGCATATGGCCCGATTCACAAAGAAATGCCATTACTGACAAAAAGACTCACATAATCAGGAGTTTGAATCAATCTGATGAATCCTTCGCTGAATGAACTTATGACTGTACACATCACAACTTACAGCCAATAGGTTGCTCTTACTTTTTGCCACAAAGAAAGCAAAAATATATTCTCCCTTTAACTATAAAGTACATTCAGGAAGTATTCAGACCCCTTTATTTTTTCATATGTTGGTATGGTGCAGTCATACAACATAAAATGCTTTCATATTCATATACAGTACATGACTGGTACTGACTGGTTCATCTGACAAAACATCCAACACCTCCAACACCATCTTGCTCCTCCAACAACTGTCTAAAGAATGAGAAATATGTAACCAATTGAAATTATACTTAATGTGTAGATGAAATCGTAACATCAAATTAAAGATACACAATTTAAAACTTGGATTAGGCCTAATGTTTAGTCAACACAACGGAGATATGCAGATGATATTTAAAAGACCATTCATTTAGTCTAACACCATCTTAAATACAATACTGTAATCAAACAACACACACACACACACACACACACAGAGATATCAAAGACACTATCAAAGACTATGGTTACACACACACACACACACCGTTGGCGGTGCGCTCAAAGTCATCTGTCAGTTGTGCAGTTACCCAAAATCTCCTGAATGAAGTTAAAGGAGAACTCCGGTCAATTTTAACATTGAGCTCATTTTTTTGTAAATTTGGAGTGCTGTCAGTACAGAGAACAACGACAAAAATCGGTGTTGCCTACACTGTGTTATCCTCTTTTTAAAATTTGTACCCTGTTGACTTCAATGGGGCAAGTTTCTGCTTTTAGCCTCTTAACATCCTTGTTGTGTCATTACAAGTGCCCAGCCATGTGAGTGATTCCTTCAGAGTGAACACGGTGAATCTGACTGCAGTAGATGTGAAAGATATGAATAAAAATGATGTTAATTCAGCCAGCGCTCATACCTGTATTTTCTTCCTGTTTTCAGTCGAAGTCCACAGTAGTCGATTGTCGAGTTCACGCGCGTGATAACCTATGCGCGTGAACTCGACAATCGACTACTGTGGACTTCGACCGAAAACATGAAGAAAATACAGGTATGTGCGCTGGCTGAATTAACATCATTCATCTTTCACATCTACTGCAGTCAGATTCACCCGTGTTCAACATCCTTGTTGTGTCATTACAAGTGCCCAGCCATGTGAGTGATTCCTTCAGAGTGAACACGGTGAATCTGACTGCAGTAGATGTGAAAGATATGAATAAAAATGATGTTAATTCAGCCAGCGCTCATACCTGTATTTTCTTCCTGTTTTCAGTCGAAGTCCACAGTAGTCGATTGTCGAGTTCACGCGCGTGATAACCTATGCGCGTGAACTCGACAATCGACTACTGTGGACTTCGACCGAAAACATGAAGAAAATACAGGTATGTGCGCTGGCTGAATTAACATCATTCATCTTTCACATCTACTGCAGTCAGATTCACCCGTGTTCACTCTGAAGGAATCACTCACATGGCTGGGCACTTGTAATGACACATCAAGGATGTTAAGAGGCTAAAAGCAGTTTTAAAACTTGCCCCATTGAAGTCAACAGGGTGCAAATTTTAAAAAGAGGATAACACGGTGTAGGCAACACCGATTTTTGTCGTTGTTCTCTGTACTGACAGCACTCCAAATTTACAAAAAAATTAGCTCAATGTTAAAATTGACCGGAGTTCTCCTTTAAAACCCATCATGTCACTGATATGTGTTTTTTAAATCAAGTGATCAAAGTGCTTGTTGCCGCTGCGATCAGTGGTGCGGATACAGCGTTTTCTTGTGTGGCTCGCGCAGACGCCGCACTGTCTTCACTCGGACTTGCGCTTCAATCCGTTGCGGATACTCTCTATTCGTTCTGGTGAAATCACAAAACATAATGCACACAAACGTGTCCCTGCTTGATATACAACCACTGATGAACATAATCGGTTTTGATGAGAAAAAAAAACTAAACGAGTGCGGATTAGAACCCAGAACCTCTGACACGGTTGGCGAAAGTTCTACCACTGGACCATTAAGATATACAATGTTCAAATAGGCGAAACGAGTCACACGAAAATTCTCAGCACTGACAACATATATTAGGCTACATCTCATTAAACCAAGGAATTCGCTGACATACTACTGACTGACTAGGCTACTATAGATGCTGGATCTGTGCTCTTTACGCTCTACGCTACACTCACTCACTGAGGCATAATGTTATATGGATGGATGAGCGCCAACGGCTGTGTCACAAAAAATACATGCGATTGGTTGCATTTAAAGGGCGCGAAATAATAATAATGTTGCATTATCGAACGTTGTGTCGTCGTGGATATTGTAGTATTGTATTGCTAAATCCCCCGACCACTATGTCGGTCTGAGACAGCGAGACCTAGACAAGACCGAGAGGTCCGAGACCAAGACAAGACCAAGACCAAAGACCGTCAAGGCCGTGACAAGACCGAGACCACGTAAAAGTGGTCTCGAGACATACATCACTAATATATATATATATATATATATATATATATATATATATATATATATATATATATATATATTTTTTTTTTTTTTTTTTTTTTTTTTTATCAATCTACACTACACACCCCATAATGACAAAGCAAAGGGGCTTTGGTAAGAGAGGTGACCAGGAACCCGATGGTCACTCAAGGGGAGTTCCAAAGATCAGAATGTCACATTACACTTTTCAAAGTGAAATGTCTAGTGAGTGGTGCTAAAGTGTTCAGTTTTATACAAAACAAATGAACGTGGATCTGGCAACATCTTTATCGGAGCAAGATTACTACATCAGAAAAGTCTTACATATGAAGCTGGTTATGTGATGCAAATATCAAAAAGTATTAGTTTACAAACCATGCACTTTGGTAAAACCATATACTGCCTCTAATGTTACTTTCAGATGGAAACTGCAGTGAATTATATGTTTAGGTAAGTTTTAGAGTTTTGCCGTCTTTTGCCGACTGCGAGAAACAAAGTTCACCTTCCAACAAGACAATGTTCCTAAGACCACAGCCAAGACCATGCAAGAGTGGCTTAAGGCGGGAACACACTACATGACTTTTGCTCAGATTTTCCCCCAGATCTGCTGCCTAGATGAGTCGACAATAGTTGCCAAAAGGTTGTGCCAGTCTGCAGATTTTGGGCAGTCGGAGGTAACAGATTTCACAGAAAATTGCATAGTGTATGATAGGAACACACTGTTAACCCTTGCTGTAAAAAAAGGGCCAAATTCTGACAATATCATACCATTTTCCATTAAAACAGTAATATACCGTAGAAAACAAAAATAGCCTACAGGAATATACTGTGAATTAACAGCGCTCAAAGTCGACACTCAGAGGCTGTTTTCCCAATCACACCCTATACCCTCATTCACTATTCCCTACATTAGTTCACTAATATAGTCCCCTTGAATGTAAAGAAGTGAGTGAATTGAGAAACTGATGAACACCTGATAAGCAGAATCACTGAAGGACAGAGAAACAAGAACAGAAAAAAGAGAAACACAAGAACTACAACTGACTTCCAGCCACACTGAGTGTAAAATCAGTTTTATTATTTCTTTCATACATGTACAAAAGTTCTTGTTGAGAATTAACAGATATTTAGTTGTTGATGTTTTATTGAAAATAATAAAGTTTGTTGTCACCATGATGGAGATCAGTATTTGCTTTAGTTGGTCTCTTGACCCTTGACTTTATAATATTAGTTTTTCTAATTAGTTTTTCTAAAACACATTAGTTATGGCAAGAAAAAGCTAAGAGGAAGGTGATCAGGTGTGTTAGGCTATTGGAATGATCCATAGTCATCCTTGACATGTCTGAATCTCTTATCACATATAAGCTTTGAATTTATGTGTATAAATATCGTACATCTGTTAATCTACAGCATGAGCTACAGCTATATATCTGTAACCAGTAATTCTGAAAGATATTGAAATCATATAGTGCATTAAAACATTTTAAACTCCTGCTTGGCTCAGACACAGACAGACATCAACAATCAGCATATGAATCTCAACAATGGTGACAATCAAAAGTTTCATGTCACAATGCATGCTGGGTTCCAGGATAGTATAAAACTCCCAGCATGCACTCCTGCATGAATAAAAATAAAATATATATTGCCACCATTGTTGAGATTCACGTGCTAATTTTTGATATCTCTGTGTTTCTACAATACATTGTAGTTCTGTTTCTTTGGTTGTGCATGATGTGTTAAAAAAAAATCGTCATTGTAACTCATTACTGTAGTTTCACAGTGGTGGTAATGTAAAACTTTTCATACAGGATTAAACTCTGAATGAGGTTAGTGATTGAACAGGCTATATGATGATTTTGGCATCATAATCAATATAACTGCAATTATTCACAAACCGTGTGTGTGCACAAGTATGATCTGCAAAAACACAGTTCAAGCAGCAAGAGAGATACTAATGTTAAGTCAAGAGTCCAGAACCCAACTAAAGCAAACACTGATCTAATGGTAACTTCAAACCAAACATTTTCAATTAAACATCTCAATTACAACTTCTGTAGATGTATGACAGAAATAAAGTCATACTGGGTAATAATAAGTGTAATAATATGTAATGGCTGGAAGTCAGTTGTAGTTCTTGCATTTCTCTATTTTCTGTTCTTGTGTTCCTCTTTCCTTCAGTGATTCTGCTTGTTAACAGCAGGTGTTCATCACTAACGCTCAACAATCACTTACATATTCCCTTAATTATCTCACGGCAACACTGTCAATGTTACTTTTACTCTTTGTAGTGTGGATTTTCCTGTGAGGTTGAAAGGGTTAACAGTAGTGTTGTCACGATACCAAAATTATTGTTTCGATACCGATACCAAGTCAAGTATTGCGATTTCGATACTTTTTCGATACTTTTCCTGAAAAGGGAGAAACACTCTCAAATATCATTGCTGTGCTTTATTTTAAAACCGGGAAAACATTCTAATCATATAACACACTAATAAATGAACATATGAACAGCAGATATATTAAACATTTGAACAAAATATGAAATATAAAAATATAAAAAATTAATTAGAGCAATGACATTCAAGGTAAAAAAATTTATAAATTTAGCAGCATTATCTCATTTATCATAAGAAACATAAGAGCTTTATCTTGATTCTGAACTTTGAATAAAAATATGAACAGCGATTATATTAAACAATGTTTAATATTGGTAACATGATAAGCCTGGTGATATATTTGACATGTGGGGAGAGAGTTGTGGAAGGCCTATACTTCATGTTAAACAAATATATAGCAGCAAAGACAACGTCGGCAGTGTTGACGGCAAAATAGGCTACAGAATAATTCGTTCTGTATTGAGAGGTGCAATATTTGAAAATTGATAATATTTTTTTTAATTACATTTATATTGTATTTATGTCACAACTTTCAAACATCAAAATGTCATTTATTAATATGTATTCGTGTCCAAATGACATAGAAACATCTTTTCCTATTCTATTTTGCCTGGAAACGCTTCCAACACGCTTGCGTGTCGCGTGAAAAATAGGCGTCGGTTCTATTTCTAGCATGCACGCGTTTTCCGCGCGTCTCGAGCTGCGCCCAGACGCGTGTGTCACGCAGGCAGTTAACATGGGAGCCGAAATAAAAACGGACACGACACGCAGCCAGTGTGTCGCCGGCCTTACAAATCTGGAACGCGGTATTTCTTAGAAGTATCGATACTAATAAATTAAGGAATCGTGACGTTTTTAATTTCCGATTTACTTTTGAAGTATCGGTGCACCGTGCAACAGAGCAAGGTAGGCAACGTACTTCCATATGTCACTCCTCGCGTCATCTTTTTCTACGAGTCGTGGACCACTTGTGCTCGCAGACGTCCATAGGGAGGCGTTTTTTTTTTTTTTAAGTATCGATACTGATAAATTTAGGTATCGTGACGTTTTTAATTTCCGAGTATTGCGATACTTTTGAAGTATCGGTACACCGTGCAACACTAGTTAACAGTGTAAGATAGACACACCCACAAAATGTATTTTAACAGTAATAAACTGTACGTTATAAAACAGGTTTATACTGGCAACACTGTTGCCAGTAGTTTACTGTAAAATTGTGTTTTTTGGGTCACCATTGTGCTGAAGAGTAGAGCCTGAGCTTCAGTCCAGGAGAAGATCTAGAGACATTGATGATATGCTGCATGTTGCTTTATTTAACAGGCGGTGACTGTGTAGTTGTTGACAGTGGAAATCTTTTTATGTACAATAGTTTTTTAATGAAAGAAGTTCACAGTAAAACTTTGCTCACATTATTTATGCAATATACATTTTAGTTAATACATTTAAATGACAGTTGGTCAATTTAAGGCAGTCGGTTTCTCGAGTTTTAATTTAGTGCATTTTTACAGTAACATACTGTAGATTACAGTAAATAACTGTACAATTAACAGTATATTACTGGCAACAGTGCTGCCAGTATTTTACTGTAAAAAAACCTGGTAAGGTCTAACAGTGCAGACTATCATACACTACTGTCATACTGTGCTTATTGTGTAGTGTATGATGGGCACAGAATCCGAATTTTTAGCTTCAGACTATGAATCCATCTAGTTGGAGGATATCAAAACATGTTTGATATCTTGAGTCGATTTTAGAACACAACGTAGTGTATGACGCATCGCAACTGAAACTGAAGCTGTCCTCTGTCTACCAATGTTACAATACAAATACAATAACAATAACAATACAAAAGTAAATTAACAGAACATGTGTAACAAATTAGCCTCAATGTTTGACTCATCAGCTCAGATAAAACAACAGACTTCGCCACTCACCACTAACTCCCCGTTGTAATCTGTAGTGTTCCTTACTGACTGCGTCTGCCCAACCAACACTACATCACAATGTGCTTAACTCATTATTTTTTGTTTGAGACTCAGCATAGTTGCTACAACAACTACTGGGGTAATCTCCTGCACATCCATGTTTGTTTCATCTGTCATGTGTCTCCTAGCAAGTAGGCGTGGGTTTCTGTTTTCAGATTTTAAAAAGAAACGATTTGAAAGTCTGGTAGTAAATGATCCTCAGTTGTTTAGTGTATGATGCCCAGTTTTTCTCTGTAACAATTACAAAGTCGACAAGTGTATGATGCCTAGTATGTTCAGATGTTAAAAGTCATGTAGGGTATTCCAGCCATTAGGGACTAGAGTTGTAACGATACCAAAATTTTAGTAGTCTGTACTAATACCAGTAAACTTTAAAGATTCTCTGTACTAATTTAAATACCATTGCAAAAACCGTTTAAGTAGAATATTTAGAATATGTGTGGATGTGTAAATATTACAGCTGTCGATTTAACAGCGATTAATTATGGAAAAAAATAAACTTTTTACAGTAAATCTGCCCACCATTGTCTGGTTGGGTCAGACAAAAATTTTAAAGAAACCAGTCTAAAAAGTGAGAGTGGTGTAGAGGGAAAGAACAGCAGGTTTAGCTTTTAACGCAAGCGACCCATACAAATATTTGCTTAAAACTATTTGCACTTGGTGCTATTAGCCTCTGCCAACAATATAAGAAAAGTTTCCAAAAAGAAATTGTCAATGAATTCCATTTTCTACCCATGAATGCATTTATGCTGCTGTTACAATAACATTCATAATGCTATGAGATTGTTTTTTTTTAATACTGAAAAAAAAAAAAAATCTAATTATACATTAAATATAAAAACTCAAACCGCCAGTAGGTGGCAGCAAGTTGCGGTCTTGAGTCCTTAATTCATTTCAACGATTCGTTCAAACGGCTGATTCATTCAGTAACAAAGCAACTGTCTACAGTCTTTATGAATGGGTCACTGAATCATCCAATTTATTAAAAAAAAAACATTCATTCAGTATCAAAACACAGCTGAGTTGCTTGGAGATGCACAGCAGTTGTGCAGTGGCTTTGCTTGGATCTATTTCGTTGTTCGAAATAGCGAAAAAATAATCAATATTGACAATATTGTGTCTAAAATGATATTCACAATAATAATTTCTTGTTTATTTAACTTTATAAAATCGATATCACATTTGCAATTGTGCTATTTGGGAAAAAAACAGCACTCTTGCTCGTGTGATATGCTAAACTAGAACATATGATATAAAAATACAAAAAAACAATCTTATAATTATAGGGACATTTTAATTGTACACAAACAAGGCATGCTTTTGTCTGTTGTTGTTTAGTTTTTTTGCAAAGTGAGTGACATACTTATGACAATGTCAACGTCATCTCGCATCGTAAAAAACAATCATCATAGATACAGCTGTAATATTTAAAACATGCACACACAAATCGACCTTCAACTGCCTGCAGCATTTTCAGCTTATCCTGTGGGATATATGTAGATATCTTGTCCAATCAGCTGTATATATTCCATTTGCAAAATATATCTAGCTTTTCAGTTTTGTATGACTTCTTGTTGTGTTTTCTAACTTTTTTTGTTTTCAAATTTGTGATTTGTTTTGCACTTCTCAGCCACCATTCATTATTGATAACAGAACTGAACAACTTTTAGCTAAAAGATTTAAACTCCAATGAAAACCATTAAAAAAAACTTACCCTCATTTCTTATTGGACTACAGCTTGACCCATCATCGTCAATGCAGCTTCTCCTGTGGACAGGTGTGCTATGGAGCAGGAAAGAGCATTTGACATCTGGGTCTTTAATGGGAAAAAGTGATGGACTCAAGTGGTCCTTTGGCAGTACATTTTCAGTAACATTGAGATTTTGAGACTGATCCACGTCAGGGGATTGCAATCCATCGGTAAAATCCTCCTTGTCCTCATCTTGTTTAATCTCAGCTAGGCCTTGTTGCCATGTAGAAATCTCAGGAGAGTTTGGAGAAGTGATAATCTGATAACTTTTGTTTGTCTCCATGTCCAAGGTACATTTCACACTCTTAGGGCTAGTGTCAGATGAAGCTGCCATAACTGGTGAGAAAAGGTGGGGTAAACTTAAGCCATTCCTACTGATACTCTGCAACTCTGAAGCTTTTTCAAGCATTTTATCATGATGCTCTGAGCAAGGTGAATTCAAGTCCTTTTTCTGAGATGAAATCTTGTCATATGTACTCTGCATCAGCTCTGCAACTGTCTGGCCACACATTTGTTTCTTGTCCCTCTGAAGGCACTCATACTGTTTTTTGGCCTGCAGCCAGAGCTGCACCTCTTCTGGGCTTGGAGCACACTTGCAGGGAAGCATGATCACTTTGTGATCACTGCCAGAAGATGGGTTTTGGTCTTTAATAAATATAGATGATTTAAACCCATAGATTGGTGCAGAGGCTTGATTTGTCATGGCACAAAATGCAACTTTCCAAAAATTTAAGCCGTCTTGAGATAAGTCTCCATGAAATTCAACTAGTTCATTCGCCAGCCTGGTTTCCAAAATCAACTTCCGACCACCAACCTCCCTGAAAAAACAGTATGAATGAGTATGGATGATTTCATAATCGAATTTAAAAATTTGAATATACAAACACAAAACTTCTGCAGGTGGATCCATTATAAATGTTGTGTGTTCTTACCTTGGCTTCAATGGTGCATCTGATGGGTCACTGCAGAATGGTTCCTGGTAGGTGGCTTCTGAGAGGTTCAGATCCATCAAAGTAGCTAAGATTTCTTCTCGAGTAGGCGGAGACATGAGAGGTTTGAGAATGTGAGTTCCTCCGCTCTTTGAACTCTGACCAGCATTTTTCAGCAGGGACAGTGAGTTGATGGACCGTGGGGAACTGCTTGGTGTTGCTGAACTGCCATCTAGGGGATCACTATTTGGGGAAACACCACTATAAACAAAATTAGCAGAAGTAATGGGGGGAAAGGGCTCTGGGTCAAGCAACACATCTCTCTTTTCACAGTGAAAGTCCTGAAAGTGGCTGAGGCCATGGATTTTACCTAAAGAGCCCACCCAATCTTTGCTAAAGATTTTTTCTGAATCAAGCAGAGACAGAGATACCTTACTGGTATAAACTCTGCCATTTTCACAAGATGTTTTCTCAAAGAGTTCTGGACTAAGAGCCCCAGACTTGTTCCAGTCCTGTTCATGCTTGCTGTTCTCATCAACGTCAAACATCTTTTGTGATCTGTCCCCCAACCCAACCAGGGCATTAATTGCCTCCTGACTGACATCACTAAGGAACTTCTGAGGCAAGTGCTTGTCAGTTAACACAAACTGGTTACTTGAATAAAGACTGGAGAACTCGGTTTGGCCAATGGCATTGATATCAAAACTGTAATTGTCTGGGAGCTCCGGAGACAAGCTATCCTCAATAGAGCAACAGCTGTCAAAGCCAGGATCAGACAAAAACACAGGACTGTCATCTGATGAAAAATAGTCAACTCTCAAATCATCCGGTTTTCTTTTCTTACTTCTGATTTTGGACTTTAACTCTTTTGGAACTTTAGTTCTTGCACCTCTTGGTTTTCTTGATGTTGATGAAAGAGCTCTTCTAGATTTGCCTGGTTTGGAAATATCAGTTGATTGACTGGTAGAAAACACAATCTCAGTCATTTGATCACTTTTATGTGGTTCCTTTCCTGCCTTTAGTTGCCTCTTCTGGAGAAGCTCCTTCAAGACAGCCAGTCCAGAAGGGATCTCAGGAACACACATTTCCCTATTTTTAGGGTCTGACGGCAATGTGAGACCTCTGTGAGATCCATCTGTAATTGCACACTTAACAGGGGATGTAAGGGAGGATCTACAATCAACAGACTCCAATAAAGTTGTTACGGTATCTTTCTTTCTTGTTTGTGGTCTTCTTGACTTTACGTTGGCTTTTCTGTTTGATTGTGAATGCTGTACGATAATGGGGCTCTCTTCATGGCCAGAGGCATCTGAATTGAATTCATAGGGATTTTTTGTAATGGTCCCATCTTGACTAGTATTTTGTGATTTTGAATTGGAACTGCTGTATGTGATGACAGAACATGGATGACCTACAGACTTTGTGGCTGGGGAAAGAATACTGTTCAGAGGTTTTTCAATACAGGAGTCATTTGAGCAAATGGCATTGATGAGAAAAACATCTTGATTTGACTTTCTTCCAGTGCTGGTGTGCTCTGTTTGGGAGTCTGAACAACTGACAGTAAGATCCACTGGACTGCTTTTTTGAAAACTGGGATGTTGGAAAGGAGTCATGTCATCAGATGAGGAAGTAATAGGTGCAGTGTCAACTGAATGTGAAGCCTGTGAATTATTACTCTTCTTACCTTTGACCTGCTTTTTTCTCAGGGATTGCTTCTCATTCAGCATCCTGCCTTTCTGAGAAGTTGATGTGCCATCTCCGAGAACAGTCCCTTCAATACCTTCACACTGTTTTTTTTGCCTCCTTGAAGCTGCTGGAATACTTCTCCTTTGTGACTCCTCAGTTTTCACAGAATCTTTGTTCCCTGACTTTGTTGAGGTATTAATTCGTCTTTTTGGGCTGGTAGCAGAAGCCTTTTTAGGCCTGGGTGTGCTGCTTCTATCCCACAAACCTCTTCGGCATGGTTTTGAAGCCAGTACTTGATAGGGTGAACCTAGACATGGATCATTATGGGGGTTTATAAGATGATCATTTGAATTTGATTCCAGGAAAGGCTCAGTAGGAGACCAACATCTTGGTGGGGTTGAATCAGTAGGACTGGGGGCTCTTTCTGACAAATAACCCAACTCCACCATCACATCAGAATACTCTGTAGAGCAGTCATCAGTGAAATCGTTATAACAAGGCCATGGAGGGGGTAATTTTGGCAAAGTTAACAATGCTTTGGGACGCTTTGCCCTCCTAGTCTGATTTGCTGGTGGACATCTAGATCTTGGAGAGATGCTGGCCCTCTTTGATATTGGATTGACCTTGGTTTTTCGTTTGGGACATTTCTTTACTTTTGGCTCAAGTAGCGGGTACTTCACTGCCATAGACTCTGGCACTTTGGGCCAGAATTCTTTGAGAGGAGCGAGCTTTTTGTATTCGGCAAGCTTTTCTGGTGTTAAAACTGTGTGCGTTTCCTCAGCCTTAATTTTAGAAATCTTCACTAGCATGTTCTTCTGACCTTTGAATCTGTTAATGATTATATATTTGATGATGATTGGTGGCTCTTTTTTAGCCAGTTTCCTTTTTTTTTGGCTGAAGACATGATCTTTGCCTTTAAAGCCTTCATGTTGCACCAAAGCTTGTTTGAAAGAACCAGAACTTGCATGATCCCCCTTTTCACTGTCGCAACTCCTTTTTCTTTTGGTCCGCAAGGTATATTTGCTACCTGGCAAACAGGACACCTTTGTGCAAGAGACTTTGGTGGGAATATCTGCAAGTTTTTCCTCTACTGAGCTCTCAAGTAAACCTTTAATAGTTGGTGGATCTGAAGTTTTCATGTCAATCTCCTTATACATTTCTGGGAGAAAGTCTGGAGTGATGGAAGGAAGCGCTGTGGCTTCCTCTTTCATAGGAGATGGAGTCCTTACAGGACTTACCCATTTTTGACCTAATGTAGTTCTCTTTTTGGTCAACTTTAACCTTGACCTTCGCTGTTCAGGATTGTCTAAGATACAGCAACCATCCCCAGTCTTGCTCCAGGCCTGTTTTTTGATGGGTCTGGACAGGCAATTAGACAGAATTACGCTTGGAAAAAATTTGTAGTGTGCCTCCTGCTGTGCCACAATGGTCCTCTCAGTTTTATTCTCTTGGTAGTCCTCGTATCTTATTTTCAGTTCACCAACATCTTCCTCTTTTCTTCCCTGTCCTGTCTCAGCTTCTTGAGGGACCAAATCTTGGCTCTCTTCCACAGGACTTTGTGTCTGGTCAAAACTTATCACAGTACTTCTGCAATCATTTGGACTGAGTTCCATTTCAGTCTTGGTGGGGCAGCTCATCAGCTCAGAATAACATACAGAGAAGCTCCTGTGATTCTCCAGGATAGATAAATGGTTATTTTCCAAATTTTTAATACTGGTATATTTTTTTAAGCTCAGGGGAAGCTTAGAGTTTCCAAACACTGAATCATCAGGATCTGGCTGATTAAGGCCAGTGGCTTGGTTTTCACCAGTGTACAAAGAGTGCATACCAATTTTTTCAGCACCAATTTTAGATATATTTGCTGTATTGGAAGGGACTGGGTGTTTAACTGGTTGAATATATGGCACCTCTTTGTTAACTCTTAATCCAGTTGAACATTCGTTTGCCTCTTGACTTTTTAAATGCTTATCTGCTAAATCCTCTTGATTGAGTCTATGTTCAGCACATTTGTACTCAAGAACAATTTTAGCAGAGGACGGTGGCTCCATACGGACAGCTTCATTTGGAAAAACATTTCTTCTACCAAGGATCTTTTCTGTTGCTATTAGAGATGAATGTGTCCTTGATCCTTTGTCTGTTAGTGATGAATCTACAGCAAACAAGACAAGAAGTATGTATACACTACTGCACCAAAAGCAATCATACTTGTCATTGTAGTTCATTAAAATACTTAATTAAAATTGAGCTTACCACTATTCTCATCTGCAGCTCCATCCAACTGTGGAATGGACAAGTCAGTAAGAAGAGCACTGTTTCCATTCCAATACACCTCTTCATCTGATGAGGCTTGCTGCTCTTCGCTGGAGCTTTCATTTGCTTCTTTCATGCATAATCTGTGCAGGGAGGCAACACAGATTATGATTAAACAACATGCCACCAAATTAAATAATGCACAGTCATAACTCACACACGCACTATCATCTGTCTGCTGTGGACCAGCCAGTTTTGCTATACGAGGCCTATTCTGAATGCCTGTTAAAAAGGGTTCAATAAATTGAGTTTCCTGATCAAATTAATCTGCCTAATCATTTAAATGCAAATTAAAATTAAAAGCAGACAATTACAAAAGTGAAATTTGGTGACCTTTTCCTGGCAGAGGGTTCTGGCATGTCACTATCCCATCTTTGTGACATGATTTTACTGAGCTCCGACTCATTTTTCTCCAGCTCAGGCCCAGCTTCCTCATCATCACTGTTATAGCCGCAGCTAGCATACAGCTGCTGGGACCTGTCGGCTCTAAATCCATCATCTGCCAATGCTTCTAGCAGATCAACCATGGCCTGGTCTTGATTGCTGTCTGTTAAAAAAACATTGTTGAATATGTAAATGTAAATTTAAAAATATAATAAGAACATGTATAAGAGCAGATGCATTATGCATATGTGTACACATGCAAAACTGAAATGAATGTGAATATAAAGAGATGCAAATAAAGAATTGAAAAAAAAAGTTTCTTAATCAGGTTTTGTTGTTTTTCAATATAATATCTATTAAAAAAAAAAATTGAAATACCAATCTATTGTTTTATGCATAAAGCAAAAGTAAATGGGATAAGTAATACAAACTTCAAACAAAAATAAAATATTAAAATGATCTCTGAATACACCAATTGTATTATCTTGCTCAATTACAAATTATCTTTTAGATATATTTTGATGTATTTATGTATTGATTTATTTAAAATACTGATTAAGAAAAAAAGTCGCAGTGCGACAACACTGCTTGAATCAGATTTGTTATGATAGTCTCGGTACCAAGTATTGCTGATTGGTTGGTTCTCTGAGAGAGAGGGAGGAAGGTCTGACTGTTTTCCAACAAACTTAAAATGGCCTCTTCATCAACAACTGCCACTTCAGCATCTTTCCCACCATGCCTTTTTGTATCTATATGGTGAAAAGGAAAAAAATTATAGACATTTCATCAGACAATGTCAAAAAGTGAAACAGTCTCCCACACCACTAATTTTCACTGTGTACAGTCTCTTTGTTTTTGCAGTTTTCTTTCATCAGCATGAAGCTGCTTGTCACTCTTTCTAGTGACAATGAAAGGGTAAAAGGGTTTACTGAATCATCAGAGCTCTGTTTTCTAATTTTTATCATAGGTACACTTCAACTGTGAGAGACGGAATCTAAAACAAAAATCCAGAAAATCACATTGTATGATTTTTAAATAATTAATTTGCATTTTATTGCATGACATAAATATTTGATCACCTACCAACCAGTAAGAATTCCGACTCACAGACCTGTTAGTTTTTCTTTAAGAAACCCTCCTGTTCTCCACTCATTACCAGTATTTACGGCACCTGTTTGAACTCGTTACCTGTATACCTGTCCACACACTCAATCAAACAGACTCCAACCTCTCCACAATGGCCAAGACCAGAGAGCTGTGTAAGGACATCAGGGATAAAACTGTAGACCTGCACAAGGCTGGGATGGGCTACAGGACAATAGGCAAGCAGCTTGGTGAGAAGGCAACAACTGTTGGTGCAATTATTAGAAAATGGAAGAAGTTCAAGATGACGGTCAATCTCCCTCGGTCTGGGGCACCATGCAAGCTCTCACCTCGTGGGGCATCAATGATCATGAGGAAGATGAGGGATCAGCCCAGAACTACATGGCAGGACCTGGTCAATGACCTGAAGAGAGCTGGGACCACAGTCTCAAAGAAAACCATTAGTAACACACTACGGCGTCATGGATTAAAATCCTGCAGCGCACGCAAGGTCCCCCTGCTCAAGCCAGCGCATGTCCAGTCCCATCTGAAGTTTGCCAATGACCATCTGGATGATCCAGAGGAGGAATGGGAGAAGGTCATGTGGTCTGATGAGACAAAAATAGAGCTTTTTGGTCTAAACTCCACTCGCCGTGTTTGGAGGAAGAAGAAGGATGAGTACAACCCCAAGAACACCATCCCAACCGTGAAGCATGGAGGTGGAAACATCATTCTTTGGGGATGCTTTTCTGCAAAGGGGACAGGATGACTGCACCGTATTGAGGGGAGGATGGATGGGGCCATGTATTGCGAGATCTTGGCCAACAACCTCCTTCCCTCAGTAAGAGCATTGAAGATGGGTCGTGGCTGGGTCTTCCAGCATGACAACGACCCGAAACACACAGCCAGGGCAACTAAGGAGTGGCTCCGTAAGAAGCATCTCAAGTTCCTGGAGTGGCCTAGCCAGTCTCCAGACCTGAACCCAATAGAAAATCTTTGGAGGGAGCTGAAAGTCCGTATTGCCCAGCGACAGCCCCGAAACCTGAGGGATCTGGAGAAGGTCTGTATGGAAGAGTGGGCCAAAATCCCTGCTGCAGTGTGTGCAAACTTGGTCAAGAACTACAGGAAACGTATGATCTCTGTAATTGCAAACAAAGGTTTCTGTACCAAATATTAAGTTCTGCTTTTCTGATGTATCAAATACTTATGTCTTGCAATAAAATGCAAATTAATTACTTAAAAATCATAAAATGTGATTTTCTGGATTTTTGTTTTAGATTCCGTCACTCACAGTTGAAGAGTACCTATGATAAAAATTACAGACTTCTACATGCTTTGTAAGTGGGAAAACCTGCAAAATCAGCAGTGTATCAAATACTTGTTCTCCCCACTGTATCTGCGAGACGGAAGGCGGAAGGACCATCAGAACTGAGACTGATTTCAACAATATAGGTGACCAGTTCAGAAAGAGCCATAAGAAAGATGGCTGGTTGAATCGTTTCACTCTGTGACTCTTTCTCAAGCCTTCTGAGGTGGAGTTTCTCTCTGTTGTAAAGATGAATGAGACACAAATGATGGTATTTCAGCTCCTGTGCAATGGCATCAGCACCACTTAGTTGAGACAATAATTTAGCATCATTCAGTGTTTGTGCACATTCATGTAGTCTGTCATTCAGTTGCAGTGTCATTACCTGACGTAGGTCAGATTCAGGAGATATGTTATCACAAAGAAAGCAAACCTGATCATCTAGACTTTTCTGCATCATGGTTCTGCGATGCTTTGTTTGGCCTTCATCTGTCTCACTACATTGAGCATCGGATTGTTGCTTCTGGGCACGAAGTAACTTTGTGTTGTTGAACCGAAGTCGACAATTGTAGTGATACTTCACTTGGTTCCTTCTCAAAGTAGCTTCTATACCACCACCTTCATCCAATCGTTCCAGGTCCAGGGTCATTGGCATTTTGTTCATCTTGTTAAAGAGTGGAATGTTGGTGGCAATCATTTTATAGCCATCATGTTGAGAAACATGATGGGTAGGTGGTGATTGGAGGGGTTCCTTTGTGTCTGTCTGACAAAGACAACATTTCATCCAATCAGTTGGCCTCTTGGCTGACATGGGATTTTCATTTGCCATTTTGGAGGTTTGTTGTCTGATTAAGGCCGAGGGGTTATCCTTTTACCACCTCAATCACAGACATAGTACACATTCAGTTATGGGATACAACTAGGTACGGGTCACCTACACCTAGCCCAATCATTCATCCAGTGCCATTTAAGTCCCGTGTGATCTGTACACCTTCCAGGTAAGCATACATGAACAAGTCATGTATTGCCCCGCCTCTCCCGCGCTGGCACAACCTGTCAATTCAGGTGCGGCTAACTACATCTATTACTAGCTAATTGATGAGGGGCTGTTAGACAGCATTTGGGACACTAAACTTAGCTATACTATTACTACTAGTCAAGAACTACAGTGTAAGTAAAACTAGATCAGCTGACACTGAACCCCATGCTGAGTTCCACAGCAGTGAAGTCACCAGTGTGCCCTGGTTGTGTAATGACGTTCACTCTATTAAACGAAACCTTCCTTAACACATTAAATTGAGCTCTGACAGAAATGGTGGCCATCTTGAAAATGGTCGCCATCTTGAATTTTTGAGTGGCACACATCTTTTTCCATGATAATGTTCCTTTAAGAATATTTGTACCAAATTTCATGATAGCATCACCATTTGAAAAAAATGTTTTAAGGATTCAAGAAAAATGGCGGCCATCTTGAAAAATGGTTGCCATCTTGAATTTTTGAGGGACAAGCACCGTTTTCCAAAAAAACATTCTGAAGAGAGTATTTTCACAAAATGTTATGCCTACATCACTGTTTGAATGATTGACATAATGAGCATTTGACAGAAATAGCGGCCATCTTGAAAAAATGGCCGCCATGTTGAATTTTTGGATGGCCAACGCCTTTTTCCCAAGTGACCCTTAGCTATCTGTGCCAAATTTCATGCTTTTATACCAATTTGAACGATTCTCTTGAAATATGCCATTAATCTGCTGCACTACGTGGAAAGGAGGGATTTAGAGAGACTGATTCACCCATTGAGTCGTTTGAGAATCATTAATAAATGTAATGTGCGATGAATATTATGAGAAAATGAAAGCGTTTTTTGACCCTTTGATGCATGTAAAACTGTTGTAGGAGACCTTCAAAACAAAATTAGGAATCTTTCAAATAGCATAATAGGGGCACAAAAAATAAAATATATATAAATAAATAATAAAAAAACTTTTTTATAGTTTATTTGAGGCTGTTTCTATGGTGTTATTTTAATGACAAATGTCGAGAGCGCATCCAAGTAATGCGCGAGCACAAATCTCTCAACTTGCAGGCAGATTTCTTTCACTCTCGCACACAACTGGACACGCATTCTCAAATATACAGTCTCATGTTTCTGCTCTCGCTCAGATATTACGTGTACTCAAACTCTCTACTTGCTCTTTAGAATGGTCTTCTCTCCTGGATTTAATGTTGCCAAAAGCTTTCAACCACTAGACTTTCACGATTGACTGACGAAATAACACCGTGTATACCTTTAAATTGTAAAGAAATTACAGATTCACCTTTATTTCATGATAGCATTTTCAAGCTGATTTTAGAAGTTATTTTATTATTTAATAGTTATTTTTGCGTTAAGTGCTTATTGTAAATAGGTATTTATTTAATTATTTTATTTACTGAACCGCTACTAATCATCAGATATCAGCGAGAGTGCGACTCGTGACAACACTCATGAAAAGAATGTGCTTTTGTTTGGTTGGTAACATAGGCGTAATTTCCGGGTGGGACATGTCCCAACCACTTTTTGCAAGGGTCGATACCTTCCCCACCAGTTTTTTGGGGGGATGGGGGTGGAGTGTGGGCACTGGACACACACCGGCATAAACATAAATCGTCGCCTATGGTGAGGAGGATTAAATCAAATAAAGTGCAAATTTAAAAAAAGCTCACTGAGCCGGCAGAGTGTGAGGGTCGCGGCAGCCGGTAAGCTACCACCTGCTATTGAGTCCAAGATGCGGAACCGTCACTCGTCTCGGTGCACCTCAGTGTAGGACAAAATAGAGGAGAGAAATACATTTAGCATTTAACGGCAGCTGTAATGATGAGGTGAGCGCCACTGATCGCTGCCGCGCCTCTCGTTTCTCATGCCCGCTCCACGTGTAGCTACTGGGTGGCGCTCAAAAAGACAGGGCAGCACTGTCAAGAGCAGAGACAGTCACTCCGTGAATCATGCCAGTTTTTTCTTATCTTGGTTGTTTTGTCATACGTTCCCTATCAAGGCGGAACTTCGACATTACGGATGTCGTATATGGCATCCCTACTTCACTTCTGCTGAAATCTTATGGCTAACGCCAGCTAACAGCTGGCCAATGACGCAAGTATGCAAATACTGACGAGCCCGCTGGCAGTATAAATGCATGTCACGTCATTTCCCATCAGAATCTCTCTCTTCACGCTCAAATCGTGTGCTCTGAGATATTAACCTACATCCTACAGAACTTTTCGCCGTCGTCGAAGGTGCAAGGAAGATACGAAGGATTACTGTCTTCAGCATCCGATGGCGACCACGTGCAACTTGTGCTCAGGCCCCATCATGCCTCCGGACACGCACCTGTTCTGCGTCACGTGTATGGGTCTGGCTCACGCCGAGGCAGCCCTGTCGGATGGCATGTCGTGCGATAGCTGCGCGGACCTGCCAATGCGAGCCCTCAAAGCCAGACGGAACGAGGCTCGTGCAGCAGCGGGGATCGAGCTCACCGCCGCCAGAGAGCCGCTGGTGAGATCCCCCCCCAGCCGAGGCGGCAGGGAACGGGAAGCAGTCAGCTTCCCCGACGCCACTTTTCGCCCCCCTCCTGAAGTCGCTGACTTTCTGATTCTATGTCCCTGTCAGCGTCGGAGAAAGACTGGGGATCCGAGCACACCCAGTCGGAACAGGAGAGCCCGGCGGACCTCCAGGAAGAGCTCCTTAGGATCCTAACCATGGCGGTCGCCGAGCTGGATCTCTCCTGGAATGCTCCGGACGAGCCGTCCAAGAGTAAGCTCGACACGTGGTTCCTCCAATCGAGCCGCCGCCAGGCCGCGTCGAAAAGAGGAACCCCGTTTTTTCCTGACGTACATGACCAGGTAGTGAAGTCTTGGGCTGCACCCCAGTCGGCGCGCACCCTCGCTTCTACTCAGGCTATGTTTGCCCCCGTGGACGACGCAGAGACCCATGGATACCTGCACACGCCCCCCCGTCGAGGAAACCGTCGCCGCCCATCTCTGTCCGACCTCGACACCTGCCCTGGGCTCGTCTGGTCTAGTCTGCCGTCCAAACCCTGTAGGTTCACGGCCCACCAGGCCAACAAGGCCTACGGGGCAGCTGGGGAGGCGGTATCCGCGCTCCACGCTATGGCAATCCTCCAAGTCCTGCAAGCGAAACTACTTAAGTCTTTGGATGGCGCCGCCTCGGTAGATGCTGGCGTCATCCGAGACCTGCGCTCAGCGATGGACCTCACGCTCATGGCCACCAAGCGCTCGGCTCAGGCTATCGGCCGCTCGATGGGGTACCTGGTGGTCCTTCACAGGCACCTCTGGCTCACCCTATCAGACGTGAAAGACGGCAATAGGAAGACGCTACTCAACGCGACGATCACCTCGACTGGCCTATTCGGAGATGCGGTGGATAAAGTTACCGAGCGCTACACTGAGACGCAGAAGAAAGCGAAGGCGATGAGTCACGTCATCCCTCGCCGGGCACCGCCGCCTCAGCAGCGATCCCGCTCTTCGTCGGCCACGCACCGCCCTCAAGCGCCAGCCAGGCAGCCATCAACCCACAGGGCTACACCCCGAGCCGGATGGCCGCGGCGGACGAACCGGACAGTGGCAAGGCGCCGGGAAGAGGAGGATGGGCCGGAGGAATAGCCCGCGCAGAGAGCGGAAGCCCGCGACGAACCCTGCGGCTTCAAAGCAGTCGTCCTGACGGCCCGGGCAAGAGGGAGAAAGAGCACCAGGGAGGTCCCGCTCCCAAGCGTCGTGCTCTAACGCACTTGGTCCCTCAGAGTTCTGCCCTGAGCGACGCATGTTCAAAATGTGTGAAGGTTGTTGTTTGTGTTCAAAAATGTTCAATAAAGCAAACTACCTCTTCACAAAACACCCCACACTGTGTCACTCGCCCTGCCCTCAAGCAGCGCAGAATCACGGTTCATAACTATAAAGCCACCTCGTGGGCGCGAGGTATCCCCCCCTCTCACAACCCTCCGGCAGCGCCGGCGAACTCAGTGGCGATGACCGCAACTTTAGAAACGCGCACACTGAATCATTTTCTAGCAGCATGGGAAGCTATTCCAGGCATTTCGCCGTTGGTGTTAAACATAATTCGCCACGGGTATACACTTCAGTTCAAACGCAGACCACCCCGCTTCCGCGGCGTGATCCCGTCATTAACTTTGCCCCAAAACGCTCACATTCTGAGGCAGAAAGTGTACAGTTTGCTAGAAAAGGGAGCGATAGAACCGGTTCCCCTGAGCGAACGGGAAAACGGCTTCTACAGCCGCTACTTTGTAGTGCCGAAGAAAGGAGTAGGTCTCCACCCAATCCTGGACCTGAGACCCGTGAACAGGGCGCTTCACAAGCGCGCTTTCAAGATGACGACACTGAAACAGATCCTGGCACAAATTCGTCCCGGGGACTGGTTCGCTTCAGTGGACTTAAAGGACGCGTACTTTCATATTCAGATAGTGAAGCGTCACAGACGTTTTCTGAGGTTCTCGTTCGAGGATGCGGCGTACCAATACTCGGTACTCCCGTTTGGACTGGCCCTAGCCCCCCGCACGTTCTCGAAATGTGTAGACGCGGCGCTTTCTCCCCTCAGATCGAGCCGAATGCGCATCCTAAACTACCTGGACGACTGGTTGGTTCTCGCCCACTCGAAAGAGACGTTAATCGGCCATGTGGAAGCTCTGCTTTGCTACTTGAGGACGCTTGGAATGCGAGTAAACGACCAGAAGAGTGTGTTCACACCGAGTCAGTGGATGTAGAATGTAGTGGTCCTGGGGGTGTGTTTGGACTCGGTAAGGATGCGAGCCCGTCTCTCCTCGGAGCGAGTAGAGGCTCTAAGATCATCTCTGGGTCTCTTCAGACCAGGCAAGCCCGTTCCGCTGAAGGATTTTCAGAGACTATTGGGTCGGATGGCGGCGGCTTCCTCGGTGTGTCACCTGGGTCTGCTGCATATGAGACCGCTTCAACTCTGGCTGAAAGCTCGTGTCCCCCCGAGAGCGTGGTCCTCCGGCCACAAGCGTATCATGGTTACCCACAGCTGCATTCGTGCTCTGGCGCCATGGAGAAACCCGGGGTTATTCAGCTCAGGAGTCCCCCTGGGCAGGTTTTGACGGACGCATCGACCTCAGGCTGGGGAGCGGTCTGCTTGGGCAAGCCCACTTCGGGTCAGTGGTCAGAGCCGGAGAAGGGATGGCATATAAACCGCCTGGAGCTAAAGGCGGTCTCCATAGCCCTCAACACATCGGTGGTTTCATACATAAATCGCCAGGGAGGCGTTCATTCCAGAGCCCTTTTCAAGCAGGCGGAGACTTTCCTGCTATGGGCAGACAGGCACTTTCTCTCCGTAAGAGCAGCGCACATCCCCGGTGTTCTGAATCGCGGGGCGGATATGCTGTCGAGGAACGGGATTCCTCAAGGAGAGTGGAGGCTTCACCCAGGGCCGATCTGGAACCGTTTCGGCAGAGCGGAGGTCGACCTTTTTGCCACGGAAGAGAACACGCACTGTCAGGCGTTCTTCTCGCTGACTCGCTCCCCGCTGGGCAGAGACGCGCTGTCTTCGCGCTGGCCGGAAGCCAGACTCTATGCCTTTCCTCCAGTGAAAAATCTGCCCACAGTTTTGTGCAAAATCAGGGAGGAGAGAGCGTCAGTGATCCTTGTAGCTCCCAACTGGCCGAACCAGCCGTGGTTAGCGGACATGATGGAGCTGCTGGTGGGACAGCCTTGGGAGATTCCCCTCAGGAAGGACCTGTTGTCTCAGGCAAGCGGCACGATCTGGCATCCCAACCCCGGGATGTGGAACCTCCATGTGTGGCTGCTGCAGGGTCGCTGAGCGGGCAGGACGCGTTGCATTCGTGAGCTCTAAACACCATTGCAGAGGCGCGAGCCCCGTCTACCAGACGTTTGTATGCCTTAAGGGGAGCATACGTTTCCTCAGGGGAGCTAGAAGATTATGCCCGGCGCGGCCGCCTTCGGTGCCGCCGTGGGATCTGGCCTTATCTAAATTCAAATTTATTAAAATGTATCACCTAGCCCTAGAGTCGACTTTAAAGGAATTGAATTGAGAAATCAAATTTTCCTTGAGCTTTTAGGTCATTATACTATAAGAATATCCTGTAAGTTTCAGAACTGAAAACTTCCTTGTTAGTCCAAAAACAGCTTTCATTCTGAGTCATCAGAACGACTCGTTTGGGAATGCGCCTATTTATAACATCATAGATAGGTGAAAACCCACCTCTGCAGAACGCCTACTTCTACATCGTAACCACTGTAGCCCCGCCCACTGATTCACACATTACAAGCAGTAGGTAAATAACATAGTTAGTAATCCAGTGTTATCGTCAAGTATAGCCTAAGCGATAAACATGCCTTTGAAGAGTGCAAAATGTTGTGCAGTGCCAGGTTGTGGAAAAACACACACTGGATTTGCAGAGAGATGCGGTGAAACACACTTATGTGAGGAAAAAGTTTTTACTGTGTCACTTAGTGTTGTCAAAGTACCGGTACTTCGGTAACAAGTCGGTACTGAAAATGTGACGATACCAGCATATTCGGTACTCACTAATAGGCAGCTGCTTTAAGTCGCTTCCGTGTTTTTATCTAAGCGCGGGGCTCCAGACTAACTTTTTTACTTGGAGCACTGTCTGTAGCCGATATATACACGATATATATATAGTGTCTGTGTAATATAAACTGCAAAAAGACTATTTCAATATTAACCCTGCCAGTTCTGCTTGTCTTTGTGTTAATGACGTTTCATTTACCTCACACACGCACACACTGAAGCACGAGTGACGCTCGCGCTGTTATCAGTCTCTGCTGCCTCACGATATGATAACATGATGAAATTCATCTCCAGAGCCACTCTGAGAGTCACTTCATGAGCATTTTACCGTTTGAGAAAAAACTATCGTCATATCACACAAATACAGAAACTCAAAGGACGTCACGGCAACCCGTCAAAATAAAAGTTCGGTTTAACTTGAAGAAAATGACAGAAATAATTAGGCTACTGTACAGTAGATTTAGCTACGTCTCCATGGGATTTTTTTATAAGCAATATTTACGTTTAAACAGCATGTAGCCTTTAATGCTTATATGTATTATTTACTTATGATTACCGTCATAAATAAAGTCATTGAATTGAATTTCATATTTTTTTCAAATAGTTAAATAAAATAGAAAAATAGTTCCAACAGATTTTGCTGTGGTACCGAAATTGGTACCAAGAATCGTAAATATTTAATATCGGTACCGACTACTGGAATTTTGGTACCGTGACATCCCTAGTGTCACTACTGTTTTTTTACAGATCGCTTGATATGTACATGTCTAACTCTGTACATGTACATGTCACCAATGACCAGTTATTTCTGCTATGTAATGATTCATGTACAGTCAGGTGTTCTTGGTCTCAAAATCTTTTATTGCTGTTTGTGTGTCAGTAAATCAAACCAGAGACTAAACGGTCAACTTCACACTGTTTCTTTTAGTAGGACGAAAACGATCTGTAATTTAAACTGATTAAATTATATATAGAAAGTGATCAAAGAACGCTCCCTTTACAATAGCTGGAGCTGTCAATCAAACAGCGTGAGTTTATCAGTTCTGGACTTTTGCCAAAACTCAGGCTATAATCAGCGAATCTCTTATTAGGGGTTCAAGCATGAAATGCTGAAACCCTATTGTAATTGTAAGGATTCGTAAAACGCATCGTGCAGGACAAACCGTAAGGCCTAGAGACTTGAAACCTGGCCAGATGGTAGGCCTCAATTTGGGGACAACCTATCAGAGTATGACCCCGATTGGCCCATAGGTGGCGCTACAGCAACCAAAAGTTCAAAATCGCTCATAACTCTTAGACCGTTTGTCCCGGGATCAAGTGTCTTATATCGTTGGAATCCTTGGCTCAAGGCGGACAAATGTCTATCTCCGATTTGGATGTAGGCAGGGAAAATTTTCTGCTATGTCGAATTTTGTCCAAAACCTACTTTTGCGAACTAGTCCCTGGTTTTTCGCCCGATCGGAACCAAACCAGTCTAGGACAATTCTCTGGACTCTCTAGATCAATAATTATCAAAAAAAAGTTGAACTTTTGCATTTGGATGACTGTAATAGGGTCATTTATAAAATGGGCGTTGCAAAATACACTAAAAAGCCTATAAATCCTAAATGACAACTCAGAACTTCACAAAAATTGGTGAGCATATGTAACATAACATCAATAATAAGCATGCCAAATTTTATGGAGATCGGACCAAAGGTGGCGCTATAACTGTTAAAAAGCTTTAAAACCATATATTTCCTATGGTAAATTTCCTGTATTGGCTGTAAATGGACTTTTCCATCTATTATTTCAGTGGTTAAAAGCTTTCTAAATAAATCTTAATGTCTTAAATGCTTATGTGCTTAAAGGCCTTAAATGCTTAAACCCCGATAAATGCTGCTTGCAGCTTTAATTTGTATTGTGTTTGCACTGTTAGTTATGATGACAGCATTCGTGTGAGTGCAGAAATCGTGTTGTAATGACGAGATCACTGCAGTCATGCACTAAACATGTCTGTGATTGGCTACAGTGTTCATTACTGCAACCTTTTATGCCACAATCTAAATATAATGCTATAATCAACACTTTTCATGATTAGTTAACCTTGAGAGCTGTAATAGTAAAATGTGCTAAAAGTTTTCGAGAGAGTTCCACATGTAATACATGTATACTGTTTCATATGCAAAGATGTTAGCCAATCACAGCAGACACGCCCCTTCAAACAAGAGGGTTCATATTAGAGGGTTAAAATCAGAGGAAGAAAAATGTCTTTTATTTCTAAATTATGACAATTTTTTATGTACCATACTAACATTGTAAGTGCACCCTAGGAAACATTATAAAAATTTCAGTTCATGACCTTCAATAAAGCAGTAAAGGTACAAGATTTTTTTTTTACTCATTACTTAAAGTCTAGGTAGTTGCTAGGGTGTTCTCGGTGGTAGTCTCGCAAAGCAAGACCTTTGTCTGACAACGTGAGGTCTGGGCTCTTAAACCATTGCAATTGGCCAAGGACCGGCCACTCAGTCAGGAAGAGGCCATCTGACTGACATGTAAAGTGACCAATCCCAGTTGTTTTGTTCAACGTCATGTTTAGGGGCGGGTAAATGTTGCTTCAATAATTCAGTACTTTCATGTTTACCTGCATATGCCACAGATATTCCCTTCTCAGTCAGGTACTTCACCCTGATCTTCCATTATAGATGTGAGAAGGACACACAACTAATAATAGGAAATATTCTACAAATCGTCACACTCTAGGCTCCCGGAGAACCTACTGAAGTCAACCAATCAGAGTTAGATTTTTGCCTTCATGAAAGTGTTTCCATGGACAAACTTTTATGTGTGCGAGTGTTTCAGGGAGGTTTCGATGAAAAACATTTCTTATTTAGCCGATCTCAGTTTTAATGCTTCAAATTGAAATTATATTTCTAATATAGAATTGATCTCAAAAGGAGATTGACATCCTTTTTAAAGCCAACATATTAAAATAAGGCATCTCATGACAACATATTAATATCTAGAAAAATCAATAATTAACCCTTACACACATTTATAATATTGAAACCAAGCCTTTAGTTTGAGTTTGAGTTTTTTTTTTTTTTTTTTATTACAACCATCTTAGAACACATCTTTAAAAGCTTTGCTTCCCAAGCACCGCTAATATTAAGCATTTGATATAATAGTGATGCACGCTAATAAGCATGTGAGATAATAAAAGTGATGTTTTGCTTCGTAAGCACCACTAATAAGTTTGAACACAAAATCTGTATGTTATCTTTCTCAAGACTGTGCATCTCACCTTTGATAGCATCTTGATGCACATCCACTTGGCTGGCAGGTGTGAAAGGCAAGTCATCTGGGCTTAGCACAGCAGGATAGAGTGAGAGCTCAGGAAAATAATCAACTTCAGACCCAGTCTGAGTCCTACAAAACAAGTAAAATCAACATCAACTCTCTACCTACGCAATTCAATTCTTCCAGCACCCTTCTCCCCCCATTCTTCTGAAAGATTTCTACACGGCTGTCAGGAGACTGGGTAGTGATTAAAACATCTCACTGAAATCTCTTTTGTCCCTCAAGACTCGGAAGAAAAACATTTGTTAAAAAGTTATGATAAACTTCACTCACACGTCAAATGCATTTTCCCTGAGAATTTCCTTAAACCTCTTCATGAAGATTCTTTCACTCTCTGCAAACTCTACAAAGCCTCGATCTGAAACAGTAACCATCGAAACAGAGTTGGGCAGCATAGTAAATTAATATTAATAGTGGTGCTGCACAAAAATAATGCTCTTTGCACTCAAGAACTTTTCTCACCTTGTGATTCAGGCATTTCAATATGAGAGCTTTCATTTTTCTCCCGTCGTCGCTGTTTCTCATCATCCCAGATGGCCTGGAGACCAGGGTTTCTACCAATCTGATCTGGAAACAACAAAGCATGCTCATGAGTTCACCACACAAATAGCACAACTCCAGAAAGACTCAACTAAGGCTTACAGTCGAATCCAACAGAGTCTGATTTTGCCACGTTGCTTTTCCTAACAAGCAAAAAATACATGATAGCACAACAAGCATTGGGTGAAAGTGGTCACTGCTACATACAGGTGCAAAGATGGTCCGGACTATTGATCAACCAATGTATTGGCCGATATTCTGCATTTTGGGATAAGTGTTTCCATTTCAACGATAAGTGTAGGAAGTGGACTTTTATTTTGACATCGCTAAGAACACAGTTCTGTCTAAAAAATTAAGACAGAATACTAGGCAGAACCGTGAAAGTGAACGGTATGAAAAAAAGTATTAGTAAAAGAAAGGCAAATGCTATAATTCCTCATTGTCTGCAAATACACATCTATTTAATTCAAACAATACATTTTTGAATATCTAATAAACATTTAATTCCACACACCTTGCAACTTTGGCAAATCCAGCTGTTAGATATTCTGAATTGTACATTTGTACCCTGCAAAAAAAACGTTTGTATTCTGCGTGACCCTCTAGACATTTTAAACTATTCCAGTTGGCTGCTATGTCTTATTCACTGTGTACTGTATGTAACATAACTGCTATCTTGCCTTTTTTTGAGAAACAATGAAATGAAATGAAAAAATATGAATATGAAAACAACTATAATAATTATTTTACATATTTGTAAGTTCAAATTATTTTATAAATAATTTTATTGATATATTTTCCAATTAATTATTTCTAATTTGGTAAATATTTAAAATATAATTTTATTGCAGCAATGGTTATGTATGCGTAATTTACTTTCAGCTTTTTTAAACTAATCTCATAACCCCCTCACATAAGTGCTTGTCAGTGTGGGTTGTTGTTGTAGTCTCTGATATTTTGTTGTTGTTGTTGTTGTTGTTCCGTCTCTTTATTTTCATTTTATACTCTGAAACATTGGCCTGTGCCAGTGTTGGCACCTTGTGGAGAACTGGTTAGTGAAAAACACATTCAATGCGCATGTGCGACCGGTCTAATTTGAGAACTGATTTCATTTATTAATTTGTAACCATTTATCATTTTATCAATCCTTAACCATTTGTTACAAAAACCAGGCAGAGTGCATATTGTATGCTCATACTATTCTCACTGCATGAAAAGAGGTGTATCCGGACTAGTAAACTCCTGCATACATGATTTCTGGAAGTATCCACAAGTAATTCCACGAGTTCGGATACTTCCGTAATGGTACCAATTCGGAGGTATGTTGCTGAGGCATTCTACCATGCTACAGCCATCTGTTGCCATGGCAAGTAATCCCATCAAGGATTTTGTCAGGAGACCTTAACCTTAACCAGACAGCTATTGGGCCACTGAGCACAAAGACTTTCCACAAAAGTCATTTCATTGGTCAACTTAAAATTTAACCCACCCAAAACCCTTACAGCAAAGTGACTTTATTGGTTACATTTAAAATGTATCCCACCCAAAACCCTTACAGCTGAGTGATTTGATTGGTTGCAGGCCAAGTGGGCAGAAAGAAAAAATTGTTTAGCCAATAATTGATTGTCTGTCTTTATTAGGGAGAAATAGTAAATAGTATCTAAAACAAAAACAGTCAGAAAAAAAACATTGAAAAATATCTTCTTTGAATTAAAGATTTCAAACAAAGGCAGTAAATAACACATGAGATGATGTGTTCCAGCAGACTCCAGTCCTCACTGTAGCTCCTGCGTGAATTCACATCAACAACATCTTCCATTGAGCTTCACCATTTCTGTGTTCGTCTCTGTTGACCTCATCTCCAGCAACTGCAAAATAACAGTAATGTAATCACTGACAAAACTCACTACAGCCTATTTAAAAAGAGTTACATGTCAATTTCTAAACTTTCAGTTGTCTCTCTTTGCCATTTTTACACAACCTTGATTGTTTCAGCTGGGCCTTTCCGGAATGAAACTATGAATACCCCTTCCTTATAGCTTCATTATACATCTTTTAGGATAGCTAAAAGACATAAAATACTATTTTCCATAAAATAAAATAAAAATAAAAATATCGATTATTGTTTATAATCTCAGAAGATTAGTTGACCCAGTCTTGTGTGTAGGATACTGTTAAAAAGAGGAAACATTATTTGAGAAAAAATACTGTATAAATGTAGTTTTGACATTAAATATATTATTTTTACACAACATAGATAATCAGACTTACCTGGTTTGTGCATGATGTTGAAGTGGATTCTTCTTAAAACTGTGCAGGCTTACAGAGTTCAAGTCTGTAGCTGTTGGTGCGTTTAAAAACGGCTCCTCAAGAAGTGTGATCGACCGGTTAAGTTAAAACAGGGGGTGGGGTATATATATGGGAGACCAGGGCTGTTTGACACACTTTTTACATAAAATATTTCTCAGGGGAGATATAATTGGAAAGTATGATAGTTTATTTATATGTAGTTTATAATTATTCATATATATAAATACTCTTTGCTAGTTTTTACTAAATATAGCTATTGAACAGTTCCACTGTTATTGCCCAGGAAAAGATAAGCGTCATAACACACGTTGACTTTTTGGGGGGCATTAATCAATATTAGTAGAAATACTGCTAGAGAAACCACAACTGTCCCTCTATACCAGTAAAGGACCAGGTCTTAATTTCTGTGAAATAATATGGAAAGAAGAATGAAGCTGGGGAGAGAATGCCTTCAAATTATAAATCATACATAGCTATGTTCTCTAATGGCTCTGTCAAAAATGATAAAGCTATACTCCCCTCCCTCCATCTGAGAACAAAGCAAGCACCTTGAAGGAATAGTTCACTTAAAAAATGAAAATTCTGTCATTGTTTACTCACCCTCAAGTTGTTTCAAACCTGTATACATTTCTTTCTTCTGCTGAACACAAAGAAATATATTTTTAAGAATGTCTGTAAACCAAACAGTTGATGGACCCCACTGACTTCCATAGTAGGAAAATACTTGTGTTCAGCAGAAGAAAGAAATTCATATAGGTTTGAAACAACCCGAGGGCGAGTAAATGATGACAGAATTTTAATTTTTAAGTGAATTATTCCTTTAACTGCATTATTCCTTTAACTGCAAGGTCATAAATATATGAAAGGTCTTACACGGACCCTTGCGTACATTAGGGGTGTAACGGTTCTCGGTAAAAAAAATACCATTCTCCACGGATCGGCACGCACTTGCACTGCGGTTCTTAAATCTGACGACGCTTCTATAAAATGGTTTATTGAAAATTAACAGAAAGACAAAGTTCTGATAATGCATGTTTCTGTCGATGCATACACATTCTCTGTCACTCTTAGTAAACTTTGTTCAATGCAAGTGCCCTATGCTCGAATATGACCAGTCATTTAAGCAGTCATCACCCGAGTGTTGATAGTGCAAAAGAGAGACCTGAATAGCACACGTTGCTATCAGTTTAAACAAAACTCATTTAAGTGTTGTCAATTTAAACATTTAAGAGACAGAAGCAGCAAATGAGAACTCACACGCTGTGAGAAGATTGTGTGTGCACTCAAAACCGCGTCTCAGACAGTGCGCAAATATGGAGTCCGCTTTCAAGTCTTGTGCTTCAACGGACAAATTCACACATAAATTGTGTCAACATGCCCGTCTTGGTGAGTATCCTAGCAGACAGTTGGTTACATCTTAAGTGAATGAAACAGTCAAGAAGTGTATCAGTATCAGGGTGTACTGGATCCGTGCTTTATATCTTAAAGTGACAGCAGGCTAATATTCCTGCTGTCTGTGTTTTTAATGTTAATCAAACAACAAAAGACAAGGACAACACTCACTGCTCTAGATTGAATAGCTTTAGTAACTTTAATGAGGATTATCTTCAATTTATGCAGTCAAATACGCAATGTTATTTTACAGTTTCTCTACCTGAAAACTAAATGTTAGACCTACCTGAAAAACACTGTTTATTTTATTTGTATCTTTGCTTGTATTTAGATTATTTGTTGTTCATTTTCTTTATTTTTATTTGATAGTAGTCCTTTTTTCCCCTTAACATAGCACATACCGAATTGTACTGAAACAGTGACCCTAAAACCATGATACAAACCGATTTGTGAGTAATTTGAATCGTTGTACCGCTAGCGTACATGTAAAAACCAAAGTATAATTTGGGCTTTAATGCTATCCATCGTGACAAGTCCCAGACAATAGAAACGACATGTCAATCAACCAAAGCATAGTTTTTAAACTTGCAGCAATGTGTGGCTGTTAAAAAGAAAATTAATCTAAATCAAGTCATTTGGCACAAACATATGTAAAGTACATTTTTGTTACATAATGTCTGTGCTCAAAAAGTAATATATTCAGTGAAATAAAAAACTGGAAGTGTGCCAACCATTTTTTTTTGTACAACCACACTGATTTCTGATTAGTGATGTATGCAACCACAGATGTTATTACCCGGTGTAGGCAGGGACTCGCTCATGCTCACACACACAATTTTTTTTTTTTTTTTAAATCAACCAATCCTTACTCTCAATCTCTAAACGGTTGAGAACATCAGCAGCCACGGCATCGACCTCCAGCTCGCACACACTCATCCGTTCCACCTCCTCTAAAACCAAAGAACTGCAAAACACACATGAAATAAAAATGACATACAATGCTGGTATGTATTGACATATAGCAACAACACAAACACACCTTGGTATGTTGTCCTCCTCCCAGCGAGTACACATTGTATCCCTCAGCTCGCTGTCACTGAGTTTGGACATACAGGGATTCTTCCATGGGCTGGTGCTGCCCCCTATATTCAACATCTGCTCTCCTAAAGAAACAAGTAGTAATAGCGGTGCAAAGTGTAAAAAAAGTACATGTATTGAGTTAAACTCAAAACTGTCTTTATACTCTCGTTAACACCCTGTGTGTGTGTAGTCTCAAGAGAAAAAACATACATTTGTGTTGTTTTATTTCCTTTTCTTCTCATGAATTAATTTGTAATAAGTTTAATTTCCTTAATTCTGACATGTACATCACTCTTTTTAAACCTCTGGGCTTCTTCCGTCAAATGACCGAAAAATGTAACGTTTTGAATTGAAAAAAAATAATTGCTTCGTCGGAATGGGATGATACTTGGAGACTTTTGTCACATTAGCTATGTAAATATACAAACAAAGTCACATGTGGCTCCTTCGCAGTCAAAAATGACCGACACAGAGAATGAATGGGAAATCCGAAAACTCAGAGAATTTTTTGGTGTTACAAACTACAAATCAGCCACTGTGCAGAAAAAAAGTGCACAGAAATGAAAAAGGTGACACTAAATTGTCAAGAGTGCAAAATAGACATCCACCTCCCCCAACCCTCACTAGGGTTGCACAGTAGACCAGTACTGGGAAAATAGCGGTATATATTTTATTTTAAAATGGTACGATATCATGCCGTTAGTTTTCACTGTTATGCTGATGATAAGCTGATAAAGTATATATTTAAGTGTACTATATTTCTTTGCGCCCCGACGAAACTTACCAATTCACTAAATTAACGGAATGCATAGCTGATTAAAAAAAACTGGATGACTCGTAATTTCCTGCTACTTAATTCTGAAAAAAAAAACAGTGTTTCTAATTATTTGACAAAAAACCTCAGCACATAGTAACCTAGAATACTGTCTAACATTTAATGGACGTTCTGTCAAGTCTTCATCGTCAGTTAAGAAACTGTGTGTGCTCTTTGACAGCAATCTTTCATTTGAAAAACTTATGCTTTCAATGACAACTGCGGACAGTTAGTTCATGCGTTCATGACATCAAAGCTAGATTATTGTAATGCTCTTATGCATTACAATCCAAGCATCTGTCACTTGCCCATCCTGTCTTATACAAGACAATAGATCGACAGGTGAGTGCATCATTCAAACAATCTAATTTAGACATTTATTTTCTTTTAACACTGATCAATGCACAATGCTCTTGTAGCGACTGGCAGCACCGTGCTTCATGTTCATTTGTTTGAAATTCCAGTCACCATTACAGACTATATACAGTTAAGTTTGTCTGCTCTGTGTAAGAAAAATTATCAATCTCTAATGTTCACATAAATAAGATCGAGAATTAAACTGCAATTCATCAACTGGCCGCTTGAGGCTGAATGCAAAAGTGAGTCAAATCTGTATCTCCCCCATGTTAAAGGGTAACTAAACCCAAAACCAACTTTTTTTAGTTAATGATCTGTAAGAATGTGGCTTTATTAGTGCTGTTCATTGATTCGAGTAACTTTTTTGACATTTGGGTATAAAGTGTTTTAATTCTACAATATATGGTGTAAAAACGTCTGAGTGCTGCCCTCTTCAGGTTGAACGGTGGCTACTGCAGTTGAATTTTCCTATTGGATGTTTGCGGTACTACGTGACGTAAGCAGGTTCCAGCTCACCACGCCCTTGGTACGAGCTAGCGTAGATTTATCTGTATTTAGTACAGTGGTCAGGAGGGTACGTAGGTGTAGTGTAGTGTTGCTGGTTGCAACAGCACTGCTGGACTGCATAGCTTTCCAGCAGACTTGGAAATTAGGCACCAGTGGTTGCATGCACTTGGCCTGGAAGACCGTGAGTTCCCGCCTAGAGCTCAAGTGTGCAACCTGCATTTTACTCCTCCTGCATGGACTCCACCACCGCAGCTTGATGATGTGAGATCATATATATTTTAATCACAATTTATGGTTAGGCTAAAGTTAATCCTCTGGGGTCGACAAACACGCCGGCGCATTTTGCTGGATTTTTTCACATATCGGCAAAATATGAATATGCCTACAAAGAGCGCGCGCTATTGACATCAACTCGATAAAACTCATCAGATGCATGTACTTTACGTCGTCTTGCAACCCTGTGAGTCACTCTCCATTTTAGAGTCTGACCGCACGTATCAGGTGCACGCCTCCCCGCTCAGCCCCACCCTCGGTTCGTCCCCTCTATCTCCGCTGGGGTCTGCCCACTTTTCTAGCATTTTTCAAATATTGCCAGTGGGTGGACTCAGGCTCTGACCAGGGGTTTAGTTACCCTTTAAAATGCTCAACTTTACAGCAGAAAAAAGTATGTTTACAGCCTGGTGCAAAAAGTGGTTTTGGTCAATATAGCCCTTCATGACAACTGTGAGGGGGGTCTATAGATAGTTAGGTACTGTTGCTCTCACGGAACAGATAGACTATGCTTATTTAACTTTTTAGTGTTAAAAAAAAAAAAAGTACCATAAGATGAAATCCTGCAGGTGTCCGTGCTTTCTCTCAGTCCATGCAATAAGATGCACACCCTTGAATGAGTGCGGATTTCTAGTGCATTTACTTGAACTTCTTAGGTAATATCTATGGTTTAACCCATTTGAGAGGCAGCCAAAAATCAGGATTTAAAATGGACTGAATAAAGCTCTCTACGAACTTGACGTGCGATGCCACGCTGACTGACATGTATGCGCATGAATCACTGTCACACGCACACGCTCAGAGCAATATTGTAAGTTACTGCATGATAATACATTTTTAACCAGCAGAATAATGCATCACGATACACAGTCTCACTTTTAGTTATGTCTTTTAACTATTATAGTATTTCTAAGGTCAAAAACATGAACTTTAAATATTGGATTTACTTCAAGTCAGCTGTCACTTTAGCGCGAGGGCAGTATCATATAACATTAGCTTCCTAGCCTGAGCAAACTCGATCACGTCGAGTTAAGGGGCATGGTTTCAGCAACCAGCATCTCAGCTCCACCTGCTGCCAAGATGGCGACAGCCGGCTCCGCCCACTTTAGGATTCAAAAACGCTCTACAGAAACCTTCGGCTGACATCATGGACACTACGTCCATATTTTTTTACAGTATATGGTATAGAACCAATAATGTTTAGATCTCAATATTTGCACTTGAGTTTGGTAGGTCTAACAGTAGTATGCAGGACTACAGAAATTGAATGAAGTAATCAAATGTAAAATAATACTGGATAGTCTTCTCTATTAATACATTAACAGATACACATAATCGATTGTATTTGTGTGTCAAGTCAAACTAGAAGAAATATAAATTACAAATAGAATATAAACGAATTAATAACATGAATAAAATATAAATAAATAAAAAACTGCTTCAGTAGTCTCTCAACCAAATGGAGCGAGGGGCGAAAATAGGAAACGGAGAGGATGAAAGTCAGTGCTGTGATGAGACGAGGCTATTGTGAGCTCTGCCCAAACTCATGAGACGAGAACACGAGAAAAGTGCACAGAAATTATATACATCATCAATTTCCGGAGTGGCAGCTGGTGTGATCTTTAATAATTCATTTTGCTTCTGTAAATGGAAGAGAATGATGCTGGTGTAGTGGTAGATGCCAAATCAGTTTGTGACGCAGCAAATCTGTCTGTGCTCGGTACGGAAAGATTCTGTGACCTACTTTCTTTAACTGCTCATTATGTGACCATTTCAAGCTAAATGTAGTTCTGAGTAGCAAATATCAATGTTAAGTTACTTGTGAATTGATTTGTGTATCTTTGTTTGTATTTCGATTAATTTGATATTCAAACTCAATGATGACAACAGATGTCTAATAAGATTTATTTGCAATTCATTTACATATTTTGTATTTTGTATTTTTGTTTCTGTTAAATGTTTTTCAACTTACTTCTGTCTGGCTATTTTGAACTTTCATCATAATTGACAAAATAAAAAGAAGAGTGGAATCCAGTTAAAGCCTCCTTTGATGATGTGTCCCTCCCTTTCAAGTGGGGAAATCGTGAACGCAAAAAATAAGCTGGACAGTGAAAAACTGGGAAACCAGTAGGAACTGGAAACCTGTGAGACTCAAAGAGAAAGTTTCAAAGAGAAAAGACATAATTTCAAGCATTATACACTCCTTCCCAACAGTGACATAAGTCAAAATGGCCGAGCAGGTGATCAGGAAGTCAGTCGAGCAGCTGAAAGCAGTGGAGAAAAGAGCCTTCACGTAATGAAAGAAATTAAATGAAAGATGATCTCTAGGATCTTCAGAAGATATCTCACAAAGCAAGCAGAGAAAGTCATATGATGATCTTGAAGCAGGCATCGTCGCAGGATTAGAGGTGGAGCTGGAAGTCAGCTGTGTTAACAGAACAGCAAAAAGCAGACCTTGAAAAACTGCGAGCGAGTGGGAGTTAAAACTAAAAGAAAAAGGTCTTCAAGAGACTCTCTGGGCCAAGTATGGTGATATTGAAATGTTCACAGCACTGCAAGTTGCCAAACCTTTAATGGCTCATTTCCACTGAGCGGTACGGTACAGTACAGTACAGTACGCCACGCAATTATTTCCACTGTCAAAAGTTGTGAATGGTACCAAAATGCCGAACCATACCGTACTTTTTAGGTACCCTTCTGTTGTGGTACCTAGCACAGTGGTATGGTACTAAATGGTGGAGCTAGACTCACTGCAGAACGTTGATTGGTTGACAGAGTATCGTCACTTGCGCGTGCTACATAGGGAATGACAACATAAGAAGCACCATTTTTTAATATACAGCTGAAATATAATACTACTGTTATTGTGTCACGAAAAGTAGTTTTAAGAGTTTTTCAGGCGAGAATGTAGTTGTTTAAAGCTCAAATCTGTGGTTTATTTCTAAAGATTTATGAAAATTTGATCCAGGTTGTGAGATCCATTCCAGGCGATCATCGGGCGCTCGGCGCTCATGTACCCCGCCTGGAACAGCCTTTCCTCGGCTAGTCCTTCTGACATTTGCCGCTGACTCTGACGTCTCTGTAGTGGTTAAACATGAGATATAATTCGTCTTGTGTATATCTAACAGGCAATCTTTGGTCTCCTGAATCTATAATTTGTTCCCTGGCCAATCGTTTTGGCTGAGGGCTAAGTGAAATTTCATAACTTTATATTTAGGCTATTTAACTTTACTGTTGTAACGTTAGACTATAGAGCGCTGACTTTGAATGTTTGACTGAATTGTTTGCTTTATTTCTTATTGCATAGCTTCTTGCACCTTTCACTTATACATTTATAATGGCTATTATTGATAAAACTGAAGTTTAACAAAAAGAGACAGGGTTGAGTTTTGTCATTTTTAATTTTATTACAGTGAAGATGATCAGAGTACAAATGCACATATTGCCTGAACCATATTAATAAGTTTAATATTTTAAAAAATTTAACGAAAAGAGGCAGGGTTGTGTTTTATATTTCGTTTTGTTATAAATAGGCTATTGTTATACATGCAGTGAATATAATCAATACGCGTTGCCTGAACCACATAATGTTTAAGATTTCTTTAAATGAAAACAAAAAGAGGCAGTGTGGTGTTTTATAACACAGTTTTATTGTTGCCTAAAATATACATACAGAGATAACATTAACCGGAGTAGCAGAGCGAGCTAAGTGACACTTTCAAGAACGCTGCTGTTCCATTTGCAGAATTACCAGACTCGCGTCCTCGGAAGTCATTCTCCTGAGTCGGACTTGGCAAGTCCGAACTTTGCGTACTTGGTATTGAGAAACGCCTAATGTCAGCGCTTGTCTTCTTGTGACAAACATGCCGATCGCTTCTTTCCGGCATAGGCTACACCACGCCTATTAAGTAAGGGTACTGTTGGCGGTGGAAACGCAAGCCAGATCAGGGTTTACCATCCCGAATCATACTGTACCGTACCATACCGTACCGCTCAGTGGAAACGAGCCATAAGTGAATGTGTCGCAGCAGCAGCTCCAGATGGCAATCACAAAGTATAGGACTTCATGCTCAGTCATCTTCGAAATTTAACAAAGACTGCAAAAGACCTGTACAGCCGGTGGCAGCGATGCATTCCAACAGGTGATCAAAATAACTTCTGCGTTACCAGATTAGTTTTGAGAAAAGCTGAATTCATACGGGCGAGACGAGAGGCAGAGAGAACAACACCTCCACCAATGATCTCCAACTACCCCGTGGCAACAATTAAGTTAAAGCCCACATATCCCTTCCAAAGTTCACTGGTTATAAATGTGACTTTCACAGGAGGAAGAGAGACTGGGAAGCGCTTCAGAAGCAGGGTGAGCCTACCAGTTCCAAGGAGGTAAAATAGATTCAGGTGCTAGACATTCTGGATGAAAGGATTGTATGAAATCTCAGCCTCACCACTTATAATAAAGCTGATGACATTTTCTGTGTCTTGGAAAACTGTTATGGAAACGTGACAGCTATTGCAATTAAAATATTAGAGGACTTGCACAAAAAAAAACCTGCTATCAGAAATCACCATTTAATAGTTGAATTAAAACAAGCAGTAGAAAAGGCACTTGGAGATTTAAGTGACTGAGTGAGTAATACTGGCACTATTAAAAATCCACTAGTGATGAAAACAATTGAAGGAAAACTTCCTGAGTCTTTCAAGAAAGAATGGCTTGTCCACATCTCTGACCAGCAGAGCTCTGTCACACCAGACAACCGGTTAGACAAACTTTTAGAATTCCTCAAAGAGCAGGAGAGCATTTACGAGTAGCTTGAACTATTAAAGGGAACTGAAACGAAATAGGAAGTAAAGGTGATATAACAGATGTGTTATCATTGTTATTTGTGGTAGATAACTTAAAACTGCTGAAGTAGTTACAAGGGGGGAAAACAGTGATGTTAGTTTGTTGTTTTGTTACTAGGGCGCAGCCATCTTGAGCTTCAACGGTCCGTGACGTCACTGGCATGATAGGCTACCTTGACAGCTCCAGCAAAATGGAATCTCAAGAGCATAACAGATCGAAAGGGGGGTCTTATTGCATTGCAAAAATTCAAAAATTCAAAAATTGTGATCTGTCCAACAAGCGAATATAACACCTCCGATGCCATCAAGGGCCGAATAACCTGACTTTGGCATAAATGTGACCACGGCAGGTCCTGTAAACAAGTTCCACTCACCCCTTAGTTGTTATCATGATGTTCACCTTCACTGTAGATCACCTTGCTAAATTCATTCGACATTGAGGATGCTATCCAATATAAGCAATATCCATCGACGACACCCGCAAGATACTTGTTAGTGTGATTTCAGCCGCTTTCAAACTGTGTATAAGAGACGCGGCGGCGTGCCTAGCCAGTTTAAATTTGACGGGAGCACACGCCTAAACGCAATGCACAGCCAGCCAGCTGTCACAGCATGTGCACTAAACTAAATTCTCTTTATCGTCTTATTGCATTTAAAGTGTCAAAAACACAAGGTTCTATGTGTATCAGTAAATTCTAGATCCCTGCATTACTGTAGTTTTTAAAGTGACAGCAGTCTATATAAGAATCATGGTTTTGGGTTTAGTTAAATCTAGAACGGTTATATAAATGGCGCCCGAACAGGGACCCTATTGTATTTAATGCTTTGGTCATTTCAAAGGTTGATGGAGTTTGTTCTCAAATACATTAGAGGGAAGTGTTGTTTTGTTTACATAGATGATATAGTAGTGTATTCGAAAAATGAACAAGAACACTTCTGGATCAAGTCTTCAACTGTCTCCAACAAGCTGGTCTTACATTGAATCTCAAGAAGTGTAACCTTGTGCAACGATCACTTGCCTTCCTACCTAGGCCATGTGGTATCCTCTGAAGGAATAAAAACAGACCCTTCTAAAGTTGAAGCTATTTGTGATTTCCCAGTACCCCAGTCTCTCAAAGACTTACAAAGATTCATGGGATTGTCTGGATGTACCACCGTTTTATTCCAAATCTGTCTGAAAAAGCCGCACCACTTCATTCACTAAAGAAGAAGCAAGCTACGTGGACATGGACCAAGGCATGTCAACAGTCATTTGAACGAATCAAGCAAGACTTGTCGAGAGCTCCTGTTCTTATCCCTCCCGATTTCAACAAACCTTTCAAGGTACAAACTGATGCAACTGAAATTGGCCTTGAAGCTGTATTGACACAAGAGATTGATGGACAAGAACATGTGATTGCATATGCATCTAGACTTCTTCGAGGAGCAGAACAATCATACTCCGTATCCGAAAAAGAATGTCTTGGAGTTGTGTGGGCTATAGAAAAATGGAGAAATTATTTGGAAGGAACACAATTTGAGGTAATCACTGATCACGCCGCTCTAATTTGAGTCTTCCAACATCCCAAGCCTTCCTCCAGATTAACTCGCTGGACAATTCGACTTCAAGGTTATGAGTTTAAGGTTAAGTACAGAAAAGGACAGTGTAACATTGTACCAGACACCTTATCCCGAGGTTTAGACCCTACCTCAACACACATGATTGCCATGGTCAAAGCCACCAGAGATTCTGATGCCCCAGCAAATTTGCCTGTTGACTGGTCAGACATTGCTACAGCACAACAGAATGATCCAGAAGTACAGGAGTTGTGCATAAAGGCTAAGTCACAGACAAGTTCAGATCCATCTAGAATTCATTATGTTATTCAAAATGGATTCCTGTTCCGCAGTGCACCAGATGGACAAAGAGGGCCAAAGTTACTGCTAGTAATACCAGCTTGTTTACGACCTGAGTTTTTAAGATATGCACATGACAACCCATTGACAACCCATTAAGTGGACACTTAGGTAGACTTAAAAGGCTATTGAGATTGATGGAAGTTGCTTATTGGCCAAGTTTGAGGAAGGATGTGTGGAAATACTGCAAGGAATGCCAAACATGCCAAAAGTATAAACCAACCCACTCCAAGTTGTCTGGCTACTTAGTCTACTCCTGTCATAGAGCCCGGACACATGTTGGGTGTAGACTTGATGGGGCCTTTTCCAAAGAGTCCAAAACAGCATGAACATTTGGTAGTGGACTATTGTTCAAAATGGGTTGAACTGTTTCCGTTACGGGTTGCCAAAGCACCTCAGATAGCACGCATCCTCATTGATGAGATTTTCACAAGGTGGGGAACCCCGGTCTACCTAGTATCTGACAGAGGGGTACAATTTACCTTGAATCTTGTATGCAAACAATGGAGTGTCACACAAAAATTGACCACAGCATATCACCCTCAAACCAACCTAACAGAATGCATTAACAGGACACTTAAAACCATGAACGCTTCATATGTGAAAGACAATCATCGTAACTGGGATAAGTGGCTCTCAGAGTTCAGGTTTGCCGATAATACCGCCTGGCAAGAGAGTACTGGATTTACCCCAGCTGAAATTGCTTTGGGACGTAAACTAAAAGGACCACTAGAAAGAGCTCTAACAAAACCACCCAATCCTAGCAATCCCACTTATGATACAGTGGAGCGACAAGAGAGCCTCATCCAGCTTGTTAAAGAGAATGTGCAACGAGCTCAGGCTAAGCAGAGGCACTACTATAACCTGAGAAGAAAACAGGCTTTCTACAAAGAAGGTGATCTCGTCTGGGTTCGTACCCATCCTCTGTCAAAAGCTGATGATGGTTTCATGGCTAAACTGTCGCCAAAATGGAAAGGTCCTGCCAAAGTGTGTAATGGCGCTTTTCCACTGCATGGTACAGCACGGTTCGGCTCGGTACGGTTCGACTCGGCGCGGAACGGTTCGGCTCGCTTCGCTTTTCCACTGCGTGGTACGACTCGACTCGGTACGGCACGGTTCGGTTCGCTTTAGCTCGGTTGCTTTTCCATTGCAGTTAGTACCGCTTCAAACTGGGTGGGACTGATCGTTATAGTTGCCGCCTCTACTGCCATGACATCATCGTAAACGCGCCACATTTCAAACGCACAACACAGGGGATGGTGCTCTTGATTCTCGGCATGTGGATGTTTTTAAATTAAATTAAACGTTCTTATAATGGTTTACTATATGGAAGGAAAATTCTTAACGTGTAATTAAACGTTGCGTTCATATTCTGGGCTCATCTGATTTTTTGTACATAGCATAGCCTACTTTGTTATGATTTTAGTATCATAATGATTAATAAATGCACGCACAATTATCCGTGAACTTGATTTGAACAAATGCCTTTCAACTTGTGTGTGCAAAATTCAGAGTTAAATGAATGTGCAGCAATCATTACAAATAGAGAGTCTAGGCCTAATGTACTGTTTTAAACTAGCCTACTGCCATTAAAAAAGCGCATTTAGTTAATGTTATGTTATTTTTTTCCATCTGCCTATGTTGATTATGAAAAGTGAACAGCACGAGTAGAGAGACATGGAGCGAGTCGGACATAATTTTGACCACTTCATTAAGTTTTGTTTTGTAGAAAGCCTTTCTTTAAAGTGAATTTCGTTTTGTATAGATTGTATCTTAATTTTAGTATTTTTTTCATCAAACAATTACCTGGATTGAATAAATAAGAGCAAAATAGACAATTTAATCATTGAGGCGCCCGAGCGGTCACTTGCATTGTACGTTAACTGGAGCGCATCTCATCCTCAAATACACAAAGCTTGAAATGTCTTTAAACGAAATAATTCAAAACAAAAAGAAATAGGCTACTCTCTTATGTAATCCATTATGTGCATTTCTCTCTATAGGCGCGTTTACTACGAATATGGCGATCGTCAACTTCATCTTTGCCATGCACAGACACTGACAGAAAACACTATTTTATAAATAAAAATCAGTGCACGCGTTTTAATAAAATTAAAACTTTTAATTGTGATCATTAAAATAATTGAATATTATATATTTTGTGGCCAAGTTTTGCTCATTTATTAATAGTATATATATAGGCTATATATAGGCGTAATTTTATTAAATTGAACAAGCGCAAAATTCAGCATTCAATCAAATATTCAAAAAGACTTAATAATAATGTTATTTCAACATAATATCTCGTTATTTCGACATAATGTGCGTGCAACAAGCAAGATGTGCATTTGTAAATCCGGGGATGCGTGCATTGATTTTTATTTATAAAAATAGTGTTTTCTGTCAGTGTCTGGCAAAGATGAAGTTGACGATCACCATATTCGTAGTAAACGCGCCTATAGAGAGAAATAACATTATTATTAAGTCTTTTTGAATATTTGATTGCTGAATTTTGCGCTTGTTCAATTTAATAAAATTAAAACTTTAATTGTGATCATTAAAATAATTGAATATTAAATATTTTGTGGCCAAGTTTTGCTCATTTATTAATAATATATATATATATATATATATATATATATATATATATATATATATATATATATATATATATATATATATATATATATATATATATATATATATATATATATATATATATATATATATACACACACACACACACACACACGTGTGTGCCCTCAGCACATGCGTTAAAAATTATCCGGCGCCGCCCCTGACTGCAAGAAACAGTTTGCAAGAAACTTTTTAACTGCAAGAAACTACAGCGTTGGCTGTTGTCTACTGGCTATTTAAATCTAGCGGGTTTGTCTCGTGCATGGTCTCGTGTCGCAAATACAATGACACTGGTAGTGACAATTCTGTCTGACCAATCAGTGATCTTCAGTGTTTTCACGTCACATTTTAGTATCGGTACGGTACGCTTGGAACCTCAACAGAGGTGGTACCATTTAAAGTGAGCCGAAGCGAGCCGTACCGTACCGTACCGTACCATGCAGTGGAAATGCGCCATAAGTGAGCCGTACCGAACCGAGCCGTACCGTACCATGCAGTGGAAAAGCGCCAAAGCATGCCGTACCGAACCGAGCCGTACCGTACCATGCAGTGGAAAAGCGCCATAAGTGTTTGGGTCCGGTAAATTACACTATTTCTTTCCTTGATAACACTGACATTTTTGATACTTGTCATGTTCAAAACTTAAAGCCTTTTTTTGGGAGTGTCCAATCTTCAAATGAGGGAGGTGATATATAACATTCAAAAGCCTGTTACAGGGTAAGTTCTCTTCCTCACCACTAGGGGTACTAGAGGGCAACATGTGTGTGTATAACTCATGTAACATGGTAGAAGGACTGGGTGTATCATGCAAAGGCTGAAGTAATTGAAGTAAAGTATCATGCCTTGCCATGTAATTGTTGAGTCCTGGTTGAGAAACATTTGTTTTATGCTCAACTTTAAAATAAGTGAGGTTATGCATGTCTAACTTGTTTCTTTTTTTGTGTGTGTTTTGGAAGTGTTTAAACTATATTATTCGGACTGTTTATTTAGTATGGTTTGTTTTGATTGTTGTAGAAGGACTTGTTTGTTCTGGAGGATTGCAACTGGAAGAAAACAAAACTAGAGATATTTCGGATTTCATGGAAGGAGAGCTTGATTACGTACAGAGAGGCTTTAAAAGCTGCTAGATCTGCTTATTTTTCAACCTTATTAGAAGAAAATAAACATAATCCTAGGTATTTATTTGAAACGGTGGCTAAACTAACCTTTAAGCTGGCTATGATTAAACCGCTTGTTAAAAAAATGCAACTTGATCCTACAGAATTAGTCAATTACAGGCCGAATCCGAATCTACCTTTTCTGTCAAAGATATTAGAAAAAGCAGTATCCTCACAACTGTGTTCCTTTCTTGAAAGAAATTATATCTGTGAGGATTTTCAGTCCGGATTTAGACCGTACCATAGTACCGAGACAGCTCTCGTTAGAGTCACAAATGATTTGCTCTTATCATCCAATCGTGGTTGTATCTCTCTATTAGTGTTACTTGATCTTAGTGCTGCATTTGACACCATTGACCACAACATTCTTTTAAATAAACTAGAAAACTATGTTGGCATTAGTGGAATTGCACTAGCAATTCCATAAGTATGTATAAGTATTTAATAAGTATATTAAATTATACTTATCTGACCGTTATCAGTTTGTAGCAGTAAATGAAGAGATGTCTCATCGATCACAAGTTCAGTATGGCGTACCACAAGGCTCAGTACTAGGACTGCTGCTGTTCACTCTGTACATGCTACCATTAGGAGATATCATTAGGAAACATGGAATTAGCTTTCACTGTTATGCCGACGATACTCAGCTGTATATTTCTTCAAAACCTAACGAAACTTACCAATTCACAAAATTAACGGAATGCATAGTTGATATAAAAAATTGGATGACTCGTAATTTCCTACTACTAAATTCTGAAAAAACAGAGATTCTAATTATTGAACAAAAAACGTCCTCACGTAATAACCTAGAATACTTGTAATAACCTAGAACACTTGATGGCTGCTCTGTTAAGTCTTCGTCGTCGGTTAGGAACCTGGGTGTGCTCTTTGATACTAACCTTTCATTTGAAAGTCACGTGTCTAGTATCTGTAAAACCGCATTTTTCCATCTTAAAAAATATATCTAAATTACACCATATGCTCTCATTGACAAATGCGGAACAATTAGTTAATGCATTCATGACCTCAAGGCTAGATTATTGTAATGCTCTACTGGGTGGTTGCCCTGCACGCTTAATAAACAAACTACAGCTAGTTCAAAACACAGCAGCTCGAGTTCTTACCAGAACCAGGAAGTATGACCATATTAGCCCGGTTCTGTCAAAACTGCATTGGCTCCCTATTAAACATTGTATAAATTATAAAATATTGCTGATTACTTACAAAGCACTAAATGGTTTAGCTCCGCAGTACTTGAGCGAGCTCTTAACGCATTATAGTCCTTCACGTCTATTGCGATCTCAAAATTCCGGCCAGTTGATAATACCTAGAATATCAAAATCAACTGCTGGCGGTAGATCCTTTTCTTATTTAGCACCAAAACTTTGGAACAGTCTTCATACCATTGTCCGGGAAGCAGACACACTCTGTCAGTTCAAAGCAAGATTAAAGACACATCTCTTTGACCTAGCATTCACATAACACATTATAGACTTCTATAATTCAACGTTAGGCTGCATAGATTAGGTCAGCCGGAACCGGGAACACTTCCCATAAATCCTGATGTACTCGTTACATCATAAGAAGAATGGCATCTACGCTAATTTTAGTGTCTTTGTTTATCCCGAGGTTTTCCCGCAGCCTGCCGGATCCAGGCCGTATCCAGATCTGACGAAGGACCTTCGCCTGGACCCGATGACAACGCAGTGCTGAAGTGCCAACTAGTCTCTCCCTATGGAGGATCCCTTTACCACTCTACAGATAAAGCATTTTCGGGAAATTCGTTTTGCGTACCTACCCCGAAGTGATAAAATAAAATAAAATTCTGTATAAAAATTTATAAGGAAAGCCCAGTACTTTGTTTAGGCTTGGTTTGTATGGAATTACAAACCTGCGCACATATATTCAAACGCACATAACTATAGAACCAATTTTTAATGCTCTTGTGAACGCCATCAGCGTTTATCACAGGTTCGCTTTTAAAGTCTGTGTAGAGAGAATGGTGTCGTCTTGGCGGCCCCTAATTTAATAACAAATTATCGTTGCGACGGAAACGAATCAATCAAGACTAACTTTAGCTGGAAAATAACTTTATTAAAGAACCGCTATAAAGCCAAAACAATTCTCTGTTACCTTAAATTATACGTTTATCTCTGTAAAGCTGCTTTGAAACAATCTACATGGTTAAAAGCACTATATAAATGAAGATGACTTGACTTGACTGTTTATTTAGTATGGTTTGTTTTGATTGTTGTAGAAGGACTTGTTTGTTCTGGAGGATTATGGTCCGTGAGAAGAAGAATATGTGAGGAAGTTTTATAAGTTCCTTGATACACGAAGCTCTTCAGCTCATCATATGACAATCACCTTTATTGTCCATGGACTCTGCTATTGAGACAGCAAGCATATGGATTAAGACTGATCGTTTTCTGGAGGATATACTGGACATTATGGGACTTTGAGGAATTCAGATAAGACTATTCTCTCTATTATCCTTACTTGCATCATCCATGGACATTTATTGGTCTTGAACTTGAAATTTTTTGGTGTTGTGGTTTGGGGTGAATAATTGTGATGGAAGGTTGAACTGAATTGATTGGCATGAATGTGTTTTTTTGCTACTAAATATAACCTACTAAGATTTTGCATTCAATGAAAGTCTTTGGTTTGTGTTTATGCTTTGTTAAATGGACTATGTTATTGCAGTAGGTTTTCTTTATAAAAAAAAATTAAAAAAAAGAGTTGTATTACTGGTTTTGGGTTTAGTTAAATCTAGAACGGTTATAACGTTTCATTCATACAGTGAAGAATATGCAGTTTTATTATTTAATTTGATGATTCAATTTCTTACTTAAATGATTTTTAGTGTTAACTTGTACAGTTAAAAAAAAACTGTAGTCAAACAGTCAGTTCAGTCAGAGTAGCCTGACAAAACGTTAGTAGCCTACAGTGGTACCATGCCAGTGACGTCATCGAACACGGCTGCACTCTAATAACAACAAATGTAAATTTCAGTATTGGGAAAAACTTAATATGTTTTGTTTTTAATATTTTTGAATTAATTTGTTTACAGTTTTAATAACCAACATGTTATCGGATTATATTTTGTTCGTTTCAGTTCCCCTTTAAGGGATGAGGAACCAAACAGAAAGGAGTTAAGAACCGAGCCAAGATGGACAAAAACAAGTCTACAAAATCAAGCAACGACCAATCAGGGTGTGTAGTCTGTGGTGACGCTAAGCACAAAAGGAAGCTCTACTTGAGCAGACAGTTCCAATCACTAAAGCTAGCAGACAAGAAGGCTGCAGTAAGAAAACTGGGAGCTTGTAAAAGGTGCCTAGAAGTCCACGAGGACCATTCATTCTGCAAACCCAGCTATCTATGCAAAAACCAAGACTGAGGAAGAAAGTGTTCTTGAGCATATCTATTATTTATGCCCAAATGCTGAAAGAAAGGAAAGCAGCACTATGCAGAAAAAGAGCAAACTTTGTCCTGAAGGAGACAAGGGCAGGAAGGGCTACACTAAAAATCAAGAGGACTTTCTCAGTAGACATCCACTAAACTTAACACAGCAATGCCGAAGTGTGTTCTCAAACACTGCAGCTAGAGCGTTCAATGTGACAAATGTAAAAACTCTCCAGGGCACTTTCAAGTCACATCAGTTGGCTTGCTATGGATTAGAAAGCATCGCCGAGATTCACAAAACAGTGCCACCTGAGCGACTTTCCAGACGTTCCCCACATCGAACTTGCACTTGAACTCGAACTAAAGTGGTCAAACTGCTTACAAGCCATTGAGAAGGCCAGCTAGCCCCATAAAGGGTCGGAGTGGTCGTTGACCTCATGTTGTGGGACAGACTACTGGGAAAGACGGTTGGAGGAACTCACCCAGAGCTCTTCGTAGAGGTTGCTGTATCTGCCCACAGATCCAAAACGCACTTTGCAAGGTCGATGAGAATGGCAGCTTTGAAATATGAGGAAGTAACAGAGTACCGTCCACCAAACAAGCCATTAGCCAGATTTCATGAGTCAAGCACTCCAACCAGGAGCCGAGACTTTCTGGAGTGGTGGAAGTGGGATTCCATCTGTGCAGCGTGTGAGCCTAAATATGGTGGTTGCCGCTGTGGAAATTGCCAACCAGGTGGAAAAGCAATTACTCTTGCTGAAGAGAGGGAACTCTAAATAATAAGACTTATAGGCCGGGAGCCAGGTCCACTCCTCAGGATGTTTTTGCTACCTTTTTTTCACTATTATTTCCTATTATCTTATACCTTGGGCCATCACAAGTTGATGACCACCCCCAACTCGGCCCCGTTTGGTCTCAGGGCCAAAAAACACCCTTTTTGGGAAAAGCTTTTGGCGGAATGATGTAATTGTGAATATAAAGGTACTGCAGCTACATAAATGGCCATATAACCCTAAAATTTTGCATGGTGTATCCTGACACAAAGGGGAAACTAGCAGAAAAAGATTCTGGGCATTGCTGCCTTTTTTCTGTCAAATATCACCCTCAACATACCCCAAAAGACTAAAAAATGGCTGTCCGCCTGACAAATTGTCATCAAAAGTGATCATTTTCAAGCATTTTATTATATATATCGCTGCCTCAAATGTACATGAAAAACTTCCCAAGTTCATAAGCTTCAATTTAAGTCCAAGATGACCTTTCTATCTAGAGGATTATAGCTGGTATAACCAAAGTTCTCCACTGTACCTCAAATCGGAGAAAACAGTACTTTCAAGCATTACCATTCCTTTTGGGTTCCATAAGTCCACAAAGTCCTCGCAACACAATGAATAAAGATGACTCTAGTGTGTAGTCTGTTATCAAAAAAAACAACCTTCAATAGAGTAAATGTTAGTAACCTTCTGTACAGGTAAACATTCTTTACAGCCAAATGGCGAAACTAAAATACAGCTCAAACATAAAATAGAAAACATCTAGATCTTTTTGCTGCTTATCCATGCTGTACTTCGACGACTTGTCATGTTAGTGTGTTGTATTAGTGTAGAATATAAACTCTCAATCATCATTTTCCTCATCTTCATCTATATTTGTATGGATTTCATCAGTTTTTGGAGCCAAGCACTTCGATGTGTTCTACATACCTTCAAGGAGATTGTGAAACTGAGCGAGCTTCTTCTTCTTCGGACCTCTCCACACTGGTGCGGGTGACAGCACAGCAGCGCGAGCAGTCTTTTTTCTCTCTCTTTCTTTTCTTTTTGCTTTTGTTTTGACTTGAGCAAACAAAAGCTGTTCTCACAGCTGGTAAGGTGCGCTTGAGAGCACTCAAAGGCGACGTGGTAGAGAACTTTGCCCAGCAGAAACTGGCTGAAAAGCAGACTGAGACCATCAAGCACATCCTGCCGCGGCGGTCCGCTGCTGCCTCCACCCCATTGCCCGCAGCCCCTCAGTCTGCTCGTCGCCGGGGCGGCCTTCTGTGTCTGCCCTCGCTCCCGCGCCGCAGCAGCAGCCTCCACCTAAGCGGAGCCAAGGAGCCAGTCGCAGGCAGGCCCCCCCCACCCGTCCAGGCCCCTGCCAAGCAGGGCGGTAAAGCCAAGGACGGGCAACCCGGAGATGGATCGGGCCATCCACTCCACTACAGTGAGAGCAGCCGATGCCCATGTCTTGCGAGCAGAGATCGCAGTCCTACTAGGCCGATATGAGGTCAGGGCACTACAGTCCCTACTTTATTGTACCCAAGAAATGTGGTGGGTTCAAAATGCTCATGCAGAAACGCATTTTCGAATGCATCCGTCCCCAAGATTGGTTTGCAGCGATCGACCTGAAGGACGCGTACTTTCATGTCTTGATTCTTCCTCGACACAGGCCATTTCTGCGCTTTGCGTTCGTGGGTCGAGCATATCAGTACAAGGTCCTGCCCTTCGGCTGTCCCTGTCTCCCCATGTCTTCACAAATGTCACGGAGGGGACCCTTGTTCCCATGAGAGAACAGGGCGTGCACATCCTGAACTATTTCGACGACTAACTCATATTAGCACTAGGGCTGTCACTTTACGTTCGAAAATCGATTGCACAATCGATTGGACCAACCAACGCAAGTTTCGAAAACGAAAATAGGGAATCGATTTTAACGGTCTTTTCTCGGAGCGCGTCCAGCTCGTCACGATACGCTCGCAGCGAACGCGTGTCATACAGCAACTGCAGGCTCTGACAAACACGCATAACAGCAAATTATCCTTCTGCATAATGAGTCTCTTTTTACTACAAAACTGTGAATTCTGCCGGTATGCAGACAGTCTCATGCATTCAGATACAAATTCGGGCTACACGTCTACAATCGCCTACGTAGGCGAAATTTGTTTGACATTTCTAATCGTAAACACAGCCATGTTGAAGACTGAGGTAATGTTTTTCATTTATGCTATGGCAGTTCACTCTGCTTATTGTTTTTCGAGAATGTTGCACTCCTGTTTGTCATTGTGTACGAAACTTCACGCCAATAAATCATCAGAAATATTGCAGACTTGTGCGCGTCTCAAGCGCCCTCTTTACGTTCGTCCTAATGCCTGTTGGTTGTCCGTGGATTTGCCCATATTTTGTGTTTAAAATGGAAACGTCTTTAGACATGGAAAATCGATTTTACAATTGATTCAATGAACACTTATGTCTCAAAAATCGAACAGGATTTTTTCACAAAAGTGACAGCCCTAATTAGCACACTCTCGAGATCAGTTATGCGAACACAGGGACCTCGTACTCAGGCACCTCAGCCAGTTGCGTCTTCCGGCCAACTGGGAGAAGAGCAAACTCGCCCCCATGCAGAGGATCTCTTTTCTCGGTATGGAGTTGGATTCGGTCGCACAGACAGCACGCCTCACAGAGCAAATGCGCTCAGTCGGTGCTGAACTGCTTGAACACCTTCAAAGGTAGGACCCTGTGCAAAGTCAGGGAGGACGAGGAGCAGGTCTTTCTGGTGGCCCCCATTGGCCCACCCGGACCTGGTTCCCTGAAATCATGCTCCTCGTGACAGTCCCTCCCATTCCTCTGAGGAAGGATCTTCTGACTCAGAGACAGGGCACCCTATGGCACCCGCGTCCGGACTTCTGGAAACTCCATCTCTGGTTCTAGGTGACTTACCCCCAGAGGTACTTAACACCATCACTTCTGCACGGGCGCCGTCCACGAGACGTGTGCCTTGAAGTGGAACCTGTTTGTCAAGTGGTTTTCTTCTCACCGAGAGGACCCCCGAAGATGTTCAATAGGGTCCGTGCTTTCCTTCTTGCAGCAAGGGTTGGAGCGAAGGCTGTCTCTATCCACCCTCAAAGTACATGCTGCTGCTATTTCAGCTTATCACGACCACATAGATAGCAAATCAGTTGCCATCTATGTGCCATCTATGGAAAGCACGAACTGGTCGTCAGGTTCCTTAGGGGGGCGAGAAGGTTAAACCCTCCTCGTCCCCCCTCCATACCCTCTTGGGACCTTTCCCTGGTGCTTCAAGCTCTTCAGGATGCTCCCTTTGAGCCTTTGAAGTCAGCAGACTTAAAGCTTCTCTCTTTGAAGATTTTGCTGCTGATTGCACTGGCCTCTATCAAGAGGGTAGGGGGCCTGCAAGCATTTTCGGTCGACGAATCGTGCCTAGAGTTCAGGCCGAGTGACAACCATGTTGTACTGAGACCCCAGCCTGGCTATGTTCCCAAGGTTCCTACCACTCCCTTCAGAGATCAGATGTTAGGCTGGGTTCCATATGTGTATACTTCCACGGCTGCTCCTAATCGAAGCCCCGTGTCTTTCCCTTGGGCTAAGTTACCCAATATTCATATGCAGTACAACCTTCGGGCTAGTCCATATGTATTTTTCCACATAACTCCCTTGAAGAAAGTGGCTTCCGCAGCGTTCCCCTTCCATAGAATGGGCACGCTTTCCCAGTGTTATCCAATAATCTCACTGTATGGGTTATCATGGAACAACAGTGATGGATACGCTCTGTGTAAGCCCTTTCCTATCGTCCGTCCAGGCAAGAAGGGGTACAGGCTTACACCGGGCACTGGATGGGGTGCAGCAGCTGTGGCGCTTTGGTAGGGATTCCTATCAGTCGGTCAAGGCATACATCAAGAGTGACTGACCAATAAGGGAACGTCTTGGTTACATATGGTAACCCTCGTTCCCTGAGGGAGGGAATGGAGACGTACATCCCATCATCACATCTGCTGCTGCCCACGGGGGCGGCCAGCTTACCAGGCTTGGCTCCTCAGCAAAAAAGGAGCTCACCTCGCACCTGCTGCTCATTATATACCTGCGCTGCAAGGCTTAACAGTTGATGCAAATGACTGCATGCCAATGTGTATTGGCTCGTTTTAGTTTTACTCGAAGTAGATTGGCCTCTCTAGCGAGATTCCTATCAGTCGGTCACGACGTACGTCTCCGTTCCCTCCCTCAGGGAATGAGGGTTACCATATCAGGGTTACCGAGACGTTTCGCCATTTGGCTGTAAACAATGTTTACCTGTACAGAAGGTTACTAACGTTTACTCTATTGAAGGTTGGCTTTTTGATAACAGACAGCTCTCTACGCAATAATTGGTATTTATAAAAAGCAAACTTGATGGGAAAATGTGCGGTCCTTCACGCAAACTCTGACCCAGGCGTACGCACAAAAACGGGTGAAATGAGAAATGGTGACACCATCGGCAGATGGAAGAAACACGTGAAAGTGTGTGAAACTGTAGACCGTTGTGTAAAAGAAATGGCAATACTGCCTCTCATAAATAACATGAAGACTTCACAAAGCAAGTCTTACAATTAACAGCCTACACGAACACCCGTTTGATCGATCTGCAGTGTAAAACAAACAAAATCAAACGAAGATTACAACAGAAATGCAAATGAACACATATTTGCAAAAAGATATAAATATGTTGCAATAATATTAGCATGTTATGCAATTCATCCTCATAACACATCTGTAGCTTGTCAGATGCAATCAAATGGATGGTAATAAAATGCCATGATGCCATCACAATGCGTAATGACGCACAATGGCTGATCATGCGCTTCACGCTTGCGCGTGAGTGAAGTTACGTTTCTTGGTTTTCCTCTGTGTTTGCCATGATATCGCAATCGATGAATATTAACTTGTGGGCGTTTCATGGACTATTTATGGGCAACTATGGGCGTGACATGAATCCGCAAAAGCTGCGCTACATTTAGAATTGATTGTGATTTATTAAGGGAAAACTGCGTAGGATGTGCGTGCGCACGGTTTTATAAATCCGAATATTTCTGTGCGTACGCACGTCCTATCCGTACGCCACTTCTGACACAAATCCTACGCAAAGTTTTATAAATGAGGCCCCTGGACACTATTATTAAACAGCATTGCGACATCCAGTGAGAAGTGGTTCAATTCGACACACCTCTGTTACAAACCACAAATCACTCGATGATTTAACTAGTTTTAAATCAGATGAAACAGCCTCAACATTCCCAACACGACTGATGAGGTAAACAGCAGAAACATTGTGCCATAAACGAAGTTAGAAGACTTTAAATCTCTAATCATCACCTCATTTACCATGAATTGTACTGTAGTAATTTACTATGGTTTGGGCAGAAATGTAGAATATTTATACTGAATACTAACTTATAGTCATTTAGGCCTATATTGCAGTAGATTAATTAGGTTGGTAGAGGAATATACAATTCATTTTGTGTATAGTTTTTACCTGTGTTTAGGCATTTTGTTATACAGTGGTAGTGAGTGAGTAACCATGTATGGTTTTACCTGTGGTTATCAAGTCTCACTGTTAGAATATTTTCATTTAAGCCTATAATAATTATAAATAAAATAATTCTTACCAATAGCTATGATCTTATATAATTCATATTTTTGTACATAGCTGTAAATAAGTTATTTATTAAATACTCATAAATCTGCATACTGTTGGGTACCACATTTCCAAGTAAATACAATACTTTTTTATGTTTACTTTATCTTATTTATTGATACTGTTATGTTTCAATAAGTAATAAATAATGTTTCAATAAATAAGCTAAACCCACCGGCCCTCCTTAACATTTCGATTTAATAATCCGGCCCTCGAATGAAGCTAATTGAATAGCCCTGACCTAGGGGCATAACATTGCTCACTTTTCATGCAATTCATTTCATATAGTATAGCTCATAAGTCAAGTCTCAACTCTTGTTTAAGACATTGTTCATATGTAAAAAATATGCTTAATCCAATATGGAATGGTAATGCTTGAAAGTTCTGTTTTCTCCGATTTGAGGTACAGTGGAGAACTTTGGTTATACCAGCTATAATCCTCTAGATAGAAAGGTCATCTTGAACTTAAATTGAAGCTTATAAACTTGGGAAGTTTTTCATGTACATTTGAGGCAGTGATATATATAATAAAATGCTTGAAAATGATCACTTTTGATGACAATTTGTCAGGCGGACAGCCATTTTTTAGTCTTTTGGGGTATGTTGAGGATGATATTTGACAGAAAAAAGGCAGCAATGCCCAGAATCTTTTTCTGCTAGTTTCTCCTATGTGTCAGGATACACCATGCAAAATTTTAGGGTTATATGGCCATTTATGTAGCTGCAGTACCTTTATATTCACAATTACATCATTCCGCCAAAAGCTTTTCCCAAAAAGGGTGTTTTTTGGCCCCTGAGACCAAACGGGGCCGAGTTGGGGGTGGTCATTATCAACTTGTGATGGCCCAAGGTATAAGATAATAGGAAATAATAGTGAAAAAAAGGTAGCAAAAAACATCCTGAGGAGTGGACCTGGCTCCCGGCCTATTAGGGCTGTGCCGGTAAACTTGACAACCGCACCACCGCGATTGTAAAGCGCCACTGCGGTGGCTGAGTAGCACCGGCAGTGGTCTGCCAAAACAATTTTTTTGTATGTGAATACTGTTTTACATGAATATTACGACACGAGTGAAGCACAAAGCTTTGTTTACAAAAGAAATAATAGGTTAGCAATTAAATGTTACATCGCAGCCATGGAAAAGTTTGGATTCATGACGAATGAGAGAGTTGTGCGTGAGCCCATAAATTTAAGCTTTGTCGGCATTGAATTCTGGTTTGCGATCTGGTCACCCGATTATCAGTGAATTTAACAATATTCCATTAGTTATTCCATATAGAAAGCTTGAATTGTCTACTTTTAAACAAAATTCAAAACGAAAATAAACCGACTAGCATATGCTAATGAATTCCGTATGAAGTGTGCATTTCTCTCTATAGGCGCGTTCACTAGGAAGATGACGAGTCAGCATCGTCAACTTCATCTTTGGACTTCCCATTTCCGAAGGGGATTATAAACGTTTCTTCCTTGGTTCGCTTTTAATTAGGCCTATTATTTTCGTATTTTTTACGGTGGTAAAGTAGAAAAACTGTTGTAGGACAGATAGCCTACATTTTTACTTATACGTCAAATTCCTTTTAACACAGTTTGTGCTTGTTATTAGACATATGGTAATTGGTAAGGCGTGTCAAGTTTATTTGTAAAGCGCGTTTCACACGCGCAGGTGATTTTAGTTTTGCTTTCTCTGGCAGCGCAATATCAAACATAGCCTAAATGCCTTGCCCTTGTGGAAGATAAAATTTGATTTTTCATACCTTTTACAAGTAGAAAACATGAAGATATCAGAAAAGAGATCGATGGTCTCTTTCCTGCTCGTGTCCCACATCCCTTTCAAAGCGCAGAGCGGAAGGCTATATCACGCGTCTTTGTGTGGAAATATTAAACGAAAACTGTTGTTTTTTAAAATAGATTCAACTTTATTATATTATTTAAGTTACCAGTATTTACCGATATTTATTTCAATGCTTTACAGGCTTTAGTGTTGTTTCTTTGTTTTTTTATTTCAAAACAACCCCCCATCCACCGCACCACCGCCGGTAGTCGGTCCATTACCACCGCGATGGTAAAAAACTGCCACCGTCACAGCCCTAGTAAGACTGGGCCTCACTTACATCATGGAGGACAACCACAGCAAAGAGCTGCATTGGCATGCTAAATATCCTTAGTTGGAGGACCCAGCTTCCTTGCCAAACAGGAGTGCAGTTGAACTTGCAGCTACATTCTTGAGTATGGAGAAACAGCTAGCCAAAGAACCTGAGTGGAAGGCTGCCTATAGCGTGACATGCTTGAGGGGCTGCAGTAAAGTTATCCAAAAACACAATCACTAACTAGAGTGGGCCTGTGTGGTACGCAAGCTATCTTATTGCTCCTAACCCTCACTCAGTCACAACGCCAGTGAGACTTGTTTGGAACTGCAGCCAAAGATTCAGAGGTGTCAGCGTAAATGATTTGTTAGTGAAAGGCCCAGACTTTCTTAATCAGATACAAGTTGTCCTGCAGAGATTCAGGAGTGGAGTGTACACCGCATTAGGAGATATCAAGATGATGTACAATTCCGTCTAGTTGGAAGACCATTAAATGCATATGCACAGGCTCCTTTGGCGAAACTTTATCAACATTGGAGACAAATCAGCAGGCTGCATCACACAGCTGGCAATGCGTGAAACTGCCAATTTACCATCCTTTGCTCACCTTGAGGGTGCTCCATCAAGACAGCTATGTTGACGACATTCTCACATCCCACAATGACCTTCACCACCTGAAGTCCATTGTGGCAAATGTGGAGCTGATCTTAAAAGCAGGAGGATTTCTTCTCAAGCCATGGGTTTTCTCAGATCAAAGTGGGAGGGGTGAGTCAGAGGATGAGCCCTTTGGAACCAAAGAAAAGATCAGGATTCTACCAAAACAAATACGGGATGATGACAACAAAGCACTTGGCCTAGGCTATGACGTGAAAGAAGACAAGCTCTGTGTGATGACAATCAATCAATTTCTCAAACGAAATGAGACTTGGTCAGAAGACTTTCGCAAGAGCAAGTAAGGGCTCAAACACCAAATCCACTGACACAAAGGGAGTTGAGTCAGGTGTCGGATGTGTATGATCCAGTAGGCCTAGTGACTCCAACCAAACAGAAGGGAACAATTCTAGTCCGCAGAGCTTTCCAAGAGGCAAAGGGTGGTTCCAGTCAGTGAAACTTGGGACACCACCCTCTTGGATGGTCTCAGAGAAGATGTAATCAAGCTCTTTGTGGAGTGGGTCCAGCTTGGCCAGATTAAATTCATTAGAACTATAACTCCTCCAAATTCCAATGATGAACACTGAGCAATAACCTTTTCAGATGGAAGCGAAAATGCTTATGGTGTGATAATATATAGGGCTGGGACAATAAATCGATTCATCGCGATTTGTGGATCGATTCCAATTTTTTCCGAATGCATCGCGATTCTCTCTCGAACCGATTCTGAGCTTAGTTTTCAACAGCAGATGGCGCTCTAGGCTAGTTTTTAACGGCACGCTCAAATGCTCACGAAGAAGAGCGCTCGTGCGTTCGGTTGAGTCTGAGAATATACTTGCACCTCAGAATGCTTTTATGACGTGAGATTAATCTATACAGCCTACTGCAAACACCCTTGTAATTCGCTTCAACCTTTTTGAACTTTATGAATGATTATTTTATAGAAGGTTCAAGTGGTGTGTGTGTAAGGAACTGGAAGCCAGCAGATTACGGCTGTTTCCAAAGCACGCAGTGCCATCTGCGGTTAAAAAATAAGCTCAGAATCGATTCAAGAGAGAATCGCAATGCATTCGGAAAAAATTGGAATCGATCCAGAATCATTTCTCGATTCACAATGCATCAATTTATTGTCCCAGCCCTAATAATATACCTCAGATGGAACTCTGATCAGGGCTTGTGATCAATCACCAGGCTTGTGGAGTCCAAAGCCAAACATTAGACCACAAAGGAGACGCTGTCAAGAATGGTGGTGGATACTGGGCCCAAAAAAAACATAGCTGATGTGATCACCGGGGGGCTAATCCTCAATACCTTGATGAAAATTCAGAGTTTCTGATCTTACCAATAGATGAATTGCCGATCAAGTCTTCTAGATCTTGCAGCTATCATCAAGAAAGCTTCAAAAGAAGGCATTCGCAGCATTGCTTAAGAGGTCCAAAGAAAAACAGCAGGAACCGACTGAAGAATCAAGGCAAAATGGGGATCTCAACCAAGTTCAAGTAGAAACCAGGAGACCTCCTGCAGGGTCAGCTGTCCAAAACCTGTGTGACATGGAACGGTTCAGTGATATAACTAGACTAGTTAAAGTGCCCCTATTATGCTATTTTAAAGTTTCCTAATGTTGTTTTGGAGTCTCCTACAACAGGTTTACATGCATCAAAGGTCAAAAAACGGTTTAATTTCCTCATAATATACATTTGGACATCACCACATATTTCAATGATTCTCAAACGACTTGTCAAATGAATCAATCTCTCTAAATCCCTCCTTTCCTCGAGCTACTCTGCTCTGATTGGCCAGACAGCTCAGTCTGTTGTGATTGGTTTACAGCGTACGCGTCGAAAACAAAAACACCATAAGACCATTTGCCATAAGAGCGTCAGCTGTCCTGAGGCTTCCTACACCGTAAACTAAAGACAGTAACGAACAATGACGTCGATTTTACCACATCAATGCAAGCACGAGTCCAATGATGAAACACTGGAAGAATTAGTTATTCAACCCGAACCACCATCACAAGGACGACTCGAGCAGGACGTTTCTCAGTGATACACTACTCAGTCTGAGGTAGATTATGAGATGTTGCAACTGTAATTCCTCACCATCAGCATTAACAAGTGCATGTCCATCAACAAACCGATTATTTTACTTGTACAAATTTATTTACAGAGTAATATATTGCGGTGAACATGTGGAAACTATCAATAACTGATGTAACAAACGTTGGTAAAACAAATCTTGCTCCATGCTTAATCTTTCATCAAAGTAGTGAGAACGACAGACAATCTGCATTAATAGACACAGTTATAGGTAATAGTGGCCCACAAACTGATAAGCAGAAGTATTTAAGTAAGACAGTGATAACGCGAGTTAGCAAGTTAGCAGGAGACCTAAACAATATAAAACTCAAAACTAAGTATTTTGAACACCATCTTTCAAAAGCAAGCAGTTTGTGAATCCTGCATTGAACTCTGAGATTTGAGAAGCAGTCGTCAGTGAAATAAAGGGAACAGAGCAAAAGTTTAGGATTATACCGCTGTGATATCATGGTAAAGATGAATTTTAACCACTGATTCTTCACATGCTCGTCCTTGGGCAGTGAAAGAAAAACTGGCTTTACCTCGACATGATGCTATATTCAGTATCCACAGGAATCAGCTGCCAGTTTGAGGTTAGAGTTTTCCCTGGTGTCTGCGCACACAATAAGTGGGCGGAAAATATGCTAATGTTCCGTCTTGACGTCACAACGAAACGGCTTATGACTCGTTTGAAAAACAATTCATTTCATTGACTCAGAGTCGACTCTTACTTTTGAAAGACAATAACTTTATATACGGTGTTAAGGATTACAAATTTAAGAATCTATTTCAGATATGCTTCCTTACATAACATCACGGTGAAGAATACTGATTTTAGCATTTGAGGTTTTAATTTAGATTCCAATATAAACTGAGAAAGTTTAGCAGCGGTTATGATGATTATATCAAGAGATTCCTGCCAGTCCTGTTCTCTAAATGAGTCAATTGCTGAGACTCTCACCCTCACCCCTTGTCTTTATGCATTTCCTGACCATTAAGCTCAATGTACAGCTGTGCTTTTGTCTCTATAATCATGTGAAGGTATGGGTGATACTGTCAGGCTGATTGGATCATTTGAATGATAGTGTTATGCTGATTGGGTCTGTTTCTGTTGAGCAAGCCAGAAAACCTGCCTAACTGGTTTACACTTGATAGAATCAAATCATCCCTATGCTTTGTTTTGATTTGTCTCCACCTCCAAAAGTCCCTCCTCCTAAAATGCCTATAAGATACCATGTAAAGTTACTTTTAGATTAGATTGTTGGATGACTGCAGCAACGCTCAGCAAAGTCCTCAATAAAGAATAACTTCTGCTTGAAGGATATCCCAACATCTCCTGGTCTTGCTTCGATGAAGGAATAAAGTTGCACTTTCAGATTTAAAACTTTGCAGGATGTTTTCATCCACTTAGAGCTATGTTACACACTACATGAAAGGTCATTTTCAAAATTCCATATTAGGGGCCATTTAAGACAGTAGCATGGTTCTGAAGAGCAGTAAAAAAAAGTTCCTTTTAGGCAGAAATCAGACCCTAAACAACCCAAAGTGGGAGGCAGTCTCTTCAGCAGGAACCATCTCGGTGAGAGAAAGAAATGATGCCCTGCGAGACATTTTCCTTGCTACGAAAGAAGGTATGACCTTCCCGAACACCACCAGAGACAGGCTGGTAGTCTATAAGGATCCAGACTCTGGGCTTTTGGTTTGTGGTGGAAGTGTGCAGGTCTTTAAAGAAGATGTCACAGCGAAAGCCACGGAGGATTGGCTGAAACTCTGCTTAGGATGAGGAGGAAAGCTTGGGTCATCAGGGGTAGAAGAATAGCTCAAAAGGTTGTTGACAGCTGTGTTCAGTGTAGGAAGACCAAAGCAAAGAAATGTCAATGAGTGGTGGGTAATTTACCACAATTCTAAAGCTTGGGTTGCTGAATATTCGATCGCTTACTTCAAAAGCACTCATTGTTAATGATATGATTTCAGATAATAACCTAGATGTGTTGTGTTTGACAGAAACCTGGCTAAAACCAAACGATTACATTACTTTAAATGAGTCCACCCCGCAAGATTACTGTTATAAACATGAGCCTCGTCTGAAACGCAAAGGGGGTGGTGTTGCTGTCATTTATAGAAATATTTTCAAAACCACTAAGAAATCAAGTTTTAAATATAATTCTTTTGAAGTGTTAGTGCTTAATGTAAAAATATATAGTATAAATGATAAATCACGTTTGAGATTTGTGCTGGCTACTGTATACAGGCCACTAGGGCACCATAAAGATTTTATCAAAGAATTTGCGGACTTTCTATCAAAATTAATATTGACTTCAGATAAAGTACTAATTGTTGGTGATTTTAATATACACATCGATAATGAAAAAGAAGCATTGGGTTTGGCATTTAAAGACATTGTAAACTCAATTGGAGTTAGACAACACGTGTCAGGACCTACTCATCGTCGTAATCATACTCTAGATCTAATATTATCACATGGAATAGATGTTGATGCCGTTGAAATTCTGCAGCAGAGCGATGACATCTCAGATCATTATCTAGTCTCGTGTAAATTAAATTTAGTCAAGGCTGCAAAGCCGACTCTGTGTTTCAAATATGTTAGACCTATCACTTCTGCCACTAAAGATTGCTTTATCAATAATCTTCCTGATCAGTTTCATCATCTCAGCATCCCAGATAACTTAGAAGAACCTGATATTGCAACAGAAACTTCTAACTCTCTCTTTTCCAGAACTTTAGACACAGTTGCTCCGTTGCGCTTAAAGAAGATTAAAGAAAATAGTCCAACGCCGTGGTACAATGAGCACACTCGGGCCCTTAAGAGAGCAGCCAGAAAAATGGAACGCAACTGGAAGAAAACTGGCTCGATTACTTACAGAGAGGCTTTAAAAGCTGCTAGATCTGCTTATTTTTCAACCCTAATAGAAGAAAATAAACATAATCCTAGGTATTTATTTGAAACGGTGGCTAAACTAACAAAAAAGAAAGCTTCAAGCACCGAAGTTTCCAAGCAACACAGCAGTAATGACTTTATGAACTTCTTCACTTATAAGATTGATAATATCAGGGACAAAATTATAACTATGCAACTGTCTACTACAGTATCGCATCAGGCAGTGCATTGGTGTCTCCCTGAGGAAAAATTTGATTCATTCATTGCTATAGGAGAGGAAGAATTTACTAAACTCGTTAAATCATCTAAATCTACAACATGTATGTTAGACCCTATACCGGCTAAGCTACTGAAAGAGATGCTCCCAGAGGTCATAGATCCTCTAAATATCATTAATTCGTCTTTGTCTCTAGGATACGTACCAAAAAACTTTAAGTTGGCTATGATTAAACCGCTTGTTAAAAAAACGCAACTTGATCCTACAGAATTAGTCAATTCCAGGCCGATCTCGAATCTACCTTTTCTGTCAAAGATATTAGAAAAGGCAGTATCTTCACAACTGTTCCTTTCTTGAAAGAAATGATATCTGCGAGGATTTCCAGTCCGGATTTAGACCGTACCATAGTACCGAGACTGCCCTCATTAGAGTCACAAATGATTTCTTATCATCCGATCGTGGTTGTATCTCTCTATTAGTGTTAGTCGATCTTAGTGCTGCATTTGACACCATTGACCACAACATTCTTTTAAATAGTCTAGAAAACTATGTTGGTATTAGTGGAATTGCATTAGCATGGTTTAAATCATACTTATCTGACCGTTATCAGTTTGTAGCAGTAAATGAAGAGATGTCTCATCGATCACAAGTTCAGTATGGCGTACCACAAGGCTCAGTACTAGGACCGTTGCTGTTCACTCTTTACATGCTACCATTAGGAGATATCATTAGGAAACAAATACCACCAAAACTTTGGAACAATCTTCCTAACATTGTCCGGGAAGCAGACACACTCTGTCAGTTCAAAGCTAGATTAAAGACACATCTCTTTGACCTAGCATTCACATAATACATTATAGACTTCTATAATTCAATGTTAGGCTGCATAGATTAGGTCAGATGGAACCGGGAACACTTCCCATAAATCCTGATGTACTCGTTACATCATGAGAAGAATGGCATCTACGCTAATTTTAGTGTCTTTGTTTATCCCAAGGTTTTCCCGGATCCAGGCCGTATCCAGATCTGATGAAGGACCTTCGCCTGGACCCGATGACAACGCAGTGCTGAAGTGCCAACTAGTCTCTCCCTATGGAGGATCCCTTTACCACTCTACAGATAAAGAGTCGTTGGGAAAACTAAAATAAAATAAAATAAAATTCTGTATCAAAATTATAAGGAAACACCAGTACTTTGTTTAGGCTTGGTTTGTAAGGAATTCCAAACCTGCGCACATATATTCAAACTCACATAACTATAGAACCAATTCTTAATGCGCATGTGAACGCCATCAACGTTTATCACAGGTTTGCGTTTAAAGTTTGTGTTGAGAGCAGGGTGGGAATTATGTAATTTTAGGGGCAAGGCCATTTGGCCTCCACCTTTTCTTTTTTTTTAGGGGCACCAAGGCCATATGACAGGGCACAAAGGCCATTGAGTACAATTCGATGGTTTTCCCATTCAGATTGATACCATAACATCCTAATTTGGAATAAGACATGGATTATGACTTTTTTAATAAAAAAAACATTTTTTAATGAGAGAGAGAGAGAGAGAGCGCCATTACATCCAGAAGGTATACACCCTCACACAACAATAGAAACAACATAAATGCCAATAAAAGCATTCAGAAACACCACAAATGCCAATAAAAGCATTCAGAAACAACACAAATGCCAATAAAAGCATTCAAAATATTCATTCAGTCCTCTATATCATGCGACTGTGAGAGAGAGAACCATTTCATCCAGAAGGTAGGCTATACACCCTCACAATCATTATCGCTCAGCGCTCAACGCAGTTTGCTTCGCGCTCCACTCAAATCGCCCCCCGCTCGCTCCAAAAAAGGAAAAAAATCTACATGTATATCACTTGTAGCGGTCCCCAAGCTTTTTTGCGCCACAGATCGGTTTAATATCAGACAATATTTTCACGGACCGGCCTTCAAGGTGTGGCGGATAAATACAACAAAATAAAATGATATGAACGGCATAAAAACTGGGGTATTTTTTTTAGCCTATAATAATAAACGTGAATCCAATGTGTAGGCCTACTAGCAACTTTATTAGCAGCGTCCTCTAACATCGCGCCTAAAAACAACTGAGAAAGTCTGAACACAAACAAAATGCTCCCAAAAGAAAAAAATCTCTGTTTTAGGTGCTGGTGCGATGTAAGGGTGGCACTGCTGCCAATAAAGCACCTAAAAGCTGTCACAATGAACCGGCAAAATTAATGATTATGAATATGTAAAATATAGCAGGAGACATTTTAATTGTTTACTAATAAACCAGTTTTTTTATTTTTTATGTCTGTGTCGGCTGGAAAGATGCTGACTCGCGATCTTCGCAGTAGTGAACGCGCCAGAGAGAAATGCACATTTCATACGGATTACATAAGATTACATAACAATCTCCAGTTTCGCCGGCGCCTTCGTGTCGTGATTATCTATTTTCTAATATATTCACTTCTAATTTATTAAATCCAGACAATTGGTTGATGAAACATTGATTAAAATTAAGATACAATTAATACAAAACGAAATTAAATTTAAAGACAGGCTTTGTGCTTTCTGCTTGAGGTCTCTGTGAAAGTTTTATAAAGCAGTCTTTTAGTGCCGCTTTCAGAGCGCTCACGTCCGTAACGGAGAACTGTCCAGTCTGTAACATTGTTTTTTTTTTTTGTGTGTGAAATAAATTTCTAAATAAATGCGACTTATAGTCCAGTGCGACTTAGGCTAGGCATATGTGTTTTTTTCTTCTTCATGGCGCATTTTTTGACTGTTGCGATTCATACTCCGGAGCGACTTATTAATAGTAGGCTACACCTGTATGACTTCTCATTTTCCTTTTTGAAGTACTTTTTGAACTCCATTATTGAGCTGAGTTTTGACTGAAAGTAGTCTACTGTTGATGACTGTGCAAGACAGATGGATTCAGGGTCAGGCTTGACTGAGCATGCTTCAGACTCGTGGTGTGAGCGGAGCGAAACTGGAGCGGGAAATAGGGCGACGCTCCGTCCTTTTGAAATTGCCGCTCTGCGCTCTGTCCAAGATCCGCCCGCTCGCGCTCCCCGCTCGCTCCCGCTCCACTCCGCTCACATGCTCTGCTTTATACACGGAACTTGGACAGGGCCAGGGCACACAGGCCACTGTGGCCGTACGATGATTTTTTTTTCACGGGGCATGAAGGCCAAAGTGTAGGGCAACGGCGGCCATGGCCGCGTGGCCACGGTATAATTCCCACCCTGGTTGAGAGAATGGTGTCGTCTTAGCGGCCCCTAATTTAATAACAAATGATCGTTGCGACGGAAGCGAATCAGTCAAAACTAACTTTAGCTGGAAAATAACTTTATTAAAGAACCGCTATAAAGCCAAAACAATCTTACCTTAAATTATACGTCTATCTCTGTAAAGCTGCTTTGAAACAATCTACATTGTTAAAAGCGCTATATAAATGAAGATGACTTGACTTGACTGCCATCCGAAAGATCGCAGCCTGTTGCACCCTTTGAGTTTACAACAGTAGATATCTTTGGGCCCTACCTTGTGAAAGATGATGTTAAGAAAAGAGCATAGATGAAGGTCTGGGGTGTTGTCTTTGGCTGCATGTCAAGTACAGCAATCCACACAGAGCTGGCTAACAACCAATCAACTGAAGGTTTCTTGATGGCCTTCCAAAGATTCACTGCAGTTAGGGGCTATCCAAAGAAGATCTATTCAGATCCATCGCTGCTGCTTCAGCCATTATATGGTAGAAATATCCAAATAAAAATGTGTTCAACAAGCTGACAGAAGTTTCTAACTTTGTTGGAAAGTTAAAATGTAACTGAAGGTTTATTGTTGTCATTGTAAATATTCACTTTCACATATGACCACAGAGGAGAATCCAAGAGGGTCATATTCAGCAGACAAACTGACACACTATTTTTTTGTATTTATTTCAACAAATGACAACCAAAATCAAATCCATAGAAGAAAGGCAGCAGGATATTTAAAAAAAAACAGACGATCTCAACATGGCATGATGGCAGATTAAGTAGAGACTGGGACTCATTTGCATAAAAAGTATGGTAACGGTGTATCCCTAATTAACCCTCTGAGGTCGACAAACGCGCCGACGCGTTTTGCCGGATTTTCTCCACATTGTAGCACTATAAACTTAAATTACTCCATCATTTATGGTCATACAGAAAAAAGAAATATAAAAAAAGAATCTGTGATATTTCTCCTTTTGTATGTGTCCACTTACAATCAAATCAAAACATTGTGCTTTTGTAAAATAAAGAAAATAAACAGGGTGTGCTTTCTGCCTCTCCGTCGCGGTGAACTTTTTTTTCTTGAGCACGTCTATAAACTGAAACAAAACTCAGCGAATACTTGTCACACATTTATGAGCCATATACCTTTATAAACATTTAAGTGTGTACTTTTAAATGATCGGATTCAAAACGAAAACAAATATTCTCTGTTTAAGTAATTTGTATAAAACCAACAAGATGTCCAGCTTCTCAAACGCTTGCTCATTACAGTTAATTTGGCCACGCCTACTCGCGCAAAAGATATTCACATGCAAATCTCCACATGGAACGCGAACGCGCTCGTTACCTCAACAACAAAACACTTCACTTCACTTTTCGTCGAGTTTGAAAGACGTGCCTGAGCTTACATTGGATTTAGGCTACCTCAGAAGAAGAAGAACGCGATTTGAAGACAAGAAAGATAAGGTAAGAAATTCTTACATAGCCTAGTTTGTTATTGTTGCATAAATGTCACGTTGCAGCTGAACTGTTGCTAGATATATGGGGAATATTATAATATTTAGACCCGTGTTTACTGTGTTTGTGGATATCTGCTCAAACATAGATATGTTTATGGTAACCATAATGTTTTATATTTGAGAGTGATCGCGTTTGAATGTATCATATTTTGCAAGCGATCGCGTTTGAATGTATCATATTTTGCAAGCGATCGCGTTTGAATGTATCATATTTTGCAAGCGATCGCGTTTGAATGTATCATATTTTGCAAGCGATCGCGTTTGAATGTATCATATTTTGGATGAAAGCAAAACGCACCAAACGGCTTCATGTTTTTATTATTATCTCATTTCATATCATCATAACGGATGGAAACATTTGAAGTAACATGATAATCAATATATTTTTCTCTAGCTTAGTTGTTACTGAAATCTTTTGGAAGATTTATAGGCTGCTATAGGTTATTTATTGTTATTATTATTTTATCCGCACTGCGCATATACCTTATGCCTACAAGGCACAACAAACCTGGTGTTCATTATATTATATATCGTTGGAAACGTGTGTGTGTGTGTGTGTGTGTGTATTCTGTGAATTTTAAAAAGGAATTTTAAAAAGCAATTTTAACCAGAAAAATCTAATATTTATTTCCAAAATCGTGCAGGCCTTTCTCTTGATATCAGTATGTTCACTTTTTTTTTTTTCAGGTCCCAGATGCCACTGAGGACTTCAACATTCACATGAGTCTCAGTACGTGAACATGGTAAAGTGAAAATCTTGGAAATGAAAGGTATGTACAATGTTTTTAGGAATGGCACAAAGGTCTCTGTCTTTGAAGTGCTTTTTTGGCATTTGTTGTGTATCTTTGGATTATGTTGTGTTGTAAATAAATCCAAACAATTTAAAAGCCATTCTTTTTAAATCTCCTCATTTACAGTATTGTGCAAGGTTGCTCAGAATGATAGGGGCCTGATAGCTCCTAATAGGGCCGTTAGGGGAGGTTCTTTGTCTTTCTCAGGTGAGAAAAGCTTACATATTAATGAGCTCTCGCATAAGGCTTTTTCACACAAAACACGTCGTAAAATTTTTAAATCAATATATTGTCTTATCTGAATGAGCTGTCAGGGTGATTTTCACATAGTTTTGCAGCAAATATTCTAGGCTACGTCATACAATTTTCAAAAGTCTTGTGAAGAAATAATCAGTATGGGTTTCATGGCCTTATTTCAGTGAGAATTTTTTTTTGTATTTTCAAAAACCACGCATAAATGTCATTATCTCAAAACTACAAACTTTTACATACATGCTGCTGATATATTATTGTAGCAGAGTTTGTGCTGAATACAGTGTAATTAGACTTTAGCCATGAAAATGTCACAAGTAACAGAAATAACCAGAAATGTCAGAGCATGTCAGAACACCTCCAGGGCCCAGAAAACAGCTCAGACCTCAGAGGGTTAAAAGGTATTATTACAAATCTTCAGAAGTTGAGCCTCTAAATTGATCCTGTTTAAAGCATCACTGCTAAAAACATTAAAGCTAAAAAGACAGAAGGAAAAAATCTATACAAACTCAAAATCAAACTCTTCAACTAATAAACTAGTTGGATTTTGGACTAGTTGACCATCCTGCTGTTTTACATGTTGGTCAGATAATCTCATTCTAAGTGGGTGGCACTGTGGGCGGCACTGTGGGCAATGTGAATCAGACTTTTAATAATCAAAAGTCTGGCAAGGCAAGGCAAGACTACTTCTTGTGTGTATGAATGTCTGCATGCGTTACCTGTTGCACTGCTTTTTCGAAACTTAACAGCAGCAAGACTGATCATGTTCATGCCGTAGAGGTTGTAATCGATAAAGAGCTGCAGCAGGAAGGGAATATGAGCTTCATGGGGCTGAAAACTCTTATTCATTACAGCTCCACCCTGCAGGAGTTCACTCACCCTACAAAGAGAAAACATGCATTCAATCAGTAACACCAAACACATGACATACCCACCAAACACACACACACACTGGCTTTCCATGTTCTTTTCCATGTTTCCATGTTCTTTGTAACCCTAAACCTACCCATCACAGAATTTCTTTTTTTCACATTTAAGTTTTCCTTATGGGGACCAAAAAATGTCCCCAATAAGGTCCAGGATTTTGGATCTTGCCATCTTTGTGGGGACATTTTGTCCCCATAACGTAGGGTTTACCAGGACAAACACTCCTAAATTCTAGAACACAACACATCACAAAAGGTTACTTTGGTACCGAATTTTCAGTAGTAGACGCCAATACAAGAAAAATTTCATGAATCTCATGCAAATCTATTTCAGTACAGCACATAAACAGCACCCCAAAATCATTGATATTTAATTTTTAAACAATATTAATTACATGAAAACAATGCCATTTGACAAAGCTTTTCTCATTTAAAGGGGTCATATAATGGTACATGCACTTTTACAAGTTGATTGTACTGAAATGTGTGTTGGCAGTGCCTGTACACAACCATCATAAAATTATAAAAATCCATCCAGTGTTTTTTTTAAAATCTCCTTATGTTTTCCCCTCTCTCAAATCAAGCCGTTCGATTTTGTGACGTCACAAAATCGACGCCCCTCCCACGATTGTTGAGTGACAGCAGCGTTTCAACACAGACCCGCCCCCGCTCGTGAGCGAGCTGTCTGTCATCACAGTCCGCGCAACAGCAATGCTTTCATGTTTGCACGAATCATTTCACCAGACTGCTTTATAAACGAGAACATTGAAAAAGGTATTAGCTCCTGTCTGAGTATGTGTTGTTTATGTGCCTAATGACTGTCATTAGCCTGGATGCCAGCCGAACTTAGCCCCGCCCACAAAATTTTTAAGTCGGGAAGTTCAGTCTGGACTCGATCTATTCTCGAGCTATTATGCCCGAACAAAAATTGTTCAGACCAATCAAATTGTCAGGGCAGGCTTTATACGATGATGGACAGATGAGCAACGTAACGTAATCATCCACGTCACCAACGAGCGCTTGGGTTGAATTCGTTTACAACAAAGATGACTGCCGCTGGAGAATTGTTATTTCACGAGTTCACACTTACAAATAAGTCAGATAGAATAAATGCATATTTGGCGTGCTGTCCGAGGAGAGGCTCAGGGCTCAATATTCGGCCCGAACCCAAAGTACTCCCCCCGAATTCCTGGCTGTGGAAGAACAAGCCGAGAGTGAGTGGAGGGATGCTGAAAACTGTCAAGGAATGTTAGGTGAGTTGACATAGTGAATAAATATATGCTTCCTCTCATGCTGATAGGGTAGACCGTAGACGGTCATTGTTTGATAAGTTGATTGGATTGATTATTTGAACGTGCTCCTCTCCAACTTTGTTTATAAAACATTATGTGTAGATTCCGCCATCACATCTGTTATAGAAGATATCGACAGCGCATTCATTTTAAAAGAGGAACAGAGAACCACGATCAAGGCATTTGTCGATCGGAAACATGAATGAAAAACATACGTCACTTACTCCGTTGCTCTGATTGGTTGTAGGTCTATCCAATTGAGTGCAGAGGCATTTTCTTTCCTGGTTCGGTTGAAACACGCCCCATAATCAAAGCTCAATGGAGCAGTATCAGACTCACATTCTGACTAGAATCTGAGTATGACGACGTCAGGCTAGACTGTCATAGTCTCACAGACTGGTTATTTTTTTAAACAGATCAGTAAAATGTTAGTGCTTCAGCCCTGACAGTTGTACCTAACACTGCATAGATAATGTTACGCATCACTGACAAGCCTACATTTACCGGAAAAAAGTTTTTCATGACCATTAGCTATAACATCAATCTGTCAATGAACTAACGTATACATCAGTAAACATGTAGCGTTCGTATCTCACTATTCTACCCTGCCAGTACATACAAAGATAGATCAAAGTGACATTACGTTAACCAACCTTTCAGAAACGTCCTGTTTTCCAATGCCGGTTCAAATTGATATGGTTGCACAGTGTCCTCAGAGACTCCCGCTGCCATTCTTCAAAATATAATGTTACCCTCAACTGTTGTCAAGGCAACACTCCACATGTGTTGTTGTGGCAAAACGCCCACAGAACAGAGGGGTGGGGTGAGCAAATCATTTAAAGACACATGCACTTAAACGGCGTGCTGAAAACGGAGCTGTTTTTGACCAGGTAAAATGAGTTTTCTTACAATAGTAATGAGAATTTTTAATTAAAGTATATTACAAACTTTTAATTTAGACCCTAAAGAATCATATTAGCTTGTACAAAAATGGCATTATATGACCCCTTTTTAAAGGTGCAGTATTTGAGACTGACAGCTAGCGGTTGAAATGGGTACTGCAGTCCAAATTCTAAATATTGGGAGACTTGCTCAAACTTAACACTCACGCTGGTTGCCAGATTAAGGACACGTTACAGGAACGAGCGCAACTGACAATGGAATGCGAGCATACTTACACAATAAGTTAATGAGTTGATTTATTGATTTATTAGTTGATATGAGTTTTAATATGCTCCTGTTCATAGAGATTTTTAGCAGGGTGCGGAGGCTTTTTAGGTTGGGTAGAATCTGCGATCTCTGACCCAGTTTGTTCGCTGGCTTCCATGGCTGCAATATGCTGTGTTTTGTGCCAACTGGCAACCTGTGGTGTCGAAATACTATTGGGTAAATTGGCAACATGCGATATCGGATATAACCAACTATTTTTAAACATACTATTTTTATAATTTCCTAGGTCAAGAAAGAGTCAAAGTAGAAGTGGTACAGTCAAAATGCTGCATCTGTAACTGCATGAGAGGAAATATGCTGACATGTTAGAATACTTTTTAATTTTTTTTATGCTTTATTTAACATCACAACCAACATCATAAATGTAACAGCACGAGTCAGATACACGAATGAATATGTTTTCACTACCGGGCGGGAAATAACCCGATTTATTAATAAAGTCTTGTAAACATGGTTTACTTGTGTTGCCTGGTTATTGGTTTTCATGTAAACCGGGACAACTGGTTATTTCAATAAGCTGATTTTTGGAAGTTAACAGCGTGCATATAAACATGCTCATTGCAGAAATGAAAGGTGCCGATGACGTAACACAAAATAACCCCCGGTAGAAAAAAATATGTGGCCCATTCAAGTATTTGTCGGACCTTAAACCTGTTGCTACTACAACTATGAAACTAAAAGCGAGCAAATTCAAATGGCAGAGCATTGAATAATATTACTACATAAAACAAAAAGGAAAATTGCCTAGGCCAACATGTATTTGAAATTTTGACTCATCTTGGATACATAATTTCAGTAGATTTACTAAAAATACACACAAATTAGCAGGATACCACCACCACCATAAGTAATTTATTGTATCTGCTTTACTGCAAAACACATGATTATTGCGACAGCTTCACTAACACTAACACGTTGTGACCCTTTTGATGCACAATTCAGTGAAGTCAACTAACTACGACCAATTATCTAGCCCTCTAAAACATGGAAAAAATATTTCATCATACCTTTAGCCTACTCAGTAGAGCTACTTCATGGTGCGGGAAGTTAATAGGTTAATATGTCAAATGTGCTGGTCAAAATGTGACTGCGAAACAGAATGTCCTTAGTCTTGCGTAGCTAGACCTTCATACTGCTCACAGCAAGAAATAGTAAATCTGTTGCAGTCCATGAGGATGAGATGAAGCTGATGGACCAGTTTCCAGGTTGACTGTTAAAGAATGCAACACACAAATCTCCTGGAAATCCTGTAGAATTCCTGAAGTGTTTCCAATTTTGTATGCCATAGGCATCAGACGTTCAGCCAATACGTGACTTCTGAGGCTGAGACTAGACTGTTCTCAACTAAAATGTTGCTATAGTAGCCTAATATTAATGCTAGAAAGCTTATGCACTTCACAATTGTGATTTTAAAAAAAATAGTCTATACTATTTCATCATTAAAATGAATTTTCACATTCATTTTATCAATTAGTGAGGCTTCTCTTGAAGCAAGGTCAGACATTCTCAGGGGGTCGGGGGAAAATGCCCAAATTAATAAAATGCACCCAAAATTTAAAATACGGTGGCAAAAAAATATCAAACAAGCAACAGCAAAAGTTACAAAACAAGACAAGACAAGCAAACAGTCTAATAAAATAAGATCAAATAAACAAAAATGGCCATAGTTATTTTTATTAAAAAAAAAAATAATTTACAACAAGCCACAGCAAAAGAGATGCACATGTCTCCAAGGCGAGCAACACACAGTGGGGTTACTAAACAAATCCAGGGTTTTGAACGAATCGGTTCAGTAATTCAGTGACCCAGTCACTTGTTTTGCTCCAGAATGAATCAGCCGTTTTGAACAAAACAGTTGAATGAATGCTTCTATGACTCACTCATTATTGGCTATTAATTTCATAATTAAAAGTATTATGCAGTTGTCCTTAATGGGAAAGTTAATTTCTGTCACTTCCCTGTAGGTGAGATTTCATAGAAATTATACTCATAGAAAGATAATTTTGTAAAATCCAAATACGTTCTAGAGATTTTTATTAAACAATGTCTTTTATGCATGTTCAATGAACCATAAACAACTATTGCATATGCACCTGTGGAACAGTCCTTAGAAGAGTAGTTCACTTTAAAATGAAAATTACCCCATGATTTACACACCCTCAAGCCATCCTAGGTGTGTATATGACTTTCTTCTTTCAGACGAATACAATCAGAGTTATATTAAAAGGTGACATATCATGAAAATCTGACTTTTTTCCGTTTTTAAGTGCTATAATCGGGTCCCCTGTGCATCTACCAACCCAGAAAACTTGAAAAGTGACAACCCAGTAACTTTGTTTGGTAAGCCTTTCTCTGCAAGCATGTCAAAAAATAAGCAGATCAGATTTCGCTCCTCTTCTGACGTAGGAAGGGAATCTTATTATAATATTACAGCCCCCTTAATCTGCACATTTCCACCCACAGCAGCGCCATTTGGTTTTCGCAAGCGACAACAGTGTAAACAGTCCTAACGCAATGGCAAATGTTCGAGCAAAGCATGCAAACTGTTCTGTCATTGCTGCACAGATGAGCACAGAACACTATAGAGTCCCAGCCTCAAAGGATACAAGAGAGCAGTGGATTTATTCTATTTTCAACGGAAATCCCCCAGAAACAGATGAATCAATGTAACTCCACAACATCTACATAAATGGATCCACTAACCATTCAGAAACGTCCAGGTGCGTCTAAAAGTTGAACCTCTTCCTGAGTCTATCTCTCCATAAGGCTGCACTCTGCTATTGGTTATTTCTGAGATTTTGGATGAGTGAGATTGGCCTGTTTGTTATTGTATCCAAAGCTAGTGTAAAGGATCGGCCTTCTTCTGAACGGGTGGTAAGCAGCAGCTCATTTGCATTTAAAGGGACACACAAAAACGGCACGTTTTTGCTCACACCCAAAAATGGGCAATTTTGACAAGCTATAATAAATTATCTGGGGGGATTTTGAGCTGAAATTTCACAGACACAATCTGGGGACAACATAGATTATATTACATCTTGTGAAAAGGGTCATATGTCACCTTTAATAAACACCCTGACGCTTCCGAACTTGATAATGGCAGTGAATTGCCACCGTCAGTTTGAAGCTCAAAAAAGTGCATCCATCCATCATAAACGAACTCCAAACGGCTCTGGTGGGTTAATAAAGGCCTTCTTAAGCAAAACGATGAGTTTTGTGTAAGAAAAATCTTCATATTAAAAACTTTATAAAGTAAAATAACTAGCTTCCGGCCAAACAAACATACGGATTCGACTTAAGTGTAAAGCGCAACATGCCATGGTCCTGCTGCAAGGAGGCATGAGGACTGCAGATGTGGAGAGAGCAATAAACAGCAATGTCTGTAATGTAAGATGCCTATGACAACATTCACTCAAGTGAATTCAAAAGCAAACGCTTGTCAATCAGAATTGAGTTGTACCCGACATTAATGATACTGCTGCACTGGTACAGAAGTGTCAGTACTTTTTGATATCCTTTTACACACCCACACACATACTAGGACTCACCTTTTGACCATCTGTGGGTTGTATAGGTAAATCTTCATAAAGGTTTTTTCCTTCATATGGTATCCATAGAAAGGCCTGTGGAGAGATAAGACGGTCAGATCTTTGTCCAGATGTTTCAATAGGTAAACAAAGAATATTCAAGTAAATACAGCCAGATTTGGAATGTAAATAGTTGAGAAAGAACACGCGTGTTGAGTAAGTTCTTAAAGTAACCGCAGCCTAATATGTTAATGTTAAATGTTAAATAACTTTAATTGTAAGCATTAATCTGCATTTAATTTTACAATGAAGAGTGTTATTTTACATTTAATTATTTTATTTTATTTCTGTAAAATTACACAGAAGTGAAAAAGTGAACCCAGAGTGTTTTGCCTTCAAAAAGCACTTATGAGCATGGCTGCATGCAATATCTATAATTTTAGGAGCATTAAAAGCTAAAAATAACCATTTGTAATTTAATTTTTACTAAATCTAACTGCATTAGATTTACTAAACTAATCCAATTACAGAGCTCCACAGTTGATTTCTTCAATTGATAAAATGATCAAGTTGACGTGCGCATTTATGTGTCACAAGTTTAAAAATCGGAATTAATCTTTTGACATGCGCGCACTGCACAATACAGTGTCCTGCTTCTAAGTTATTTGTTTTAAAAAGCATACTTGATATTTATCTATTTAGGTTCCTAATTAGGAGACAACAAGCACCTGAAGCTTTGTGCTGTGCTACTTCTTATCATCGAGACTGTGAATGAGAGTCCAAAGCAAAGGACTAGTGGGGCATGGCCACCGTATGCAGCTTGTAACACGATCCACTCATTTAAAACTTCCTAAATGTGTAATGTATGTGTACTGAAGTGAATATTCCTGCGTGTTCCATTCTCTTCACTCTTTAGCCCATCAAACAACACAAACTGTAGTTTTAAATGAATACTTATATTTATGGGGAGTTGATAGACTCCCGTCATTTTATGTTCTCCATTTGAAAACAGACTTTGTAAATTTATTTTGCCTGTTGTTAATGTTATGCTGTTGTTATAAATAAAAAGATGCAACTGGGATTATTAAACTGCACTAAAGTAGTCATGTCTTCTATTCAGATGGTTTAGAATCTTTTATGCTTTATTTCTTACAATTATTTTTACATGCTATATTCGTTACCTATTTGTGTACCTGATCATAGACTATATAAAAAAAATTAAAAAAACACTTTAGTAACAGTGCAATATATATATATATAAATACTTTTTATTTTGCAGTCTTTCAGATTATTTATTGATTGTAGAAATGTTTTGTTTTATGTAAGGAGGGAGCGAAATTACAGAAATTACAGTATTTAAAAAGTGTTAAATACAAAAAGTATGTTCAGGTCAATTTTGATCATTACCGTAGACATCATTATTTATATCCAAACTACAGACTTTTAAATTAATCGTAAGGCTCTACTTCAGAGTAGGATCTAACCCAGAACAGTAGAACTACCAGTGGCGTAAATGTACATTAGTTGGTCGAATGCATGCGAAACACCAGCACCCACCATTTTTAAAAAGCAATGTAAACATGTTTATCATAGCCTATACATTGACTTCATTAACAAAATCCATGAACATGGAAAACAGCGATCGATGGACCGATGCCAAAGTCCACGCACATCTCAAACTTTACGCTAAAGGAGGAAATCCAATGCGACTTTGAAGAGACCAAGTGAAACATGATTATGCTTTTCTGCTCATCTAGCGACATTGGGCATCAACCACACAGCAAACGCTATAATACTTTTTCATAATAAAGTCTGCAGAGCCGTCAAAATAAAAGACCCACACAACAGCCAGAGTGGCAGGATGTGATCAGAGTTCCTACTGGCGGTGCGACTGCAACCAGAAAATAATTTAGTTCTCGGAAGACCACCCGGGTGGCTAGTTCTTATAACAGAGTTCCTATAATTACCCATAGTGAAAGACCCTTAAGTTATCGTAATTCACTGCACTTTGGGCTTTCACATGTTTCGTCAAGTTCAATTTGTTGGAAGTTCAATTTGTTTTTGTGCACATACTCTGAGACAGAGCGGAAAGCAGAGAAGCCAAAGTATACTTTGGGCATTTAGTGCACGCTTAAAGGGTCAAACACACACAAATGTGTGTCAAAATGTCTGTCTTGGCAAGTATTTATGTAAACCGAATTGGTTTTGTTTTTAGTGAATGTAAAGAGTTAGGAGAAAATCGGATTCCGAAGCGTGTCAGTACTGGATCCATGGATTAGGTGCTAATACCCATCTAATACCTGCTGCTGTCTGTGTCCTTAATGTTAATCAAATAACAAAAGCAAAACTTGCACACAAAAAAAACATTTGCAAAATTGTCTTATAAACCAACATGAAAAAGAATCGTGATAAGATCATGGTCCGTGACAATGCATGAAAAAATTGTGATATGATATTTTTGCCATATCACCAACTCTTAGTAGCCATCCAAGCAAACCCTAGTGTGCACTTGCGTGCCTTTTACACGTACATGCCAGACACCAGAACCACTTTAAAGATGTGCTGCACATTAGACGAGGGGTTTCCCATGCTGACATTCAGGGCTCTGTCAATACTGTAGGCCACCTGTCGAAGGTAACGATCTGCTTCCTGTTCAAATCCGTCATACGGCACGTAGATGTATGGGAACACGCCATGCAGATGAAGACATGTCTTCTGGCCTAGAAACAAAAGAGAAAAAGAAAAAGCATCAGCATCATCTTATACGAGTGATGAAAGGAAAAAAGTTCTTGAAATTAAGGTGCTTGAGAGATTTTGTGCACTTCTCTTCTCAAATAAGGTAAATTCTACTTCTGCAGTCTGTTCAACAGCATGACACTTCACTAGAATAGACTTGTGTCCATATCATCATTGTTTTATAAATATCCTGCACTGTACAATGAATTTGAAAGCAATAAGCCACAAGAGGCCAAGTATTGCAGTGACTGCAATACAGTTATGGAGTGGTGTTAAGCACAATGAACTACCGGTACTGCAGCAAGTCTGGTATCGTTAAGTTTTTAACATCTCAGTATCGACCACAGAAGTATCGGTAGTTTTACCAAAACACTAAAACCAACAAGTAAAGCAATTTGCATACAAGAAAAATACAACCATATATGGTATTGTTTTTGTCTTTTTTTTTCCTTTCACTTGATAGTACTTGATAGGGCAGTAAAAAGGGGGGGTATACACATTAGGGGAGTGCGATATTGACAAAAAAATGATATCTCGATATTTTGTCGATAACTATGATAAGATGATATTTGCTGAGTGTGTTATTGTGCTGGGTAGATGACTCCTAAAGTTTTTGTTATTCTTCATATTCTGTGCGGTGGTTAGTTCGCAGCAGTGACCATTTTTTAAAAAAAATAAGTTTTTAGCTTTTATATGCATTCTTGCCTTTATAAGGGCATTTTTCTTACCTAATTAAATGTAGCCTACGCTACGCATGATTTATTACATTTAATCAAATTCAATTAGAATAATACACACTATAGGGCTGTTAACAATTAAATGAAATCAGTATCAACAAAATCCATCTTTGCAATGCAGAGGAAACACAGAAGCTGCATCTGAAGTGGCATTCAGATGCATTTACACAGACTGTTTAATGCTGCTCAGATGAGACAAATGCATTTAAACCTACAGTTACAAATTCATAAATAATATTTTGAAATTTTAAAAGATCATTTAAATTTAAATGTGAAACTTAAAATCACCAGTAGGTGGCGGCAAGTCACTGTTAATAAGCTAATCACTGAGTCATTAATTCAACGAATTCATTCAAACGACTGATTTGTTTCAGGAACGAAGCATTTCACCTTCTTACTGAGCGAGTCATTGAATAATTCATTTAACCGATTCGTTCAAATGGCTTGATTCATTCAGTAATGAAACACCACTGTGTGTTGCTCAATCAACTTGTTTATTGAACATCGGTCCTGATATTGAAAACTGGCACTCTTTGTGTGATTGCTTAGCTATATCATGATATAAATATATCCTAAAAGATAAATACTCAATACAGGGGCATTTTTACTGCATTTTAATAAAGTAAATCATGCAGTGAGAGCATGCACTCTAAATGCACATGTGCAGTCTAACCTAAATCAGAAAAGCTACATAATGCAGTCAGTGTATGCGTGGACTCTTTAGGCGTGTTTTGTTTGGTTTTTGCAAAGTGAGGGACATAATGTCAAATTCCACATCATTAAAACAACAATTACGATATTACTGTAGGCAATATACAGTGAGGAAAATAAGTATTTTAACACCCTGCTATTTTGCAAGTTCTCCCACTTGGAAATCATGGAGGGGTCTGAAATTGTCATCGTAGGTGCATGTCCACTGTGAGAGACATAATCTAAATAAAAAAAATCCAGAAATCACAATATATGATTTTTTAACTATTTATTTGTATGATACAGCTGCAAATAAGTATTTGAACACCTGTCTATCAGCTAGAATTCTGCCCCTCAAAGACCTGTTAGTCTGCCTTTAAAATGTCCACCTCCACTCCATTTATTATCCTAAATTAGATGCACCTGTTTGAGGTCGTTAGCTGCATAAAGACACCTGTCCACCCCATACAATCAGTAAGAATCCAACTACTAACATGGCCAAGACCAAAGAGCTGTCCAAAGACACTAGAGACAAAATTGTACACCTCCACAAGGCTGCAAAGGGCTACAGGGAAATTGCCAAGCAGCTTGGTGAAAAAAGGTCCACTGTTGGAGCAATCATTAGAAAATGGAAGAAGCTAAACATGACTGTCAATCTCCCTCGGACTGGGGCTCCATGCAAGATCTCACCTCGTGGGGTCTCAATGATCCTAAGAAAGGTGAGAAATCATCCCAGAACTACACGGGAGGAGCTGGTCAATGACCTGAAAAGAGCTGGGACCACCGTTTCCAAGGTTACTGTTGGTAATACACTAAGACGTCATGGTTTGAAATCATGCATGGCACGGAAGGTTCCCCTGCTTAAACCAGCACATGTCAAGGCCCGTCTTAAGTTTGCCAATGACCATTTGGATGATCCAGAGGAGTCATGGGAGAAAGTCATGTGGTCAGGTGAGACCAAAATAGAACTTTTTGGTCATAATTCCACTAAACGTGTTTGGAGGAAGAAGAATGATGAGTACCATCCCAAGAACACCCTCCCTACTGTAAAGCATGGGGGTGGTAGCATCACTCTTTGGGGGTTGCACATGGGACAGGGCGACTGCACTGTATTAAGGAGAGGATGACCAGGGCCATGTATTGCGAGATCTTGGCCAACAACCTCCTTCCCTCAGTTAGAGCATTGAAGATGGGTCGAGGCTGGGTCTTCCAACATGACAATGACCCGAAGCACACAGCCAGGATAACCAAGGAGTGGCTCTGTAAGAAGCATATCAAGGTTCTGGCGTGGCCTAGCCAGTCTCCAGACCTAAACCCAATAGAGAATCTTCGGAGGGAGCTCAAACTCCGTGTTTCTCAGCGACAGCCCAGAAACCTGACTGATGTAGAGAAGATCTGTGTGGAGGAGTGGGCCAAAATCCCTCCTGCAGTGTGTGCAAACCTGGTGAAAAACTACAGGAAACGTTTGACCTCTGTAATTGCAAACAAAGGCTACTGTACCAAATATTAACATTGATTTTCTCAGGTGTTCAAATACTTATTTGCAGCTGTATCATACAAATAAATAGTTTTAAAAAAATCATACATTGTGATTTCTGGATTTTTTTTTTTAGATTATGTCTCTCACAGTGGACATGTTCTGACAAATTCAGACAATTTCAGACCCCTCCATGATTTCTAAGTGGGAGAACTTGCAAAATAGCAGGGTGTTCAAATATTTATTTTCCTCACTGTATATCGCACACCCCTAATGCACATTATGAAAATGATTTGATTGAATTAAAATTATACTGTTGACAAGTAAAGAGAACTTCTTCATATCCCGTGCTCAGGGAATAAGGAGCAGTACGCAGGGGCCCTGTCAATCAGAACGCAGTCCTCAAGAGTACTCCAAAGGGACCGCAAAGATCAATCGTGAAAGCGATGATCATATGACTTTAAAATAGGGCTGCACAATTAATCGCAATGAAACCGCACGCGATTTGGCAAAGGCTGCGATAATTTTATGCGCAGCTTTGTCAGTGCAGCACGGCTGATCGGTAGTAAATGCTGCTCCATCTGAACACCAGAGGGCGTCTCACGCAGACACACCAAATATGCACAATAATGCAACAATAACACACATCATTCAAGGAAATCCCTATCAGGCATCATACCATGGCTGTAGCTGAATAAACAGAAGTTTGAAATGCTTTGATTAAACATGACTAATAAACACACGAATGCCTTATTCTGTGTAAGAAGAATCACATCATCTCACAGAAGGATGCTCAACTGTCGTTATGAAGTGAATTTGGAGTAAAAGCATGTTATTAAATGTTGTTAAATGTCTTTTGCTGGACAAGAGGTTCATAAATGCATGTTTGGAAAGATGTTTGACGCGTGTTTTTTCAAATGCACGTTATAAGTGACTCAAACTCAGTGCTTTCAGATGGAGCAGCGTTTACAGAGCCATACAAGCGGTGCATAAAAAAATAATCGTGATAAGCCAAATCGGTTTAAGTGCGATTTCATGTAAATTTCGATTAATCGTGCAGCCCTACTTAAATTATTATTTTTTTATGATTGAAAAACCGACAACGAATGTCATTATCTTTATTCGCGTCTGCCCACAGTGCACGGAAAACTTCCGCCAGTCGCGTCAAATCACAGCACTGAATAACGCATTTCTATGAACAAAATGCATCTAAAAATAGTGGAGGAAACTAGAGTGAGCTGTTGCAGGATAGGTGCATGATCCAAAGTGCCCAAAACATGAGAAATTATTTATTTTACAACCCCAAATCAGAAAAAGTTGGGACACTGTACAAATTGTGAGTAAAAAAGGAATGGAATAATTTACAAATCTCATAAACTTATATTTTATTCACAATAGAATATAGATAACATATCAAATGTTGAAAGTGAGACATTTTGAAATGTCATGCCAAATATTGGCTCATTTTGGATTTCATGAGAGCTACACATTCCAAAAAAGTTGGGACAGGTAGCAATAAGAGGCCGGAAAAGTTAAATGTACATATAAGGAACAGCTGGAGGACCAATTTGCAACTTATTAGGTCAATTGGCAACATGATTGGGTATAAAAAGAGCCTCTCAGAGTGGCAGTGTCTCTCAGAAGTCAAGAGGGGCAGAGGATCACCAATTCCCCCAATGCTGCGGCGAAAAATAGTGGAGCAATATCAGAAAGGAGTTTCTCAGAGAAAAATTGCAAAGAGTTTGAAGTTATCATCATCTACAGTGCATAATATCATCCAAAGATTCAGAGAATCTGGAACAATCTCTGTGCGTAAGGGTCAAGGCTGGAAAACCATACTGGATGCCTGTGATCTTCGGGTCCTTAGACGGCACTGCATCACATACAGGAATGCTACTGTAATGGAAATCACAACATGGGCTCAGGAATACTTCCAGAAAACATTGTCGGTGAACACGATCCATCGTGCCATTCGCCATTGCCGGCTAAAACTCTATGGGTCAAAAAAGAAGCCATATCTTAACAGGATCCAGAAGCGCAGGCATTTTCTCTGGGCCAAGGCTAATTTAAAATAGACTGTGGCAAAGTGGAAAACTGTTCTGTGGTCAGACGAATCAAAATTTGACGTTTTTTTTGGAAAACTGGGACACCACGTCATCCGGACTAAAGAGGACAATGACAACCTAAGTTGTTATCAGCGCTCAGTTCAGAAGCGTGCATCTCTGATGGTATGGGGTTGCATGAGTGCGTGTGGCATGGGCAGCTTACACATCTGGAAAGGCACCATCAATGCTGAAAGGTATATCCAAGTTCTAGAACAACATATGCTCCCATCCAGACGTCGTCTCTTTCAGGGAAGACCTTGCATTTTCCAACATGACAATGCCAGACCACATGCTGCATCAATTACAATATCATGGCTGCGTAGGAGGCCGGGTACTGAAATGGCCAGCCTGCAGTCCAGATCTTTCACCCATAGAAACATTTGGTGCATCATAAAGAGGAAGATGCGGCAAAGAAGACCTAAGACAGTTGAGCAACTAGAAGCCTGTATTAGTCCAGAATGGGACAACATTCCTATTCCTAAACTTGAACAACTTGTCTCCTCAGTCCCCAGACGTTTGCAGACTGTTATAAAAAGAAAAGGGGATGCCACACAGTGGTAAACATGGCCTTGTCCCAACTTTTTTGAGATGTGTTAATGCCATGAAATTTAAAATCAACTTATTTTTCCCTTAAAATGATACATTTTCTCAGTTTAAACATTTGATATGTCATCTATGTTGTATTCTGAATAAAATATTGAAATTTGAAACTTCCACATCATTGCATTCTGTTTTTATTCACAATTTGTACAGTGTCCCAACTTTTTCTGATTTGGGGTTGTAAGTTTCAAGGTAATGTGTTAGCGTAATGTTGTATGCGGCTTCCCTGTCAGGGGCTTTGAAAGATGCGTGTGCCTCTTAGAGGATAAATACATTTTCTTGGAATGTTCTGCATGAACACACACATTCACTTTGGACACAGTAACTGCATGAACACACACATTCACTTTGGACACAGTAACTGGTTCCTGGAGAACATTCCACTTATCGGTTAACACTGAGTTTGTGTTTTTGTTTTTCTTTATTGTCTTTATTATTATCTTCATGTTTAACGTAGGGATTTAAACTGTCCTTTAACTTTATAGCTCTTTTGCACATATAGGATAGATATAGATATATTCCCTATACATGTTTTCATAGCACTCAGTTGGCACGTTTGTTTGAAGGACAGCATTGGGAGGATGTGGAATAGTGTGTTTTGTCTATAAAATAAAATAGAAAATTGAGCTTTTTATCCAATTAATCGAAGAAATAATCAGCCAACTAATCGATTATCAAAATAATCGTTAGTTGCAGCACTAATTAGAATGTTGTAAATACTTTGTTTATTTGCCTCTGTTTTAGCACGTTGTAACATGCCCTGTGAACGCACTCTTCCACTAACATTCAGACTAGCACATCAAGTTAACTTTAATCTAATACTTCTTTCAGCTTTGGTCAAAGTCACCAATGAATTTCTTGATGGCTTCTGACTCGTGCAATTTCCATTCTCATCCTTCTTGATTTAAGAGCAGCTTTTGAACAAGTTTTTGGTGTGGCAGGGACAGCTTTGAAGTGGTTTAAATCCTATTTCACAGACCGTTCTCAGTCCATTTATTTGGGTGGTTTCAAGTCTGAGATTAGCTCTGTTCTCACTGGTGTTCCCCAGGGCTCAGTCTAGGGCCTTCTGCCATTTAATATTTATCTGTCTGTGACTTGGTCACTTGTTGGAATCGCTTGGCCTCCATTAACACTTTTATGCTGATGATATGCAGTGTAACGACTGAGACAAATCCGACACAAGTATTTGTTAGAGTTAACAAATAATATTTAAAACTCACTCTGGGATCTGTGGTCCCATGCCCTCAACAAGGGCAAGAAGGTCTTAGTTACCATGACCACGATCAGATAAGTTGGTTTTATTGCTGTTAAGAATGTGGTCACATGCTCAAGACAGAGACGATGGGGAAGACAGAAACAATCTTTAATACAGACTTTGCTGCATTAATCATAGACGAACTGATCTATAAATGAGCATGCATCCCAGAACATTTTGTGAATGATTTACTGTCTTGTGTAATAGTCTTACTATTATTTTGTTGATGCTGTGTATTTTTCAATAGAATCAATGGTCACCCATGTCTGGTCTCTATAAATTGGTACTTTGAAGATCGAAATGGACGTGTATATGATATGTTGATAGCTGCGCAACATATTAGTATTACAAGAATCTTTCATAGTTTCTTCATCAGCAACCAATCCAGCTGCAAATCCAAAGGAGCACGCTTAAAAGAGTCATAAATCCTCCCCACAGAGGAAACTCCCGCTTAGAAATTCCCCCTTTCTTATTGGTTGAGCCAACCCTGCAAGGTGGGACCTTTGTCAAGCTTTAAAGGGCCTCTTCGCTAGCCCTTCCCTCTCTTGGCCTTCTCGGTACGTTCAGGGTGCCGTGCTGTCCAGCGTGACCTCAGTAGGCCCCAGGGCAGCAGGCCTCGACTCACAACCAGTCATGTGCTCATTGAGGAGAGAGCGGACTCTCTCAACCACAACAGAATCAAGGACAACCTCAGGAGTTTGGACAACGTCTTCTTTCAATGCAGAAGAAGTCCATCGCAACTCCCACCATTTGCTCTGCGTGTCCTCTCCGGCCCAGGGCCGGCAGGCCACAATCTGCACTCCAGCCATGAGAACAGAGTCGAACTAACCATGCAAGTTCATCATATCTTCTTCATCCAACGGAGAAGAAAATGATTGCAACTTTAACATTTGACACTCACCGAACCATCAACATCCTTTTCAACAACTTCAAGAACTGTGTCCACTGCACAGACCATGCAAGTATCAATTTAATGAGGTGCTCTGAAAATGATAAGCTAATGGTTCTTTTCATAGTTAAATGGATCTTTTCCATAGTTTCCATTTCCTGCTTCCGGTTCCATTCTATCACTCACCATTTTTCCTATGCATGTATGTGTTTAGATTAGTTATGTTTGTGATTTAGTTAATAAAACTTGTGCACAATACGTATTTGGTTCTGATTCTCTGCTTGCAACAAAGCTTACTTTACGATTTAGATTTTGACTACAGACTCTTAGTACTGTACAGTAAGAAAAGACATTTCCCTTCCCCGGAATTGAATATTTCTTAGAATTAATAAACAATTAACGCTGAGTGTTCACAAGATGAACAGGTGGGTTGATTGTAATATTAATTTTACTACAGTTACTACAGTTATTATTGATTATTAATATTTAATAGAGCTAATTCATTACAGCAGATTTATATACACTCAAACACTGGTTCACTGGTGAACACCCTGGTGTTGGTTTTCTCTCCGGCTTTATTTCTGAGATAAAAAGATGAATGAGTAATAATTTCTTGTGTCTGAACAGTGGTAAAACTGAAGTCATGCTAATTGGTTACCATCATCAAATTTCCAAAACTGGTTCTCGGTCTTTACTTTGATTATTTATGGCTCTGTCTTGGAGACTCAAAGTGAGGAACCTTGGATAAAAGGAATAAAGAAACCGTATAAAACATTGCATGGCTTGGCTCCACATTATTTATCTGAATTTTTACATTCCTATACCCTAAATCGTAGATTGCGATCTCCACAATCCTTGTTGGTTGTTCCTCATACACGCTTAAGATCTATGGGTGACAGGGCTTTCTCTTCATATGCTCCTGCCCTTTGGAATTCTCTGCCTTTTGAACTAATGCTGGGTACACACCAAAAGATAATTGGGCTGATTTTGGGCAGATTCCCCCCCTTCCAACAATCCTAGCTATGTCCCGATTATCTTGATGGTTCTACAGATTATCTCATCATATTTTCCCTTGGTGTGAGGTGTGTTAAGAGTGTCCGAACCTGATCGGAAGAACGTTGGAGTCGCCCCGATCGCGAATCGTAAATATTCGATCAGAAATCCTGATGTGTGGGGGGAACCCCGAGGACAAACGCGCTCACACTCTGGAGTTTATCACGTGAAACGAAACAATATCCAATCAGAAAGCGAGATGATGGAAGACGGAAGCAATGCAGTCATGGCGCAGCACAAAGTGAAACTGATGTGGACAGCAGAGATGGAGGATCAGCTTGTTGATTTGTGGCAACAGCACAAATGTTTATACAACGTGTTGTGTAAAATCTTTCCAAACACTATCATCACATAGACAGTAAAAGAAATGGACACAGCGACCCCATTGGAACTCAATTGAGACAAGTGAAGCCCATTTTCAGCGATTTCTTAGCACTTCCTTTCCTGACGCGCAGACTCAAACCGAGCAAAGCGTTACACGGACCACGTGAGCAACCCGTCTCTCTTCTAGTAGCTGTGCCAAGAGAAATCTGAATCATTCCCTTCCGAATCTTGCAGAGACGGAGAGTGTGAGTAGGAGCTGTCCATAAGCTTGGAGCAGGAGAAACTTTTGCTAGGTATTCTGATTAATTATATTGTCATTTTTCCTCCACGTCCCCCCGATTGCCCACGAGCTTCTCCTCCCGTCTATACGGTAATCTCTCTAGTGTGCGACAGAGAGTCGCGTGGTTATGACGCAATCGTTAGCCTACTTTTACAAAAACTGCTTCTAAGGGTCCATAACATAAGCTACAAGGTAATGGAGCATTTTATACATTGTCGTGTATCTTTAGAAATAAATAATGGACAAATGGAGTCTTTAAACGCCTCAGATGTAAAGTTATTCGCTGTCAAAGTGACGCCAAAATGAATGGGAGTCAATGGGATGCTAACGCAAGTGAAGTTCTGCTACAAGATGTCGGCACCCGGCCGACTTCAACTTCCGGTCGACTTCCTTCCCGCCTGTATCATCACAATTTCTTCCTGCATATCGTCCGCCATGCTTATTCTGAGGTCTCGCGAGATTTTGTCGTTCATAGTCGAGACTCTGGTTGAAAATCTGTTCGTGTGTGGTGTGCTGTCTTTTAGGGCTGAACGATATATCGTTATCGTATCTATATCTAGATATGAACTTTCAAGATATTACTATCGAAAAAAGCAACGATATAGACGATATAGATTTCCCCTCTCCGCGCTCGCCCTGCATACAACTCTGACAGTCACAACAAACATCAGTTTTACGAGTGCCCTTGAATGCACCGCTAAAGCCAGCGCGCACACACTACCAGGGACGTGGGAACTATATTGTGAGAGGGGGGCGGCGTTTCCATGGTGACGCGTCATTGCTTGTCACGTGACACACCGCAGCAGCAACAGCGCTGAATGAATGATGATCTGCTTTTATGTCATTTTTCCTTTTTTATTCAGAATATTCACAAATGTGTTAGCTATGGCATGAAATATCTGATATTCCGATTGTCAAATACATGCAAGTGGAAGTATATTGTTGTTTAAACACCTTTATAACGATCGCGTTAGTTGAGCTGTATGCGCGATGGGCGCCGCCGTGTTAGTTTGTGCCGCAGACGCAGTTCAGAGAATCGGATCTGTTGGATGTTGTTCTATGTTTACAACACGTGAATTCATCCACTTCTCCCGAAATACTTAAAAGTAAGTGGCTGGTGAACTGGGAATAGAATAGAGTAAACATTTAAGTTACTTACACAATGTGTATCTGATATGAATAAAACGTGTCGAATTATAATGGAAAGGATTATTATTACCTCTTCCATAGACATCAGTGTGTATTTTACAAACTCTAAATGTATTGTTTTTTTAGTACTTATGTGAATTTATATGTTTGAAACCTAAAATAAACAGTATGTGGTTGAAAACACTGAAAAGTTGTGATATATGACAGCTCTGAGCGCGCCTGTCTCTGGCTAAATTCAACATTTGAATTTAGCAGTTAATCATGTGATGCACTTGATCGTAAGCTCCAGGGACCAGCCTAGACTGATTACACCTGTGTGATCGTACGTGCGAAAGGCTTAAAAACAATACATTTTCTGACACAAAATTTTGAAATGTAGGCTTAAATCAAACACATTTTAATTCAGATTCTGTATTATATATATATATATATATATATATATATATATATATATATATATATATATATATATATATATTATCGTATCGATATCGAGATATCTGGCATGAAAATCGAGATATGAAATTTTGTCCATATCGTTCAGCCCTACTGTCTTTGTCACATCATGGCACACCACACACTATAGGAGCAAAACGGTTAAATCTAGTATTTTTGTCCTGTGTATTTATATATGTCACTAAGACCTATAATATTCTCAGACTATGTAATCTGTATGAAACGTGCATATAGGCACATCCACAACTATGGAGATGACAAGTCAGCATCGTTGACTTAATCTCTGCAGCCCGAAAAAACAGAAAACATTACCAATAAATTAATCAAAATGTTTAGACAGTCTCTTTTTTTTTCCGCGATACATTCATAATCATTACGTTTGCCTGAGCACTGTGGCAAGCTTTATGAGTGCGTTTGAGCACTGATTAGGTATATGTATTTTATATAGGCGATTTAAGATGATTTAGGCTATGGCTTATTCATATCAGGGCTCCAGACTAACTTTTTTTACTAGGAGCGCTGTAGCCCCTGACCGAAAACTTCAGGAGCGCAAGCAGAAAATTTAGGGGCACACCTTAAATCCGCTTGCAATGCAATTATTCACTTTTTGCCCAAGAATAACTGTATTACTGACAAATGCTTTGATAATAAATAACTTAACACAGAAATTACAATCAGCAGTTTTAAGTTCACAGGGCTCCTTTGAGGGCAGCGGCACTGGAGCCACTGAGTTCTACAGAAAGTATTTGGTAGCACTGAGGGTCTGACAATAAAGCACGGATCTTAATTTGAGGTGTAGATAAAATATACTTTAATTATTATCATTCATAATGTCTTAATATTAATTCACAATACCATAGCTACAGTTAGTGTTACTAATTATGGTGAATGTTGGTGATTTGTGGACTATATAACTTGTTCATTCATGGCACAATAGCCGCGTTTCCACTGTCGGGCCAGTGCGAGCCAGGACTTTAAATGGGCCGTGCTGGGCTATTAGCCTCGGACCTGTAGCACCGAACCCAAAACCATGCCACGTTTCCATCGTCGGGCCAGAAGCTCCGCAGCGCTTCACTAAAACCCACCCGTAACAAGCCTCTCTGGAACAACATGACACAAACCCATCATTTCACCAACAAATGGAAGTTTTATCAGAAAAAAAATAATCAAAGAAATCACTGGAAACTAGTGTGATCACAAAACAAACATGATAAAAGCGACCGTTTGTTGGCATTTTTGCATCAATGTTTTACCACAGGTTTACAATAAAAAGTGATGCATTGACCATAATGAATTAATTTGTGTCAAGATTGCAAATTAGTCACACAGAAATAAAGTGATTTACCGTTATTTCACAAAAGAAAGGGACAAGCGTAGCCTACTTATTCAGCCGCATCTGTTTCTGTTTATTTAGTCACAGGACAGTATGTTTATATCACATTTAGAAAGAATGATCATTTCTACAAATTTTCCACAAAAAAAAAAATGACCTGAGGAGCTTTAGCACAGTCCCAAATTATACAGTTATATTTTCAGTCAGAGAAACAGAGGAAGCTCCCGGAAAACTAGAGTTGGTTAATTTTATGACATATGCGGAGCTAAATATTGATATCAGACAGTCCGGCATAAAGAGACGAGACGTATAGTGACAGATAAAATAAAAACATGCTTGTGATAGCCTATTTAATTGGTCTGATTTCTTCAAGCGGTCATATTTACCATACTATGGTAATGGGTAGCATGCATAGTCTTTTGCATCGCATATAAACATGTCTGCCTTACATGGTGATCAGAATCCACATCGGATCACAAACAGAAGGTATTCAAACATGAAAGTAAGTTTTGAGCTAAAATGAATTTCATAGTCTTTAATGCTGATGTTAGCTGGTATATGAAGTCATCCGGCGCTGCCGTCTCCAGACTCAGATCAACTCCGCCCCTGTTCGTAGCCACTCCTCAAGCCCGAGTTGGCCTGCTTTGGACCAAGGTATTCGGCGGACCAATAAACCCTGGCCGTTGGCCCCGAGGAAGTCCCGACGAGGCCTGATCAAGCACCGGAAGTGACACTGGAAACTTCCCCTGGCCCTGGCACGCACTAGCACGCTCGCTTTTGGCCCGACAGTACGGTTTCATCTGATATCTACGGTTTATAACAGAGAACTCTGAATCCGAATCTGAATGTTTCTCAATGGATCTCGCAGCGATGTTATTAATTCTGTGGCGAATTCAAAGGATTTCTTCACTGGATCTCCCAGCGTTGTGTAGTAACGGTGTCATGTGATCGAGGTCGGCCCGCGACTGTAGCTCGCGGTGCTGCGCTGTCTATTATTGGTCCGAACTAATAAACGGTCCGTGAAGCACAAATGAGTAACTAAACTTTCATTTAGTTTGCAATTCAATGCTGGACAACGTTGTGGCCAGGCCGGGACCTATATCACTATTTGGTCGCACCGGCAGGAAAAATGGTCGCAAAATGCGACCATTTTTTCACAGTCTAGAGCACTGCATATAAACGAAAAATCTTTAATCGAGGGCAGCCCTACACAAAGGACAAACAATTTCAAAGGACAAAATTTCAAGGACAAAATTTCTAAATCCCTGGTGGCCCTTCGGACTGGCACTCTTCAGATTTTGGTAGCCCGAAATGTATTAAACAAGCCTGAATAAAAATAAAAATAAAATAATGTAGAAAATTGGATAGGAGTCAAAACAATCAATCAAAAAATATTTTCAAAACACAAATAAACAATTGTATATAAAATAATCAAATTAAAATCATCAGTACAAATATGCATTTGGTTCTAAATGAACTGAAATTTTCAGTAGAACTGACATACCGGCGTAAATCCATGCATCTCTTAACATTCACACACACACACGTGATTTTCTCAAATTTCTCCTCTGCACATGCAATCTCCATCACTTAGCAAAACACTCCTTTAAACAACACTCCTTTAAAGGGGGTGGTAGCAGCAATTGTCTTTCCCAAATGACAGAAAAAGAGAAGGCGAGGTGGAAAGTCTTAAATTCATATGGTCACAGCATTAAATTGTGGGAGGATTGCTTTCTTCTTGCATTTCTTTTTAAACTGAAGAGAAGGCATCATTTTTAGATTAGAGTAGATTGCTCAACATTCATTCATTGAACAGAATGCAGTAAGGGTGTAACAGATCATTGTTGATCCGTGAATCATATGGACCAGGCCCCACGGATCGGCATGCAAAAGCGCCTCCTTTTGTCTCATGGACAGGCAATGGTTGAAAGGGGGTTTTCTGTATAAACAGAGGTAGAAACATGCAACATGAAGGAAGATACAGCGGTTGCGCAGAGGATGAATCTGTGATTATGTGCCTTTAAATCAAAAGAGTTCCTGAATGCAGCTAAATCAGCAAGATCAAGATACATACTCCATCTGGATGAGGAGAGCGAGAGAAAAGCCAATGAACTGCAGTCAAAAGAGGAAAGCAGCTGAGGAAGACATTCAGCGACTGAAAAAAATATATGTTTGTGCATCTCTGGAAAAGGATGCTGACTTCTGTGCTGAAGAGGCAGAAAGTGAGTCCGGAAGTCAAATGGCACAGCTCATTAGCAAATCAAACGCACTGTGGTTGAAATCAACCGTCTGGTTGAAAGATAAGCAGAAGGAAAGGAAGGATTTGGAAGCAGAAATTGTGAAGAAAGTTGTTCAACATGGACACAATAATCTATTATACATATTTACAATTCTGATGAATTTGGGCAATATTTTGTCTTCAAAATGAAGAAAACAAATTGAATGAGTCTTTGTTCCTAGTTTGTGCCCACTTCTAGGACAAGATATTTGAATTGAAGAATCAGAGGGAGGTTTTCACAAGAAAAGAGAATGTGTGCTCCTTTTTTTTTGAGCTTCCTAGTTTCAATGCCCAAATTGTATATCAATAAATTTTTGTTTTTCCTTGTTTGATGGAGATTGCTTGTATTATATTCAAGGACTTGGACATAAGTTCTAGGGTATTGTTTAAACACTATTCAGGAGAGACTGCAGCGTCATAGGAATATAGCTGATACAATGTGTCTGATCAGAAGGTAAAAGTTCATTCCACATTCTAATTGGAAACAAGGTATTCAAGCCTCAACATTAGTGCTGATTCACACACAGGGAATATGAGCTCTCCATTGATTATAGCTATAAATCATGTTTATATATCTCTTTCGTTATTTTAACATGTCATTGTCTTCCTCCATTTTTCACTGCAGTCACACCAAGGGATGGAAGAATCACTTGCTTACAATATGTTAGAACAGTGCTATGACTGTGCTGGTTGCCTAGCAACTACAGTTGCTCACACATTGCTGGGATGCGTCTGAGTGAGCATGTGCTACCCTCTGGATCCAGCCGTGTGCGTGCGTGTGTGCGTGTGTGTGTGTGTGCGTGCGTGTGCGTGTGCGTGTGTCAGTGAAGCAGTCTCTCACCTAAAGCTCTGCCCTCTCGAGCAGTGGTTCTCTCAGATTCAGCTTAGACTTAAAGGCAGAATAGTTCCAAACAAATTCAGACATTTTGACCAGAAAAAAAAAAAAGAATATATTTTACATATGGCATGTCAATTCTACGTAGTACGCAAGACCCACTTTCTCCCTCTTTTTCTCTCACACATGCAAAGAGGGAGAAAGCGAACAAAGCCAAACAATGGTAAGTTGGGGCACACTTCAGAATCTCACCGGAAGTAGGTCATCCGGGTGATTTTTGCCTACTCTTTTGTGAGTACTGTGAATTCGGACTTCTTTTGTCACAAATTGTTTTTCACCTACTAGGCCTATATAGTAGAGAAGTATGCGATTTTGGATGCAGCCACGGTCATTCATTCAGTGCTTAACATGGCGAATGCACTCGCGCCTTAAAGTTACAGTTGAAGGAACAGTCACTGTCCCGATTGGGCCAGTCCTGCATGGTCACGAAAATTCATCAGTTGCACGTGTTTTCAACCTTGACAATTTAAGCATTCATGCACAAGAGGAGAACTCGCGCACGTTGTGTGAGAAGTTTTGTTTGCGCACGCTGTCTAAGACGCAACTTTCTGTGTGTACTTCAGCTGCAAGTTTCAGACAGCGTGCAAATAATAAAATAAATTATCTTTCACATTCTCCTTGTGCTTGAACGGACAAATTCACTCAGATTTATCTCAAAATGTCTGCCTTGGCTAGTATCCTAGTAAACATAGCCGGTTATGGCTTAAGTGAAGGTAAACAGTAGAGAAAGACAAAGCGTGTACCATATTGGATCCGTCCATTATTCTTAAAGTGACAGCAGCCTAATTTTTAGCCTGTTTTTATTGTTAATCAAACTACAAAAGACAAAGAAATCAATCGCTGCTCTTCACTGAATAACTTTTTTGTAAATTTAGTAAAGATTAACCTTTAATTTGTTCAGTGAAGATTATATGCAGTGTTGTTTTACATTTGATTAGGCTACTTTATTCAACTTCTGTACCTGAAAACTAATTATTGATTATTTATTGATTTAAGCACTGATTATTTCATTTGTATCTTTGTTCTATTGTATTTATTTGTGCTATTGCCTTTAATTTAAATTTTATTTATTTTTTTATGAATGACCATTTACTTGTCTTCAATAATTTTTGAAATTTAAATTAGTAGTTTTAGCTGTGGTATCGAAATTGTATTAGAGAATTGTTAACTTTCGCTGGTATCTAAAATTTGTGTCAACCTTATTAATTACAATACAAGGATACATGGGTCAAAAACAATAACTATTTTATTCATTTCTTTTTTGTGATGAGGCTGGTGAAAATTTAATCATTGAATTCATTGAATCGAAAATCAAGAATCGACATCTGCATCGATACCCAGCCCTAAAATTTACTGAAACTGAAAATGAACGAATGCTCCACTGAATAAAAGCTCCTGAAACGTGTAGAGTAGGAGCATCAGCAAGGCCACCGTATGCAGCTTTTAACACGATCCACTCATTTAGAACTCCTTAAATTATATCAACATCTACTATACAACCTTTATTTAGCTAATAAACATCTAAATAATCACAACTCTGTGGAAATTCATTATCTCTCCAAAAGAAGCTCAAACGCATGGATTAAAAACACCTCTCTGTTAGCAGGTATTTTCATAGACCATCAAACATAGACTCAGCAATTGCGATGATGTACTAAATGTTTTGTTTAGTTTTCCTGACAATGTTTGCATATTCGAGCTAATTGCATGCGTCATGTATGCTTATTCAAGCGAATATTGCTGCGTGTTCCATTCTCTTCACTCTTTAGCCCATCAAACAACACATATATGAATGCTTACATTTATGGGGAGTTGATAGACCCCCTTTCATTTATGTTCTCCATTTGAAAACATTAGACTTTGTAAATTAGTTCTCTTACGAGAGTACTCGTGTTGCGTAAGTTTAGCTTACGCTACGTGAAACTCCTTTTCTCGAGAATACTGAAGCAAGAAAATTATCCTTATTTTTCCAAAATGTAAAACGCATTTGCTGCAGCAGGCAGAGATGGCTCGCGTGCCTATTGGCTGCTCTGCAGCAACTGCTGCAACCTATCAGCACATCTTGGCATGACTCCAGCGCCAATGGGAAGCCTTCCCGCGCTACGTCATGACCCGCCAAAATGGGTGTGGCCACAAGACTATAAATACCCACCGCTTGATGTTGCATGATGATTTCGTCTCCTTCAGCGAGTGACTTCACTTCGCTGGATCTCTGGGAAGAAGCCGCGCCGTCGAAAAGCCCTCAGCGGGACGAGCTCGAGATTCGAGGACGCCAGGTGGATTGCCGCCTTCGCTCGCCGTACCTGCTGCGCTATCCGGCGCCCATATCCTTTTTCCACTGCTCCGTGTGTGTTCGCCGCTGCGTACACACACGTTTCCTAAAAGAGCAAAGGCATTTTTAAATGCCAACCATGTCCTGCGGCTCATGCAGAGCCATTCTCAGCGACGGGGACCGCCATTTGCTTTGCGCTTTCTGCCTGGGAAAGGATCACACGGACCACACGCTCGCTGATGGCGGCTGCCAGGAATGCGAATCTATGCCTCTCTCGACCCTGCGGGCTCGACAGGCCTTGTTTCCCGTCAAGTCCGCTTCTCCCATGCCTTCTGTTGGGCCGCGCCGTAAAAAGCGCCGCTCTCAAAGGCCACCAGAACCTTCGGTGAAGGAGAACTCGCCGGCGGCGTCCCCGCGAGCCTCCTTCTCGGAGTCCCCCGTCTCTTTCCTCGACGGCCAGCGCCCCGCTGCGGTCTGGACGACAGAGCGGGATGCTATGGAGGAGGACAGCTGCTCTCTCCTGGCGTCCGGGAGCGAGGAATGGTCGGGCTCTATCCCTGACCCCACCCCGTCGACACAGGAGTCCAGCGTGAGGGCCTCGGTCGACGCTGAGCTTCTCCGCTTTCTCTCGAAGGCCGTCAAAGACCTCGGCCTTGACTGGACCACGCCCCAGGAGCCTGCGCCCAACAGGTTGGATGGCTGCTTTCTCACAGGACGCTGCTCTGCACCTGTTTCTAGGCCCGCTCCCTTCCTCCCCGAGCTTCACGACGAGCTCTCCAAATCGTGGGGAGCCCCGTACTCGGCCAGGCTGAGATCCTCTGTCTCTTCCACGCTCTCTGCGGTCGACAGCGCGAAGGACAAGGGATGTCTCTGTTCCTCCGGTTGAGGAAGCAGTGGCAGCGCACTTGTGTCCGCCCTCCGCTGGATGGTGTGCCAAGTCAACACTGCCCACCAAAGCCTGCCGGACCACGTCAGCCTTGATCGGCCGCGCCTACGCTCCCGCCGGTCAGGCCGCATCTGCACTGCACACCATGGCTGTTTTGCAGATCCACCAGGCCAACCTCCTCCGCTCTCTGGACGAGGCTGGACCAACTAAGGAGTGTGGGACGGATTTGAGGAGTGCGACGGACTTGGTACTCAGAGCTACTAAAGTCGCCGCCCAGGCCATCGGCCGCAACATGGCTTCTCTCACCGTCACAGAGCGTCACTTGTGGCTCACCTTGTTCGACATGTCAGAGTCCGACCGTGCCACCTTCCTGGACGCTCCTATATCTCCGACTGGTCTCTTCGGTCCCTCAGTTAAGGGATTCGCGGAGCGTTATTCGGAGGTGCAGAAAACATCTCAGGCATTGAGACATTTTCTGCCGCGGCGTTCCAGTTCTGCAGCAGGCCGTGCTAAGAAGCAGCCGCCCACTCGAAGAACGGCCCCCCCACCGCCTCCGCCTCCCGCTCCGCAACAGCACCAGGCCCCGGATGCACGCCAGCGCTCACGCTCGTTGAGCCGTCGCAGATCGCCACCTGCCCGGGCACCCAGTCCCAGGCTCGCGCCCAGCTTCGAGCCTCCCAAGTCTTCCTAGCCCCCCTAGGAAAGCGCCGATGGTCAAGTCCCGCTGCGGCCGGACCGCCGTCGAAATCAGCGTGAACCGCTCTCACAATTCCCTCAACAGAGGCGACTCGAAGAGTGTACTTAGCAGCCAACGAGCCGGTTCCAAAACTCGCTCGCCTGCACACAAACGCCGTTTTTATGGTGACCCACATAAATCTCAAAAAGAACATTATGTCTGGTCATATTCCGGCTCAAGCCGAAGGTGTTTTGAATGTAGCAAAGGTGTCCACTGCCCAGTGCCCACCCACGCACATAAACACTACCCTCTCTGTGTGTCACACTCATCCAGGGTCGAATACAATAAAGCTGGCTCAGGCCGCTCGACCATTAAGTGTAGGAAAAGTGCCCACTGCCCAGTGTTCACCCCTACACACAAGCACTACCCATACAGTGTCTCACACCACCACAGGGTTCATATCAGTCAAACCGGCTCACGCCGTTCATGTTTTAAGTGTAGGAAATGTGCCCGCTGTACAGCGCTCACCCCTGCCTGTGAAAACGATTGTATCTGCGCTACGCACACACATACCGCGCCGCGAGCTCACATTGCTGTGTCTGTAATGCAGCATCTCCCCGTTCATACGACCGGAGTGCTAGCTACAGAGCCACCACACAAAACACTGTCTGTCCCATTCAAAATGAACATGATGAACGAACAGTTTCTTCATGGTTTGGTCCCCGGGTCCCCGAATGTGAGCGACCGGAACCCAGACTTCATTCTACCCCTGTCAATTCATGCGAAAGCATAGGAAATGATACCAGGGGTTTCAGAATGGGTACTAAAGACGGTGAAACAGGGCTACTCGCAGCATGGGTCGAAACATCGGTGAATCAAGAAGTAGCACACCTACTCTGCGCCGAGATAGCGAATTTGCTGAGAAAAGGGGCGGTGGAACGCGTTCCTTTAGCCCAGAGCGAGTCAGGGTTTTCCAGACGTTATTTCTTAGTACCAAAGAAAGACGGCGGACTCTGCCCTATATTAGATCTCAGACGTTTGAACAAAGCGCTGATGATACGCTCGTTCAAAATGATCACGACCAGACAAATCCTCGCTCGAATCCGACCGGGGGACTGGTTTATATCAGTGGACCTGAAAGACGCTTATTTTCAGATCCAAATAGCAGCCCGTCACAGGCCATTCTTGAGATTCGCCTTCGAGGGCCAGGCTTATCAGTACATCGTCCTTCCCTTCGGCCTGTCTTTAGCACCTCGTACATTTATGAAGTGCATGGACACAGCGATCGTGCCCCTCAGACGACGGGACGTGAGTCCTGAATTATCTGGACGACTGGCTAATATTAGCCCAGTCGAAGGAGGAACTGGTGTCACACAAGACTTTACTGTTGGCCCATCTGGATCAGCTGGGTCTCAGAGTCAACTAGGCCAAGAGCATTCTATCCCCCAGTCAGGAAATATCCTTTCTGGGGATAGATTTGGACTCCAGGTCTATGATAGCGCACCTGACGCGAAAGCGCGCGGCGGCAACTCAGCGCTTTGCAGCAACATTCACAGGAGGGAAGAATCTTCCCCTCAGAATGTTTCAGAGGATGATGGGTCTCATGGCCTCAGCCTCGACGGTGCTGAGACTGGGTCTGCTACACATGCGCCCTTTTCAGCTGTGGCTGAAACGGCGCGTACCAGCGAAAGCGTGGAAATCAGGTTCACTTTGTCTCATGATAAATCAGACATGTGTTGCAGCTCTGAAAACGTGGATGAGAACCGGCTGATACCAGACCGGTGTGAACTTGGGCACCGCCTCTCAAATCAAAGTCATCTCGACAGATGCCTCCAACACGGGTTGGGGCGCCCTGTACGAAGGGAGACCTTCCATGGGCCTGTGGTCAGATGCAGAAAAGCGTCTGCACATAAACTGTCTAGCGATGAAAGCGGTCGAAAACGCCCTTCAGTTCTTTCTCCCTGTGTTAAAGAACCACCACGTTCAGGTCAGAACAGACAACACCTCAGAGGTGTCGTATATAAATCGCCAGGGTGGTCTCAAGTCCCGGAGCCTTCTTGCATTAGCAAGATGCCTCCTCATGTGGGGCCAGCACAACCTGCGCTCGCTGAGAGCGGCGCATGTGCCGGGCGTCCTGAACGTGGGCCCAGATATGCTATCCAGGGACAAGCTCGCTCCAGGAGAATGGGCTCTGCATCCCATGACAGTGCAAAATATCTGGGACATTTTCGGCAAAAGCAGAGGTAGACCTGTTCGCGTCACAGACCAACGCTCACTGCCCAATGTTCTTGGGCCCGAAATTGGCCCAAGCGCCCTCTCTATGCGTTTCCCCCGGTCACCTTGTTACCACAGGTAATCAAGCGAATCAGAGAAACCAAATGCTCGATACTCCTGATAGCCCCGCTATGGGAGAATCAAGTATGGTTCCCAGAACTGATGGAACTGGGGAACACAGCTCCATGGCCGATTCCGCTGAGGAAGGACCTGCTGTCTCAGGCCCAGGGTGCAGTTTGGCATCCGAACCCCGAGCTGTGGGCCCTACATGTGTGGGCGATCAACCATCACCATTTCACCTCCCAGAGGGAGTACTGAACACGATCACACAGGCTAGAGCTCCGTCTACTAGACGGCTCTATGCGTCCAAATGGTCAGTGTTCGCTGAATGGTGTTCAGCTCATGACTTTAACCCGCTAAGTGGTGAGGTAGCGGTGGTGCTTTCTTTCCTGCAAGAGCTGCTGGACAGCGGTAGAACCCCATCCACGCTCAAAGTGTCTGTGGCGGCTATAGCGGCTTTCGCGAAGCCCGCGAACGGCCAGTCACTGGGAAAGAACGACCTCATAATCCGTTTCCTCAGGGGTGCTAGGAGGCTGAACCCTCCTCGACCACCTTCGGTTCCAGCGTGGGACCTTTCCACGCCCTTGAGGCCATGAAAGGTAAACCATTCGAACCATTACATGCGGTGGAACTAAAGTACCTATCCTTCAAAACCGCTTTTCTGCTGGCGCTAGCCTCAGTAAAGCGAGTGGGCGACCTGCACGCGCTCTCAGTAAGCGCTATGTGCCTGGAATTTGGGCCTAACGACTCTAAAGTTATCCTCAAACCAAGGCATGGTTACGTCCCGAAGGTGCTTGCGACCCCGTTCAGAGCGCAAGTTATTTCCCTTTTGGCACTCCCTGCGTCCGACAGTGAGACTGGGATTAACCTCCTTTGCCCAGTGAGGGCTTTAAGGATTTATGTACAACGCTCTGCCGCCTACAGGCAAACAGAGCAGCTTTTCGTTTCGTTCGGTGGCCGCGTCAAAGGGCTGGCCATCTCGAAACAGACCCTGTCCAGATGGATAGTGGATGCTATCGCGTCAGCCTACACTGTAAAAAAAATTCCGTAGTTTTTACGGAAAAAAACTGGCAGCTGGGGTTACCAGAACAATTCCGTAAAATATACAACAAAACAGTAATTGCTTTTACCGAATAACATGTACATTTTACAGTTTAAACCAGCATATAACACACTGGAGTTCTGTTATATTTACTGGTTTAAACTGTAAAATGTACGTGCTATTCTGAACAACATGTCAATTTTACAGTATAATCCAGTAAATATAACAGTAAATTTCAGTAATATGATATAAAGTTAATTTACCGTCCTATTGAAGTATTAATATCTGTTTTGTACACTGATAACCACCAATCACAGCAGTGATGAGAGTCACATGATCAATCAAAGCTCATCACAAGCAGTTCTTCCACAAGAAAGTTAATACTAATATATATAGAAGCTGCACAGTGTCATTCACACAAACATTAAACACCATCATGGTAACACATGAAATTTTAAAAATGCAATAAACATTAATTTAACAACATTAAATGTAACATAAACCCCTAATGTACATAACTGATTAGAAAAAACGAAGAAAACTATGAAGAAACAAACATAGTTATTTCAACAAAAATAGATCAAATGTGAAGTGTCACAGGGAATTGTGGGAATGTCAATTTACGGTTTTTCACTGTAAATTATACAATGAGTTGTTTTTTCACTTTCAAAAACTGTAAATTTAACGGTATGTTACAGTAAAATTACATTAAATGTACCGTTAGATCTATCACAGTTATTTACCGTATATAGTACAGAAACTTTCTGTTAACCAATTAACAGTTTTTCACTGTAGCATTTTTACAGTCTTTTACCGTTAAAATTACGATCATTTTTTACAGTGTATGCCTCCAAGGGCCTGGATTGTCCCTTGGGGGTTAGGGCCATCTCGACTAGAGGTATGGCCTCGTCGTGGGCATGGACAAGTGGGGTGTCACTTCATGATATTTGTATGGCAGCAGGCTGGGCCTCGCTGTCTACATTTATAAGGTTTTATAACCTAGAAGTGCCTGCCTTACAGGCCAGGCTGTTCTCAGTCTGATGTATCATATTAACACTGTCTACCCAACTCAGCTTGATTAGACTGTTGGTATGCTGCAACGTCCTGTGGGCTTATGCAGTTATAAGGTTGAGGTACTGCCATAAACTGTATATATGTGTGCGCACCCATCACATTTACCGAGTCGTTCCTCCCCGTCTACCGCTCTGTGTGTATCCCACTGATATAAGCCCCGGGCACACTGCCCTTGGGACATTAGTATTGGAAATTTCGCACGCACTGCGTTTTATATGGGGTTCCCGTAGCGTAAGCTAAACTTACGCAACACGAGAGTACTCTCGTAAGAGAACGACACTCGGTTACTAACGTAACCTCGGTTCTCTCTAGAGAGGGAACGAGTCTTGCGTACGCTGCCGTGCTTGTGCTGCATTATGGTTTCGCTTCACTCGACTGAAATCATCATGCAACATCAGCGGTGGGTATTTATAGGCTTGTGGCCACACACATTTTGGAGGGTCATGACGTAGCGCGGGAAGGCTTCCCATTGGCGCTGGAGTCATGCCAAGATGCGCTGATAGGTTGCAGCAGTTGCTGCAGAGCAGCCAATAGGCGCGCGAGCCGTCTCGCCTAGGTCTTCCTGCTGCAGCAAATGCGTTTTGCATTTTGGAAAATTAAGGATAATTTTCTTGCTTCAGTATTCTCGAGAAAAGGAGTTTTCCCGTAGCGTAAGCTAAACTTACGCAACACTCGTTCCCTCTCTAGAGAGAACCGAGGTTACGTTAGTAACCGAGTGTTATTTTGCCTGTTGTTAATATTAATCCTGTTGTTATAAATAAAATGCAACTGGGATTAAGCTGCACTAAAGCAGCAATGTTTTTTTTTTTATTCAGGCGGTTTTAGAAATGTTTTATGGTGCTTTTTTTTTATTTATAGAATTATTTTTACATGTTAAATTCATTACCCGTTTGTTGACCTGATCAAAGATTTCATTTAAAAAAGACACTTCAGCGACAGTGCACTATATTTTATTTTTTGCACTCTTCCAGACTTAATTTATTGATCTAGAAGTGTGTTTTGTTGTGTATGCAAGGAGAGAGTGAAATTACAGTATTAAAAATTACAGTATTTAAAAAGTTAAATAAAACCTAATTCAGTTCAGTGCTGTTATTATTGTCAAAAACAGAAATAAAAATAAATTTCAGTTCTGTGTAATAGGTTATCAGGCACATAAACATGCAAATAATTGGTATAGGTAATAAACAAAAATCAATATCGGTCAATCTCTACCTATATGTTTTTTTTATAATCCCAGACACGGTGATCCCAATGCAACTCCATGTCCAAATTGTTGAATTTTACCCATTTTTAATGTTCAAAAACCAAATGTGGGTAACCTTTCAAACTAATACTGCGTTTAAAAAAGAACTTCTGAAGAACAAATAATACTGAAACTAGAAATGTATCTTGATTCCCTCTATCAAAAACAATTGCATACAACATACCCGAGTACCAAAAATACACTGAAATGGTCAAGTTGAGGCACATTAACTTGCTTTCAAAAGTGTATTTATAAAGAATCTATATTTGAATCAGTTTCAGGGATATTTGGAAGAAGGGATTTTGTTCATTTTAACAACTTATGAAGCTACCAAGATAGATAGATTTATTTAATGCTATGTCAGCATCTAAGGCTATTTTCATGGCAGAAATTCAATTACAAAAATACAAATATAAATACAATAAAACCAAGCAAACAAACACAACAAGTCATATTATTTAAAAAAGAATGTTAATTAACATGGTAAAACATTCCGGATGAATTTCATATCTGAAGCTACCAAGAGTTCAAATGTTACTGCATTGACATTCCAATATCTCTGGGATTTAACCAAATAGGAATTAATATTCCAAAAGAGAAGTTTCATATTAGGAACAAGAATCTAAAAAAGATTTACTTATAGAGTTAGACATGCAAACTATGGTGGACATTTTGGACACTCAGAGATGCATGTTGTATGCAATTGTTTTCATCGAGGGAAACACAATACATTTCTAGTATAATTTTTAGTATCATAATAATACATTTCCAGTATTATTTGTTCTTCAGACATTCTTTAAGTCCAATAAAAAGTATCAGCTGTGTAAAAAGTGACCCACATTTACTTTTTGACCATATAGTAAATTTAACAATTTGAACATGGAACTGCACTGAGATCCCCATGTCTATGGGACCGAACCAATTAGGGCCTTAATTTGGATACCAAAAGAAAAGTTTGTTTAAAAAAAAGAAAAGAAAAAAAAAAAATCTAAAAGAATATTAAGATATCTTTAATACTTTTAGAGTAACAGGCATGCAAACTTTGGGGGAAAAAGCTCCCATTTTTTAACCGTCTCCATTGGTATATAATGCAGCAAAGATTGCTAAAGTCAACATATTTTTGTAGTTTTTAGACTAATTTCTGTGTAAAATGCTGCCATCTTTCCAAAGTCATTTAAAGTCAGACTCAGTATCCCCCTGTAACCCCCTGTAAATTCTCCAAATTTGTAATTTTGAGCACCTCTGTAAAATAGTATTGAAAGCAAAAATATTAAATGTCATGGATGTATAGTTACAGGTAATCCACTATTTATGTTTGTATTTCTACAGAAAAAAAAAATATTAACAAAAATTTGAGTCAGGGCAGTTTCTGAAATTTAGCTGATTTGGCACAGAATGACACTATAAAATTAATGGAACACATCAAATGGTTGACCATTTTCTTTAAAATGGTTTTCTATGGGGAAACGCTTAAAGGGACAGTTCACCCAAAAATGAAAATTATATCATTTTTTACACACCCTCAAGCCATCCAAGGTGACTATCTTCTTTCAGACTAATACAATCGGAGTTATATTTAAGAATATCCCGGCGAGATTTTGAAGCCCCAAAAATGCATCCATCCATCATAAAAAATAATCCATACTGCTCCAGGGGGTTAATAAAGGCCTTCTGAAGCGAAGCGATGGGTTTATGCAAGAAATATTTAAAACTTTATTAGCTATAGGCTAATAACTAGCTACCGGCAGGCGGTTATACACAACGATTTGCGGCGAAAGAGTAAACCCCTGACCCGACGCATGACACAATGACGAACGCAGAAGTGCAGAGGATAGAGAAAATAAAAACACTGGTCGCCAATTAGAAGTCTAAAACGAGAAATTTTAAATAGAAATGTAAGAGGATTTCGATAAAAGAGAAGAGGAGCTTGAGTTTGTTGCACAGCCCTATTTGTTTAAACCGCGAGAGGCGTCTAAGCCAGTGGTTCCCAAACCTGTCCTGAAGGCACCCCAACACTGCACATTTTCTTTGTCTCCCTAATCAAACACACCTGATTCAACTCATCAGCTCATTAACCCATGTGATAATGAGCTGATGAGTTGAATCAGGTGTGTTTGATGAGGGAGACAAAGAAAATGTGCAGTGTTGGGGTGCCTAGCTTATGATACTCCTACATCAAACATCGTGTAATATCGCTTTAATAACGTTTTAAATATTTAAAATGTTTTTCTTACACAAAAGCATTTCTTCGCTTCAGAAGCACTTTATTAACCCCCCAGAGTTTGTGGATTACTTTTATAATGGATGAATGCACTTCAAATTTTGGGCTCCCATTCACTGCCACCAGGACATTTTTTTTATATAACTCTGATTGTATTCATCTGAAAGAAGAATGTACGCCAAGGATGGCTTGAGGGCGAGTACATCATAGGGTAATTTTCTTTTTTGGGTGAACTATCCCTTTAACGAGAAACTGTACGTTATGTTTAAATTCTGGGTTCATCTGATTGCCTGTACAGTATGCATCAATTACACTGAATTTGGTATTTTAATGTCACTGTCTTACTACATTATACTTAACACAAAACTGTTAAATGGCTGGTGTGACGTCACGTGAAAATAATGAGTTTAAGGGGCTTCTTGAACAAGAAAAAAAAATGTAGGAGGGGTCGCGGGACTTGATTTTGTCCATCGGGAATTGATTGGATCTGCAATCTCATGTGAGTGACAGGTTGACCCGCCCTCACGTCGGTGAACACGTCATCGGAAAAGTCGTTGCAAGAGGGTGGGAAAGTAATTTAAATTAAGATTACGAGGGCACATTAATTTTTTTTAAAAATCTTTTTTTTTTAAAAGTCCACGGATAATGCATTGATGATAATCACTTATAAATAAACACTGCAGAATTCCTTCAACAACAACAACAAAAAAGAAGAAGAATTGAACATTTTGATTTTATGGTGACTTTAAGAAACATGGCGTTATAGCATTTCAATTCGTAACTCTCGGTATTGAGACAAGAAATGTGCATGCATGTTGTTGAAACACTAATATCACCACCACAGAACAATGACCCCGTCTGTCTTTCTCCGTGAAACCTTAAATCACAGCGAAGACAGTCTCATGTGATTATGAAATCAGACATCATAGATTTATTGCTATCATTAGATATGATTTGTAAGCAAATATAGCATAGGGATTAGTCAACAGATAGCGTTTAGGTTTAATACGGCCGGAGTAAACACGTCCACATGGCGGCGGTCAGACCATGTTGACAACATGGCGCAAAACCTCCAGAACACCAAGAAATATGGTCCTTTCCCACTTATTTAATGCCCAAAGACCACAGTTCCAGAAACTGCATAAACTCGTGCGATAACGTTTGCAAAAGTTATGTGATGTTTTCACGCAACACGAACACACAAATGTATACATCATGCATACCTGCTGGTGTTGCCCCAAAGATCCGCACCACGGGCACTTTCTTGACATCGCTCTCTCTGAACTCAGAGTAACAGGCGTCCAGCTCTCGGACCGGGCTGCTCATGTAATAATCCGCCGTGACGATCCTCAATGAAAACATGGTTGCCCTGCAGAACCGAACCGAACATGAGGTGCTATTGACAAATAAATATAAAGGGCAGCAGCCGACCCTAGTTGTTCCAGCTGCGTGAAACAGGCGGCTTTGAGCAGAGCGTGATTTGCAGAAATATGGAGCTCAAACATTCGTTAATCATATGATGCAAATGATTCCCAAAGATCACAGCTTTAATTCCTACCCAAACTCTTCAAATACAACATATATTCCGATTTAAAAGAAAACCTAATGTTCACTCCCCCCTCCTCTGTAATACGATCACGACACTGTTGGGCAACCCTAATCATTCCCATCCAGCCCATATCCACATAGAGTGCACTGCAGCATTCCTTGCAGCCAGCAGCTGGGTCAGCCAGTTCAGCTCACTTCACTTCTGCTGCTGCTGAGAAAGGAAGCTCCACGCTGTCGCTGCCCTAATTGGTCAGAACCAAAGACAAATCGCCTTCTGATTGGCTTACAAGAAGATAAGCGCGCTGATTGGCTCGTGTTAAGCGGAAGTAACAGGGATGTTACAATTCGTTAAAAGCCTCAGATTATTTATTTTTTTAAATGAATTCATAAAATAGTCAAACAGACACCGATGACATGGGCTATAAAATAAACGACGGTTCACACCAGATTTTATTTAATTACCTACTCAGGTATGCTGATGCGATCTGAGAAGCATACTACTACTTTTGGTGTAGGCGATTTTTTTCTCTAAACTGCCCCTTGTCGTTTCGGAAAATAGTACAATGGCGAGTGCGTCGACAATAAACACGTAGGGTGCTCGGCTGGCTCGGCTCGGTCGTGTGTTAAGCGAAAGTATAAAGAAGGATTTAGTGATAGTAACAGTGGTAATGAGAGAAATAAGCTTTTCGAAATGATTCTCTGTATTTTTTTTATTTTTTTTTACAAATTTTATTAACATTTTGTCAAAGTACAATTTTAACACGTATACGAAATTGAATCAATATACAGCTTCATATATCTGATCTTAACAAGGTGAACAAAATAAGAGACAGGAAAAGATCCGAAATAAAATAGAAATAAAATAACAAAACACATAGATACATAAATGAAAAACACTTAGGGGTCTGCTTATGCATTAAAGTTAAAATAATGAAATAATTTGATTGTTTTGTTTAATTTGTTTTTCTTTTTTTTTTAAATTTTCAATGCTGTTCCAATATTTTTTAAGGTCTGTTATTTTGAAATTGTAAAAGGAGGGTTTGCTTCTTTGCCAAATCATTTTGTGCAGATAATATTTAGCTAAAATAATAATTAAGTTAATTACATATTTTTCATTGGCTGATAAATATGGCTCAGTGACTATAAGAAGTATTTCAAATTTGCTTAGAGAAATATTCTTTTTTATCTTTTGGGAAATAAATCTTTGTAAATGGGACCAAAAGGAAGCTACAAGGGGACAATCAACAAAAACATGCTCAATGGTTTCTCCTTCACAGCCACAGAATGTATAAATGTTACACACAGTTGGAAAAAAAGTACAGATGTTTGCTTTTGAAGGGTAATACCTGTGAACAATTTTGAATAAAACTTCTTTGATTTTATTTACAATAATATACTGATGAGGTAGCAGGAAGATCATGTTCCATAGTTTCTTGTCCAGTAAAGTCCATTGGTGTTTACATATAGGAGTACTGGCAGGATCAAGTATGTTTCTAATAAAAGTATTGTTACATCTCTTATCTGTAAGTGGAATGCCAGAAATAGCAGGAGAACCGACTGTTACAGATAGAGAAGTATCTGTCTGTATGCTCTGCGCTAAAGAAACAAGACTAACAGGAATAGACTCAATCACCATTTCGAATTCTTCTTGAGATGTATCAATACCATATTTTTCCATGAAGTGCTCATAAGAATAAAATTCATTTTTTGTATTTAGCAGATTGTTTACTGTATTCAGATTACTTATAAACCAATTATTCAAAAAGAGTTTTGTTTTTGTGTAGTAAATATGCATTGTTCCAAAGAATACAGTTGTGAGGGGAGAAATTGTGTTTAAAGATAAGATTCCAACATAACAAGGTTTGTTTATGAAAATTGCTTAATTTCACAGGGAGTTTTCCTACCGAAAAAGGACATATCAATAGAAAGTTAAGACCACCAATAGTTTCAAAAAAGCTGTTTGGAATAATATTCCACATACTATTTGGACATTTGAGGAATCTTTTAATCCAGTTGATTTTTATAATTTGGTTAAATGAAGTAAATGTCAGTACATTCAGACCACCTTCAGCCAGAGGGTTTGAGAGAACAGACCTTTTAACCTTGTCAGGCACCTTCTTCCATATAAATTTGAAGAGAATTTTATCAAATTGGGAACAAGTGGATTTTGGAACATCTAGAGATGAGAAAACATAAGCTGCTCTTGACATCCCTTCTGCCTTAATTAACAGAACTCTGCCATATATGGATAGATCTCTGGCAGACCAACATTAAATTTGGTTTTGATGGTCTGAGTCACCGGGAGCATATTTAGGTCCAGAGTTTCTCTAGGATTTCTCGATATTTTAATACCAAGATAAGTTATAGTGTTTTTGAGCGGGATATTACATATTTCAGACTGGCTGCTGTCTTTTAGGGGCAGAATTTCACATTTTTTAACGTTTAGTTTTAATCCTGATACTTTTGAGAACTTAGATATTGTAGATAAAGCTAGGGGTACTTGTTCGATATTATGCAAAAATAAAGTAGTATCGTCTGCAAGTTGTGAGATTTTGATTTCTTTGTCAAGTACTCCAATTCCCTTGAAAGGAGTTTGTAATATCAAGTAATTCAATATTTGGGCAACAAGCAAGAAGATATAAGGGGAGGCTGGGCATCCTTGGCGTACCCCTTTTTCTACATTAAATCTCTGAGATGTTCCATACATGAGTTTAACTGAGCTATTGTTATTTTTATAAAGTGTTTTCATTGCTTTAATGAAGAAATTGCCAAAATTTAAGAAGGATAGGGTGTCTAATATGAATTTATGACTAATTGTGTCGAATGCCTTCTGAAAATCTAGAAAAAGAATAATTGGGTCTCCAGAGAGCAGGTGACTGTAATTTACCAAGTCCAAAACTAATCTAATATTATTAGAAATGTGACGTCCAGGCATGAAGCCACTTTGAGATTCGTGTATAATGTCGTTTATTCCATATTTTAATCGTTTGGCTAGTACCGACGCCAAGGTTTTGTAATCATTGTTTAACAATGTAATACCACGCCAATTATCAATCAATAGAGTGTCTTTATTAGGTTTTGGGACTAACGTTATTAGGCCTTGCTTCATTGAGTGGGGTAATTCTTCATCACTCAAGGCTTCATTATATAGGCCTACTGCCAAAAGAAATTTGGATGTTTCTTCAAGAAATGCTTGGTAAAATTCACCTGTAAGGCCATCATTTCAAGGTGATTTGTTGAGTTTCCAGGTGATTTGTTGAGTATGTTTTATTCCCCATTTTATTTCCTCGATAGATAACAATTCATCACATTCCTCTCTGAAGGTAGTGCTTGCTTTCTTGATATCTACAAGTGAATTAAAAATAACAGATGACTCAGTACATATGTCCATCTTGTGAAGATTAGCATAATATACGGACACAAACTTGGATATAGTATTATAATCTTCTGTTATGGAACTTCCTACTTTTAGTTTAGTTAATGAGCTTCTTTCCATATTTCTTTTTTCAATGCCAAAAAAATATTTGCTGTTTTTCTCTCCTTCTTCAAACCATTTTAGTCTTGATCGTATGAATGCCCCTTTAGCTTTTTCCTTATAAATTTCATCCAATTCTGTTTGAAAGCAGTCTAACTGCAAAGATTGTTCATTATCTGTTGAATTTAGAAAAATAATTCTCTGTAATGAAGCGCTCGAAACGCGACGCGCTGGCGACGCCTGCTGGTCAGAACTGTGTACATGCAGCGCAAACTCATCCGAAACCACAGCAAAACATGTATAAAAACACCATTTACAGACCTGCGAATGTTTTGTTGAAAGTGTAGTTTATCAAATGTAATTAACAACAAAAAAAAATCTAATGCCATTAAAGTGACTTTATAATATATGTTATTTTATTAAAATGTATGGCTTGTTTTGTTTATGGAAAGCATGGTTAATCAGATCAGACTATAATTGGGTTAGTTCACCCCAAAATGAAAATATTGTTTCATTATAATGTCATTTATATATGTCATTCCAAATCCATAAGACTTTCGTTCATATTCAAAACACTAATGAATATATATATATATATATATATATATATATATATATATATATATATATATATATATATACAGCTCTGGAAAAAAATTAAGAAATCGCTGCAAAATTATCAGTTTCTCTGGTTTTACTATTTGTGTTTGGGTAAAATTAACATTTTAGTTTTATTCTATAAACTACTGACCACATTTCTCCCAAATTCCAAATAAAAATATTGTCATTTAGAGCATTTATTTGCAGAAAATGACAACTGGTCAAAATAACAAAAAAGGATGCAGAGTTGTCAGACCTTGAATAATGGAAAGAAAATAAGTTCATATTCATTTTTAAACAACACAATACAATAACCCTGATTTTCAATCACAGCTTTCATGCGTCTTGGCATGCTCTCCACTAGTCTTTCACATTGATGTTGGGTGACTTTATGCCACTCCTGGTGCAAAAATTCAATTCTTTGTTTGATGACTTGTGACCATCCATCTTTCTCTTGATCACATTCCAGAGGTTTTCAATGGGGTTCAGGTCTGGAGATTAGGCTGGCCACGACAGGGTCTTGATCTGGTGGTCCTCCATCCACACCTTGATTGGCCTGGCTGTGTGGCATGTTGTCCTGCTGGAAAAAACAATCATCAGAGTTGGGGAACATTGTCAGAGCAGAAGGAAGCAAGTTTTCTTCCAGGACAACCTTCACTGTTAAACTTTGCAGTTTTACAGTTATTTACCGCAAAAAAGCCCAGTAAAATACCACTTATATTATTTACGGTTAACTACTGTAATATGCACTGCATTATGGGTATTTCTTATGAAATTTACAGTAACTTACTGTATATGGAATTTACAGTACTTTACTGTTTACGCAAAAGCAGTAGTGCTACTGTAAATGATATTTTGAAGTTTGTATATGCATATTGTATTTATGTTTTAGGCATTAAAATATCATATGATAATGTTTTATATTTTTCCCCCCATCTTGTTCTGCAGATGAAAATCATGAATCTGCATTCTCATTTTTAATTTTTGGATTATGAAACACTGGATGTTTAAAAGTTAAATAAAATAAATAATAATAAATAAAAAACACGTGGATGGAAGGATTTAAAATTTGTTCTTAGTGAGAGACCAGAGTTTTATATTAGCATTTTCTCCAATAACAAAATAAATAAATAAATATATTGTACAAAATATATGTAATAAATAGACCTATATATGTACAAAAATTCACAACTGGTTCCCATACAGGCAATATAAATGATATAAATGTATTTTTATTTTATTTCAAATTAATATAAACTTCATATATAAAAACTTTGCTTACACCTCACAAAATTTAAATTGTTGCAAAGCCCGGGCAACAACCTGGCAGAATGTAAACTGAGGTTTGTGTGACGTCACGTGTCGAGTGCGCGCTCTTAACGGACGTCCCTGCTGAGAGTGGATCGCTAGACGCCAGCTGGGGGTTCCCTTTCAAGGGAACTCGCGCTGCGTCAAGCGCTGCGGGAACGCTCCTGCGTGATTGCGTCATGAAGCACTCGTGAAATCAGTCCAATGGCGTGACGGGACGTCATAGGCGGGTGATGTCATTGACCAGGAAACTATAAAGCACCCCCCAGACCAAACAATGTCAGCTTCTGTGTCTTCACAAGCGCTCTATGTGAAATCGTATCTGTCTATTTGATGTGTGTTTGTCTCTCTATATATATGTATATTATGGAAGGAAAGCAGCATTTTAAGCAGTGTGTCACTCCCTGCCCTCGTTTTATTACGGGTGGGGATACACACGAGCTTTGTGTGATGTGTTTGGGACTGGAACATGCCCAGTCAGCTCTCGAGGGGGCTGGCTGTGAGCATTGTGAAAGGTTGTCAATGAAAACTCTCCGGTCCCGCCGAGCGCTCTTTGAGGAGGGCGCTTTGGCTCGCGTTCCCCAGGGCTCGGGTCCCGCTGCTTCTGAGGCACGGCGAAGACGCTCGTCCTGGGGTTCGCAGATGGATTTAACGGCGGGGTTAGAGACGGGTGATCCCCTATCTCTTCCTTTAACCGTTGAATCCGACGCTTCAGTTCGCGAGTTAGAAGCACACGCTGCGGTTTCTTCTGCTCGCGCTGAAGCGCAGGTGCAACAGCACTCCAGTTCTGAGGAACTGGATGTTGTGAGCCTGAGTGAAAATGAGTTTACACAATCACACACAATTACACACACACAAGAGGAGCTTTTGGAGGTTATCACTCGTGCTGTTGCTAGATTAAATCTGGACTGGCCAGCCAGTGAACAGGAATTGGGTCAAACAAAAAGTAAATTAGATGAACGATTTCTGCCAGCTAGATCTCAACCTCCAAAGCGGGGCTTGCCGTTCTTTCCTGACCTCCACACCGAGGTGTCGAAGTCATGGATTAGACCAGCATCATTCAGAGTTTTTAACCCAGCGACGTCTGAATATTCAAATATAGTAGGGTTAAAAAAACATGGTTATGCGGTGATGCCTCAGGTGGAAGAGACGCTTGCTAGCTATCTCTCCCCTGAGTCTGCATCATCGCTGAAAGCCCCGCAGCTGCCCACTAAACCAGTGAGAACGACATCGGTTTTAGTGGGTAGGGCATACTCAGCAGCAGGTCAGGCAGCCGCCAGTTTACACACTATGGCTGTCCTACAGGCATATCAAGCTGATCTATTAAAAGATATAGATGATGAATGTGAGGAAGTGGGGAAAGAAACGATCGCGGAGATCAGGAGGGCAGCTGATCTGTCTCTTCGGGCCACCAGGGAAGCGGCAAAATCTATCGGCCGCTCTATGGCAGCAATGGTGGCCACAGAGAGGCATCTCTGGTTAAATTTATCTGACATTAAGGAAAGAGATAAGAAGTTTTTGTTAGATGCTCCTGTCTCCCCTACCGGTCTTTTTGGTGACTCAGTGAATTCGGTTGTCGAACGATTTCAGGAAGCGAAAAAGCAGGCAGCCGCATTTCAAAAGTTTCTTCCCCGAAAAGTCTATGTCTCTGGGGCTGCTGGGCGGGAGCAGCCCCAGTCGAGTATGTCCTCCTCTCACAGAGCTCAGCAGAAGGTGAGCGTGGCTGCCCGTGCTCCCCCACAGAGAGACTGGGGACCGGGACAGCGCGCTCAGCCAAGGTCTTCCCGAGGTAAAGCAGATCTGAGGACTGTTATTATCTCCAGGAAGGCCTCGGCGAAGAAGTCCTGACGCCAAGGGTGTCAGGATTTCGATGGCAGTCCCCTCCAAGGGGAGTCGGTGTGTCGAGGCACCCGTTTCCTCTCGGTGCCATCAGGGGGCCGTGTTGCCAACCCTGCCACCTTCGGTGTTTCAGGGCGCAGCGGTCCTCAGCGAGTACTCATCTCTATGTCCGCCCGGAAACGTAGCGGCATTGGGAAGCTCGCACTCTCTGAGGAGGGTTCAAAGTGGGTCAGTTCGGTTGCTTCCTGCCGGTGCGCCGTTTCAGGTCGCCGAGCTGGCCGCTCAAAAAACACCTCGAGAGGCTGGTTCCCTTAGTAGAGTATCTGGTAGCGTGGAAACTTCTGCCAAATGTCTCAGACTGGGTCCTGCGTACAGTAGAAAAAGGGTACAGAATTCAGTTCGGGTCATGCCCGCCCAGGTTCAGCGGAGTAGTACACACGGTAGTAAACTCCGAGCAGGCTCTGGTGATGGAAGGAGAAGTACAGACGCTTTTGCAAAAAGAGGCTATAGAGAGGGTTCCTCCCCACAGCAGAGAGTCAGGGTTTTACAGCCCGTACTTCATAGTTCCAAAGAAGGGTGGAGGGCTGCGGCCCATTCTAGATCTGCGCCAACTAAATCGGGCAGTCAAGAAATTAAAATTCAAAATGCTCACGTTGAAGCAGATTGTGTGTCAGATCAGGTCCGAGGACTGTTGTGTCACGATAGACCTAAAAGACGCATATTTTCATGTCTCCATCCTTCCGCAACACAGGAAGTTCCTCAGGTTCGCTTTCGGGGGCGAAGCGTACCAGTATTGGGTTCTTCCGTTCGGCCTAGCACTGTCACCCCGCACGTTCACGAAGTGCGTGGATGCAGCTCTGGCTCCCTTGAGACTCCAGGGCATCCGCGTGCTGAATTATATAGACGACAGGCTCATTCTGGCGCAGTCAGAACTTCAGGCGGCCCAGTATCGAGATGCTGTGCTAGCCCATATGAAGACGTTGGGGTTAAGGCTAAATGTAAAGAAAAGCGTGTTAGTTCCACAACAGAATACCACTTTTCTGGGCGTAGTATGGGACACAAAGACCATGAGAGCCCGTTTGGCGCCCGCCAGGATAAAAACGATCCTGGAAGCCGTGCGCAGGATAAGACTAGGCCAGTCACTCACTGTAGTACAGTTTCAGAGAATCTTGGGTTTGATGGCAGCTAGGGCTGGGGCGGTTACCGCATTACCGCAATACCGCGGTCACATGATGCCTACCGCGGGTCTGAGCTCGTCACCGTCATCACCGCAAAAAAAAAAAAAAAAAAAGCATTGGCCTGCACATGTGTGCACGTTGTGTCTAATTACATTGATTCTAATGACATGGATTGTGTCTAATGACATTGTGTCTTACATAAGTTTTGTTTAGAAAACCTTGAATCCATCAAAAGATGGAGCACATCCGACCTTTCGCGAGTTGGGGAGCGCAATGTTCCATGACACATAATAACATTCCATTCGTATTGACTATTTGGCCTATATGCGAGAGTACCTACAGACATCCCAAGTCTCCCAGAAGTTCCGGGAGTCTCCCGCATATTAATAGCGGCTCCATGATGCCAAATTAGTTAAAATCTCCCGGAATCTAGAGCGAGCGAGCAAGAGTGCGCATGCGAGACAGAGACTGTGTTCCAAACCGTGTAGCGCGCGCACGGCAGAGAGGGAGAGGGAGCGAGAGAGAGCATCCTGATTGGCCCGTTTCGGTAAGTCAACCAATCAGTTGTCAGTGTGGGTGGGCTTTTATCTCTTCTTCTCTGACTGCGTGCGCGCCTCCCCAAGTGGACGAGGCATTTTATGCTTGACGCGCTCGCCGTATTATTCTTTGAAACGACAGCGGGCGACTCGTCCTCTAAACCATCAGGAATCAGCAGTGAGAAGAAGTAATAAGGTACACTCGTGAATGTTTATTTTAGAACAACACTTTAGTACACCAAACTACAAAAGAATCGTGTAAGCAGTAAACCTTGAGATTATTAGGCTACCTGTGACATTAGAAACGTAACCTACAACTTAATTAACGTTATCTTACATACAACATTTTCATTTAGTTTTGTGAACATTTTTATAAAACATGGCTATTTATTTGTATTTAAAGGGCTTATGTCTACTATTGTAGGATTATTTTGTTTATTTAAGCAACTAATTGAGACGCAAGAACTGGGTGCGGGTGCTGTGAGATGTACAGATTTGGCTCGGGGGGGGGGGGGGGGGGGGTGGGGGGGGTTGATTTAAAGCGGTTTACCGCTATACCGCGGTAATTTCTTGCTTTTCAACCGCGGTAAGAAAAAATCCATACCATCCCAGCCCTAATGGCAGCAGCGTCCAACGTGATTCCTTTTGGCCTGCTGTACATGAGACCCTTACAGTGGTAGCTCAAGACCAGGGGGTTCTCCCCGAGGGGAAATCCGTTTCGCATGATCAAGGTCATGCGACGATGCCTACGTGCCTTAGTTATGTGGAAAGATCCTTGGTTCTTGTCCCAGGGTCCGGTGTTGGGAGCTCCTTGTCGTCGCTTAACGCTAACGACGGATGCTTCCCTCACCGGTTGGGGGGCGACCATGAGTGGTCGCTCGGCTCGGGGTCTGTGGAGCGACCATCAGCTTTCCTGGCACATAAACCAGCTGGAGATGATGGCCGTGTTTCTGGCACTCAGACACTTTCTCCCAGACCTCAGGGGCCATCATGTGTTGGTTCGCACGGACAACACAGCGGTGGTCTCCTATATAAATCGCCAGGGGCGTTTACGATCTCGCCGGCTTTGGAAACTGGCACATCGAGTTCTGATTTGGGCCCAGGGGAAGTTGCTATCAGTTCGAGCACTGTATATTCCGGGTTACATGAACAAGACGGCAGACTCTCTGTCGAGACAGGGAGTGGTGCCGGGGGAATGGAGACTCCACCCCGAGGTGGTGGAGCTCCTTTGGAGTCGATTCGGGCAAGCTCAGGTGGATCTGTTTGCGTCTCGAGAGACAACGCACTGTCCCCTATATTATTCCCTGACGCACCCAGCCCCCTTGGGGTTGGATGCCATGGTACAGACGTGGCCGAGGCTATGTCTGTATGCCTTTCCCCCCCTGGCGTTACTGCCAGGAGTTCTGAAGAGAGTTCGCCGGGACAGGGTTCGGGTCTTATTGATAGCCCCGTTCTGGCCGGGCCGAGTATGGCTGTCGGACATTGTGTCCCTCCTCGAGGGTCCTCCATGGGAAATCCCGGTCAGGAGGGACCTTCTCTCCCAGGCGGCGGGGTCAGTGTTGCACCCGTGTCCGGAGCTGTGGAGACTGTGGGCCTGGCCTCTGAGGGGGATCAGCTCATAGGCTCAGGTCTTTCTACTGAGGTAGTGGAGACCATGTTGCAATCCAGAGCTCCTTCCACGAGGAGGCTCTATGCCCTAAAATGGAGAGTTTTCATTGCCTGGTGTACAGGCCAGTCTGTGAATCCAGTTGACTGCCCAGTAGGTTCAGTGCTAGATTTTCTTCAAGAAAAGTTATCTTCGGGGTTGTCCCCCTCCACCTTGAAAGTATACGTGTCAGCTATATCTGTCTATCACGTTCCTCTAGAGGGTGCATCAGTGGGGAGACACCCATGGGTAACTCGCTTCCTCCGTGGTACTTTGAGGCTAAGGCCTGCGGCACGCTCGAGGGTGCCGACGTGGGATTTGGCCATTGTACTAGAAGGCCTAGCCCTGGCCCCCTTTGAGCCTATTGAAGAGGTTCCAGAGAAGTTTCTCACATTAAAAACTTTGTTTCTTCTATCTATCTCTTCTCTTAAAAGGATCGGGGATTTACAAGCATTGTCAGTTGCTCCCTCGTGTCTTGAGTTTGCGCCTGGTATGGTGAAAGCGTTCCTGTTCCCAAAGGAAGGTTATGTGCCTAAGGTCCCCACTAATGTGGCGGGTCCAATAATGCTGCAGGCCTTTTCTCCGCCTCCGTTTCAAAACCAGGACCAGGAGAAATTAAACTTACTTTGCCCAGTTAGGGCTTTAGATGCATATGTCCACAGAGCTGCCCTGTGGCGCAAGTCTGATCAACTGTTTGTGTGTTTTGGGTCCCCGAGTAAGGGGAAGCCCGCATCTAAGCAGACTTTAAGTAAATGGATAGTCGAGGCTATCTCACTTGCGTATGAGTCGGCCGGTCATCCTTCACCACTAAAGGTCCGAGCCCACTCGACTAGGAGTATGGCTGCTTCTATGGCCCTATTGTCAGGGGTTTCACTTCAAGAGGTATGTGATGCGGCAGGGTGGTCCTCTCCGCACACTTTTGTGAGGTTTTATAACCTGGATGTGGCTTCTACTCCGGGTTCTCGGGTGTTTGTAGTTTAATGTGCATTACGATTTCACATATACAGGCACTTGAGGACTATGGCGACGTGGGTATTCAGTTCCCGCAGCGCTTGACGCAGCGCGAGTTCCCTTGAAAGGGAACGTCTCAGGTTACGTATGTAACCATGGTTCCCTGAGAGGGAACGAGACGCTGCGTCGCTTTGCCATACTCCCGGCATGCCTGTGACCAACTTGTTCGACCTATCAGAAGCTGACATTGTTTGGTCTGGGGGGTGCTTTATAGTTTCCTGGTCAATGACGTCACCCGCCTATGACGTCCCGTCACGCCATTGGACTGATTTCACGAGTGCTTCATGACGCAATCACGCAGGAGCATTCCCGCAGCGCTTGACGCAGCGTCTCGTTCCCTCTCAGGGAACCATGGTTACATACGTAACCTGAGACGTTTTTCTGAGGTAAGTACTTTTTACTGAACAAATTTATTTTATAAGTTACTTTTACAAAGTAAACCATTACCAATATCAATTAAATATAGCTAAATTTAAGAAGAAAGTAAATAATAAATTCTAATAGGCTTTTAATAACAGCTCACAGACAGTCTAATTTTCCTCGAAACTGCCGCTTTAATATCCCATTAAATGCCATAGAATTGACTGACTGCCTTTTCCAGTAGATGGACCCAATCTAATATTTACACAAACAAAGGTTTTCTGTTCTTTTTACGACCAGTTATGACATATTTTACTCGTCAGTTAAATGTGTGGCGTTTTGAAGTAAGTTAAGTTAGGCCTAGCGCGTTTTCTCAAAGGCACTCTTTCGCGCTCTCTCTGCCCCAGGCCCGGTACTATGGGGGTGCTATGCACCCTCAAACGCAAGCCTCGATTGATACTGTTATAATATATTGGCGAAACAGATTTGCCAAACCAAACGCTCCAGTGCATTTTGTGCTTATTTGTTTTCGAGCTCTGGAGAACGCTTGAGTTTTTATTCAGTGTGCAAAGTGTAGTAGACACGATGTAAGAGATGTGACAGCTACGTATGAATGCTGGATTCACTCTGCACAGGACTGCATATGACATGTTAAAATAGTAAGGCATTTAAAGCAATGTAAAGGCAGACTAATTGAAAAATATTCATTGCAAAATATATTTGTTTTTAATTCTTTGCCAATAATTGGTAAAACTGTCATCTGATTGTGTAATTGATCAATCTAGCAGTCATCCTAGATCTGTCATTTATCATGTTCATAACATATAGGCTAGTCATTTGCCAATAATCATTGCTGAAAAATAATGTTTCTTCTATTTCTCTCTTTTCCCTGTGTCAACAGGAGCTAACTACAGCCCAAAGGCTCTTTTAAGAGCCTCAGCACTGAGCATCTTTGGCTTTGTAAGTATGTTTTGACTAACTATCAGATGCATTATGTGATTAACATATTGTAATGCAGAACTTGCAGCGTAACTTTTTTTAGGAGCACTTGTGTGAATCAAGAAACATTTCTGATTATTTTCAGTTGTACACTTCTTTTTCAGGATTCTTTGAATAGAAAGTTCAAAAGAACAGCATTTATCTGAAATAGAAAGCACTACTGTTCAGTCAGTATTTTTTATTTTATTTTTTTTTGGTTGTTGAATGAAATTAATACTTTATTTCGGCAAGGATGCATTAAATTGACCTAAAGTGACAGTAAAAACATTTGTAATGTTACAAAAGCTTTCTATTTCAGATTTAAGTTTGAAGGGTCATAAAGTTACTCAGTGTACCTTTAACGTAATTGTACATTCAGGCAATTAATAGAGTTCCCTAACAAGGGATATGCAATAAAGCTATACTATTTAAACTAACTCGACTGGTAATAACTGCTGTTGCACAAGTTGATTCCTCGTCTGTCTATGAACAAATTTAGATTAAATAATCTCATGACCATTTCTCACACATTTTCTGTTTTTTTTTGTTTGTTTTTTTTTTTTCAGATCAGCCATCAGTGGTTTACCATATGGAGGCCAGTCAAGACCAACTGGGATGCTTTTTCATGCTTCATGCTTTTTTTGTGTATTGTGTATTTTTTGTGTTTTTGTATCCCTGCTTTGATTTGTTATGAATTCAGTTCTCTTTTTGCATCCTCCTTTTGATTCTAAACTGAACTCAAATGGCACTGCGAATTGGGTAAGAGACAAACATAAATTACTTAATTGGGGAAATTGAGAGATGAAATCATGCTGATGACCTCTGTCTGTGGTGAAGTAGTGATTTTGACGTGTAATTAAACTGGAGGTTCTGTGGGGTGCGGACTGAATCGATTCCATTCCTAGAGCTTCCGGACAAATCTTTGGGGTGCGGACTGATGGGGCAGTGAACCCAAGGTTACCCCGTGAGTCAGTCCTAGAGCTTCTCATGGACGATTTTAGGGAATCGTTTTTTTTTTTTTTTTTTGGATACGTTGATTTCTTAGGCGTGCCGCAAGAACACCACAGACACAGTGTAATCACCATGGGAAAATCTCAGAGTAAAACTGGGAGTTGTGAAAAATATGATACACCGGTGTATTGCCAGATGAGAAGTTTATCTATGTATTATCTTTTTACTCTTTTAATTAATTTTATAACTGTACTGTACATCTTAAATTAAACAATTTAAATTGTTTTTATAACTGTTTTAAAGTGCCCCTATTATGCTATTTACTACAACACTTACCTACAACAGGTTTACGTGCATCAAAGGTAAAAAAAAAAAAAAAAAAAACTGTTTCATTTTCTCATAATATACATTTGCACATCACCACATTTTTTCAAAGATTCTTAAACGGCTCGTCAGATGAATCAATCTCTCTAAATCACTTCTTTCCACATGCTACTGGCCAGACAGCTCAGTCTGTTGTGATTGGTTTACTGCGTACAGCGCGCGGTCTTAAACAAAATCACCCATTGCCATAACAACATCAGCTGTCCTGAGGCTTCCTACACCGTAAACTAAACACAGTAATGAACAATGACGTCGATTTTACCATATCAATCCGAACGCGAGTCCAATAATGAAACACTGGAAGAACTAGTTATTCAACCCGAACCTCCATCACAAGGACGACTCAAGCAGGACGTTTTTCAGTGATACACTGCATTAATGGACACAGTTATAGATAATCGTGGCCCACAAACTGATTAGCATAGGTAAGACAGTGATAATGTGAGTTAGCCAGTTAGCAGGAGACCTATGCAATATAAAACTCAAAACTAAGTTTTTTGAACTCCATCTTCACAGTGGTCAGTGAAATAAAGGGAACACAGCAAAAGTTTAGGATTCTACTGCTATGATATCATGGTAAAGATGAACTTTAACCACTGATTCTTCACATGCTCATCCTTGGGCAGTGAAAATAAAACTGGCTTTACCTTCACATTGTAGAGCACACCATCTTCTCAACATGATGCTATCCAGCATCCACAGGGATCAGCTGTAGTGTTTGAGGGGTTTCAAGTTTTCCCTGGTGTCGCAATATGCTAATGTTTCGTCTTGACGTCACAACTAAATGGCTTATGACTCGTTTGAAAAACCTCAGAGGCCTTGTTTACACTGCAGGCCTTGATGCCCAATTCTGATTTGTTGGCTATATTCGGACCGTCCGTTTACACGTTCTTTAAATTGTGACCCATATCCGATTCATGTGTTTACAATTGCCATACTATCTGAAACATTGCGCATGCTTAAAGGGTTAAATTATCTTACACAGATGGACAAACATGAAATATGCTTGATGCTAGCTCTGCGATGTATGCAAAGTTCGCCAAACATCACCATGATTATGAGGCGGAGGAGGACGAAAAGTGCCATCATTGCAGCCTGTGCATATGCTTCAGTTATTGTGTGCGAGAGAGATCTCAGGACTGGTGGTAGGAGCATATTGTGGCGAGCTTTAACGAGAAGCAGTGGGTCCGAAATTTTAGGATGAGCAAGCCAACCAGGTATATGACCTGCGTGAAGTTGGCCCCCCACCCAACGCAAAACGTCGTCAAACTATGCTCAATCGTTTGTGCTCCGTTTGTGCTGGTTTGTGCTGTAAAATTTTTCGTTTGTGCTGTTTCGGTTTTTTAGATATTAAAATAATATTTTTAGGTCATTCTGAGGTCACTCAGCCCCCCCACATGCTCCAAATTCACCCAAAATAGTCTCGTTCGTTTGTGCTTCGTTTGTGCCGGTAAAATTTTCGTTTGTGCTGCGTCGGGTTTTAAAATATCAGAAATTAAATTATAGACGATGACGTCACCAGCCCCCCCACATGCTCCAAATTCACCCAAAATAGACGCAATCGTTTGTGCTGGTTTGTGCTGTAAAACGTTTTGTTTGTGCTGCTTCGGTTTTTTAGATATTAAAATAATATTATGTGGTCATTCTGAGGTCACTCAGCCCCCCCACATGCTCCAAATTCACCCAAAATTGTCTTGTTCGTTTGTGCTTCGTTTGTGCTGGTAAAATTTTCGTTTGTGCAGCGTTGGGTTTTAAAATATTATACATTCAATTATTGTTGATGACGTCACCAGCCCCCCCACATGCTTCAAATTCAACCAAACTATACTCAATCGTTTGTGCTTCGTTTGTGCTGGTTTGTGCTGTAAAAAGTTTCGTTTGTGCTGCTTCGGTTTTTTAGATATTAAAATGATATTTTTAGGTCATTCTGAGGTCACTCAGCCCCCCACTGTCATGACGCACTGGAAAAAGGAAGCAAATGCAGGCGATCTCAAGAATGTATGTTTATTAAACACTTAAACACAGAAGTTCAGACTCAGGCAGATGGTGAGGGTCAGACGGCTGAAGCAGGGTGGCGCAGGGACTAGATGGTCGCGATGAATCCGGCGGTGAAATGGCGTGAAGGTGAAGACAGGATCCAGACACGAAGAACACACAGCACAGGACTCCAGGAAGAAACCAACTCACGGGAAACAGGAAACACAGCACAAACATCGACCAACGATCTGACAATGAGAGAAGAATTCAGTGGGTCTTTAAAGGAACTGGAGATGAGTGGCAGCTGGCGCCGAGCTGATTACAGATGAGATGATTGACTGATAATTGATCCCGTGACACCCACACACACACGCACATGGCACACAGACAATAACAAATGCACGAGACAAGCAGGAAGCAGCGCACTCATGAACCGTGACAGTACCCCCCCTCCTAGGGACGCCTCCTGGCGTCCCCAGACTCCCTTACCTGTCGATGGAATTCATCAATAAGGGAGTGATCTAGTATGTCTCTCGCAGGAACCCAACTTCTCGCCTCCGGACCGTAACCTTCCCAGTCCACCAAATACTGGAATCCTCGTCCCCTCCGCCTGGTGTCCAGAATACGGTTAACCGAATACGTCGGTTCCCCATCTACAAGACGCGGCGGTGGGGGAACCGGTACAGGCGGGTTAATTGCTGATCGAAACACAGGCTTAATTTTGGAGACATGGAACACGGGGTGTATCCTCCTGTACGCTGGAGGAAGGTTGAGGCGGACTGCCACCGGACTAATAATCTTGGTGACAGTGAACGGGCCAATGAATTTGGGTGCTAACTTATTCGAGACGGAACGGAGAGGAATGTTCTTAGTAGAAAGCCACACTTTTTGACCGACGACGTAAACGGGAGGCTTAGACCGGTGGCGATCGGCGTTAGCCTTAGTGCGCGCCCCCACCTGGAGTAGAGTCTCACGGGCTCTAGTCCAGGTGCGGTGGCACCTCTGGACAAAAGCGTGTGCGGAGGGAACCGCGACTTCGGATTCCAGACTGGGAAAAACAGGTGGCTGGTATCCTACACTACCTTCAAACGGAGAAAGGCCCGTGGATGACACTGGTAACGTATTGTGGGCGTACTCCACCATAGACAGTTGTTGACACCAGGAAGTCGGATTCTTGGAAACCAAACACCGTAACATTCTCTCTAAATCCTGGTTGGCTCTCTCGGTCTGGCCATTGCTCTGAGGGTGAAACCCAGAGGACAGACTAACAGTCGCGCCCAGTAATTTACAGAACTCTTGCCAGAATTTGGACACAAACTGGGGACCCCTGTCAGAGACCACGTCAATCGGAAGGCCATGTAAACGAAAGACGTGGTCTATGACGGCAACCGCTGTCTCCTTGGCTGACGGCAATTTGGGCAAGGGAATGAAATGAGCCGCCTTCGAGAACCGGTCCACCACGGTCAAAACAACCGTGTTGCCCTGGGAGGGCGGGAGGGCGGTAATAAAATCTAGAGCGATGTGGGACCAGGGTCTCGAAGGGACTGGCAGCGGTTGGAGTAACCCATCTGGCGCGCGATTGGAAGTCTTACCAGTGGCACATACCGAGCAAGCCAATACAAAATCGTGAATGTCGCGGGCCATCCGTGGCCACCAGAATCGCTGCTTAACCAAAAACCTCGTGCGATTGATTCCTGGGTGACAGGCTATGTTGGAACAATGACCCCACTGAATAACCTCAGACCGTAGTTCCTCCGGCACGAATAAACGGTTCGGTGGGCACCCGACCGGGGGCGTTACCCCTTCTAAGGTCTTCTTGACCTTCGATTCGACCTCCCATACGAGTGTGGAGACAAATAGACTCTCCGGTAAAATGCACTCGGGAGTAACCAGGCGTTCGGAACGATCAAAAAGACGCGATAAAGAATCGGGTTTAATATTCTTGGAACCCGGGCGGTACGAGAGAGAAAAATCAAAACGACCGAAAAAAAGTGCCCACCGAGCCTGCCTGGAGTTTAACCTTTTAGCAGTACGAATGTATTCCAGATTCTTATGATCGGTCCAGACAATAAAAGGTACCCCCGACCCTTCCAACCAGTGGCGCCACTCCTCCAACGCTAGTTTGACGGCCAACAACTCTCTGTTACCAATGTCATAATTACGTTCGGCAGGAGACAGACGGTGTGAAAAATACGCGCAAGGATGCATCCTCTCGTCCGTGGGGGAACGCTGGGACAACACTGCTCCTACCCCCACCTCTGACGCGTCGACCTCCACCACGAACTGACGTGAGGAATCAGGGGCAATGAGAATTGGGGCCGAAACAAAGCGGTCCTTGAGTTTGGCAAACGCGGAGCCAGCCGCGTCTGTCCACCTGAACGTAGTTCGGGAGGAGGTCAAGGCGGTCAGAGGTGCGGCTAGTTGGCTGAAATTACGGATGAAACGTCTGTAGAAGTTGGCGAATCCCAGAAACCTCTGCAGGGCCTTGCGGGAATCTGGAATTGGCCACTATCACAGCCTTAACCTTGTCAGGGTCCATGCGAATCCCCTCGGACGAGATAACGTACCCCAAAAATTGAACCGACTGTGCGTGGAATTCGCATTTCTCCGCCTTGACAAAAAGCCCATTCTCTAGCAACCGCTGAAGCACTCGTCGGACGTGCTGCACGTGTTCCTGGAGAGATGAAGAAAAAAATCAATATGTCATCCAGGTAAACATATATGAACTGATCTACCATATCTCGCAGCACGTCGTTGACGAGTGCCTAGAAGACCGCTGGACTGTTGGAAAGCCCGAAGGGCATAACCAAATATTCAAAGTGTCCCCGGGGGGTATTAAAGGCGGTCTTCCATTCATCACCCTCCCTGATGCGGACCAAATGATAAGCATTGCGTAAATCCAGTTTCGTGAAGAGAGTCGCTCCCTGCAACCTCTCGAAGGCTGAAGACATCAACGGCAAAGGATAAGTATTCTTTACCGTGATGTTGTTCAGTCCCCGGTAATCAATGCAAGGTCGCAGGGATCCGTCCTTCTTCCCCACGAAAAAGAACCCCGCCCCTGCAGGAGAAGAGGAAGGGCGAATGAACTTGGTTGCCAGAGAATCAGAAATATATTTCTCCATGGCCTCCCTTTCTGGAGCAGAAAGTGAATACAACTTGCCCTTAGGCGGAGATTTACCTGGCAGTAGATCTATAGCACAGTCGTAGGGACGATGAGGAGGAAGAGAAGCAGCTCGAGACTTACTAAACACCTCCTTCAGGTCGTGGTACTCCTCGGGCACGGTTGACAAGTCCGCTGCTTTCTCCTGTAAGACAGACACGGAAACAGACGAACAGGCAGACAAAAGACAAGACTTATGACATTCAGTGCTCCACTCATTGATAGTTCTGTGTTGCCAGTCTATTTTGGGATTGTGTTGAGAGAGCCAGGGGTGTCCAAGTACTATGGGGGCCAGGGGGGAGTCCATGATGTAGAAGGTGATGGTTTCAGTGTGGTTTCCGGAGGTGGTGAGTGTGAGGGGAGCAGTGGACAGGGTGATAACGGGGAGGTCTTGGCCGTTGAGTGCGTGGACAGAGATGCGTTGGGTGAGTGGTTGTAGAGGAATGTGGTGTTTGATGGCGAAGTGATGATCCAGAAAATTACCTTCGGCCCCTGAGTCCAAGAGTGCATGACAGTGGTGTTGGTGATGCGACCATCTAAGTCTAACCGGGAGGAGAGTAGATGTCGCTGATGGTGTTCCTGAGGTCTTAGCAGCGGAGATCCCACCCGACAGTAGCCTCATAGTTATTGCCGGGCTGGGCCTTTTAACGGACACGTGTTCAGAAAATGTCCAGATCCTCCACAGTACAAAGGCCCAGGGATCTCCGCCTCTCCTTCTCCTCCCGGGAAAGCCGAGCTCTTCCCACCTGCATGGGTTCGGTGTCGTGGATGGGGCTGACCGCGTCGGTGCCGCTGGACCTCGGGAAGTCGAGGAAGTGGACTGGACGTTCGGTTTGCGCGCGTCGACTCATCCGGCCAAGCCTGGAGTCCACCCGCAAAGCCAGCTTTATCAGACCATGGAGGGTCATCGGGAGGTCCAGGGCGTAGATCTCCTGATGTACGCGGTCAGCCAGCCCATGCAGGAACATGTCCCACTGCGCCGTGTCGTTCCATTGGCACTCGGCGGCCAGGGTGCGGAACTCAATGGCGTAGTCCGATACAGAGCGATTACCCTGTCTGAGTTCCGCCAGCCTCCTAGCAGCCTCCTTCCCGGCCGCCGCGCGGTCGAAGACTCTCTTCATGGCTTCCGCGAGTGCCTGGAACGACGTGCAGCAAGGGTCTCTATTCGCCCACACCGCCGTGCCCCAAAGGGCCGCCCTCCCAGTCAGGAGAGTGAGGACAAATGCCACCTTAGAAGTTTCCGTGGCAAACGTGCGTGGCTGTAGGGCGAAATGCATCTCACAACGGGTAATGAAAGCACGACAATAATCAGGTTCTCCAGCATACCTCTCAGGAACTGGCATACGAGGCTCGGACTGGGAGGGCGGATCAGCAGGAACGGGGGGCACGAACGGCGTGGGTGGCGCAGTGGGCATGCGCAGATGTTGAATTTGCTGGGTTAGCTCGGACACCTGCGCCACCAGTGCCTGTATGGCACGTCCGTTGTTGTTAAGGCCCTCCTCTTGAGCGTCCATTCGTTGAATGCTCGTGCCGATGAAAGCTTCCATTGATATCTGGGTCTCGCCTGCTGCTTCCATCGATTGGTCAGATCGTTCTGTCATGACGCACTGGAAAAAGGAAGCAAATGCAGGCGATCTCAAGAATGTATGTTTATTAAACACTTAAACACAGAAGTTCAGACTCAGGCAGATGGTGAGGGTCAGACGGCTGAAGCAGGGTGGCGCAGGGACTAGATGGTCGCGATGAACCCGGCGGTGAAACGGCGTGAAGGTGAAGACAGGATCCAGACACGAAGAACACACAGCACAGGACTCCAGGAAGAAACCAACTCACGGGAAACAGGAAACACAGCACAAACATCGACCAACGATCTGACAATGAGAGAAGAATTCAGTGGGTCTTTAAAGGAACTGGAGATGAGTGGCAGCTGGCGCCGAGCTGATTACAGATGAGATGATTGACTGATAATTGATCCCGTGACACCCACACACACACGCACATGGCACACAGACAACAATAACAAATGCACGAGACAAGCAGGAAGCAGCGCACTCATGAACCGTGACACCCACATGCTCCAAATTCACCCAAAATAGTCTCATTCGTTTGTGCTTCGTTTGTGCTGGTAAAATTTTCGTTTGTGCAACGTTGGGTTTTAAAATATTAGGCTATAGCCTACATTCAATTATTGTTGATGACGTGACCAGCCCCCCCACATGCTTCAAATTCAACCAAAATAGTCTCATTCGTTTGTGCTTCATTTGTGCTGGTTTGTGCCGGTAAAATTTTCGTTTGTGCTGCGTTGGGTTTTAAAATATCAGAAATTTAATTATAGCCGATGACGTCACCAGCCCCCCCACATGCTCCAAATTCACCCAAAATAGTCTCGTTCGTTTGTGCTTCATTTGTGCTGGTTTGTGCCGGTACAATTTTCGTTTGTGCTGCGTCGGCCTTTAAAATATTAGACACTGAATGAAAGCGAATTATAGACGGTGACTTCACCAGCCCATTAAATGACTTCAACCAGCCTGCATCTTCGTGAACGCACCACAGAGAAATGCACATTTCATACATAAGCAGAGAGCACTCTGTTTTCTTTCGTTTTGAATTGTTCTGTTTAAAAGTAGACATGTCTGTGATGCAAGTAGGCCTAGGCGCTGAGTTTCGGTTCATTTATGAGACCAGCTGCAGTTCAGGCGCCGGCGCCTCTATTATCTATTGTCTGATATAGGCCTATTTACTTCTTATTTTGCCTATTAAATCCTGGCATTTGATAGATGAAACAATGATTAAAATTAAGATACAATTAATACAAAACGAATTTCACCTTAAAGAAAGGCTAGTTTTCAGAGCGGTCAGTCCATAACGCAGTTCTCCGTCCGTTACATTGTTTTTTCCTCATAAATGCAAACACGAAAAATTAAATAAAATGAATAATTTATGTTCTGCGGAGAGACAACGCTTCTTCATCCGGTGGGTAGGCTAGTATTACTTTTGGTTTGCGCAGTGTAATTCATAGAATTACTAAAAAAATGTAACGCACATGCTATTTCCCTCATATTAAATATAAACGTATGAGTATATTTTTCTAATGTCTGGACTCCTTTATTAAGGGAGAAGCCTATGGATATATAACAGACCTTTCAATATATTGGTATTAAGTGCATTTTCTGATCATTTATACTTCAAGTTTTGACTTGCAAATGTCACGTCCATAACGCTGGAATTGACCAATTTTAAAGAATTTATCCTCAACTATTTTTGTGGTGTAAATCTATGTATTTTATAATGTTAACTTCAAATAATAGTGATATGAAGATGTAGCATTGGATCTGGACTCTGGAGTTGGAAGGGGTGTGTCGCGTTCTGCCTTCTCACACTGCAACACAGGTTCGTGGACGATGGAGCGTCGGGATTTCGGTTTCATATTGCATATTGTTACACAGCCCTAGTCGTTTGTTTTAGAAATGTTAAGTTCTACTTCTGTAGTTATTTTGGTGAAAGTAACTGGAGTAGCTAATGCATTACAATTCTGAGACAGCCTTTATTGTAAGGTAAATAATTACCTTTAAATAAAAGTAACAAAGTAATCTATAATGTATTACAGTTTGGAAGTGCTGCTGATATTGTGAAAAATGATTAGCCTATAAATAGATATTTTCATATAATTAATATTTTAATGTTTTAATATAATTCAAATGTAATTTATTCCTATAATGTCAAAGCTGAATTTTCTGTATCATTACTCCAGTTTTCAATGTCACATTATTCTTTAGAAATCATAAGATGTTGATTTTGTGCTCAATTATTATTGGTGCTCACTGCTCAGTTAAGAAAGGCTCTTATTTTGTATTGTATTTTGTATCATTGTAATACATATTGCGTGTTTTTTTTTTATGTTTAATATTTTTTGTGGAAAATTAAATTTTTGATAATTTTTTCACTTTTGATTAATTGAATCCGTTTCGGTCTTACCTTGTTACTTCAACTAGCTACTGTAAAAAAATAAAAAATAAAAAATAAATATATATATATATATATATATATATATATATATATATATATATATATATAGGCCTATGTATACACTTTTTGCAGCACACACGAGGACAAACGATTGAGCATGTTTGGGGTGAATTTGGAGCAGGTGGGGGCTGGTGAAGTCACCGTCTATAATTCGCTTTCATTCAGTGTCTAATATTTTAAAGGCCGATGCAGCACAAACGAAAATTGTACCGGCACAAAACAGCACAAACGAAGCACAAACGAACGAGACTATTTTGGGTGCATTTGGAGCATGTGGGGGGGCTGGTGACGTCATCGTCTATAATTCAATTTCTGATATTTTAAAACCCAACGCAGCACAAACGAAAATTTTACCGGCACAAAACAGCACAAACGAAGCACAAACGAATGAGACTATTTTGGGTGAATTTGGAGCATGTGGGGGGGCTGAGTGACCTCAGAATGACCTAAAAATATAATTTTAATATCTAAAAAACCGAAGCAGCACAAACGAAACTTTTTACAGCACAAACCAGCACAAACGAAGCACAAACGATTGAGCATAGTTTGGTTGAATTTGGAGCATGTGGGGGGGCTGGTGACGTCATCGTCTATAATTCAATTTTTGATATTTTAAAACCTGACGCAGCACAAACGAAAATTTTACCGGCACAAACCAGCACAAACGAAGCACAAACGAACAAGACAATTTTGGGTGAATTTGGAGCATGTGGGGGGCTGAGTGACTTCAGAATGACCACATAATATTATTTTAATATCTAAAAAACCGAAGCAGCACAAACGAAACTTTTTACAGCACAGGTTTAGTATGGAACGCCGTTGGGGACAATACTTATTATATGCAACGCGTGAAATTTGGACGCATTAACACGCACAGTTTGTACGCGTAAATACGAAGTATATGTTCGGGTGTCGCGTCAGACCGCACAACAGCCAATAGCGTTGCTCTATTTAGGATTTCATTTGCATTTGTGATGCGATGGCACGTTGCTGTATACATATATAAACATCAGAGGACATTTCTTTCCGTGAGGGATGATGTGCTGTTAGGTAAGCAAATACCTATGCAAACGTCACACGTAACATTTGTTCGTGAATGAGATCGTAATTTTACGTTGGCATGTACATAGGCAAGCGTAAAACTTTAGAGTCAATGATGCATTTATACGTTGGCTGTGATGTCAGTGCTGTGTCATGCTGTGGCATCTCATCCCGTTTGTACTCATGCAGGTTGGTAACGTGGAAAAGTGGATTGCTCTCTACGATGGCTCTTAGAATTTTTTTATTAAACTGTCAAAGAACTTTTACAGACTGCATTCAGTTTGCATCCTCTTATACAGTGGGAGGTCCCGGAGCGCAGATCCGGCGACTCAAAACGGGGGTTGGGATCAAAAAAAATAAAATAAAATAAAAATTACACTGCCTACGTAGCTTCTCTGCAGGGACAGCGCCAGAGAATTTTTAACGCATGTGCTGAGTGGGTGCTAGATTTGACGGAGAGCCGCGCAAAACTTGGCCACTAAATATTTAATATTCAGTTATGTTAATGATCACAATTAAAGTTTTAATTTTATTAAATTGAACAAGGGCAACTTTCAGCATTCAATCAAATAGGCCTATTCTAAAAGATGTAGGCTATTATTAATAATAATGTTATTTCAACACAATATCTCGTTATTTCGAAATAATATGTGTGCGTGCATCTGTAAATCCGGTGATGCCTGTATTGATTTTTATTAATAAACAAGTGTTTTCTCTAAAAGTGTGGACTCGGCTGCAAAGATGAAGTTGACGTTCGCCATCTCCGTGTGAACGCGCTTATAGAGAGAAATGCACATAAATAAGACTAATGGATTACATAATCAGAGAGTAGCCTTTTTCTTTTTTCGTTTTGAATTATTTCGTTTAAAGACATTTCAAGCTTTGTGTATTTGATGTATTTGTCATGTCTGTGTGAGGCATACACTGAGTTTCGTTAAGTTAGGGTGTGCTCTAGTTCACGTGCAATGGAAGTGAGCGCGCGGGCGCCTCCGTTATATTTGTTTCGTAGGCCTATTTATTAAATACAGGCAATTGGTTGATGAAAAATTGATTAAAATTAAGATACAATTTATACAAAACGAAATTCACTTTAAAGAAAGGCTTTCTACAAAACAACTTCAACTTCAACGGTCAAAATCATGTCTGACCCGCTCCATATCTCATATTGCGCATCCTATCTTACTCGGTCCTGCTGTTCACTTTTCATAAATCAACATAAATGAAAAAAAAAAAAAAAAACATTATAATATTTTAACAAATATGAAACTAAATGCACTTTTTTAATGGCTAAAACAGTATAGTAGGCCTACATACTTTCTATGTGTACAAATTTCTGCACATTAATTTAATTCTGAATTTTGCACACACAAGTTGAAAGGCATTTGTTCAAATCAAGTTCACGGATAATTGTGCGTGCATTTATTAATCATTATGATACTAAAATCCTAACAAATAGGCTATGCTATGTACAAAAATCAGAAAAGCCCAAATCAGAAAAACAAATCAAATGAGCCCAGAATGCAATTACACGTTAAGCATTTTCCTCCCATAGAAACCCATTATAAGAACGCTTAATGTGGCTTAATGCAGATTAGAATGTCCCCTTATTATGTCGAAATAACGAGATATTATGTCGATACTAGGCTACTGTGTCCACCGTGGTCTCCTTTTTGATCAGCGGAAACGATTTTTGCTTGTTTGGGATCTGACTGTCCAGCGTATTTGAAAAAGTTAAGCAAACTTTCCTGTCTTTTTGACATTTTTCCCCTGCGTGAAACGATCGAGGCTAACAGCAATCTCAACTCGTACAACAAGCGCGCAAGTCATGTGTCACAAACATTGAACACTACACAAACAGTATTTATTTATTTATTTTTTATTTAGGCAATTAATTTTAGTGACACAGTAGGTGCCGGATCCAATAAAAAAGGTGCCGGATCCAATGTCGGAGGTGACGGAACATGTTCCGGCGTGTTCAGGCTCAAATTAAGCCCTGTGTATAACATATGTTAACGTATACAACATACAACACTCACTGTTAGACCTTACCGGGTTTTTTTACAGTAAAATACTGGCAACACTGTTGCCAGTAAAATACTGTTAATTGTACAGTTCTTTACTGTAATCTAGTTTGTTTCTGTAAAAATGCACTAAATTTATAGTTAACTAATTATACTTGCAGAAACCGACTGCCTTAAATTGACCAACTGTCATTTAAATGTATTAACTTAAATTTATAATGCATTAATAATGTGAGCAAAGTATTACTGTGAACTTCTTTCATTTGAGACCACTAAAAAACTATTGCACATAAAGAGATTTCCACTGGATCAGCAACTACACAATCACCGCCTGTTAAATAAAGCAACATGCAGCAAATCATCAATGTTTGTAGATCTTCTCCTGGACTGAAGCACAGGCTCTACTCTTCTGCACAATGGTGACCCAAAAAATTAATTTTACAGTAAACTACTGGCAACAGTGTTGCCAGTATAAACCTGTTTTATAACTTACAGTTTATTACTGTTAAAATACATTTTGTGGGTGTGTCTTTTTTATCTTACACAGTTAACCCTTTCAACCCCACAGGAAAATCCACACTACGAGTAAAAAGTAACGATGCAGTGAGATAATTAAGGGAATATGTAAGTGATTGCAAGCAGAATCACTGAAGAAAAGAGAAACACAAGAACAGAAAATAGAGAAACACAATTACTACGACTGACTTCCAGCCATTACACATTATTACACTTATTATTAACCAGTATGACTTTATTTCATTCAGTCATACAGAAGTTGTTATTGAGATGTTTAATTGAATGTTTGGTTTGTAGTTACCATTATAGAGATCAGTGCTTGCTTTAGTTGGGATGCTGATGCTAAAACATTAGTTTTTTCCTTTGCTGCTTGAGCTGTGTTTTTGTGCAAGTCACACTTGTGCACACACACAGTTTATGAATGATTGCGGTTATAATGATTATGATGACAAAATCATCATATTGCCTGTTCATTCACTAAGGAATTCATTCTCACTTATTCAGAGTTTAATCCTCAATCGAAAGTGTTACATTACCACCACTGTGAAAACGCAGCAATAAGATACAATGACTCTTTTTTTTTAAACACATGATGCATAACCAGAGAAACAGAGCTACACTGTGTTTTAGAAACACCGAGATATCACAATTTAGCACATGAATCTCAACAATGGTGGCAATATTTCTTTTTTATTATTATTATTATTCATGCAGCAGTGCATGCTGGGAGTTTTATATTATCCTGGAACCCAGCATGCATTGCGACATGAAACTTTTCACCATTGTTGAGATTCATATGCTGATTGTTGATGTCTGTGTGTGTCTGAGCCAAGCAGGAGTAAAATAAAATTGAATGCACTATATGATTACAATATTTTTCAGAAGACTTGATTACAGAAATATTGATTTCATTTTGTAGATTCACAGATATATGCTAAATATGAGATAACTATAATTTCAATGATTATATACAGGAAAAATCTGAAAATCAGGCATGTCCAGGATGATTGTGACATCATCGCAAAAAAATAAAAATCATCTTCCTCTTGACTTTTTCTTGCCATAACAAATGTGTTTTATAAACTCACTGTTACAGCAGCCAGAGAGAGATGAATGGTAAGAAGTCCAGGGACAAGAGACCAACTAAAGCAAATACTGATCTCCATCATGGTGACAACAAACTTTATTAATAACTAAATCTCTGTTAATTCTCAACAAGAACTTTTGTACATGTATGAAAGAAATAATCGTAAACTGGTTTGTAAACTGGTTTCACACTCAGTGTGGCTGGAAGTCAGTTGTAGTTTTTGTGTTTCTCTTTTTTCTGTTCTTGTTTCTCTGTCCTTCAGTGATTCTGCTTATCAGGTGTTCATCAGTGTCTCAATTCACTCACTTCTTTTCATTCAAGTGGACTATATTAGTGAACTAATGTAGGGAATAGTGAATGAGGGTATAGGGTGTGATTGGGAAAACAGCCTCTGAGTGTCGACTTTGAGCACTGTTAATTCACAGTATATTCCTGTAGGCTACTTTTATTTTCTACGGTATATTACTGTTTTAATGGAAAATGGTATAATATTGTCAGAATTTTACAGCAAGGGTTAACAGTGTGTATATGTCAGATAAAAATAATCTAATAACAACAATATATTGTAACAATCACAAATTTAACAATTATATTATAACAATAAGGCAAATACAAAAGCAGAAAACAAAGCACCAGTAGCCTATGACAATTTACAAATCTTTATTCAACATTTAAACACAGACACAATCATACGACACATAAACATTACAGAATCACTACAGCAGGCGGACCACGTAAACTGTGGGGCAGCCAGTCCAAGTCCAAGTGTAAATAGCAACAGTTGTGGATTCAGTAGACATTTAGATGCTATTTACTTATAAATAGTGACAGATAACGTTACTATTTGCTCATCAGTATTGTTGTGCATTAAACATCCTGCAATATAACTGACAGTAGATTATTAGATTTATAAAACAATATTAAAATCATGGTAACTTATTGAGATATTAAAGACTAGAGCTACCCCTAACCTTACCCTAAATGTAACTTTTATGAATTAAAATGAATTTTAAGTCAAATCATTTTTATTGAAAACAATTTTGCGTTTAATAACTGTAAAGTTATAAAAAAAAAGCGCTGTCAGTGGGAATAGAACCCCGGTCTCCCTTTACACGTTACGCCACAGAAACCGCTGACTAAAGAGGTGACTTTTTCCACATATAGGGTAGACTGGCCTAGTGTAATTAGTTCTGCCAACAAGTAGGCTATTTGCAGTGGTCCAAATAGACACCTCGAATGCATTAACCAGAGGGGAAATAGGCTATGGTCGTTGGATCACAGAGACCACTCACTTTTCCTACAGGACAAATTCCTTTAACGTTACAAAAGAATATAATGTTAATTCATCCAGTCATTGAATGTATTTAATCATTGACTCTAAATTATCACCAGTTTAACTAAAACAGAAAAATTTGTATGTCGCACATCAAATAAGACTCAGAAATATTACACATTCAAAAATGTCATGTTTACACGACGAAAACGTTCGTATAGAAACAGTAACAAAAAATACAAGGCCAAAAATGTTGCGTTAAGGCGATACAAACGATCGTGTCTTTAAATAACATGACAAAAAACTTCGCGTTTAGACGTACAAAACGTTCGCGTTTACACGGACCAAAAAGACGCGTACAAACTGTGCGTGTTAATGCGTCCAAATTTCACGCGTTGCATATAATAGGTATTGTCCCCAACGGCGTTCCATAGTTTTGAACCTTGTGTCAATGTTTGTCCACATTCCTCTCCTACGACGACACAACGTTTCGACAGGCCATCCGTCCCTTTGCGGATGCGCATCGGGGTTGCTCTTGTCGGAGAGTTAGGAGAAGTAACCTAATGCCTCAGAAAATCCGATCAGCCTGTTTACATGATTTATATATGATTTATTTCCACATATGAATGAGGCCTGAAACCGATCTCGAAATATCTGAATGCATGTGGGTTTTTTTTCTTCTGTTTACACTATCATAGAACACATCCGATCCGTGTCACATATGAGCAAAACATCAGAATTGGGTTACATTTCACTTGTAAACGAGGCCTTAGAGCTGTTACACACTACATGAAAGGTCATTTTCAAAAATCCATAATCCATAATTGCTTTTATTTTGTGATTATTTTAATTCCTTACTGTGTAAAGCACTTTTAATTCACTCACCAGAGTGAGTGAAGGATTGCCGTTAAGCAGTATCTCTGGTCGTACGATGTGTATGACGTCATTGACACTTTAAAAGACTTTTTAAAGCAAATAAGTGACTCTAAAAAATCGAACACCCCGCAGTGTGTAATTTCTTTGCATCTTCTTTCGAATACAACATTCAAATTACTAGACAAAAAATTATATCCTGAGAAAAGTGGATTTTGATGTGTATAGCGCCATAGACCTCCATTCATTCTGCACTCGTCCTGTGAGCGCCCTCATATGGAATCAGAGTGGAACTGCAACCAGTTCAGAAGCCGGAAGTGTACTGAGAGTGAAACTTCTCGCCTTATTAGACATTCTCTGACCAATCGGATTGCTTGGGTCCTCAGCGCTCCCTCACGCTGTTCGAACCATAGATATCATATATAAACGTTTATATATGATATCTATGGTTCGAACCCGAATGAAGAAGACGTTTTAAAGAATGTCCCATCCGGTGTAATTTACTTCCGGGTAAAGATAGGATCAGTCAAATGAAATACAATAAACGTACAAATAAATATTACAAATTAAAAAACGATCGGAAATGTCATCCAATTTTCTAATACTATTATTTGATGACAACAATACATTTGGAAAACAAAATAGCCTACAGCCATTTCTGCTTTTTTTTCTTTTAAACAAAAAACCAAGCTGCACCCTTTTTTAAATTTCATTCCGAAATAGAATAATGAATGAACGAAAAAGTACATATAATTTTATTTTTATAATATTTCTTCTATTTTTTAATGCTATTTTTTGGAGGGTTTTTTTTTACCTTTAAATGACTATGTTTTATTAATAAATAATAGAATTTAAGCACATTATTCACATTCTTTTCAAATTTAAATTTAAAATTAAATTCAAAATAACTCCAATAGCTTACATGCAACATCCAGCTCAAATCAGCTCAAAATATCTAACATTTTGGTGTCTGTCGACCTCTTGTGGAAATACGTATTCGTGGTTCAAGTGAGACAAAAGTCCTATAGGTCTTGGACCACTGCGTTGAACACCACATTTTTTTAAATTTCAAAATGACCCAAGGTTAGAGTGAAGGTTAAAACACTTCCACCCATGCAGACATGATGCAATTTGTGTATTTACTAGCCATATCAACACTATATATATAGAAAAAACATTAGCCAAAATTCAAAATCTTTGAAAGATATCGCTGAACATTTATTTAAAAATAGTTTATTCAATCTTCAAGTTTAGATACCTCTTTAATGCTTCTAACAAGCAGACGACTAGCCAGATGTACATCCCAGTTGCACAGGTGGGGCGTGTTGTAACACTGCGTTACTGCCCCGCTATTAAAATGACGTTAGCAACAATAATTCACATTTATTACTTTTGAGAAATTTATTGAGAAACCATGAGAAAGATGTAAATAAAAACTGAGAGTCAATGTTCAGAAATCATTATTTAAAGAAATGTGTTCTGGCTCGTCTTTGTCATCTCTTCTTGCGAGCTGTGTTCAGTTATGCGTTTTTCTGAATGTCTGAGTGTTTCGTCATCTTGCTTTTGTTCATTGTCAAAAAGTGAGTCATTTTTAATTATTAAAAATACGATTTGTATATGAAAAATATGTAAATGTATTTTATTGACAGACTATTAGTTTATCTTGTGTATTTTTTTAAATAGATCAGATATATAACATTTTAAGCTGTCATATGTTAACCTACAATTTTTAATTTCTCTGTCACTCTCTCTCTCAGCTATTTGACCATCAACCATTCAATATTTTATGAGTTGTTCCCTCATAGCATATTGCACACGCTTCTCTGGTGAAAATGTGAAATCCTGCCTAGTTTAGCGTTGGATTTCAGATCGCCCCGTTGTTCTCTAACTTGATTGGATGGCTCAGACTTTTCGCTGCGCAATATTTGCATAAAGAGAATGTAGAATTCCCCCAATTTGCATATAAGTGCACGTTTCCTGAACGAACCGAAAGCAGGTGTGACGCTGTCCAGGAAGAGACACGTATAATCTCTGAACAGGTAAGAAACCGACAACCCTGTAATCATTAAACGAGTCTATTCGTGCATATGTTTGATCTTAAAACTATTGATCTATTTAAAATAAAAAGTTGCATTGAACTTTAGAGTATTGTAGGCCTATGTGCTTTGACGATTGTTTCATAAAGAGAGGTCAGAGTTTTCAACTCTGGACTCACAAGAGGCCTCACGAACTATAGGCTAAGTTGTACTCTTTTTTTACTGAAAATGCCTTCTATTGATTCATATCTAATTTTCTGAAGCGTGTTGTGTGGTTTTGTGTTATTTACACCATCAGAAATCACAGTCTGAATTCAAGAATATGGAAAAAGCAATGGAATCTTTTCAAGGTAAATCTGTTTTGAAAAGCTTTGTTTTACACTATTCATTGCAGCAGCATACTGTATCACATGACCAAGCCTGTATTATACTGTATGAATATCCCCAAGCCTTCCAGAACATGCCCGGGTCAAATTTCACCCCAAAATAACAATAAAATATTTCCGATAAAAGAAAACCTGTTTTACAGGAAAATTAGTTTGTTTTACAAGTTCTGTGAAACAAAACTGAGCATAATTGGAACTACAAACAAATGTTAAACATTCAAAATAAAACATTAAAACACAATATGGTTTTGATTTGTTGAGAATTTTGTGGCAAAATATTCTTGAATCTTGATCCTTGTATGGTATTGTAACTGAAACCAGCTTTGTGCAACAAGCCACAGAAGATGTTAGAATCTGGCTCATATTGTAATCGAGATCTCTATGGGACATTGTCGCTTTATGGCATAAAAGGCCAAGCATACTTTATTTCTCCGTTTATTCATGGTGGGGTTAAATTTTCCAGTGGAAGTGATTTTTAGATATAGACATTGCCAATGTTTAATCTCATTTAAAGTCGACATGGAAGAAATAGTATTTTTTTCCCTGGCGAGACTTGATTTTGTCCTTTGGGAATTGATTGGTTTTTAGTTTTTTGTCTTTGTTATTTATATTTATATATATAAGATAAATAAAGACCGATAAATAATTGGCCAATAAAATGGTGTGTGTAATGACGTCAAAAAACCCGCATTGTCGCATTTAGGCCAATACTCACATTGAACTCAGTTCTGATTTTAATTTCTGAAAAGCCGCTTTTTGTGGTTTTCCCCAGCACCAATCCTTTGTATCACCCAGCAGATCTTTGAGTGGGTGTGTGTAGGATGCAAGGTAGAGACTTGCCCAAAGAATTGGCCATCTCTAACTACCCTTATGGAACAGAAATATATGGCAATATACTGCAAAATATAATGCAATATATTACATAATAAATTTCCATATATGGAAAACTAGTGCTTATATTTTTCATATATTAATACATATAAAATATTTATAAATGAAGACAAAAATAGCATCACATGTAATATTCACAAAGTTTTAACCTTTATCGTGTACCTATATTGCACATACATGTTCCCATATACATGTGAATGTATGTACACACATACACTCACCTAAAGGATTATTAGGAACACCATACTAATACTGTGTTTGACCCCCTTTCGCCTTCAGAACTGCCTTAATTCTACGTGGCATTGATTCAACAAGGTGCTGAAAGCATTCTTTAGAAATGTTGGCCCATATTGATAGGATAGCATCTTGCAGTTGATGGAGATTTGTGGGATGCACATCCAGGGCACGAAGCTCCCGTTCCACCACATCCCAAAGATGCTCTATTGGGTTAAGATCTGGTGACTGTAGGGGCCATTTTAGTACAGTGAACTCATTGTCATGTTCAAGAAACCAATTTGAAATGATTCGAGCTTTGTGACATGGTGTATTATCCTGCTGGAAGTAGCCATCAGAGGATGGGTACATGGTGGTCATAAAGGGATGGACATGGTCAGAAACAATGCTCAGGTAGGCCATGGCATTTAAACGATGTCCAATTGGCACTAAGGGGCCTAAAGTGTGCCAAGAAAACATCCCCCACACCATTACACCACCACCACCAGCCTGCACAGTGGTAACAAGGCATGATGGATCCATGTTCTCATTCTGTTTACGCCAAATTCTGACTCTACCATCTGAATGTCTCAACAGAAATCGAGACTCATTAGACCAGGCAACATTTTTCCAGTCTTCAACTGTCCAATTTTGGTGAGCTCGTGCAAATTGTAGCCTCTTTTTCCTATTTGTAGTGGAGATGAGTGGTACCCGGTGGGGTCTTCTGCTGTTGTAGCCCATCCGCCTCAAGGTTGTGCGTGTTGTGGCTTCACAAATGCTTTGCTGCATACCTCGGTTGTAACGAGTGGTTATTTCAGTCAAAGTTGCTCTTCTATCAGCTTGAATCAGTCGGCCCATTCTCCTCTGACCTCTAGCATCAACAAGGCATTTTCGCCCACAGGACTGCCGAATACTGGATGTTTTTCCCTTTTCACACCATTCTTTGTAAACCCTAGAAAAAATCCCAGTAACTGAGAAGATTGTGAAATACTCAGACCGGCCCGTCTGGCACCAACAACCATGCCACGCTCAAAATTGCTTAAATCACCTTTCTTTCCCATTCTGACATTCAGTTTGGAGTTCAGGAGATTGTCTTGACCAGGACCACACCCCTAAATGCATTGAAGCAACTGCCATGTGATTGGTTGATTAGATAATTGCATTAATGAGAAATTGAACAGGTGTTCCTAATAATCCTTTAGGTGAGTGTATATGATATATTATATTCACAGAATGAGTTACGGCAGATTGGGATGGGATCTCTTCAGATATGTCTAAATGAGGCATCATCATCATCATCATTATCATCATCATCATTATTATTGTTGTTATTATTATATGATCTCTCCTATGTATATTTTTAGTGAATTTTTGTTTTTATAGCACTACTGTATATAAATAGAGGTGACTTGACTTGACGTATCAATCTATTTTGGTCACACATCTTCGTGTGATATGAATTTCACCAAATGATATGAAGTTCACCAAACTTAAACTTTGGAAAGTGAAATTCACATGAGCTTGCATGTCCTGTCTCCTGTATTGGCATATGTATGAATGTAAGTCAGTTGATTGAAAAATGTAGTGTGACTGTAACCACCCCTTGACCACGTCAGGGCACATGCGCAGTGGTGAAAGGGTATGCATTACCTGTGCTTCTGTAATGTAGTCTATTTCTGATATTATATCACACAGGATACACATCCTTTAAAGTTACCAACAAAGTGTATGGGAAGGATTTTCTTTTTTAATGTTGATAAGCAAGTTTATTATGCTATTAACAGTGCATCATTATATGGCAGGTTGCGTATTATTTAGCATAGTTTGTCCCTGTTTTCTGTGACACTAGAACAGACATGTCACCTTTTTAGGTCATGGTGCCACCAGTTGAGAACCACTGCATTACAGTACTTATTAATTAAAATAATTAAACAAGTCAATGCCTCTAAAAGTTATTTGTCTGAATCAACCAACTGTATAGACAACATTATTGCTTACTCCTTTCATTCAACATACATAAACCTCTCTCTTTTTTTCTCCATTTGTCCAATTGTTTTGTTTTCACAGATCACTGTCCACATCTTAGTATGCCTGTAGAGACGGATGAGTCTATGACCTCGTCTTCTCTCAATCTGGCCTGGCCAACATGCCAGCAGTGCCAGACACACAACTCTAATGAGGCAGGCAAAAGTGGGAGATTCGGCCCTGAGATATGTGTCTGCAATGTAAGCAGGCAGGATTACCCAGATGGTTGCTGTGGGCTTACTCCTAAAGTTTTAAGGGTTAGTCACTTTACCAAACTTTCCATAAGTGATTCACAACGCACAGTGAGTCCTGCAGGCCTGCCCAGTCTCTACTTGCCTCAAAGTTCTGGAAGACACCTTCAGAGAGACTGTAGAACCCACATAGAAGATCTGAGTGAAGATTTCTCAGGTATCAACATTCAAAACCGCTGCAATTCCCCTGTCCTATATTCACATGCCCGAAACCCTGTGAGTGAGGATGAGGAGAGTCTAGAAAAGCCTAGTCCTCTTCGCTCTGACCTGGGTGAAAATTTCTGCAGATATTCTCCACCAAAACAGCCAGGATTTTACGGTATGTCTGTTATTGGTATGTTAAGGGATCATGATATGAGGAATCAAATTTTCTTTAATCTTTTGACATTTTGACAAGTGGTCATTTTGCTATAAAAATACTATAGGTTTCAGACCTCGAAAATTCCTCTTCACTCCAAAAAGAGCAAGAGAAACCAAGCTGCTAAAATAACTTATTTTATACTTTCCCCACGTTATTCTTCCACACTGTGGTAGACATTTGCATCTGGCCGCCTCCACAACAACACATCAATGCTTACTTTACCTTGTTACTTCTATACCCCATCTAGCAGTGGTGAGGAGTGAGGTGAAAAGGAGAGGGATACAATGTTTGCCAATTATATTATTTATAAACCGTATATATTTACTGATGAGACTGAGGACAGAATGAGGTGGGGAATATTTATGTGTTGCAAATAGGGATGTCCCGATCAGGTTTTTTTGCCCTCGAGTCCGAGTCCGAGTCATTTGATTCTGAGTATCTACCGATACCGAGTCCCGATCCGATACTTCGATAAAAAAGAATAAAGAAGAGCAAAAAAATTTTTTTTATTTAATTCACCTTATTTTAACATTTAACAACTCTTACAAACACTGCAGAGCACTTCTGTGAGGTAGCTTGAACAATCATTTATGTAATAAATAACATAAATTCTTCACCTTTGCAGGGCTTGAATTTTCGGTGCGTGAATGCGGGGGTTGTGCATAATTTAAACCATTCCCGCAAGGTTAGCTTTTATAGTGCGAGAATTTCCCGCACAAATATATTTGCTTCATCTCAGAGCAATTGATTTAAAAAAAAATCACAGATGCGAGAAAAAATGTCAAACTGTCTTTTATTTTCGAATTTAATTCGAATTTAATTCCTCAATCAGCGCTGGACCGGCTTTCTCTGTCTTCCGCTGAGTCCTGGCCGTAGACAGATCATATGTTTCACGCTGTCAATGCAGTGGTCTGCGTTGCGCTGATCTTATTCACACTATCGAGTGTAGGTGCAGCATTCTATCATTTTGAGTCATAATGAGCTGTTTGTGAAGAAATTACAGTATCCGCTTCCAAATTATGCCATTTTAATCAAGAAACTGAAACATTAAAAAACATGTTGCTCTTTATGGTGTGCGAGTGATAGAGCGCGGCAGCAACGAACCAACTGATCAGCTTACAGCGTAACAACATTGAATGCTCGGCCGAACAGCTGATCATAGCTGTACAGGGCGACTTATTATTTTTCATCTCCATAAATATATCTAGTAGTAAAGCTAATGCAAGGGCTAGAAATCTACTTTGCTGATACTTCCTTGTCATCATGGAGAGCGCAGTTCATGGTTGCATAGCAACGACAGACGCCACAGAGAGCAAGCGCTTGAAGGAGACAGCGGTGCGCCCGCGCTTTCACTTGGTTAGTTTACACATCATACGTCTTTGCAACAAAGTGATGTCATGCCGCACGCGTTGCTGTTTCTGTGTGGATTCTAACTCTGTGCCACCGCATAACTATAGATGTGTTAAAAAATAATGAGAATATATACATATATATCCGAGTCCTGATCGGGAGGTAACGTCCGATTCCGATCGAGTCTGAAACCACGTGATCGGGCCCGATTTCCGATCACGTGATCGGATCTGGACATCCCTAGTTGCAAAGATAAGCGAATAAACTTGACTAACATTATAATTGAACTTAAAGGAACATATTAAAATATGTCATGACCCCTTTAACACACGTCTGTTTGCATGTAGATTATAAGCATTTTGTTTTCATCAGATATCATCCATCGGCCAAATTCAGTTTTAATGGTTAAATAAAATTTAATCTAAAGACATGCCTTATGAAATATGTTTTTCCCCCTAAATTATGTTTTCTTTTTTTATAGATTTTTTGTCTTGTTTTTTAATGGTTTAATTAAACTTTAGTAATCAAGCATGCCTAGTGAATTGAATTCATAAAACTTTAAAAACTCAATGATTTATTCAAATGTTTAATATATATATATATATATATATATATATATATACAGAAATTCTATTGTCTGTTTTTTCTGGATTTATCAAATAAAAGCATAAAACTTTAACAATTAAGTTAAAGTCTTCTAAAATGAAATTTGAACAATTCCTTTTATGGCATAACAATATGCTGGATAAAAGGTTTACTGTTAAAATTAAAAAATGGTGGAATTTATTATTATTATTATTATTATCATCTCTTTGAGAAGTACATTATACTGTGCAATAGTAGTCTAATATATTTCTGTCACAATTTCTTCAAGTTAAACCAAACTTTTATTTTGAAGGGGTTTGTTTTGAAGATCTTTAAGTTATTACTCTAGAGCAGTGGTTCCCAAACCTGTCCTGAAGGACCCCCAACACTGCACGTTTTCTTTGTCTCCCTAATCAAACACACCTGATTCAACTCATCAGCTCATTAACCCATGTGATAATGAGCTGATGAGTTGAATCAGGTGTGTTTGATTAGGGAGACAAAGAAAACGTGCAGTGTTGGGGGTCCTTCAGGACAGGTTTGGGAACCACTGCTCTAGAGGTTTTATATTAGAAATAAGGTAAAAGAAATCTCCGTTAAAACTTTCTATGAAGTCTAGGCTTATAATGAATTATAGCCCCATTTATTATAAGTATTACTATTCTATAAATATATTTATTAAGACTTATTAAGATTTATACTGCATTATAAGAACAGTTATAGTTACATTTATATTATTTGTTATAATTACTTATAATTCATGCATTTGCAATGTGCATGCTCATAATGCATTATACACTGATTTATAAATGATCAAATATAAAATAGTTCCAGAGACACTTGTTTGCTGTACCAATTAGTTATCAATTATGTCTTTGATGGCTAATGTTTGCATTAGAGGTCATGCATGATAATTTTGATTTGTTAAAATCTCCTCAGACATACAGTGAGGAAAATAAGTATTTGAACACCCTGCTATTTTGCAAGTTCTCCCACTTGGAAATCATGGAGGGGTCTGAAATTGTCATCGTAGGTGCATGTCCACTGTGAGAGACATAATCTAAAAAAAAAAAATCCAGAAATCACAATATATGATTTTTTAACTATTTATTTGTATGATACAGCTGCAAATAAGTATTTGAACACCTGTATATCAGCTAGAATTCTGACCCTCAAAGACCTGTTAGTCTGCCTTTAAAATGTCCACCTCCACTCCATTTATTATCCTAAATTAGATGCACCTGTTTGAGGTCGTTAGCTGCATAAAGACACCTGTCCACCCCATACAATCAGTAAGAATCCAACTACTAACGTGGCCAAGACCAAAGAGCTGTCCAAAGACACTAGAGACAAAATTGTACACCTCCACAAGGCTGGAAAGGGCTACGGGGAAATTGCCAAGCAGCTTGGTGAAAAAAGGTCCACTGTTGGAGCAATCATTAGAAAATGGAAGAAGCTAAACATGACTGTCAATCTCCCTCGGACTGGGGCTCCATGCAAGATCTCACCTCGTGGGGTCTCAATGATCCTAAGAAAGGTGAGAAATCAGCCCAGAACTACACGGGAGGAGCTGGTCAATGACCTGAAAAGAGCTGGGACCACCGTTTCCAAGGTTACTGTTGGTAATACACTAAGACATCATGGTTTGAAATCATGCATGGCACGGAAGGTTCCCCTGCTTAAACCAGCACATGTCAAGGCCCGTCTTAAGTTTGCCAATGACCATTTGGATGATCCAGAGGAGTCATGGGAGAAAGTCATGTGGTCAGATGAGACCAAAATAGAACTTTTTGGTCATAATTCCACTAAACGTGTTTGGAGGAAGAAGAATGATGAGTACCATCCCAAGAACACCATCCCTACTGTGAAGCATGGGGGTGGTAGCATCATGCTTTAGGGGTGTTTTTCTGCACATGGGACAGGGCGACTGCACTGTATTAAGGAGAGGATGACCGGGGCCATGTATTGCGAGATTTTGGGGAACAACCTCCTTCCCTCAGTTAGAGCATTGAAGATGGGTCGAGGCTGGGTCTTCCAACATGACAATGACCCGAAGCACACAGCCAGGATAACCAAGGAGTGGCTCTGTAAGAAGCATATCAAGGTTCTGGCGTGGCCTAGCCAGTCTCCAGACCTAAACCCAATAGAGAATCTTTGGAGGGAGCTCAAACTCCGTGTTTCTCAGCGACAGCCCAGAAACCTGACTGATCTAGAGAAGATCTGTGTGGAGGAGTGGGCCAAAATCCCTCCTGCAGTGTGTGCAAACCTGGTGAAAAACTACAGGAAACGTTTGACCTCTGGAATTGCAAACAAAGGCTACTATACCAAATATTAACATTGATTTTCTCAGGTGTTCAAATACTTATTTGCAGCTGTATCATACAAATAAATAGTTAAAAAATCATACATTGTGATTTCTGGATTTTTTTTTTTTAGATTATGTCTCTCACAGTGGACATACACCTACGATGACAATTTCAGACCCCTCCATGATTTCTAAGTGGGAGAACTTGCAAAATAGCAGGGTGTTCAAATACTTATTTTCCTCACTGTATGCATAGTATTACTTATAGCAGTTTTAAAATAAATTGCTTATAGCAGCAACTTTAAATGTATAATGAGCACATCTTCGTGATTTCTTAACATTTGCTTAAGGAAAATTGCATTCAATGTTTTCACTTTATGAAAGCCATCAATTATGCACACTGTTAACCCTTGCTGTAAAATTCTGACAATATTATACCATTTTCCATTAAAACAGTAATATACCGTAGAAAATAAAAGTAGCCTACAGGAATATACTGTGAATTAACAGTGCTCAAAGTCGACACTCAGAGGCTGTTTTCCCAATCACACCCTATACCCTCATTCACTATTCCCTACATTAGTTCACTAATATAGTCCACTTGAATGAAAAGAAGTGAGTGAATTGAGACACTGATGAACACCTGATAAGCAGAATCACTGAAGGACAGAGAAACAAGAACAGAAAAAAGAGAAACACAAAAACTACAACTGACTTCCAGCCACACTGAGTGTGAAACCAGTTTACAAACCAGTTTACGATTATTTCTTTCATACATGTACAAAAGTTCTTGTTGAGAATTAACAGAGATTTAGTTATTAATAAAGTTTGTTGTCACCATGATGGAGATCAGTATTTGCTTTAGTTGGTCTCTTGTCCCTGGACTTCTTACCATTCATCTCTCTCTGGCTGCTGTAACAGTGAGTTTATAAAACACATTTGTTATGGCAAGAAAAAGTCAAGAGGAAGATGATTTTTATTTTTTTGCGATGATGTCACAATCATCCTGGACATGCCTGATTTTCAGATTTTTCCTGTATATAATCATTGAAATTATAGTTATCTCATATTTAGCATATATCTGTGAATCTACAAAATGAAATCAATATTTCTGTAATCAAGTCTTCTGAAAAATATTGTAATCATATAGTGCATTCAATTTTATTTTACTCCTGCTTGGCTCAGACACACACAGACATCAACAATCAGCATATGAATCTCAACAATGGTGAAAAGTTTCATGTCGCAATGCATGCTGGGTTCCAGGATAATATAAAACTCCCAGCATGCACTGCTGCATGAATAATAATAATAATAAAAAAGAAATATTGCCACCATTGTTGAGATTCATGTGCTAAATTGTGATATCTCGGTGTTTCTAAAACACAGTGTAGCTCTGTTTCTCTGGTTATGCATCATGTGTTTAAAAAAAAAGAGTCATTGTATCTTATTGCTGCGTTTTCACAGTGGTGGTAATGTAACACTTTCGATTGAGGATTAAACTCTGAATAAGTGAGAATGAATTCCTTAGTGAATGAACAGGCAATATGATGATTTTGTCATCATAATCATTATAACCGCAATCATTCATAAACTGTGTGTGTGCACAAGTGTGACTTGCACAAAAACACAGCTCAAGCAGCAAAGGAAAAAACTAATGTTTTAGCATCAGCATCCCAACTAAAGCAAGCACTGATCTCTATAATGGTAACTACAAACCAAACATTCAATTAAACATCTCAATAACAACTTCTGTATGACTGAATGAAATAAAGTCATACTGGTTAATAATAAGTGTAATAATGTGTAATGGCTGGAAGTCAGTCGTAGTAATTGTGTTTCTCTATTTTCTGTTCTTGTGTTTCTCTTTTCTTCAGTGATTCTGCTTGCAATCACTTACATATTCCCTTAATTATCTCACTGCATCGTTACTTTTTACTCGTAGTGTGGATTTTCCTGTGGGGTTGAAAGGGTTAACTGTGTAAGATAAAAAAGACACACCCACAAAATGTATTTTAACAGTAATAAACTGTAAGTTATAAAACAGGTTTATACTGGCAACACTGTTGCCAGTAGTTTACTGTAAAATTAATTTTTTGGGTCACCGTTGTGCAGAAGAGTAGAGCCTGTGCTTCAGTCCAGGAGAAGATCTACAAACATTGATGATTTGCTGCATGTTGCTTTATTTAACAGGCGGTGACTGTGTAGTTGCTGATCCAGTGGAAATCTCTTTATGTGCAATAGTTTTTTAGTGGTCTCAAATGAAAGAAGTTCACAGTAATACTTTGCTCACATTATTAATGCATTATAAATGTAAGTTAATACATTTAAATGACAGTTGGTCAATTTAAGGCAGTCGGTTTCTGCAAGTGTAATTAGTTAACTATAAATTTAGTGCATTTTTACAGAAACAAACTAGATTACAGTAAAGAACTGTACAATTAACAGTATTTTACTGGCAACAGTGTTGCCAGTATTTTACTGTAAAAAAACCCGGTAAGGTCTAACAGTGCATGTATAGAGCTTAGTAACTATATTATCATACAATAAGTATTTATAAGAACACAACACAGCCATTAATAACAATATATTCAATTATTTGACAGAAATACATCTGAATTACTAAAAAAGTCTATGTAACTATAATAGGCAAGGCAAATCAAGTTTATTTTATATAGCACATTTCATACACAATGGCAATTCAAAGTGCTTTACAGAAAGGAATTAAAATAATCACAAAATAAAAGGTAGGAAAATTAAAACACTTATAAAATAAATTAAATGAGATATATGAGTTATAAAATAAATTAAAAGAGTATAATAGATTATCAGTATGCACATTGAAAAAGCAAATGCATAACTTATTAGTAGTTATAAAAATAATATAAATGTAACTATACATTTTCTTATAATGCAGTATAAGTCTTAATGAGTCTTTATAAATATATTTATAGAATAGTAATGTCACAGAATCGCCAAGCTCCACCTTCACTTCATCTCCCACCTGGTCTGTAATCAATCATCTCATTCACCACACTGCATAAAAGCCTGCACCACACACACCTCCAATGTCTGGTCTTCGTCATAAGACGCCTACACAGCAAAATCCCCAGAGTAAAATTAACTCTGATCAGAGATCATTTGATCCCACTCTAAAGAGTGTTAAAGTAACTGAATCAGAGTTAAAGTTAATGACATAATTTAGTGAATAATTAAGTGATGATTGAGCATTAGTGATGAACACCTGCTGATAACAAGCAGAATAACTGAAGGAAAGAGAAACACAAGAATGACAACTGACTTCCAGCCTCAGTCTTAGATTAAATCAACTGAAGGTAAAGAAGACAATACATCTCTCAAGATCTCAGCAGAGGAGGATTAAACAACTCCACAAACAGCATTACCAGCAGCTTCACTTATTACTAACCAGATTGTCTTTATTTCTGTCATACGGCAAAATAAGTTTTCTTGAGAATTAACAGAGGTTTAGATTTTGATGTTTTATTGAAATGTTTTGGTCACCATAATGGTGATCAGCGTTTCCTTTATGCTAGGTACACACCAAAAGATAATCGGGCTGATTTTGGGCCGATTTCCCCCCTTCCGACAATCCTAGCTATGTCCCGATTATCTTATCAGATTTTCCCTTGGTGTGAGGTGTGTTAAGAGTGTCCGAACCTGCTCAGAAGAACGTTGAAGCCGCCCCGATCGCGAATCGTAAATATTCAACATGTTTAATATTTACGATCAGAAATCCTGATGTGTGGGGGGAACTCCGAGGACAAACACGCGCACGTTCTGGAGATTATTATGTGAAACAAAACAATATCCAATCAGAAAGCGAGATGATGGAAGACACGGTCATTCTCACACACACACACTTGCAGGAAGCTGAGTGTTAAGGGTTCGGTGAGGTTCTATAGAGGGATTAAATAACTTTTTCTAAAGAGACAATAAATCCAATAAAGAATAAATAAAGACAATAAAGAATGAATATATTTCTGTATAAAAGGTTATATATAATGGTGGGTACAATGTTTTTTTTCACGTGAATTTTCTGTGAAAATCATTCCAAACACTATCATCGCAATTTCTTCCTGCATATCATCCGCCATGCTGATTCTGAAGTCTCGGGAGATTTTGCGAGATTTCCTGTGTTCACAGTCGAGACTCTGGTTGAAAATCTGTTCGTGTGTGGTGTGCTGTCTTTGTCACATCATGGCACACCACACACTATAGGAGCAAAACGCTTAAATCTAGGATTTTTTGTCCTCATGTTTGTGGTCTATCACATTTTGAAAATCTTTTGGTGTGTACCCAGCATTATTTGGGCAGTTTGACTCTTGGCTTTTTATGTGAATTTGTGGTCTTTGTAACAGTGTTTACCAAAACACATAATTTGTTGCAAAGATAGCCAGAAACAAAGATGTTTAGGTGATGTAGTTTTCAGCATCGTACAGTAAAATAATTCATAAAAAAGTTTCCTGACCAAAAATGGTTAGGGTTAGCACGTTGTTGAGATTCATATGCTGATTCGTGTTGTCTGTGGATGTCTTAGAAAACAAATTCCTACAATATATTTAAAAATCTTTTTTCAGGATGTCTGATCTGTGGCGAGAAATTATTGATGGTGAATATAATCATTAATAACCACTTTTGGTCAGGGATAAGATAAGTGACTTATTGTTTCCAGCTTTCTTTGCAACAAATTTTGTGTTTTTGTAAACACTGTTACAAAAACCACAAACTCACATCAAAAGCCAAGTCAAACTGCCAAACTAAAGACACACTGATCACCATAACGGTAACCAAACATTTTCAATGAAACATCAACACCTAAACCTTTTTAATTCTCAATAAGACCTTCTATAACCGTTTGACTGAAACAAAGTCAATCTGGTTAGTAATAAGTGAAGCTGGTAATGCTGTTTGTGGAGTTGTTTAATCCTTCTCTGCTAAGATCTTGAGAGATTGAATGTCTTTTATCTTCAGTTGATTTCATCTAAGGCTGTGGCTGGAAGTCAGTTGTAGTTCTTCTGTTTCTCTTTTCAAATGTTCTCTGAGCAGAGCTAACTTAACTCTGGGGATTGCTGTGTATGTGCTATTTATCTGTGGATACTTACCTCTGTGTCTACCTTTTATCTTCCACTCCTGCGATCTCCATCTCCTGGCTCCGTTATCCTCCGGTTCCTCCTGAATACACCTTTAAGATAAGAGAACAATATCATCCCTTGAATATCAACTTGTCCCTTGAATCTGATTGGTTGATTGGAATGTTGTTCCTGGACCAACAAAGATGTTGATTCGGGAACATGTAGTACTTGGTGTAATCACATTCTATATTGACTTATTGTGGGAAGAGATTGAGAAATTTATCAATGGAAATTTCAGTGTTCAAGATCTCTCACTTATATGGGATTTCTTTTTTTCTTTTTTTTGCTTCACTTAATATTTTAAAAAGGATGAAAAGTGCCTTTATTCGATTAATTTACTTATATTTTTGACCAAATGTCACATTCATAATTACAAGTTTACTGATAAAAGACTCAACTTTATGGCCCTACAAAGTATTTTCATATTTTTATACCCCAATGTACCCTTATGCGGATATTTATATTTTATATTTAGCTTGGCTGATAAGCCAAATATTTAGCAAATACTGAAACCATAGTTAGCTAACAATGAAGTGAAATAAAGAAAAATGTCCAGTAGATGTTTGTTTTTTTTAATTTAGAAGAAAAAATGTTTGTGTGACTCATCAAGATTTTTCATTTTGGTGGATCAAAATGAGACTATTTTGAAGAGACTATTTTGGAAGAGACTATTTTGAAAGCCTGTATTCTTTTGTTCGGTTTGCCAAAATATTTAACAAAGACTAAATGGGGCAGGGGAGGTGTAGAACTTTTAGAATGACTGGTGTTCCAATTCTATGGAAATCTGCAGAACTCTGTGCACAAAGATTCCAGGTGGGCCTGAATGAGTAGCCTCTGCAGATAATGTAGCCATAACTTAACTGCATAGAAATTGAATTCTGTGTTTTGTCTTTATAGATGAGTACCCACCAGAGGTTTTATATCACTGGCATAAGCAACCTGCAAATTATCCACGGCCCAACTATCCGCTACATCAGCCCCTACCTGAGCATGCAAGATATTATGCTCAGAACAGGTGACTGCATAAATCTTTTTTTATTTTTAATTTAATGTGCCAACTACCAATCAATTCTAGTTTTAAACAACAAAAATTAAAGTAGTCATATCCTAAAGTAGCCAAAACTAATTTGCCTTGCTTTTTTAACATAAAAAAAGCTTGATGCAAAAACAACTTGTGGAGTTGGGATGTCAGACAGATGGATACATCAATGCCACTGTTGTCTTTAGCTTGCTCAGCTAGGGTTTAAAAAGACAATTAATATATAATAATATAATTAATATATATATATATAAAAGTTTAATTTTGCAACATTAAAACTATTATTTTCCTGTTTATTAGTGTGAAGCTGCTTTGAAACAGTCTGTATTATATAAAGCGGAATATAATGTAACTTGACTGTTGAGGAAGTACCCTGTAAACAAGGCCTGTTTCATACTGTATATGCAAGCAGAGCTTGAGCAGCGCATATTTTTTTCGCCGCACATGTTAACAAATTAGAGGATTCATTCCCACTACACACAGAGGCGCACGGCAGGAACAGAGCAGAAGCAGCATTGCCTTATACATATTAAGACTGATATATTACGCCATCGCTTCGGTGCAGAGTCAATGTTTGCTGCGCTGCTCACTCTGAATTAAAGCCACAGTGCATTGTTTTTGGTCAAAATACACCTGAATTAACACAAAAAATAACAAATTTCACCATAAAATCATATAAGTGAGGTGTTCCATGTTCCACAGTAACCATGACATTCAGCGCTGTGGAAAGAATACTGAAAACACATTATTGCCAGGAGTTTTTTGTTACAAATGCTTTCTAAATGTACATGCTATAACTCAGAGACAACCACAGTATGTATAGCAATAACATATGTAACATAACGTATGTATAGCAATTACTGTAGCAATAAGTCAGTAAAATAAAAAATATCATTGTCCATTTAATTAAGGAAGCTAAAGCCCTGCCCCGAAAAACCTTCTTTTTTTTTTATTGTCAATATTTTGACAGTAAGTTAAGTGCATTCATTCTATTTGTGAATATAAAGTTGTACTAATTTAAAACTTGAGTTAATTAACTTTCCCAGAAGGTCACCCATTCACTTGGCTTCACTGGGTAACTGGTCAAGCACTACAGGTTGCCAGCCCTGTGATCGTCATCATCACAAACAAAACAAAAACCTTTAACTTAATATAAATTTACAGGGACAGGTTTATTTAACTCAAAGCAGTAAAACAATTCTGATTACTTAAAATGGATCCGTTTTATAAACTCAAAAGGAATAATAGAAAGTTTGAAATAATCATCACGTTTAATTTAAGTTATGACACACTGAACTGTACATATCTCAACGTTTTGCTTCCCTTTGGAGACCCATCTCTAGACAAGCGGCTGTTGTGAGGCCTCCTCACGTTACATCCCATCAGAGCACAGCTCCTGTGAGAGAGCTCATGTCAGAAGTGTCTGTCCAGCCATCCCAACCAGCTGCTGTCGGCCACCTTCAAACACTGAAGCGCAACATCAGTCTTCCCGATGATTGCAGTGAGTCATGCTTCAAAGACAGATTTTCAGATCACCTTGAACTCTGACATATAACTCTTATGATTTTCAGGAGATGTTTTCATAACATACTCTGTGGACACTGCAGCAGAGTTGATGCCCTTCGTGAGTTTTTTGAATAATCAAGGATTCAGACCGGCTGTAAGATTGCCTACTTTTTGCTTATTTACAGTGTCTATTATTTAAACATTTATTGTTTGTCACATGTGTATACTAGATATAATAAACAACAAAAACCATTTTCTTTTTTTTAGATTGATATATTTGAAGACAGAGTTAGAGAAATGGATATCAACAAATGGATGGACAGTTTTTTAAAAAATGTAAGAATTTATGTATTATTATTATTATTATTATTACAGTGGCAGGAAAAGAGCTGAAATGTTTTTGAAAAGTGATGTGTGTGTAATATAAAAAGAAAAACAGCTTAATATATAAATACATGTAAATACTGTAAGCATTCATAGATTGTTTCTTCCAAAAAGTGTAAATACCGTGACTTTTGATGCTATTAAAACATTGCTCTTTTTGTTTAAACATCATTTGTAACTCTACCCCTGGTACTCCACCTTTAATTGAGTTTTTGTTTACTCTGGGTGCTTCATTTAGATTTTAAAACAAGAAAAAAAAAAGTTTGAAATTGATTTCTTGAACAACACTGAATGTAGTATTGTAGTCAATCTTGGGCTGTAGTTAAATTGAGCAATATCACCTGTGCAGGAGTGCTGTTATGAAAATTATCACACACATTCTATAAATAATGAATTAATATTAAGCAATTTCAGGCAAAATTTGCCAGTATGTTTATATTCTCTGCTTTCTGTTGGAATCTGATTTTATTATTATTATTTTTTATGCAGAAGTCAGTGCTAATCATTGTAGTGATCAGTCCAAAGTATAAGATGGATGTTGAAGGAGATGGATCTGATCAGCATGGACTACATACCAAATACATACACACTCAGGTGAGAGTTGACAGCTGTCTTTTCAGATCCTTCTATATAGATCTGTGTGAAAGCTTCTTAAATTTATTTTATTGATAAGGTTGATCTTGTAAGATCTACAATCTTAGATTGTCAAGATCTACAGAGTTATTGTAGAGACATAAACTTTACATTTTTACACACCTAAACTTATAAATTTATAGATTTATAAATTAAAATGACTGGCTCCTTATGGCATAAGTGGCATAAAATTAGATTTTTCTGTTTTCTGATGTAAAGATAGATTACTACATGATTTTTACAAATGTCATATAGCCTATAAATTAAATATTCTAAGTGTGAAGATCAGTGTTGATTAATGACAATGTATTTCTGATGACTTCAGTCATTTGATCTTTCACTGAATTTGATGTGGTTACCTGGATTAATGCATAAGGTTTTTTAATTTGTCCATGGTTATATTTTTATTTTATTTTTTATTGTGGGATCCTCTGTTATTGTGCTTAGTGTAAATGTATGTCTTGTGATTCATGAGGATTGTAGGTGAATGTGTTAAACAAGATCATATTGTATGTCAAGTCAAGTCAAGTGTATTTATATAGCGCTTTTCACAATACAGATTGCATCAAAGCAGCTTCACAGCATTAAACCAAAATAACACAACAAGGTTGTTTCTAATGTAAATTTATTGATTGATAAAATTAAATTAATATCCCCAAAATATCCCCAACTGAGCAAGCCAAAGGCAACAGTGGCAAGGAACCGAAAACTCCATCAAGTGACCTAATGGTGTCCTAAAACTCCATCAGGTGACCCAATGGAGAAAAAAAACCTTGGGAGAACCCAGGCTCAGTCGGGGGCCAGTTCTCCTCTGGCATTTATGAACTAGAGGCCAGATTGTAGTTTGAACAGTAAGATTTAAAATGTTATATGAATGCCTGGCTGAAGAGATGCGTCTTTAATCTAGTTTTAAACTGGGAGAGCGAGTCTGAGCAACGAACAGTATCAGGAAGGCTATTCCAGAGTTTCGGAGCTAAATGTGAAAATGCTCTCCCTCCTTTGGTGGATCTGGATATCCTAGGTATGACCAAAAGCCTAGAATTTAGTGATCTTAAAGAGCGCGATGGATTATAGGGCGATAGAAGATCCGTTAAATAGACTGGAGCTAAGCCGTTTAGGGCTTTATAAGTCAGTAGCAATACCTTGTAATTGATACGGAACTTTATAGGTAACCAATGCAGTGATGATAAAATCGGTGTTATATGATCATACTTTCTTGATCTAGTAAGAACTCTAGCGGCTGCATTTTGGACTAACTGTAGCTTGTTTATTGAGGATGCAGGACAACCAGCTAATAAAGCATTACAGTAATCTAGTCTCGAGGTCATGAATGCATGAACTAACTTTTCTGCATCGGAAACTGATAGCATATTACGTAGCTTAGCAATGTTTCTAAGGTGGAAAAAGGCTGTTCTTGTAACATATGAAATATGATTTTCAAAAGACAGGTTGCAATCGAGTATAACACCCAGGTCTTTTACTGTAGAGGATAAAGTAACAGGACATCCTACGATGTTAAAATTGTATTTGGTATGAGGTTTTGTGGGCGGTTTTTTGAACCGATAAGTATTACCTCTGTCTTGTCTGGATTTAATAAAAGAAAATTACGCATCATCCAATCTTTGATATCTTTAACACATTCTGTCAATTTGGATAATTTAGCGTTTTCATCCGGCCGTGATGAAATATATATTTGAGTGTCATCAGCATAACAATGGAAACTAATTCCATGTTTCCTTATAATATTTCCAAGTGGCAGCATATATATTGAGAATAACAGAGGGCCTAACACAGATCCCTGCGGCACTCCATAGTTTACTGGAGTTATGATCGATTTTTCTCCATTTAAAGAGACAAAATGGTAGCGGTCAGATAGGTATGATTTGAACCAGCTTAATGCTTGTCCTTGAACACCAGTATAATTTTGTAGTCGATCTAAGAGTATTGTGTGATCTATAGTATCGAACGCAGCACTTAGATCAAGTAAAACTAGTATTGAGAAACAGCCTTGGTCAGAAGCTAAAAGTAAATCATTTGTGATTTTAACGAGCGCAGTTTCAGTGCTGTGATGCGGTCTGAATCCAGACTGAAACTTTTGTGGATAATTGCTATTGAACAGCTATAGAGCTGATTTTTTATTAATTGCTATAGAGTGATTTTTAACACTGGTCAATTTTGATTACTTCAGTGTAATTAAGTTTGAGTTTTAAATGAGTTTTAATATGAGTTTAAATAGTGGTTGAAAGGATTGGAGCATTCAACACACTAAAGAAGGCCTGCAAGCCTAAACGTCTGTTGTATTATAACACTGTGGAAAAAAAATGAAATAAACAAGTGACTAAAAGGATTTCGAATTTTGACTGGGGATCACAGCTATATTCCAATGCCATACAGGCTTGGAACGACTTAAAGAAGAGTAAATGATGAGAGAATTTTTATTTTTGGCTGAACTATCCTTTTAAGCCAAGATAAGTCTGCATGTGTAAAATTATATTTTTATATTATAATTTATATTCTTACAGTATATGTAAGATATTTTATACTCTTATAGTTTTGGTATCTAATAAATTCACTTCCCCTCTGGGTTCGCTGTGCATGTTTTTGATTGATTCCGGGGTTTTTTTCAGATCCAAAATGAATTTATTCTGCAGAGATGTTTGAACTTCAGATTGGTACCAGTGCTGTTTCCCAATGCTAATCAGGTAAGTCTCCAAAAACAAAATGTATGTGCTAAGGGCATGAGACGAAATACATGTTTGAAAGGAAATAAATATATATAGCCTATATATATATATATATATATATATATATATATATATATATATATATATATATATATATATATATATATATATATATATATATATATATATATGAAGATGGCCGTAAGTTTACAATCTGTTGCTTTCTCTGCAGAGTCATGTTCCACTGTGGCTGCAGAGCACTCGTCTGTACCGGTGGCCTGAAGATGCTAAAGACCTGTTACTGCGTTTACTCAGAGAAGAGAAATACATTGTCCCTCCGCTGGGCAAAGAGCTGACGCTCACTATCAAACCCCTATAAGAGTTTATCTCATTACAGCATGTTTCACCTCAAAATCAAAAGAAAAAATAGGAAAGCCTATTTTAGGACTATTTCATGAGAATTAAGGACATTGTCCCCAAAAAATATTACAAAAAAGACCCAAAAAAACAAACAAGATCACTCTAAATAATGATTCTTATTACCGCAGTGTAATTTTACTGGATTACAGTGGTTTCTAAACTTCTTCATAAACACGTTCATGAAGACACTCTCAGACATGTCTGAGAGTGACTTTACTTGCAAAAATCCTATAGGATTTCTTTGAAACATTGTAATTAATACAGTACTACAACTAATCAACTTCAGTGGGCTTCTCTTTGTGTTTGTGATGTTTAGTCTCTTATAAGTGGCATCTTAACTTGTTTGGCTTCATACTGTCAGAAGCTTTATATTTTGAGGCACACATAAGACTGTGGTCTCTCTTCATTACCCACCGTTGTACTGGTAATCTGATGGTGAGATATGCCTTGTCATATTTTCTTGTCTTTAAAATCATAGTGTCTACACCGGACGCAAGGCTTTCTATACTGGACACAACAGACAGCATAATTTAATTGTGTTCTATTATTTTGCAGTGGTTTCTTGTATCACCCTGAAGATGTTTCTTTTCCATACCAATCTGCTGACTGTACAGCAGATGACTGTGCATTCTCCCCCTTTTTATAACTTTTTTTAGGTAGGAGCACTACAACTGAAAAGAGTACAGAATGACTGTTAGATCATATGTTCTGTAGACGCTCTTAATGAATGCTGTAAACGTGGTGAAAAATACACATAGCAGTTAATTAAACATGGCCTACTCCTAGACATATTTGGACATTTGTAATTGTGTAATTTAGATGAATGCTCCTGTAGCATTTCTCATTTGTAAAACATTGTTTGGATTAAAGCATCTACTATATGCCAAGTGATGTCTGGTGACTAGATTAAAGTTTTTTTTTTTTTTGATTTGGTCAGAACATCTTTATTCAAAGTTACTTAAACACTCTGTAGAGTGTGACCATATGTACTCTGAGCAGAGTTAATTTAACTCTGGGGATTTTTCTGTGTATGATTTAATTTGTTGGTTAATGATTTAATACACTGAGCACTGCTGTAGTTTATATCACAACACTCTCCAACAACAGAATGCTACTTTTAATTATAATTAGAATCAAATTAGAATTATATCTTAGTTTTACCAGAAATATATCATTTGTGATTGCATTTTCTAAAGATATGGCCAGATGTGGAGTCTACTAATAACAGCAGTCGATCAGCAGGAGTAGGATTGGGCACCCCTGATATACACATTGGAAATGAAAGATAGACACGGTTTCCACCATCTGTGTGCTGTTAACTGACCTGCCTACACTCTATCTTTTTGCTCTCAAGGCCCCCCTATAAGGAAATATTCCAGGGCCCACATGAGACTCTTATGGTTCTACATAACACCATTTGACAAAGATTCTGTATAGCACCTTTAGAGATAGGTGCTATATAGCACTTAAAGTGGTTCCCCTATGATTACAGCCAATGAACCACTTTTAGTGCTATTCAGCACCATTTTTGTTTGAGATTACCATTGTGCTGAAGAGCAGAGCCTGTGCTTCAGTCTATGAAAAGAAGAAACACTGATGATATGCTGCATGTTGCTTTATTTAAAGGCATTAACTGTGTAGTTGCTGATGCAGTGATAGTTACATTGGAGTTTTACAGAGAGTGTTTCACAAAATTAATCCAGGAAATTCTAGTAAAATTACTGTTTTGTTTTTTTTGTAAAACATTGTTAAAAAAATTATAATATAAATTATAGTATTTATATGATATGATGGTGGATTTCAAAAGAAAACCGAACTGGTGGGAGGAATAAGTGCTACTGCTTGGTGAATTAGTCGAACAGTGAAAACATGTTATAAAAGGTTCAGCTCAACATTAACCAGCGCATTAACCAAATTTAAAAAAAAACATCAATGACTACCAAACAGATGCCAAACAAATAAAATATCCTAATTTAAATAAAGTGCAAAGAACTTTTACAGAAATTTTCAATGAACTATTTACAAAGAAACACTATTTTTACAGGTATTTCCTGAATTATTACTAACAAACACATTCACTGTAAAATGCAAATCTCTTGCAGTTAACTACATGCACAAATTAATGCAACTATATGTCACTGCATCAGCAACTTCACAGTTACATCCTCTTAAATAAAGCAACTGTAAGAAAAAATGATGTGGACGTCGAAGATCTCAAAAATGAAGTTTATTACAGCATAGCAGTGGCAAGGTACACAAAGCACCTTGGGTTCACCGGCGTCAGAATGAACCCAGAACATCCAAATCTTAAACCTTTTATCCTGTTACAGTTTACAACTCTTAATGTAAATTAAGTTGCCCTTGTTGTTACAGCTGTGGTCTGTATGTTAATGAAGTTGAGACACCCCATTGTCTGAGAAGATTCTCTGTGTCCCACACCCATTCCCATTCTACAATTGATTACCATTTGTTCAAGATGTGATCAACCCAAATGGTCAAGAAACAATATAACTTGACTGCCTTAATCTCTATGATAATTAAGCCATTTTGGGGATGAGCTCATTCTAAAATATATTTTGGAGTGGAATCTGGGTCGAGGCAGACTACAATTTCTTACAGTCCCCTCTCTGATGCTCTTGGCCCAAAAGAAGCATCACATCCACTCCCTTCTCACAGATTACACCTCCCTTCCCTAGTGGGCAGGTGCCCAGTGGCGGTGAAGCCCTGCCTTAGGTTGTCCCCCTCTGGCCACCGGAGAATCTTACCCGTCTTTGGGTCGACACCTCATACACACTGGTTACAGCTCCATCCAATTGGGCAGAATTATCAAAGAGATTCATCTAAAATTTGGCAATATGATGTACAAACATTTTCTTGGGTGTGGGTGAGAAGACATTCAAGAACCATCACAGCCAGTAGGAGTGTCTTAAAGCGAAAGATACATACACATACAGCCATTTTAAAGGTTACATTCCAAATTAAACAAGAATAGGCCATATCTCCATCATGCATTTGTTTTGCAAAAATCTTGTCTTTCTTCAAGGCCTTGTTGGGCTCTCACAATGTCAGATGTGCAGTGATGTTCACATCAGTGATGTTAGCATATTGTTTAGTTTTGATAACTCAAATAATCAACAATCAATAGACAATATAGTGTGTGTGTGTGTGTGTGTGTGTGTGTGTGTGTGTGTGTGTGTGTGTGTGTGTGTGTGTGTGTGTGTGTGTGTGTGTGTCATTTTGTGTCCCTTTTCTCAGTGTGGACATCCTTTATCCACTTGTTTTCCCTCTATGTTGAAAAACTGCTGTCCATAGTCTCTGAAATGGTTTGTTTCTGAAATCTCCTCTTGTTTCACTTCTCATTGTCCATTTTTTTCCACTTGGAGCGCAAGTCCTTCTAGAAGAAGCAGTCACTGGTGTTGTTCGAGTCTGTGCCTCTTCATCAGTTCCATCCATCCCATGGTGGGTCTCAAGGGTTTCTAGGTCTTTTAGGCCTGGAGTTCTGGATCTTGCAGGTCTGGAAATCTCTATTCTTTTCTTTTTCTTGAGAAAATCCCCCTGGCTCCACTTTCTTCTCGTCCTTCAAACGACCAGATCATCTTTCTCCAGGAGGTTACACATTTCAGACAAACATCTCGATGCTTATATCTGAAACTATAATCAAAAGAAGAGGTTGCCCCCCTTTCCCCCACAAGCATCTTTTCACATTCAAACATCAAAGTCACAGAAGTTTCATCTCAAAACATCAAACATCGCCATAATGGTGATCATTGTTTTGCTTTAGTTGGTCTCTGGACCCTTGACACTTTTTTCTCTAGCTCCTGTAGCTGTGTGTCTCTGACACACATTTGTTATGGCAGAACATTCAAGAGAAACTCTGATCAGGTGTTCTGATCATTGACTCTGACTCTGATCATTTAGTGGCCTGATTCACTGATACCAGTCTAATCTCTGATTTGAATTGTTCAAAACGTGTTGTTAATTTCACATGCCAATACTGCAGAAATTCCTACAAAACCGTGATACTCTGAAAAATTTTATGAAATCATTATGCAGAAAATGTTTTGACAGGATAACGTCGACTCACACAGACATCAAGAATCAGTGTATGAATCTTAACAATGGTGACAATCAAAAAATATTCAGATCAACTCTGAATCTGAACATCACAAAACACGCTTATAAAGTCACAAAAAAGCTTTGTTGATTGTCACCATTGTTGAGATTCATATGTTGATTCTTAATGTTTGTACACCAACCCCCACCCCCCAAAAAAAACAATCTCAAAACATTTTCTGTATAATGTAAAAAAATTTAAAAAAAAATTTAAAAAAAATACCAGATTGTTATTATTCAGATGCCACAATATCACAAGGCTACTGTAAATCATGTGAAGTTATACATGCTCAATACATTTGACATTTTATTTATTGAAGATGAATAACCCCTTGAGATGAACCATCTCGTTTTCGAGGGGGTCCTCGAGTCCAGGTACAGAAATTGACATTGACCTTACATAATACATAAAATTAAATATTCTATATATATTTTACATAAACTCAGCTATACTTTACGTGGTATCAAATAGACCACTAAATGATGACCATAACATCACCAATAAGTGGCCAACATCTTCTGATGGGATTTTGTCCTGCATTTTTTTTTTTTTTGCCATTACAAACATGTATCAGAGACACATGGTTATAGCAGCAAAAGAAAAAGTAATATTAAAAAGTCAAGGGTAAAGAGCCCAACTAAAGCAAACACTGATCACTGATTTTTTAATAAGACATTAGCATCTAAACCTCAAAGAACTTTAGTATGAGAGAAATAAAGTCAAACTGGACTGTAATTGAAGGTGCTGACATCTTGAGACATCTGGAGTGTATAATGTTCTGTTGCTGCCAGTCTTTTGAATTAATTCAGGAAAAACCTCTAAAACAACAGTGTTTTTCTATAATACATTTAAGGAAATGTTCTATTAAAGGTTTTTGCACTTTATTTGTTTGCAGCCGCTGCTGTCAGTCATTTGACATTTGACAACCATCTGCGCGTCCACGTTGAACGTTCTTCTTGTGTATCCTGCTGGTAGCAAATGAAAATATTATACATCTCAAGCTATAACTTAATACTGAGTATTATATTTTTATTATTTTAAATGGTGCTCACTGCTCACTCATTTCTCGTTTTCTGGAATAGTCTTCCTAACATTGTTTGAGAAGCAGACACACTGTCAGTTTAAAGGTGCTGTATGTAACTTTTTTACTCTACTAAAGCATAAAAATACCGTATGTTTGCAGATATTTAGTAAACATGCTAAGTTCACATACTCGTTTCTCTAAAAAACACTTCTACAGCCAGTTCCCTTTCGAGAACGGTCACTTCGTATGGCGTAGCTATACGCAGTGGGGAAACTCCTTTTCCTCGATAATACTGAAGCCTAAAATGTAAAACGCATTTGCAGCTTCACAGCTAGCACAGTGAGTGTCTGGCTCACTCATTGGCTGTGCTGCGGCAACTTCACGTCTCTGACTCCTCTGCAAGCCTTTGCCGTTGAATCAAGCCTTTACAGCCTGAGCGAGCTGCTTAACAGCAGACTACGCCTTCAACTCCAGAAGTCGTTTTTCTCCTGTCGCCATTCTCCTGTGGCCATCCGGCGATCAACGCATATCCTTTTCAAAATTATTGCTATTGTGTGTTCGCCGCTGCATTTACATAGCCTAAGAGAGCTGCAAGCATTGTTTCAAATGCCTCGCTCTACATGCGCCTTGGCGGATGCCATCTGCACGAGGCCGACGGGCACACGAGGTGCGTCTCATGCCTGGGAGTCGTCCATGCTGAAGCTGCACTCTCTGCCGGCGGCTGCTCGGTCTGCGAGAGCATGCCTATCTCTGTGCTGCGGACGCGGCTAGCTCTCTCCAAAGATGGCGAGAGCTAGCCGCGTCCTCCTGCTCTTCCTTTCCCTGCTCTACTTCTGCCGAGGAAAAAGAAGCGCCGCAGCCAACGGCAGCCCGAGAGTATGAATGTTAGCGAGCCCACGCCGGCCACGTCCCCGCGTGCCTCGCTTTCTCCTGCTCACACACCGGTCCTGTTCGCGGGGGCCGACGAACATGACGACAGCCTCTCCATCGCTGCATCTGAGGAGGAATGGCCGGGCTCCGACGACACCACCATCGCTTCCCAGTCTGGCACCAGCGTCTCAGCCACCAGGACTAACTCTGACGCGGAGATGCTTCGGATCCTCACCAAGGCCGTCTCGGACCTCAAGCTCGAGTGGGCCTCGCCCAAAGAGCCTCCTCAAAGTCGGCTGGACGGCTGTTTTTTGACGGGTCACCAGCAGGCCCCTCGTCACAGGCCTGCGCCGTTCTTCCCTGAGGCACACGAAGAACTGACGAAAGCGTGGCGCGCTCCTTACTCTGCACGCGTGGGTTCTTCGATTTCTTGCTCTCCTCTGTGGATGGCGCGGCGGAAAAGGGCTGCAAGTCGTTGCCGCCCCTCGAAGAGGCTGTGGCTGCTCATCTTTGCCCACACACCGCTGCTAGCTGAAGAACTAGAGCTGTTCACCCAACTAAGCCGAACACTTCAGCCCTCGCTGGACGCGCTTACTCCGGCTAGGCTGCTTCGGCCCTGTACACGATGGCTGTGCTGCAGGTTTACCAGGCCAAACTCCTCCAGTCGATGGACGAGGCTGGCCCGGACCCTGAGGCCTTTTGGGACCTTCGAAGCGCCACGGACTTAGCTTTGCGTGCTACCAAAGCTACAGCGCAGGCTATCGGGAGGAGTATGGCTAGCCTGGTCATGCTCGAGCGCCACCTCTGGCTGAACCTCACCGAGATAAAGGATGCAGACAGAACTGTGTTCCTCGACGCCCCCGTCTCCAGCTCCGGCCTCTTCGGTCTGGCGGTGAATGGATTTTCGGAGAGGTACACCGAAGCGCATAAGTCGTCCCAAGCTATGCAACACTTCCTGCCGAAACGCGCCAGCTCCACTTCGAGCAGGCCCAAGACCGCCGCACCTTCTCCTCAGCCAGCGAAACCAGCGAAGCAGGTCTCTCAGCCCCGTCCTGCGGCTGATACCCGCCGCCAATCGCGACCAGCTAAACGCTGCCCCGGCGCCAGGGCCCACGACACTGCTCAGTGTTCTCAGGCATCCGAAGACTTCCTAACATCGGGGGTGAAAAGAGAGGGCTCGTGTCTCGCGCTAGCCGGACCACCCTCAAAAAGGCCAATGAAACTTCTCGCAGCTCCCTGTTCAGCTCAGGCAGCTGGAGATTTTATTATTGTAAACAGGCCCGCTGCACTGTGCGTGCCTCTACAAACAAACGCCGTTTTCACGGCGACCCAAATAAAGCACAAAAAGAGTATGTTTCAAACACACAACACACAGGTTCACGGTCCCCCTTCGCTAGGTGGCTCCCTCCCAGTTGTTTCACTGACTTTGCCCCAGGCGAAAGCCTTTACAGTCAGCCCAACACTCAGTATGTGCACAAATCACAATATAAGGTCCCCCTGTGTTAGGCGGCCCGTCCCAAAACATGTGTCAAACCCTAGCCACACAAGCCTTAGCCTGGCAAGCCATCCCCAGTGTGTCGAGTTGGGTTATAAACACAATAAAGCGAGGCTACTCGCTCCAATTCGCTCGCAGACCCTCAAAGTTTCAGCCGGTTGTCGAGACTTCGGTGAGAAGCGGCGCGTGTCATGTGCTTCGCTCCGAAATACAGAATCTATTAGCAAAAGGGGTGATAGAATTAGTCCCCCCTGCGCTAAAACACTCTGGGTCTTACAGCCGCTATTTTCTAGTTCTGAAAAAAGATTTGAGGCATCTGAACAAGGCTCTCATGAGACGGCCATTCAAAATGTTAACTACCAAACATATCCTCACGCAAGTTCGCCCGGGGGATTGTTTTTTTTACGGTGGATCTGAAAGATGCATACTTTCACATTCAGATAGCCCCTCATCACAGGCCATTCTTGAGATTCGCCTTCGAGGGGCAGACTTATCAGTACACCGTTCTGCCGTTCGGTCTGTCCCTAGCACCCCAATCGTTTACGAAGTGCATGGACGCGAGAACCGACACACTGAGCTTTGATTCTCAGCCGTTTGGAATGCCTGGGTCTCAAAATCAACTTATCCAAGAGCAAACTGAACCCCAGCCAGAGTGTGATCTCTCTGGGCACAGTTATCGACTCTACAATGATGAGACCGCGGCTTACACAAGAGTACGCGCTCTCTATACAGAAGCTGGCAGCCTCCTTCAAGGCAGGCGAGTGCACACCTCTAAAGAAGTTTCAAAAACTTCGCGGTCTCATGGCAGCCACATCGTCAGTACTCCGTATGGGATTACTGTGCATGCGCCCGCTGCAGCACTGGCTCAAACGCCGTGTGCCAGCCCATGCATGGCAGTCAGGCAGCCTGCGCATCATGGTGAATCACGGTTGTTTACGGACCCTGATTCCCTGGCGGGCTCAGGACTGGTACCATGAGGGGTGACTATGGGGGTGAGGGACTATGGGGGTGATTTCCAGGAGGAAAGGGGTTTTCACAGACGCTTCCAACCTAGGTTTGGGCAAGAGGGCAAGCCTGCCTCCGACCTCTGGTCGAGCATGGAGCAGAGCTTACATATCAACTGCCTGGAAATGAAAGCAGTTTGTTTGGCCCTCAAAGCATTTCTGTCAAACCTCAAAGGACACCACATCATAGTCCGCACGGACAACATAACTCGTCAGGTCGGGCAACCTGTACGCCATGGCGAGAGACCTCCTCTTCTGGGCACAAACCAATCTGAGCTCTCTGAGGGCAGCACATATCCCTGGCATTCAGAATCTGGGTGCGGATATGCTTTCACGGGGCAACACTCCCCTAGGCGAGTGGTCCCTGAACCCTCAGACGGTCAGTCTGATATGGAGTGTCTTCAGCGAGGCCAAAGTCGACCTTTTCGTCTCAAAAACCAACACTCACTGCGCAATGTTCTTCTCGAAGAACGGGGACGCGTTGGCCCATCTCTGGCCCAGCCGCCCCCTTTATGCGTTTCCCCCTGTTTCAATGATCCCCCAGGTCATCACACGGGTCAGGGAGAGCGGATGCCAAGTCCTCCTAGTGGCCCCCCTCTGGAAATCCAGACCGTGGTTTCCAGAGCTGGTTCAGGTGACGGACAAAGTCCCCTGGCCTGTCCCGCTGAGGAAAGATCTCCTCACGCAGGCGAACAGGACGATATGGCATCCGCGACCCGACTTATGGGCACTCCATGTTTGGCCCCTCAACAGGTACTCAGGGACCTCCCTGAGAAGGTCCTGAACACAATCACTGAGGCTAGGGCCCCGTCTACCAGGCACCTCTATGCTCTGAAGTGATCAGTGTTCTCCAGCTGGTGCTCGGACAAACTCTTTGAACCCAGGTCATGCGAGGTATCAGTGGTACTCTCCTTCCTACAGCTCATCATGCTCTGGTGGCTGGCTAATCGCTAGAAAGAAACGACTTGGTGGTACAGTTTCTAAAAGGAGCCAGGAGGATGAACCCCTCCAGACCTCCGTCTGTGCTGTCATGGGACTTCTCCACGGTCCTTGGGGCCCTGAAGAGACCACCATTTGAACCGCTCCAGTCGGTTGATCTTAAACCTCTCTCGCTAAAGACTGCTCTCCTGCTGGCACTGGCATCTACCAAGTGAGTGGGGGATCTGCAGGCGCTCTCTGTGAGCCCCTCCTGTTTGCAGTTTGGATTTGGTGACTCTTGAGTCACCCTCAAACCCAGACATGGCTATGTACCCAAAGTGCTCTCAACGTTGTTTAGAGCACAGGTTATCACATTATTAGCTCTTCCCCCTTCTGCAGAGGATGGGGAGGCTAATTTGCTCTGCCCTGTCAGAGCACTTAGAATCTATCTGGAGTGTTCTGCGTCTTTTAGACAATCAGAACAGCTCTTTGTCTGCTTTGGTGGCCGATCCAAGGGATATCCAGTCACGAAGCAAAGACTGTCCAGATGGATAGTGGATGCCATATCTCTGGCGTACACCTCAGTGGGTCAGGTTTGCCCTATAGGTATTAGAGCCCATTCGACTAGAGGCATGGCTTCATCATGGGCTTGGTCCTCTGGGTTTCCTATTCAGGACATCTGTGCCGCGGCCGGCTGGTCCTCGCCTTCCACATTTATGAGGTTCTATAACATGGAAGTACCTTCCCTGCAGGCGAAGGTCCTTTCAGTATGATTAAGACCCGACGGTGTCTGGTCTTATCTACGTGTCATGTCACTGTTCATAAGCACATTATCCATTATTATTATAAAACCCGCCTTTGGCCGGTTCTGATATCCCCCATACTTAACAGACCCGACGGTGTCCGGTCTTATTGGTATATTATGTTGTTTTTGCGCTTACTGACATTATATATATTATTAGACCCGATGGTGTCTGGTCTTTTCCAATATATATACTTAGGGTTCTGGCTTGTTTCTGTGAGCTCAGGAGTCCTGAGCTGCAGTAGGCAACCAGTTACTTATAGTGCGGCGTTTTACATGGCGTCCCCACAGAGATGGCATTAGTCTTATTAGTCTTTCTGTTTATCCCAAGATTTACTGTAATCAGATGGATCCGGGCCATATCCAGATCAGATGGTGGACCTGCGCCTAGACATGACCACAACGCATGATGTAGTCAGCCGGATCCGGGCCGTATCCAGATCAGATGGTGGACATGCACCTAGACACGACCACAACGCATGATGTAGTCAGCCGGATCCAGACCGTATCCAGATCAAATGGAGGACCTGCACCTAGACACGACCACAACGCATCCCTGAAGTGTCAGCAGAGATTGTGTCAACTACCCAGTGGGCATTTGATGTCAATTTAACATCAATATGACATCAACATTGATGTCAAAATTACGTCACGAAATAGGTAAAAAATGAAAGTCATATTGACGTCAAAGATTTTGACCTCTGCCGATGTCATTTTGATGTCATGCTTTGTTGGCATTTGATGTCAATTCAACATTTATTTGACGTCAAGATGTCATAATGTTGCTGTCATTACAATGTCAAGCTTTGTTAGCATTTGATGTCAATTCTACACCCAGCAAACACAGTACGTCAATGTGACGTCAGGAAGACGTTGGACTCCAACTAATCCAACGCCAGTCAGACGTCATATTTTGGTTGAAAATGAAAGTCAGGTTGACGTCTAAACCCAACGATTGTTTGGCATCAAGCTCCAACGTCAGACAGATGTTGAATTTTGGTTGGAATAAGCACCGCAAAAAAATGTGACATGCATGGCAGCACATTAAATCTGTGAAGATCTCAGCAGATCTCAGAGGAGGATTAAACAACTCCACAAATTACTATTACAATTACTAACCAGATTTACTTTATTTAATTTCCGTTTTAATGAAATCAATAGTTGTATTTTAAGTTACCATGATGGTGGTTAGCGTTTGCTTTAGTTGGACTCTTGACCCATGACTTTTTAGTATAAAATTTTCTCTGGCTGCTATAATTGTGTGTTTTTAAAGCACATTTGTTGTGGCAAAAAAACCTAGAGAATATTAGATCAGGTGATGTTGGCTGTTTATTGATGATGACGACAACTATATCATCATGTAATTGCCTGAATACCTGATCTTATTCAGAGTCTAATGTTTTGATTATATAGGACTTGTGTTTTTAATGTTGTTTTATAATATAAGCCATTTAATTTTACAGCATGAGAGCAATGTTGTTTATCAAATAATATATAGGATTTTAAAAACGTTATTCCAACCAAAATTCAACGACTGCCCAACATTGGAGCTTGACGTCAAACAAACATTGGATTTAGACATCAACCCGACTTTCATTTCCAACCAAAATCCAACTTCTGACCGACGTTGTAGTCTATATGCTGGGCATCTATTTGACGTCAGGATGTCATGATGTTGATGTCATTTTAATGCTATTTTGATATCATTCAATATCAAGCTTCAATATCAGATTAAATTTACCTTTTATAGAATATGCAATTATAGTGTCTGCTGTCATTTTAAACGTGAACAAAATGTAAATATGCTAGGATTTAAATAAATAAAAATACACATGCAAAATACATAGACCTAGGCCTAGGCCTACAACTTTCAAGATCATTCAGAATAGGTCTTTTAGATGTTGAAAATGAGTCACATTGACTTACAATGAGTAATAAATATACTGATTCAGACATTTCAGACATTGTTTTAACATAAATTTCACATCAATTTGACGTCTTATTTCCTGACATCAAATCAACATCGATTTAATGTCAATGATATTGACCTGAGATGTAGGGACCAGAAAAAACATGTCAGATTGATACCTTTGTTGGGCATCTTTACAACCACAAGGAAATAATTACAAAATATAATGAAAATATGCATCCATGTCATACATGGTGGTCAAAATCTTGACTATTTGTTGATGTCAAATTGACGTCAAGGTGCCCGCTGGGTAGACTCTCCCCTGTGAAGGCCTCATCAACACGACAGCCATCAGCACTGATCCTCCACAAACTCGTCTCCATACCGGCGTGACTGTTTACCGGTTTAACTGGATAAACATTCTGAATGTTCCGATCCAATCTGACTTTTGACCTATAATGCTGCCTGAATCATAATCATACACTGTTCGTTCATTAGCCAGAGGAGAACTGAGCGACTGAGCCTGGTTTCTCCCAAGGTTTTTTGCTCCATCCTGCCACCTGATGGAGTTTTGGTTCCTTGCCACTGTCACTTCACAATTATAAACCAGATTTATTTCTGTCATATGCGTACAAAAATCCTTATAGAGAGATTTAGACGTTGATGATTTATTAAAAATAATAGTTTGATGTTGCCATTTGGTTGATTAGTGTAAAACAAACATTTTGAACTAGACACACTGAAACCTCAAGAATCAGTGCATGAATCTCAATAACGGTGATATGCTTCATGCCACAATGCATTCTGGGACCCACTGAGGAGTTTTGTATGATGCACCCAGAATGAACTGCGGCATGAAATGATTCTTGAGGTTTGTGTTTGTCTCAATGAAGGAATTTAAAACTTATTATACACATATTTTCAAAACCAATACCATCAAATCACCTTTTCTCTTTGTACATCTGGCTGTTTTAACTGAATTACAGCAGCCAAACTAAATCTAAAGTTAAAAAAGGGTCAAAATAGGCATAAATCTAGCTCACACATTTACCAAAATGATTATACGCCTGTTTAACCTAAGCTTACTGTGGTGGGTTTCTCCCATCCCCATACAATGTCACGTCTCTATTTGAGCCGGTCTCATCGGCTGTGAACCGCTCCTGGCATGCGCCTGGCAAATCCACCATGGAACAAGCACGCCTGCTCTTAAAGGGAATGTGGGATGATGCTCTGATTGGTTTATTTCACGTTACGCCCAAACCACACCAATGAGTAATGTAGCTATTTCAGACCAACCCATTTTAGATTTGCGTCTGGCACAAGAGTCATTTATCCCGCCGGTATAATAGCAACAGTGCCCGAGATCCGCCCACAAAGTTACTTGCGTTTCGCGTTTGATATTTGCGTTTCAGATCGTTAAAATAGGGCCCTATGAGTATCTATAGAAAGTTCAAGTTCAAGGACTCTGGCCAGAAATATGTTCAAAAGGTCAAAATTTAACTACTGATGAAACATCAGAAGGAGTTTGAGTATGTATAGACAGTTCAAAATCGAGGACAGCAATGTCTTCAATAGGTCAAAAATTGAAAAATACAGTATATGGCCGATGAAGCATCAGGAGGAGTCTATGGGTATGTCTAGAAAGTTCAAGTTCAAGATCGAGGACTCTTTGGCCCGAAATTTATTCAATAGGTCAAATTTTGGAATACTGTATGGCTTTTGTAACATCAGGAGTCAATAATAGGTTCAATAGGTCAAATGTGGACTACTGTCTGTCTGATGTAACATCAGAAGGAGTCTATAAATATGTATAGAAAGTTCGAAATCAAGGACTCTTTGCCCAGAAATGTGTTCAATGGGTCAAATATGGTCTAATCTATGGTTGATGTAACATCAAAGAAGCTTATGAGAACACATTAAGACAGCCTTTGATGACTCTTTGGCCAGAAATATGTTCAATAGGTCAAATTTGAATTACTCATGAAACATCAGAAGGAGTCAGTATGAAAAATCAGAAGGAGATATGTATCGAAAGCTTAAGATCGAGGACTCTTTGGCCAGAAAATTTTTCAGCAAGTCATATTTGGACTACTGTCTGGCTGATGAAACATCAGGAATCTATGAGTATTGAAAGTTCAAGTTAATAATGAAACATCAGAAGGAGTCTATAAGTATTTATAGAAAGTTCAAAATCGAAGACTCTTTGGCCAGAATTGTGTTCAATAGGTCAAATGTGGTCTAATCTATGGTTGATGTAACATCAAAGAAGCTTGTGAGAACGCATAGTAAGATAGCCTTTAATGACTCATGGGCCAGAAATAAGTTTAAAAGGTCAAATTTGAACTACTGATGAAACATCAGAAGGAGTTTATAAGTATATATAGAAAGTTCAAAATCGAGGACTCTTTGGCCAGAAATGTCTTTAATAGGTAAAATATTCACTAATATATGGCTGATGAAACATCAGATAGAAATGTATAAATATGAATAGAAATTAAAGTTAATTAAAGGACTCTCTGGCCAGAAATATGTTCAAAAGGTCAAATATGGTGTCATATTTAGTTGCTGTAACATAAAAAGAAGTTTATGAGAACACATAGCCCTTTGATGACTCTTTGGACAGAAATATCTGATGATCAGAAGGAAACTACAAGTATTTATAGAAAGGTCAAGTTCAAGATCAAGGATTCATTGGCCTGAAATGGGTTCAATAGGTCAAATATGGATTAAAATATGGCTGATGAAACATCAGGAGTCTGTGAGTATTTTTAGAAAGTTCAAGGTCTCTCAGGCCAGAAAAATGTTTAGTTGGTCAAGTTTGGACTAATGAAAGGAGTCTGACAAGTACTTATAGAAAGCACGGACACTGTGGCCAGAAATATGTTCAATTGGTCAATTTTGAATTACTGATGAAACATCATAAGAGTCTATTTGAAAAATCAGAAGGAGATACAGTATGAGTATGAATCGAAAGTTTAAGGCCGGTGACACACTGGCTGCGTGGCGTGAGCGTGGCGTTTCTGTTGCGTGTCAGCTGCGTGGCGTGTGCGTGGCGTTTTCCATGTCTTTGCACACCAGAAGCGTGTCTGACGCGGCGCTGCTGCTGCTAGGTGACATATGATAAGCCTCATTGGTGATATATTTGACATATGGGAAGAGAGTTGTGGAAGGATACTTCATGTTAAACATAAATATATAGCAGCAAAGACAACGTCGGCAGTGTTGACGGCAAAATAGGCTACAGAATATTTCGTTCTGTATTGACAGGTGCAGTATTTGAAAATCAATAATATTTTTTTAAATTGCATTTATATTTGCATTTATGTCAAACCCTAGACACTTTCAAACATCAAAATGACATTTATTAATATGTATTCGTGTCAAAATGTCATATAAATATCTTTTCCTATTCAATTTTGCTTGGAAACGCTTCCAAGACGCTTGCGTGTCGCGTGAAAAATAGGCGTCGGTTCTATTTCTAGCATGCACGCGTTTTCCGCGCGGCTCATGCCGCGCCTGAGACGCGCGTGTCACGCAGGCAGTGTGCAAGCTCTAACCTGTTAACATGGGAGCCGAAATAAAAACGGACACGCCATGCAGCTGAGACGCTTACGCCACGCATCCAGTGTGTCACCGGCCTAAGATTGAGGACTCCTTGGCCAGAACAATTTTCAGTGGGTCAAATATGGACTACTATCTGGCTGATGAAACATCAGGAATCTATGAGCAATACTGTATGGCTCTTGTAACATCAGGAGTCAATAATAGGTTCAGTAGATCAAATATGGACTACTGTCTGGCTGATGAAACATCAAAAGGATTCTATGAGTATGTATTGAATGTTCAAGTTCAAGGACTATTTGGTCAGAAATATGTTCAAATTTGAATTACTGATGAAACATCAGAAGGAGTCTATAACAATATATAGGAAGTTCAATTTCAAGGACTTTTTGGCCAGAAATGTGTTCAATAGGTCAAATGTGGTCTAATCTATGGCTGATATAACATCAAAGAAGCTTATGAGAACTAATAGTAAGATAGCCTTTTGACTCTTGGGCCAGAAATATGTTCAATAGGTAAAATATGGACTGACTGATGAAACATCAGAAGTATGGTATGAGTTTGTATAGAAAGTTGAATATCGAAGACTGGCCAGAAATATGTTCAATAGGTCAAATATTCATGAATATATGGCTGATGAAACATCAGAAGGAATGTATAAGTATGAATAGAAAGTTAAAGTTCAAGGACTCTCTGGTAAAATCTGGAGTCATATTTGGTTGCTGTAACATCCAAAGAAGTTTATGAGAACACATAGCCCTTTGATGACTCTTTGGCCAGAAATATCTGATGATCAGAAGGAGTCTACGAGTATTTAAAGAAAGTCCAATTTCAAGATCAAGCATTCTTTGGCCTGAAATGGGTTCAATAGGTCAAATATGGATTAATATATGGCTGATGAAACATCAGGAGTCTATGAGTATTTATAGAAAGTTCAAGGACTCTCGGGCCAGAAAGATGTTTAGTTGGTCAAGTTTGGACTACTGTCTGGCTAATGTCTGGATGTTACGGATAGTGTAACATCTAAGGGAGTCAATATGTATTGAAAGTTAATGTTCAAAGACTCTTTGGCCAAATGTATGTTCAGTAGTTCAAAAAGGAACATTGTATTGCTGATTTACCATCAGAAGGAGTCTCTAAGTTTAAATGGTTTAAAATCATTTGAGGACCCTTTGTCCAGAAATAAGTTCAATAGGTCAGATATGGACTTAAAGGACAAGTTCGGTATTTTACACTTAAAGCCCTGTTTTCAGATCGTTTCTGATGAAATAGAACGGTTAAGATTGAAATTTGGACACATGCTGCTGGCCCGAGAATTTTCGGTTTCTGTGGTAGCACCCCCCCCCCCCACCTCCACAATGGTTGCATAGGTGCACTGGAACAATCCTTCCTAAAACGCATTAAACTTTCGTTTACAAAGACGTGAAACTCACCGAGTGGTCAGGGGTGTTCACTGATATGCTCACACAAAAATCGCTGCAAAAGATGCTTTCCAACAGGTTTTATCGTAGTTTTTGTCCAACTCCATTGACTTGTATTGGATGTGCTGTGAGGTACGGTATTACTGCCGCCGCCGGAAACGGAAATTGGGTTGTTTGTGGGCTGGAGTGTCTATTATTCAAGCTCTCAACGGAAGAATGTACGGGTGTGAGGCGTTTGGAAAAATAGGTCCACAGTTTTACAACGAATGGTAAAACACCTGTTGAAAAGCATCTTTTGCAGCGATTTTTGTGTGAGCATATCAGTGAACACCCCTGACCATGAGTTTCACGTCTTTGTAAACGAAAGTTTAATGCGTTTTAGGAAGGATTGTTCCAGTGCACCTATGCAGCCATTGTGGAGGTGGGGGGGTGCTACCACAGAAACCGAAAATTCTCGGGCCAGCAGCATGTGTCCAAATTTCAATCTTAACCGTTCTATTTCATCAGAAACGATCTGAAAACAGGGCTTTAAGTGTAAAATACCGAACTTGTCCTTTAAATATGGCTTTTGAAGCATCAGAAGGAGTTTATGATTATGTATAGAAAGTTCAATATTGAGGACTCTTTGCCCAGAAATGTGCTCCTTAGGTCAAATATGAACTTCTGTATGGCTGACGTAATATGAGAAGGAGACAACAAGAATGTATAGAAAGTTCAAGTTTCGAATACTCTTTGGCCAGAAATATGTTTAGTAGTTCAAATTTTGACTGCCATCTGGTTGATATAACATCAAAAGAAATCAATCTGAATGTATAGTGTTAATATTTAAGGAATCTTTGGCCAGAAATATTTTCAGCAGGTTAAATGTGGACTTTTGTATGGCTAATGTCTCATCAAAAGGATTCAATATGTACAGAAATTTAATGTTCAAAGACTCTTTGGTTAAAAGTATGTTCAGTAGTTCAAAAAGGAACATCTGTATGGCTGATTTAACATCAGAGGGAGTCAACGAGTATGTATAGAAAGTTCATGTTTCGATGAACTCTTTGTCCAGAAAAATTTTCAGTGTCAAATATGGACTTTTGTCAGGCTGGTATACCATCAGAAGAAATAAATCTGAATGTATAGTTTTAATCTTTAAGGACTCTTAAGGCAGTAATATGTTCAGTAGGTCAAATTTGGAATTCTGTATGGCTGATTTAACATCAGAAACAGTCTCTTAATTTATATAGTTTAAAACCATTTGAGGACCCTTTGACCAGAAACATGGACCTCTATATTGCTTATGAAGAATCAGAAGGGGTCTATAAGTATGTATAAGAAAGTTCAAGATCGAGGATTCTTTGGCCAGAAATATGTTCTTTGGGTCAAATATGAACTTCTGTATGGCTCACGTAAATCAGGAGTCAACAAGTATGTGTAGAAAGTTCAAGTTTTGAGTCCTTTTTGGCCAGAAATATGTTTAGGTCAAATATGGACTGCGTATGGCTGATTTAACATTAAAAGGAGTCTTTAAGTTTATAATAGTAAAAACATTTTGAGGACTCTTTTTCAACTAATATGTTCAGTAGGTCAAATATAGACTACAGTCTGCCTGATATAACATTACAACAATATTTGCTGGGTCAAAAATTGACTTTTTTATGGCTGATTAACATCAAAAGGAGTCAATATGTATAGAAAGTTAATGTTCAAGTTCTCTTTGGCCAAAAATATATTCAGAGGGTTACATATTGACACCTGTTTAGCTGATGTTATCATCAGAAGTCTATGAGTATTTAGTAAGTTAACTTTTGAGGACCCTTTGGCCAAAAAAAATGTTCAATAGGTCAAATATGGACAATTTTCTGGCTGATATAACATCACAAGCAGTCAATCTGTTATGTATAGTAACTTAAAGGTGCAGTATGTAATTTTTAGCGGCATCTAGTGGTGAGGTTTGCGAATTGCAAACAGCCAGTCACTCACGGCCTATCCCTGAAATTGCAAACTCGAAGGAGAAGCTACGGTGGCCGACATAGGTTCGGAAGATGTCGTCGTCTGAGTCTGAGTCAGAGTCAGCAGAGAGTAGCAAGTCAAGCAATGAGGTTTCTTTATATTATATTTTATATTCAATTATATTTACTTAATTATTCAGTATAACCACATGTTATTGCAATTGTTATTTTTACTTGTTCATCATTGTGTTAGTCTTTTATTCACTGACTTTACTAGGGATGGGAATTGATAAGATTTTATCAATATCAATGCCACTGATGATTCTGCATATCGATCCGATTCTTTAACGATTCTCTTATCGATTATTGATAGCACTGTGCGGAAAAATGTAGTCATATGCTTTTCAAAAAAACAAGTGGGTTTATTTATTTTAAAGAATTTTATTTATTTTTTTATTTATTTTATTTTAATTATTTTAATTTACACATTAATTGGCTGTGGTGGTTAACCTGCAACTTACACTTTAAACATGCACCGTCACAAGCGCAGCAGTTCATCTACATTACTCATTACTCGATCAAATAAGACAAATAAGGCGGGCACTAAAACAAGTTCAATGCAGGAAAACCCCTGTTATTGCAAACGGCATAATTTGTCTCGTTTAGTAAAATAAAGCCAAGCTTTAGATCGCCTCTTCCTCTTCATGATTACCTCCTCTGCTCAAATCAAATCGAAATAGCTAACGTTACGATGTCCGAGGCGTCGTTCAGACAGCATGTTTTTCTCCACGTTTGCAGAGAACAGTGTCGTTATCTTAGCCTGGCAAGCCAGACCTACATCAAGATGTTAGGTCTGGCAACTTACCATAGACACGCACAATCCGAGGGGCGGGATAAACAGCTGTCTTTCAAATTCCCTTTGCACGCAATAGGACAGCGCTTCAACCAACCAGAGCGTTTTCCCAACAGTGGAGCTAGTTGATAGATTCAACTTTTGCCATATATGGCCGGCAAAACTACGAACACATCTTCCTTTTTTTAAGAATGACTTAAGTGCCGTTCTTTGCTCTTTTCTCAAAGAAAAACTTAACTCCAAGTCCTCCAGAGTCGCGGCCAAAGCCGATTCGAAAGACTGTTCTCCAGCAGCCGTCATTCTTTGTTTTCAAGTGGCAGCCAGGTAACCGTCGCAACTCTGTCGTCATATGTTAAGCCCGCCCCGCATACTCTATATGCGACGTGATTGGCCTGACCCAATTTAGGTTTTTGCAGCTCGAAAGTCTATGAAGAGTTGCTAGACTGCCCTGGCTGCAAAATACATTTTGCTGCCGCTAGGGTGCGTCTAGATTTCTAGGCTATCGTTATCTTTGATTGTTGAGTGACGTAATGTGAGACTGAATGTAAGTAAGTAAGTAAAAATTATTTGTATAGCACCTTTCACAGACAGAAGGGTCACAAAGTGCTGCACAGTAATGAAAATAAACAATAAAATAAAATAAAAACAGCACAAGTACAAACCTAGTACAACTCCACAACTGTACTACCATCAGATTCATAAAAATCCACTAATAAACATGTCAAATTGTTAATTAAAAGCTTATCCAAAAAGATGAGTCTTTAGGTGTTTTTTAAAAGATTCTACAGAACTCATAGTTCTCAGAGCTAAAGGGAGCGATGCATTGAAAAGCCCTCGCATGAAGCGCAGCGCTACTCATATGCTGAGAGAGAGAGATAAGACAGTAAAGCTGCACGATTCAGCTTTAAATTGTGGCTGTTTGACTGTTCGAGTCAAACAGCCACAAAATCTTCTTCCATTTCGTCTGTCTATTAAACCTTTGACAAAATCATATCACAACATGCAATGCAAAAAGTGCATAGCCTATGTTATTCTTCAATGCACAACGCTAGATCATTTGTGCAATGGCAATGCAACAACACACGTTTTCTCTTTAATGAACATGGGAATGAGTTATTTCTGGTGTGCAATGCGAAAAGTGCATAACAATAGGTTACTATCGTAACCCCGGTTCTCTGAAACATCGAGTGGAGAGATCCACCTATGGGAAGGGCATCCGTACCTGACCTCTGCAGAAGCATCCAATTGCACCAAGTCTGGCTAGACAGACAGAAGCGCGCAGCCAATGCCAGGTAAGGCCACACCCCCTTACCTAGACATATAACTTCTCCACGCGCTTCTATTCCTCAGTAAGTATATTCGCTTCTCGTGCGGCAAGCGGGGCAAAGCTGGTGGATCTCTCCACTCGATGTTACAGAGAACCGGGGTTACGATAGTAACTTATTGTTCTCTTTCATCATCTCGTGTTCGAGAGGGAGAGACATGGACAGCTCCCCGATTGCCCAATACACTCACAGTGAGGTTCTGAAGCCAGAGAAGGACGGTCGCCTCAGGAAGGCGGTGCCTGACACGTCCCATAATCATGAACCTGCAAAGGTGACGCCACACCTAACTGCTGTGGACAAGCACGACATGAAACATGCATGTGACACATACATGATAATAACCGCAGCAACACCAATGCATATAATTACACCCATGAATGAATAAAAAATGCTTGGTGACAGGAATGAGCATGGCCAACCGGCCCATTTATTCCTTATTGGTTTTACCCAACGAGGTTACAGGAAAGGGTTAAGAAGACCCCACCCCTAAAACCGAATGTGCTACCAAGGTTCTGGTGACATCCAGCCGGTAGTAACGCACAAAGGTATGAGGGGAGGCCCAACTAGCAGCGGAGCAAATATCCTGCAGTGACACTCCCCTAAACAAAGCCCAAGAGGCGGCTAAGCCCCTTGTGGAATGAGCCCTGATGCCCCTAGGGGGCTGCACTCCCTTTGCTTCATAAGCCATAGTTATAGCGCCCACAAGCCAATGTGAGAGGCGTTGCTTCGATATGGGACTCCCTCTGTGCGGGGGGGCCCATGAAACAAAGAGCTGGTCGCTCTTCTGGAAAGCACTGGTCCTGGTCACATATGTCTGTAAAGCACGGACTGGACACAGAGCATTCAGCCTCTGATCCTCCGAGGAGGCAAAGGGTGGAGGGTGAAAAGCGGACAGCTCCAACACCTCCGAAGTGAACGCAGGGAAGCACTTCGGCATGAAGGCCGGGTTAGGCTTAAGGGAAACCTTATCTCCACTGAGGGAGAATTTAGTGCACGAGGGATGAACCGAGAGTGCATGCAGCTCACTGACACGTTTAGCAGATGCCATGGCCAAGAGCAAAGCTGTCTTGAAGGACAGCGACTTAAGGGAAATACTCCCTAGAGGCTCAAAAGGATGTTGAGACAGAGCTTCCAGCACCATAGAGAGGTCCCACTCCGGAACAGTTCTCCTGATGACTGGCAGAGAGCGGCGCGCACCCTTCATAAATCTGCGGATTAGAGGGTGCTGCCCGACAGTAGAGCCGTCAAAACCCACATGACAGGCTGAAATAGCAGCTAGGTAGACCTTAATAGTGGAAAAAGACCTCCCTTTTTCCATGAGGTCTTGAAGGAAATACAAAATATCAGGCACAGAGCACTGATAAGATGTGAGACCACGCCCATCGCACCACCCTTCGAACACTTGCCACTTACAGCCATATAAGGACCGTGTAGAAACGGCCCTGGCATTCTCAATAGTGGCAACGACACTCAGTGAAAGCCCCAGTGCATTCAAGTTCGTCCTCTCACAGGCCAGGCCCAGAGAGCCACCCTGTCCGGGTGGGGGTGGAAAATCTCCCCGTTGGCTTGGGACAGTAGGTCCGTGCGAGGGGGGAGGCGCCACGGCTCGGCGTGTAACAGAGTAATTATCTCCGCCAGCCATGGAGCTTTGGGCCACCTGGGTGCTATCAGAATGAGAGACAGGCCCTGCTCTCTCACCCTGGCCAGTGTGGGCATTATCAGGCACAGGGGAGGAAAGGCATACAGGAGCACTCTGGGCCATGGGTGGGCCAGTGCATCTATCCCGAGGGGGGCGTCCACGTCCCTTAGCGAGAAGAACATAGGACACTGGTAGTTTTCCCGCGAGGCGAATAGATCTACGGTCGCCTGTCCGAATCTCATCCATAGCATCTCCACTATCTGCGGGTGAAGACGCCAATCTCCGTAGATTGGGTTTCCCCTCGATAGAAGATCCGCACCTCTGTTCAGAATGCCCGGAACATGAGTTGCGCGTAACGACAGGAAAACTCGTCTGCTCCACACCAAAAGCTTGTAGGCTAGAGCGTGAAGTTTCGACGAGCGTAAACCGCCCTGGCGGTTGATATAAGCCACAGCCGTGGTATTGTCGCACCGTACGAGAACATGATGTCCCTGCAGGCGAGGCAGAAAATGATTCAGAGCTTTCCAGATGGTCAAAAGCTCTAAATAATTTATGTGCGCTGAACGCAGTCTGCTTGGCCACAGACCGTTCACCGTTCTGCCCTCCTGGGTGGCACCCCAGCCTGTTAAGGACGCATCCGTCGTCACAACTTTCCACATCGTAACCATCCCCAGAGGGGTTCCCCGTGAGTAAAAGTCTTCGCTCTCCCAGTAATGCACAGCTGCCGCGCAGGCGTGTGTCACTGTTACAGAGCGGCAAAGATCGCGAATCGGGCTGAAATGTAGTGACAAAACCCATTTCATGAACGCTCTCATTCTCAGGAGTCCCAATGGCACAACTTGGATGGATGAAGCCATGAGACCCTGCAGCCTGAGGCATGTGCGATATTGAACTTTCGCCCCATCTCTGAACTGCGACAGGCAGTTCATCAGAGAGCGAACGCGCTCTTGAGAGAGACGCGCTCGCATGGAGACTGAGTTCAACTCCAAGCCCAGGAAAATGACATTCTGACTGGGCGTAAGATTGCTCTTGCTCACATTCATTCTGAACCCGAGAGATGTGATGTGCGCGAGTACACGACCGGTGTCCTGCAACACCTTCTCCTTCGATTCTGCTATGATAAGCCGATCGTCTATGTACGTCAGAATTCTCAGACCTGATATTCTCAGCGGTGCCAAGCCCGCCTCCACACACAGACAGAAGGACCGGGGGCTTAGACTGAGCCCAAACGGAAGAACTGTGAATTCGTAACATATGCCTTGGTAGGCGAAACGAAGATATTTCCTGTGTGGAGGGTAAATGCTTATGTTAAATGCTTCCTCAAATGTTTGTTCAACACTCGAAGGTCCATGATAGGGCGGAGTGAGACGCATTTCTTTGGGACTAGGAAAAAACGGGAATAAAAACCCTGATTCATCAGATTGGGGGGCACCACCTGAATCGCTCCCTTGTTTAGGAGAGAGGATATCTCCTCTTTCAGAATGTGTGAGGCGTTCTCTTCCGTGTGAGAAAAGAGAACGCCGTTGAAAAGCGGGGGTTTCATTGCAAACTGCAGCCTGTAACCCTTGGTTACGGTACGCATCACCCACTCAGGAGCTGAAACGGTTTGCCAAGCCGCTTCGTGACTCGCGAGTGCCCCCGCTCGGGCCGGAGCGGAGCTGTGCGAACCTAACTGGTTTATTAGTGATGCCATGGCGCCATCTAGTGGACACACTAGGGGCGACATGCAGGGGTTCGGAGAGATTTCCGCTAGAGCTTAAATCGGGCCCAACAAATCAAGCCCGACCCAACCCGAGCCCGAGCACGTTGTGTCCGAGCCCGGCCCGACCCGACACGTTCACTGTAATTATGAGCCCGAGCCCGATTTAAACCCGACCATTTTTAATACGTGGGCCGTTATAACCAGGGGCGGCGCCAGAATTTTTTTAAGCAGGTGCTGCTGTGCTAGATTATTAATGCTACAGGGGGGAGCTGCGCAGCTATATAGGCTATATTTATATACATACTATTAATAAATGAGCAAAAATTGGCCACTCAATATTCAATATTCAATTATTTTAATTATCACAACATTCAGCATTCAATCAAATATTCTTAAAGATTAATTATTATTAATAATGTTACTTCAACATATTGTTATTTAAAAGTGTGTGAGCAACAAGCAAGATGTGCATTTGTAAATTCGGTGACAGCGTGTGTTACGAGTTTCAAATGGTGTAAGTGACCGCGGCACGCCGGCGACTTCATGTCATGATTATAATGTCTGCTATATTGCTTTTTATGTATTAAATCCAGGCAATTGGTTGATGAAAAATGTATTAAAATTAAGATACAATTTATACTAAACGAAATTCACTTTAAAGAAAAGCTTACTTCAAAACAAAACTTAAACTTGAAACTATGTGCTTATTTAATGGCTAAAACACGTAGGCTACTACAGACTCTTTTTGTACAAATTGCAGCACATTCATTTAATTCTGAATTTTGCACATGTAAGTTGAAAGGCATTTGTTTGTGCAAAACATATCTGTAACATTTATCAAGTTCATAATTGTGCGTGCATTCATTAATTATTATCTTAATGAATAGACTTAATGCGACAAGGAAGAAGCATGCAAACTGCTTTGTTTGTTTATTTGTTAAGAGAACCTATATGTTATTCTTCAGTGCACAACGTTAGATCGTTTGTGCAATGCAACAACAAATATGTTATCTCTTTAATAAAGATGGAAATGAGTTAGTTCTGGTGTGCAATGCAAGAAGTGCATAGCCTATATGTTTTTCTTCAATGATGCACAACGTTAGATCGTTTGTGCAATGCGATTTATTAAAGAGATAACATATATATCTCTTTAATAAACATGGGATTGAGTTAGTTCTGGTGTGCAGTGCAATGCAAGAAGTGCATAGCCCATGTAACCAGAGCGGTATTTTCGATATGATTAAACCCAGATTGTAGCTACTGACTACGCCACCTTGGGAATTGCACCCAAGGAAATATGAAAGGAACACAGGTTCGGTGGTGCAGAGAAAAGGCAGAGTCGTGTCATCCAATAAACAAATTAATAATTTTTTTTAAAGGAAGAATATTTCACTGGCATCATTTAATCATGGTATAAATACTGGCAAGTTTATTATAACAATATTAGGAGTATCACAATGTTAAAAGAACATTCCTCCAGACCGCTCGATTCAAACACTGAATCACATCAAACCAAACATGACAAAAGCAAAATACTCAGGGTTTTTCCTGCATAGAGAATTATGAGGAGGCCGCCTCCGTTAAATTTCGTGCCGCCTCCGGCTCTCGACAAAACTCGGACAGACAGTCATGGTCAGATACACTTTTCCCAGCGTGACGGATCTGTTGCGGTTACCGCTTGTGTCCATTCTCAAAACGTATAGTGCTGCGGGCCAGGTAATAAATAACATTCCATTCCAATTAATCGAGGGTGGATGACAGATAAATCAAAGAAGACACGGAACTCTCATCACGGTAAAACGCAATGAACGTGCGTGACTCTTTTACTTTCGTTTTCAACAACGTAATTCTCTTCAGGGAAAACAAATCAAGGAAAACATATCAGGGCTCGACAATAAAGCTTGTCCGGGACCATAGACTGTGTCCGGGACACGTGTGTGTTTTTGGGGTTTTTTTGTTGTTTTTTTGAAGGGAAAAGTGAGAGAGAATTGTAGCCAATCCGGACAAATGCCCTGATTAAAACAATTTTTAATATAAAATAAAAAATAATTAGGGAATCACCGAAACCGTGAGGATGATTCTGTTTTATTTAATTTAATGTAAGTGGCGAGCGATTGATATAGTTGATAATAATATAGTCCTACCTAATGTACTGACGGTAACAATGTTGCGCTGTTGAGGCTCGCGCAGTTATTTATAACATATTATAGTTAAGAAACAATATATAGCCTAGGCTACACACGACCAGAGAGCTGTTTTCCTGAATGCCATCAAGATTGAAAGAGAGACTGATTTCATAACAGTTCAATAAACAAATAGTTAAAATTAAGTCACTTACATTTAGACGCAATGATTGTTTTTGTTCTGTTTCAGCAGCGAAAATAGTTCCAAACATCACAGCAGAACCATAGCGAATCTCACAGCAACACTTGTTGCAGCAAGCATTACTGAATGATTCAGCGTTTTGAACGAATCGGTTGAGTCAAAGATTCAATTAACTATTCATAAACTGCTTCATTCTGAATAAATCAGCCGATTGAACGAATCGTTTGAATGAATGACTCAATGACTCGCTCATTAAGACGGTCGCCTGCCGCCTCCTACTGGCGGTTTAGTTTCATAAAGTAGGCTATCATTCTTTTCAACATTCCTTATTTGTATATTCAAAAATATTTAAAATAATCTCATTTAATACAGTTATAATTTTTCAATGTAAATTATTTAATTTGATTGGTAACAGCCTAGCCTTATTATTTTAATTGAATATATTGATCAAATTTAAGACTTTGAAATGAAAGATGGAGCAAACATTTAGGGAAAAAAATGCATTTTATAAAGGTACAAAAAATTATTCAGAGTGTTTTCAAACAGTGATGTAATGAAACATTGACAATTTAAGTTTGAAGGGAGTAAAGTCTGTTTAGGCTATTAAGGAAATGTAATTTTGCCAAAAGAAGAACTTTTATTTTAAATAAATGTTCTTTTATAATTAGCCAACTTCAGTGTGATATGTTACCATATTATCATGCTTAACACTGAGAATTTGAATAATTGTAATGTGATAATCAGATGCAGATATCTAAATCAAAGAATATAGGTGGTTTGCGGGTGGATTATTTTTTTTTAACAGTGGATTCGGGTGACTCAAATTGCACCAGATTAATGAATTTATCTTTAAAATGTACAAAATTTTCTTACGGGGGGCATGCCCCCGGACCCCCCTAGGGGTACCAGGCTCCACCCACAAAAATGATGTGGGAAACACATTAGGCTATATGATGATCTATGAAAATTACTAATTTAAATACCTTATTATTAAAATACATTATTAGGATTTTACCACCTCCGCCTCATTTTGAGCCAGGAAAAACCCTGATACTGTACCGTTCCCACCAAATAAAACAAATAAAATAAATAATTAATAACAAAAGGAATAGAAACTGCAAGACTAAAGCTTACCTTAGGGGTGGCAACTAGCTGTAATAAATTGTGCTCTCAACCACTTGCAAACAAAATAGGAAGAGGTGCTCAAACCCTGGTGATCCAAACTCACAGCAAATGTTTCACCCAGGTGACATAGCCTCCCCCTCGGCGCACTCAGCCTTGACTCGAACCAAAAGAGACAAAAAAAAGAAATTAGTGGGTGCGGTACAAATACAAATCGACACAATCACATTAGACACAAATATGATGATTGACCAAATCAGTTGGTGCACGGATAACCCGTCCTATTTTTTACAGTCTATGGTCCTACCTCGTCGGCATTGAGGACCCCAAAATACTCAATGGGTGACGTTTAGATGACACACTACACGCTGCTAGATAATTACACCACACGGCCACCCTGGCCCAAATCACACTGGCCAAACCAACTTACATAAAGAAATAAAATAACCCAAACCATAAAGATAAAAAAACAAAACACAGAAACTAGTGAAGTTGAGAACCTGAGAAAAGTATCCATTCACGAAAGACAAAGAAAATAACCTAATCACGAAAAACAGCATCACGACCCAATATTAACCAACTGCAGAACCGCAGAACCATACGTCATAGCAGTGTGAGGATGACAGCACCAGCCTAACAGTCTGATGCCAGAAGTGGGCGGGGTAAAAGCATTTAAGGGGTGGAGATGGGTAGGTTTAGGGGTGGGTTTCGGGGTCAGGGGGTGGAGATGGGTAGGTTTAGGGGTGGGTTTAGGGGTCAGGGGGTGGAGATGGGTATAGGTTTAGGTATGGTATATGTAAGGTGAATATGTATGGTATGCGGTTCCGGTGTCCTGACATTCCATCCTACCCGTCAGATTGTCCTACCAGGGCTTACTGCGCATGCGCACATCAATATTGCGTCAATTTCGTCATGCTGAACAACACGCCCATAATTTTTTACTACTTGCGTGAGAACTTCTTCATGTGAGGTAAGTTTTTTACTATTTATGTTAATTTTTATTATACAAAGATATATAGCAGAGAGAACTGTTTACGGTCACATTCATACAAAGCCAGCTAGCACCATTGATCATTCATCAAACGTTAGGCTAGATATGGGCGGGGAATATGATTTGATTGTTTTAGTGTAAAATATAAACACACAATTATGCCAAAATGTCCGTTTTGTCGAGTGTCCCCATAAGATCAGTCTTAAATGAATTAAATAAAGTATCAAATGAGCGTAAAGAGTGTGAGGCGTGTGAGATCCGCATATCTGTCAACAGCGGCAGGTCTTAAAGTGACAGCAGTTTTCATTCATAAATAGGCCATTAAACAAATATTGAAAATATACTCTGTTGTTTCTGCATTCATTTGGAGATCGACTGTGAAATTATTACTTTATAAAATATATTAAATTTAACTTTAATGTTTGTAATTATGATTAATCACATAACAAATGCCCCATTGATTTACAGCACAATGGGCCCTATCTTGCACCCAGCGCAATTGACTTTGTACAACGACGCATGTTTCATTCCTATTTTGCACCCGCGCAAAGCGCGCTTTTCCCTCCACAGAAGCACGTCGCTAAACTAGGGAATGAACTTGCGCTCCCTGGGCGGTTCAGCACAAAATAGGAGGCGTGTTCCGGCGCAAACAATCCCTGGTGCTATTTTACTGTTCCATAAAACAATTGCGCCACTGGCCAGAAAAAACCTAGTCTAAAGTCAGTGGCGCGTTGCGCATTGTTCTTTATGCTATTTTAAAGGCGCATGCTTGACCATAATGTATTGCGTGCACAACGCGCATACACTTTGATTCTCTAATCTACACAGAAGCAGCAGTTTTCATTTTTGCAAATCATATTATTACAAACGATAGATAGATAGATAGATAGATAGATAGATAGATAGATAGATAGATAGATAGATAATTTATTATAAAAGCATACATCTAGCTTACACATTTACCCACATTATTATATACCTGTTTAACCGAAGCTAATTTGGGTGTGTTTCTCCATCCCCAATGTCACTTCTCTCTCTTTTACGGCCGTGATGAGAGCGTTGCTCTCCTCGGCTGTGAACCGCTCCTGGCGCGCGCCTGGCAAATCCGCCGTTATAATAGCAATATGCCAAGGAAAAAGCGCGTCTGCTCTTAAAGGTCCCGTTCTTCGTGATCCCATGTTTCAAACTTTAGTTAGTGTGTAATGTTGCTGTTAGAGCATAAATAATATCTGTAAAATTATAAAGCTCAAAGTTCAATGCCAAGCGAGATATTTTATTTAACAGAAGTCGCCTACATCAAACGGCCCGTTTGGACTACATCCCTCTACTTCCTTCTTTAATGACGTCACTAGAACCGTTTTTTGACCTCCGCCCACAGGAATGCTCCCTCAACTCTACCGAAATTCGTTTATGTACTTGCGCACTTCTTATAACTTACTGTGTTTACTCAACTCTTACGGTGATTTTCTGAAGTAAAACTGACGCTTCATCTTTTGTGTGATGTACAATAAACTTTATTAAACTCATCAGTATATGTTTGATCATCATTCAGACAGCAGACTTGTAGGCTATTAATAAATAACATACAAGCAGATGACAAATATGTTATAATAACCGTAATTAAACTACTAAACTATACCTGTTTCATCTCTATACAGCACTCTGACTCTGTAGGCATTATTGTCGACTCGAAATGAACACCGTTACTGAGAGTTTCTGATATTATCATCATTCTGTGAGATGAAATTGTCCTGAGAGACTGAGCGCGAGCTCATGAAGCTCCGTCCCCTGGGTCGTCCAGCAGCAGCTTATTTGCATTTAAAGGGCACACACTAAAACAGCACGTTTTTCTGTGCTCCAAAAAATGACAATTTAAACATGCTGTAAAAAATGATCTGTTGGGTATTTTGAGCTGAAACTTCACATACACACTCTGGGGACATCAGAGACTTATTTTACATCTTGTGAAAAGGGGCATAATACGGGACCTTTAAAGGGAATGTGAGATGATGCTCTGATTGGTTTATTTCACGTTACGCCCAAACCACACCTATGAATAATGAAGCTACTTCAGACCAACCCCTTTTAGATTTGCGCCAGGCGCAAGAGCCATTTATCCCGCCGGGAAAATAGCAACAGCGCCGAGACCCGCCCACAAAGTTACTTGCGCTTTGACACTTGCGTTTCAGATCGTTAAAATAGGGCCCTATATCTATTTGTGCTTTTTTTTTTTTTTTCTTGCATTTTTTGACAGCTATGGAAGATAAGTGGGAAGCATTGTATAATCTTCTGTCAGTGGGATTGTACCCATCAGGGTATGATAAGTCCAAAAGGCAGAACATTCGAAGATATGCACTCAAATTCAACTTAAAGGGTAGTTATTTTAGCTTTAAATTTCAATTATGTTCATTTTATTATTCATTTGTTGCCATCTTGATTTTCTTTTCCAACAATGCCAAATATCATTTTAGTCTACTTTGGTCATAGTCATGTTTTCTCTTTAATGTAGATGGAATGCTTTTTTATGGAGGGAAAAGAGTGATCAAAACCAAAGAGGAAGCCAGGATGCTCTTTGAAGAATTCCATTCCTCTCCCATTGGTGGGCACACAGGGATTGGTAAAACACGTGCTGCCATCTGTGCCAGATTTTACTGGCATGGCATGTCAGCTGACATTGAAAATTGGGTATGTGTTATTTATTTTATATAGTTATTTTAATATATATATATAATTTATTTTTAGTTTTTTATATTTATATATATATACAACAATTTCTGAAAGGTATTGGAATGTGATCAATGTCAAAAAGTGGGAAAGCCTTTGATTGCTGTGCAGACCTTACAGCGCATCAAGGTAAATAAGTGCAGTAACATACAGCATACATATACTAAACCTACTTTATACATGCTAAACTTACTTTACATTGTATTTTACTTGATAGGTTTCTGCTGTTTGGGAGCTTGTTGGCATTGATCTAACTGGACCATTACCTGAAACTGCAGATGGCTTTAAATACATCCTCACAGCCACAGACTATTTCTCTAAGTGGGTTGAGGCTTTTCCTTTAAAAACCAAGACAGCAGCTGAAGTTGGAAGTTGGCACTCTGTTCCATCATTAATAGACATGGCTGTCCCCAGAGAATTCTCTCAGATCAGGGAAGGGAATTTGTAAATGATGTAAGTGTATTTAAAATGATCAGTATTAAAGTGATATAGGTTTAGCCTCAATGCCTTTGCTTTTAGATTTTCAAGAGTTGTTATATTTTCCTTTGCACATACAGTACATGTATTCAACTACTGTTTTAAGGAGCTTTTCACCAATTTACTCATAGTGATTTTTTCCCCTCTTCTGATTATTCTTTTCACTCCTCTATCAGAAATCTTGCGAGGAGCACTGGTCGAGGCAAATTTATGGTGAAATTATTGTCTTTCCACTTCCGTATTATGGCCCCAAAAGTGCTCACTGGACCATTCAGAAGCTTAGAATGGCGCCTATAACCAATGCCATCATGTTTTGCAACAATTAGGTTGCGACGGTCTTGAGACAGCTCTTTGCTTTTACCCATCATGAGATGTGTCTTGTGTGACACCTTGGCAATGAGACCTTTTTGTAGGCCATCATTTGGGACTGAACCAGCTGTTATTAATTTCCACTGACAGGGGGCTGGATTGCTTTTTAATTACTGTAAGTTTTCAGCAGTTGTCTTGGCTTTCCATGCCTTTTTGCGCCTCCCTTTCTTCATATGTTCAATACTTTTTCCCTGTGTCATTTCACATTATTACACATAACTTAATTTCTGAACTTATTTTTGTTTGTTTATTTGTATGTATGGCTTACTTGGGTTGTTACCAACATCTGGTAAAAATTTCATGTCAATAGCACCTTTGGAAATATATTTACTAGGGCTGTCCCCGACTATGGATTTTCATAGTCGAATCAGAATCGTTATGCCTTGCCTATAGTCGACTAATAGTCGAATCATGTGTATGGGGGTGGGGCTGGGGGCGGGGCTTTAACGTTTCAAAGCCGCGATGTACAGAAAATCACACAAAGATATAGAAGAAAATGTATAAAAACATTTTTGATCAATAAAACTAAGAAATAACATAAATAACTCCAGAAAGGCCACACTGCAGATTTGCATTTCACATGCAAATTAAATTAAATCGGCTAAATTACCTGTGCGAGCAGGCCAGCCTACAGCACAACATCGATGCACCGAAAAAATAAACAATTAATTAACTAAATTAAATTAGAACAGAATATAGGCCTACCTTTCTAATAAATAAAAATACAAAACGAAATAAATCAGAATCAAGTCACAGGATGAGGAGCAAATGTGTGCAAACTGCCTAAAGTGCAGGGGAACATATATTCAAAACACAAGCCACAAATAGTTAGATTAGATAACCCTGACAGATTAATAAATAAAATAAAAATAAAGAAATTATTAAAATAACAATAGTAGCCAGAATTTTCAACTTTGTCTTTTTAACTGCAGAAACAACAATAAATGCTAAACTGGAGAGGCAGTCTTTTTAGCTAAAAATGTTCACAGCATCCAAAAATAAAATTAGAACCGGCTGAAAAGTTTTGAAATCACTTGTACCTGATCGAGAGAACAAATCCAATCTTTCACTCTGTCTGTGTCCGTTGGAGTCTTTTCAAATTGTGCGCGCGGATAAAATACATTCTAACGTGAAACCCAGTCTATGCGTGAAACATGTTAACGTTGGCCGGCAGAAGTGCGATCATGGTTTTCCTGATGCTAAATCCAGCCTTGGAGAATATCCTTTCTGATGGTGTACATCCACACTTTAGATTTTCTTATCCCAGACATTGTTAAAGATTTAAATCCTTGCCGCGAAGACGCTCCTCTGTCGGTCACGGATTGAAAGTGAAACTTAAATCTGTCACGGGGTGTTTGGATTTATTCACGCACGTTAAAAAAATATTTATTAAAAGCTTCTTGCACATTTTTATATAGGCCTACAGCATTATCATAATAGGCTGAATATTAACGTATTGACATAAAAGCTAGTTCTATGTGAAATCAGACATTGAGCGCCCTCATATAGCCAAAGTGGCATGATCCTCGTTTCATAACACCTCTGCGAAGATTCGACCGTGAGATCGGTAGTCGAATCAGGCTCCTCCTATCGAAGCATCGAATCTTCGACTATTCGGGGTCACCCCTAATATTTACTGAGAAAAATGATGACGTGTTCAATACTTATTTCCCCCGCTGTATGTATAGAATATCTACTTATTTAGGAACACTCATTTAATTTTATATACTTACAAAATGTGTTTTTTTTTTTTTTTTTCAGAACCACGTACACCAGCTTTGTGCAGTTGTTGCACGTTCGTTGTTTGCTGGACAGTTCAGATGCCTAGGGAAGGTAATTTAGCTTTCCATAAAGTAATAAAGTAGATATTATTTACGTGTTTTGGAACCATCACAAACTTATTAAACACTTTTCACAGATTAAGTTTCCCATTGAGGACATTTGGCTGTGCCCTGTGAACGTTGGAGCACATTGGATTCTTGTGGTGCGTGTGTATTTTTCAAAGTACATTGTTTGTGTTTGTGATATATTTCACAATTTTTTGTCATGTTATGTTTAAATAAGTTTAAGAAATGTCTTGCAGGGTCAAAGATGACACACGGCAAGTTTTAAAGTTGTGAGCAGAGAAATAGGCTACACACGCACATAGGCTATATATATTCTCTGACAAAGGCAAAGAGCCTTTGTTATCTGTATCTCCTATTGGGACAGGGCCTTATATTCACCTGCAAATAACTAATTCACTAATTACCCTCTCTCTCTCTCTCTCTCTCTCTCTCTCTCTCTCTCCCTCTCTCTCTCCCTCTCCCTCTCCCTCTCTCTCCCTCTCCCTCTCCCTCTCTCTCCCTCTCCCTCTCCCTCTCCCTCTCCTTCTCCCTCTCCCTCTCCCTCTCCCTCTCCCTCTCCCTCTCCCTCTCCTGCAGACATTCTTTAATGCTTTAGGTCAATAATTTAAAGGTTTATTTATTCCATTTACATAAGAAGTATTTCAGAGATTGACAGTGTCTATACCAAGCAGCTTCCTGTAGTTATTAGTGGTGATCTAAAAATATTTAATAACCTTATTTATGATTACATGACATTATATTCTAGATTATCAACATGCCTGAAAAAACACTCCTTCTGATTGACCCAATGGGAAATGAACGTTCCTACAAACATAAAATTCTTTTTTTATTATTATTTTTTTATTATTTTTATTTTTATTGATGTTGCAAAACAAAAATACACATTTGGTCATATAATACATATTTTTTATCTTGTCTTACATCACCTTTTTTCCTAGAACAAAATTAACACCCCCCCCCCTAGTTTTCCCAAATAGAATGTGTCAAAAGTGAAAGGGAGATTAATCCTTAAAATCTTGTCCATACATTGTTTAAGTTCCATCCAGTATTTCACCATCGAAGGACAACTCCAGAAAATATGAACATGATTAGCACTCTTTTCCCCACATCCCCGCCAACAGCTTGTATCCCGATATTTTGTCTGAGCTGGAGTTCTAAAATATCTCACTAAGTTTTTCCAACCATGCTCCCTCCAAGTTAAGGATGATGTCACTCTCCATATTTGTTGAGTGAGATCTTCCCATTCTTCATCCGTCAATTTTATGTTTGCTTCAATTTCCCATTTTTGTTTTATGTAGTGTGTATCGTCTCCTTTTAAAATTTATATCTCTGAATATATCTTTGAAATTACTTTCCTGTTTAATTTAGATTGGTATGCGGAAATAAAGAGTTTTATAATGTTTAACTCAACGTCAAAATTTTCCTTTTTTATATCATGCTCTAAATAATGCCAAGGATGTATCAGGACTAGACAAAAATATTAAAACATCATCTGCGAAAAGTGCAAGCTTCTGACATGTCCCCTTTATCTCTATGCCTTGTATTTGTGCTTTTTGTTTTATGGATTGGCTAAGTGGTTCCAGAAAAATTGCGAAGAGAAGGGGGCTAGCCGAACAACCCTGCCTACATCCGCGCCTTAATGAAATAGAATTGGATAAACTCCCATTAATCTTAATCCTGGCCGTTGGGTCAGTATACAAGGCTTGTATTGTCCTAATTATTATATCATGGAAGTTACATTTTTTTAACACACTATAAAGGAAATCCCACCTGACAGAATCAAACGCTTTCTCCGCGTCCATTCCCATAACCACTGCTTCAGTATGGTTTTCTTTAATATGCTGCATCACATGTAAAGCCCTTCTTATGTTATCTTGCGTTTGTCTTTCTTTAATAAATCCCGTCTGGTCCAACTGAATAATACCCGGTAAGATTTTTTCAATACGTCTAGCCAATATTGCAGTGAAAAGTCTATAGTCCTGATTCAGGACACTAATAGGTCTATAGCTGGAACAATCCAATTCGTCCTTGCCCAGAAATTATGGCTTCCCGCCACAAATATGGTATTTCCCCCCTTCTTTAACACCCAGTTAAACGTTTTTTCTAACATTGGGATTAATGATTCCCTAAACACCTTGTACCATTCTGAGGAGTATCCGTCTGTTCCCGGAGACTTATTCACTTTGAGTTTAGAAATCGCAGAGTTTATTTCCTGAGCTGTAATCTCTGATATTAGGCATGAATTTTTCTCATCTGTTACCTTAGGCAATGAAAGTGTATCTAAAAAGGCTTCTATGTCTGCTTTATTATCAATGAATGGTTGGTCGTAAAGTTGTGTATAATATAATTCAAAACATTTTTGTATGTCCTCTGTCTTATGCCTTATTATTTTATTGTGAGAGTCCCTTATCTTATATATATTACTTCTGGCCTGCTGCTTTCTTAATTTATATGCCAATAATTTTGATGATTTACTACCTGTTTCATAATACCATTGTTTTGTGAACAGTAGCTTTTTTTGTATATCTGCTGAATAAATATCATTTATTTCTGCTTTTTTCTTCCTAATTTCTTGATAAGTTTTATCAATCGGCCTTTCTTTATGTTCCTGTTCTAATTTCTGTAGGTCCAACTGTAATGCAGTTTCCTTTGCCTCAATTTTTTTAAATAAGCAGACTTGGCAATTATTTTCCCTCTTAACACCGCCTTAACACCGCCTTATGCAACTTTGGCTTTGACATCTGAAAAAAGAACAACATTCTGGAGACTTAATGCCAGTATATTAAAGGGAAACATTAAGGAAGAATTAGAATCCGAAATTCAAAAATATTTGGAGGAGAACGATAATGGGGAAGTGTCCTCACCAGTACTATGGGACACGCGTTCTTTGTTCTTTTTTCAGATGTCAAAGCCAAAGTTGCATAAACTGGACTATGATCAGATAAGTCAGCCACCCCTATCTCACAATTCCCCACCATATGTCTATCTTTATTGTACATTAGGATGTAATCTATTCTTGAGTATATTTTGTGCGGAGATGAGTAAAAAGTGTAGTCCTTGGTTGTAGGATTCAATTCCCTCCATACATCCATGATACCTAATTCCCCCATCATATCTCCAATTTTATTTGGAATCACATTCTTTTTTACTCCCCTCCCTGAAGTGTCTAATAGAGGGTCCAGCCTTTGGTTCAAATCCCCTCCTGCGATTAACACCCCCTCCCCCTCAGATGCCATCAAATCAAACAATTGTCTATAAAAGTTTGTCCCTATCTTTCTTCATTTTACTTAGAATTTTACTTCTTTTAATTGGGTTGAGAACACCATTATAGGAAACCACCTTAATTAAGTTTTTTTGTATAGCCATATTTTAGGTCTAATTGTTCTCATTACTATCCCCAGTCCACCCCCTATGCCTACATAAAAACACACAGCCTAATAGAACCAGCTCTAGAACATTTTTTTCCCAAATCACAAAACAAAAACGAAAGGACTTCCAATATTAAGGTCTTTCTCTCGACCTCATCTGAGCCTAAATAAGACTCGGAGGGATAGCCTCTGGCCCTAACGGCCAGAGAGCCCTCGCTGCAACCAGAATCAAACAAAAAGTTCATACCATAACGACATCTCGGAGAATACAGTCCCGACAATTGTACCTTAATATGAGGGAGTTCTTTATCCACATCTCACCTTGAAATACTGAAAAAAAAAGAAAAAAGGAAGTCCTGGAAACATCTGGAAACTCCTGAATCAGTCATTTGCCTCCGGCGTCCTCCTAAAAGCCTGCAGTCTCTGCTTATACCCAGGTCTAGCATTCGCCTGTCATCCGTCGTTCGCAGATCGGTCACGGCGCCACGTCAGGCGCTTTATCTTCTCCATCACATCCTCCGTGGGCTCCACGACCTTCACTTGGTAGCCCCTGTCAGCCATATCTTTCGTCGCCTCCTCCGCTGAATCATACGTGCATATCCCACCATCGTAAAATACCCGGAGACGTGCTGGAAATGGTGTTTGGAAACGTATCTTCTTATCCCTGAGCACTTTCTTTGCCTCCGCGTATTTTTTTCGCTGTTTCAAAATCTCTGGTGCATAGTCGTGATCTATAATTATCTTCTTGCCTTCATACTCAAATCCCTTTTTCTGCCACGCCGTCTTCACGATTACTTCTTTACATCTGTAACTGAGAAACTTCACCACTACTGATCTCGGTGGGGCGTCTTTTGGGGGTGACGTAACCGTCGACCGGTGAGCTCGTTCAATGGTGAGTTCCAGGGACGGCGGTAATTCGAGCTTCTCTCTCAGGAGGGACTCGATGAAAGCGACCATCGACTGGGCCCCATCTTCTGCTCCTTCTTTTAAGCCGTGAATCCTGATGTTGTCTCTTCTTAAATGGCCCTCTTGATCCGTCAATTTAGCTGCAACTTGATTTTGTAACTCCAAAAGTTCCAAAGTGGCGTCCTCGATATTTTGAATCCGGTCTTCTGACTCCATTATGCGCCGCTCAGCCTCATCCATCCTGCTATCTATTTTTTGAATGTCCTCCCGAATTATTTTGAGGCTTTCCCCGTTCTCACTGCGAAAATCTCTGAGCTCTTGCAGCACAATGTCCAGAGTTGCCATCTTTTCAGATGAATTCTGCTGTAATAGCTCGTCTGCTTTGCTCGTGGCTTTGCTAGCTTCGTCCTCGGCTGACGTTGGCTTCGTTGTTAGTCCTGACTGACTTTCGACGTCTCCCATGTTTCCAGTGTTGTTTCCAGTTTTCCTTGCTTTCCCTCTTGTCATGATCCTACCCCCTTCCTATAATATCCTAATTTTGATGTTTCCAATCTGAAAAAAGGGGTATTTTAAAATTTTATTCGGGGAGCTGTTACTCTATGCTGCCGCCATTACCGACGCCAAACCGGAAGTCCCCCTACAAACATAAAATTCTACGGAACTGGAGGTAATCTTGTTAGAACTGTTATTCTTTTTTTATGCTATTCGATTCTAAACAGTACAAATGTCTCAACGACATCTAGGAATTTTTTTAAACTGAGGTGTGATGAGCAAACAGCACAGTGGCAATTACGGACCCTGAAGCACGACCCGCAGAGGGATTCCAGCAGTTGTGGAGTTTTGGTATTGAATGTATGTGTTCATATATTTACACAAGTGGCTTCAGATCTGGAAATGTTGTAATGAATTGAATTAAATCATCTGTCAATTAATGTTTCAGTTTGCTGAACAATACCTGCTGACAGGAACGATCAGCAATGTTCAGACTACGCCTGAAGCGGTCAGCTCAGCACGCATGAAAGTAGCCTGCACACTTCTTGGATGTCGAGGTGAGTGCTGTTTTAATTCTGTAATACCGTAGTAATATTGTAATGTACAGTATGTCATGTAGTACACCTCTGTAGATGCTATCTTCACTCTGAAAATTGTATTTAATCAAGTAAGAATATCCAAATATACAGAGGGAATAGAGAAGAAAATCATAGAGTAGAAAATAACTTGAAGGATGCAAAAAGTAATCCAAGAATGATTTAATGTAATTTCAGAACAGGTCTGACATAGTATTTTTCATGGCGTTTATGTTGACATTTAGTACACTATGATATGATTGCCCAATGAATTCATATTTATCTTATTAATGTTAACAAATTTATAGGTAATGCAGAGGAGTACTGTGTGCTTTGCAGCATGCTGGAAGACGACCCCAACAAAAGCATGATTGAAATGTTATACAACTTATAATACACACCCAAAAAGCAATAGTTTAACTTTATGTGCCATGGGTTTTTTTTTTGTGTGTGTGTGTGTGTGTGTGTGTGTGTGTGTGTGTGTGTAGAATTTTGTTATTTAAATTATAAATCTTTTTTTTTTATTTAAATCTTTTCATATTTTTAGATTCTATATTGTTTTAGATGTACTAATTTACAAATATATGAATCTCTTTTATTTTCAGGTACAGTGTGAGAGCTGCAATAGATGGGCACATTTTAAATGTTGCAACTTCAACAGCCTAAATGTGTTTATGTGCAAAAAATGTGTGGTTTAGTTTGAGTGTATTTGCATTGATAACAATCTGCAGCACAATGGGGTCTTATTTAGTTCATATTTATATTACTAACTAATTTTATTGTTTTTACTTGTTTTGTATTGTGCCTCTGTTGCATGATTTTGAATTTTTGAAATTAATTTGATTAATTATCTCTTTTCTATATTGTTCTGCTTGATTATAAATTATCTCAATAACTAATCTTATTTCAATTTACATTCACTTTACATTATCATCTGTTTTTGGGTAAGTTTGTAACATCTGTCCAGGGACTACAGATTAAAAACTTACAAATCATCCCAACTGTTTATTTCATACTGGTAGGACAATCTGATGGGGTATTTTGCACTGTAAAATCATCCTACCTGTTTATTTCATACTGGTAGGACAATCTGATGGGAATTTTGCACTGTAAAATCATCCTACCTGTTTATTTCATACTGGTAGAACAACCTGATGGGGTATTCTGCACTGTGAAATCATCCTACCTGTTTATTTCATACTGGTAGGACAATCTGATGGGAATTTTGCACTGTAAAATCATCCTACCTGATTATTTCATACTGGTAGAACAATCTGATGGGGTATTTTGCACTGTAAAATCATCCTACCTGTTTATTTCATACTGGTAGGACAATCTGATGGGGTATTTTGCACTGTAAAAGTATCCTACCTGTTTATTTCATACTGGTAGGACAATCTGATGGGGTATTTTGCACTGTAAAAGTATCCTACCCGTTTATTTCATACTGGTAGAAGAACAATCTGATGAGGTATTTTGCACCGTAAAATCATCCTACCCGTTTATTTCATAGGACAATCTGATGGGGTAACGTTACTTTGCACTGTAAAATCACCCTACCATAGCCTAATAAGAATCTTCGGCAAAGTTACACTGAATTATTGTATGTCACAGACGCGAAGCAGAAACGCGCAGTAGGATTTTACGATGTGGTAGGATTAACCGATAGATGGCTATAATTTTGCGCTACAGTAGGAAAATCTGACAAGTTAGGACAGATCGACAGAACACCGGCATCAGACTGTTAGGCTGGCGCTGTCGTCCTCACACTTCTATGACGTATGGTTCTGCGGTTCTGCGGTCAGACCTATCTCGCGCAACCCGAGTTAACCATCACGTGGTACGCGAGAGACTGCAAAACAAAAAAATAACAATCAGACAAGGATTTACTCCAATCAAGAGATACAAAACATTCACTAAATCATACTTATACCATGGTCTGGGTGAATACTCGATTCTGATTGGCTGCAGGGTGCCCATTAAAAAGTGATAGAGGACACCTAGTAAAGGAGTTCTGGTGAAACTGACTGTTTACCATTCGAAATTAATAAATAAATGCGCTGGCTACATCAGCTGTGAGTAACCATAGCAACAGGCAGTAAACTGAAGGGTTCTATGAGCTGAGCGGACTATTCACCTTATTCCGGAAGTAGCACTGGGTGGCGCCATCCGCGTAATCTCACTTCCTGGTTTAGCTACTTAGCGCTTTGTTTGCCCTGGTCCAATCTGTTATCTGTCTTGATATAAGTAGATAGACTATAATATTATAGCCAAATGCGTTGGCCTATGGTTATTAACAACTGCTGCAACGTACTAAAGTACATTTCACTTGAAGCTTTTGAAACAATGCCACAATCAAATTATTTAATAGCTGTGTCTTTCTAATAGCTATTACTTAGTTATGAAGATGTGCACAAACACTACTACATGTAAAGTTTGAAATATTATTACACCACAATTTGTTTGCTTAATCACCAGATACATTTGCAGTGTATAGCCAACAGATGAGAAAAAAATAGCCACGAACTGGTGTAGAAAGAAAGTAGAGCCTCAACTAGATGAACAAGAGGGTAACGTTAGCTTAGCGAACTGCTAGCTGCAATTTCTTATGGTTTAATCTCTAACACAAGTAATGGCTGTAAAATAAATCCAGCGACTGAATTCTAGAGGACCATAGCTTTCAAACAAGGTATAGCATGTGTATGTGTCCTGTAGTGAGACCATTACAACATTAGATGTTTGTGGCTAATGTAGGCTAAACACTACACATCGGCCGGGCTGCGATCAGACAGGCGGACGGGTCATATAAACACCTAAAAGTCGTTTAAAAATTACCCCGAGAAACAGTGCATTGCTGTGCTGTTGGTACACACGTACATAGCACATTTGGCACAAATTAGCTTATCTTGTGACATTTTATCAGTGAGACTTCTCTGCAGTTCTCCTCGAAATTGAATGAGGGTCCGCTAAACCGGAAGTTGGTTTACAACGGAAGTACTGGACAGAAGTAAAAGTGGGCGGGGCGGAATAAGGTGAATAAATATCTCTGGTTGCTAAATAAACCGTCAGGCGTAACCAGGGAAACCAAGTTATTGTTTGTAAAAACTTTAGATTTCGATTGTAAAACTAATTAAAATATAAACTAATGTTTAATACCTGACAATGGACACCTCGTCGGGCATTAACCCTTACATGCTATCACGATGTCAGGATGCACTCGCAAATGTTCCAATAAAAACACACAATAACCCCCATTAAACTAGACTAACACCATAGAAACCACACCACAACACATTGCGATAGCCGACATACTAGTGATGGGCGATTTCGAAACACTGCTTCATGAAGCTTTGAACCCTAAACGAATCTTGTGGTTCGGAGCGTGTCTCAAACTGCCAAAGTCACGTGATTTCAGTAAACGAGGCGTCGTTACGTCATGGTTCACAGCAGAGCCGTTCAACGGTTCACACATACACATACATTTTTCTGGGACATTTTTTGACAGTATTCATTGGAAGAAAGCGGTTATTCCCTGGAAAATACTGTATGTCAAATATTTGTGTTGCATTTAGAAATTTATTCACTAAAACAAATTTCTTAAGACTTTGCCTAAATTTGATGTCTTTATCGCAGTGATTTCCCTTATTGTAAAATCTCTTAAACTCATTCATTACAATAAGAACAACAAGTTTATTAAGAATTATCAAATTTTTCTACTGGTTGAGATGTTATTGTTATTTGTCTGTATTTTTTTCCTTTTCATTTTCATGTTAACATATTCAATGCATGCAGTGCTGTTTCCTTTCTTGCAAAAAAAAGAAAAGAAAAAAATGCAATGGTTTTCATTCGGATTCCCTGAGATCGCCCCCCAGCGGCGAACAATTGAACAAGTGTCTATGGGTTTTACCCTTTTACAGTCTGTGGTTTTACCTAAGCTCTGATCAGTTTTATACATTTGTACAAGTTTAAATTAGACATTAGTGTAATTAAAAGGAATAATAGTACACTGATTCTTGAGAGTCGGGACAAAACATGTCCCACATAGAAAAGTCTAATTTATAGCAAAAATTAAGCAATTCATCATGATTGACATACTTACAAAGTTAAATCTAAAGGAATTGTATATACCTATCTGATTTTTAGAATAAACTTTTTTATCTTTTTGGGGAAAATTTGTTTAAATGTATGGTCTGTGGTTAGAAGGTCCATGTTATTGCACTTGTCCTCAGCAAGAGGTCACAATATTAACCATCCCAAAAAACTTAACAAAAGCTCTACAATTGTGAAAACATATATATCAAATAAAAAATAAGGGGTATAAATATAAAAAACAATGCATGAAGTGAACATCAAACAATATTTTCCATAAAAATCTGCCTATTAAAGTTGTGTCCTCAATTTCTGTCAACTCCGTCAGATTTTTTCATAAAGCTCTTTAAATCAGGAAATAGCATGGTCAGCTATATCCCTGAGGACCCCTTTTCATCTCCCTGCCTGGTGAATGCAGCACTACCACACATGCTCTGGTGCGTTTTACATTTTTTTATATTTTAGACAAACAATGTCAATATTCCTATGGTCACAGCTGCATCATGTCAATACCATCTTTCTGTTAAGATACTTTTTTTTAAACCATAGTGGATTGAATTTAAGCATTTTAGTGAGGTTATTGGGACAGCTATCAACTGAGGAAAAACTACCTAGCTGCAGTGTACAATACATATTTTGGCGGGAAAATACATGCCCTTACGTCAACTCCGTCAGACGTCAACTCCGTCAGGTTCTATGTCTGACGGAGTTGACCTGTAAGCTGACGGAGTTGACAAATCCACCAATAACCTCTTAATGTGCGAATATAATATTATTTGTGAATATAGTGAAGGGTTAAACTGTTATTTCAGGGTTTTATTTACACATAAATGCACATACATAGCATGCATTACATTATTTAACCATACACATCTGACTTGTAGAGAATGGGCAGGCAGTGGTCTGCTTATTATTGTGTAACGTGTAACTTTGCCAGCACTTTAATATATATATTTATATATGTAGAGACAGAGATAGAGAAATGAGAAGCCAGTGTAGGGCTGGGCGATATGTCCAAAAAAAATTATCACAATATTTTTTTTTATATCAGTCAATATCGATAATTATCACGATAAATGTCTTTCAAGTTTAAAGGCAGATTTTTGCTCCTAAGTGAAAGTTGTAGAAAACAGAGCGTTAATTGTGGTTTTAAACTACTCTTTATTGTCAGAACATATCATGACAAACAGGTGAACATTTCACAAATCTGAGGTAAATCATTCAAACATTTTCCGTCAACACCGTCAGTTTTCCGTCAACACCGTCAGTTTTTCCGTCAACACCGTCAGATCTTCGTCAACAGCGTTGGATGTATGAATGTTTTTGTTATTTTTTGGGGGGAAAAAAATATTCTTCCTTCAGTTTATGTTGTTTTTGTAATAAAGGACCATCTGATCTACATCCTCTTATGTTTTATTTATTTAAGGAATTTATTTTTACAATATTGAAATTAAAATCAAAGTTTGAAAATGCAAATATTTAGAAATCTGAGTTTTCAGAATAGTGTGAAATCACAACTTAAGTTTATATATTGTATTTTTTTACATATCAGAGTAACTAAACACTATTACAATATACTTCAGAACTTTAGATTCTTGTTGGATTTTAAGAATTAAAATTGTATACTTTTTAGTGTGTCTGATGGAGTTGACACAAATCCAGTTCTGAAGAGAAACATGTTTATTTGTTAAAAATGTGTTTTTATTTAGAACCTGTTCCTTTACATGGTTAAATAGCTAAGACCTTTCTCTGCAGAAACATATAACTCTAATTGATATAGTGTGTATTTTTAAAAAAAGTTTTTTAAAACGTGTTTTGTCCCGACTCTCAAGAATCAGTGAGTAGTTAATAATCTCTTATTGGCCTGTGAGCAATCCATGGAACAAACAAAACAAGCCCTGGAAATTTATAAAAGAACACATATTACACAGACACTTGGTGTTTAATCTTAATCTGATAGATAAAATCAAATCATTGGAATGTTTGTTAAAGGAATAGTTCACCCAAAAATAGAAATTATCCCACAATTTACTCACCCTCAAGTCATTGGAATGTTTGTTAAAGGAATAGTTCATCCAAAAATAGAAATTATCCCACAATTTACTCACCCTCAAGCCATCCTAGGTGTATATGTTTCTTCTTTCAGCCGAAGAAGATCTGAGTTTTATTAAATAATATTCTGGCTCTTCCTAGCTATGTAATGGCATTGAATAGTGCCTGAGTTTTTGCAGCTCCAAAAAAGTGCATCCATCCATCATAAAATAATCCATACTACTCCAGTGGATTAATAAAGGCCTTCTGAAGTGCAGCGTTTGGTTTTTGTAAGACAAATATTCCATATTTCAAACTTTATAAACTATAATCACTGGTTTCCAGCAACAGCCGTATGTGTGTTCACAAGGAAGTGGAGTTCCAGAAGGGTGACCTCTGACCTGACGTAGCACATACAGTAGCATAAGCATAAGCTTAGGTGAGAATTGAAGAATGCGGATGCACAGAGGATAGGGCAAAACAAAACACCTGTTATGAATTAGAAGTCTAAAACGTCCTGTATGTCATACATCAGTTCAAATGTCATCCCTCTGCCGGAACTAAAGTTTGTCTTCATAACCTTTAATCAGTATATTTTCACTGAATATCCTGTTTCACATGGAAATGCATTGCATTACTGGTTGCAAATGGCATTTTATTTTGGCAATGACACATTTCTTCACATCTGTGGATTGTTTTTTATACAATTATTCTACAATACAGGGGAAAAAAATTATTTTAAATAATTAAAATAATCAGAACTCTAGAGAGCTATATTCCATATATGCTGATGCATGCTATAGATTAATAGATTTAGTCAAATTTACTTTCAATAAAACATTTGCAATGTGTTTGTATTTAAGCATGTTTGGCCTGAATTTTTGTTGCATTTACACTGTTCCGACCAGCAGGGGTCACCAGCGTGTGGCGTTTCGAACGCTTCGAAACAGTGAATCATTTTGTGAAGCAATTGGTTCAATTGATTCGAAGCTTTGAAAAGCTTAATTTCTCCCATCATTACGACATACCTTAAAGCTTTCAATGAGCGCTTGACGCAACTCCCAGGGCACGCCGCCGAGACGGCTACAGCAATCACTTCAAAGATAAAAACACATACTCTAAACACTTTTTTTTTAAAACACACGAGCCGTGCATAACCTCCGTCACTTACCTCGACTATAGTGACACCGGTAACCGGAAGAGGGACGGATATGAAAAGCCTACATTCTAGAGCTTCCTGTCTACACACTTAAATACACTGGCCCTAATTACCTCATCCACCCATTCCCATATAAGGGTAACGAACGCAAAAAGGGAAAGGAAAAATCCTTTTAGATCGTTTGTGCAATGCAATGCAACAACACATAGCCTATGTTATCTCTTTAATGAACATGGGAAGAATTAGTTCTGGTGTGCAATGCAATGCAAGAAGAGCATAGCCTATGTTATTCTTCAATGCACAACGTTAGATCGTTTGTGCAATGGCAATGCAACAATACATTATCTCTTTAATGAACATGAGTTAGTTCTGGTGTGCAATGCAATGAAACGAAAAGTGCATAATCTATATGTTATTCTTCAGTGCACAACGTTATAGAGCGTTTGTGCAATGCAATGCAACAACACATATGTTATCTCTTTAATGGGCATGGGACTGAGTTAGTTCTGGTGTGCAATGCAATGCAATGCAAGATGTGCATAGCCTATATGTTATTCTTCAATGCACAACGTTAGATTGTTTGTGCAATGCAATGCAACAACACACTTTTGAGGAACCTTTAATGAACATGGGACTGAGTTAGTTTTGGTGTGCAATGAAATGCAATGCAAGAAGTGCATAGCCTATGTTATTCTTCAATGCACAAAGTTAGATCGTTTGTGCAATGCAATGCAACAACACACGTTATCTCTTTAATGAACATGGGATTGAGTTAGTTTTGGTGTTCAATGAAATGCAATGCAAGAAGTGCATAGCCTATGTTATTCTTCAGTGCACAACGTTAGATCGTTTGTGCAATGCAATGCAACAACACATATGTTATCTCTTTAATGAACATGGGAAGAATTAGTTCTGGTGTGCAATGCAATGCAAGAAGCGCCTACGTTATTCTTCAGTGCACAACGTTAGATCGTTTGTGCAATGGCAATGCAACAACACATGTCATCTCTTTAATGAACATGGGAATGAGTTAGTGCTGGTATGCAATGCAATGAAATGCGAAAAGTGCATGATCTATATGTTATTCTTCAGTGCACAACGTTAGATTGTTTGTGCAATGCAATGCAACAACAAATATGTTATCTCTTTAATGAACATGGGATTGAGTTAGTTTTGGTGTGCAATGAAATGCAATGCAAGAAGTGCATAGCCTATGTTATTCTTCAATGCACAAAGTTAGATCGTTTGTGCAATGCAATGCAACAACACATATGTTATCTCTTTAATGGACATGGGATTGAGTTAGTTCTGGTGTGCAATGCAATGCAAGATGTGCATAGCCTATATGTTATTCTTCAATGCACAACGTTAGATCGTTTGTGCAATGCAATGCAACAACAAATATGTTATCTCTTTAATGAACATGGGAATGAGTTAGTTCAGGTGTGCAATTCAATGCAAGAAGTGCATAGCCTATATGTTATTCTTCAATGCACAACGTTAGATCGTTTGTGCAAAGCAATGCAGCAACACACGTTATCTCTTTAATGAAGATGGGATTGAGTTAGTTCTGGTGTGCAATGAGTTATTTCTGGTTTGCAATGCAATGCAAGAATATATGTACAACGCACAACGTTAGATCGTGCTTCAATGCACAACGTTAGATCGTTTGTGCAATGCAATAAAACAACACACATGTTATCTCTTTAATGGGATTGAGCCCATTAGATGCCCTCTTTAATGAAAGCATTTCAGTAGGTCAAAGAAGCTGAATTAAAATATTGACTCAAGAGTCAAAATTTGACCACTTTTGGTCTGATTTATCATCAGAAGGAGTCTATAATTTTACATAGTTTAAAAACTTTTGAGGAACCTTTGACCAGAAATAATAATAGATCATATATGGACATATATATGGCTTATGAAGAATCAGAAGGAGACAATGAGTATGTATAGAAAGTTCAAGATTGAGGACACTTTGGCCAGAAATATGTTATTTAGGTCAATTATGGACTTCTGTATGGCTGATGTAACATCAGATGGAGTCAACGAGTGTGTATAGAAAGGTCAAGTTTCGAGTACTCTTAGGCATGAAATATGTTAAGTAGTTCAAAAAGGGGCCTCTGTCTGGCTGATTTAACATCAGAAGGAGTCAATAAGTTTATATAGTTTAAAACCTTTTGAGGACCCATTGACAAGAAATAAGTTCAATAGGTCAGATTTGGACTTTTATATGGCTTATGAGGCATCAGAAGGAATCTATAAATATGTATAAAAAGTTCAAGATTGAGGACTCTTTGGCCATTAATATGTTCAGTAGGTCAATTCTGGTTCTCTGGCTGATGAAACATCAGGAGTCAATAAGCATGAATAGAAAGTTCAAGATCAATTACTCTTCGGTCAGAAATATGTTCAATATTTAAAATCTGAAATACTGTATGGCTGAAGAAACATCAGAAAGAGTCTGAGTGTGTTTAGAAAGTTCACGATCGAGGACTCTTTTGCCAGAAAAATGTTCAGTCGGTCATTTATGGACTGCTGTCTGGCTGATTAAACATCAGAAGAAGTTAATGATTTTATATAGAAAGTTCAAGATCGAGGACTCTTTTAACAGAAATATTTTCAGCGGGTCAATTAAGGATTACTGTCTGGCTGATGAAACTCTAGAAAAAGTCAATGAGCATGTATAGAAAGTTCAAGTTCATAGACTCGTTGGCCAGAAATGTTCAACAGTCAGTATGGACAATTGTCTGGCCGATGTATTATCTGAAAGAGTCTATAAGTATGAATAGAAAGTTCAAGGACTCTTCAGTCAGAAATATGTTCAATATGTCAAATCTGAACTACTGTATGGCTGAAGAAACAGCCTAAGGAGTCAATGAGCATGTATAGAATGTTCAAGATTGAGGACTCTTTTACTAGAAATATGTTCAAGTATGTCAAATATGGACTTTTGTCTGGCTGATGAGCATGTATAGAAAGTTCAAGTACATAGACTCGGGCAGAAAAAAAATTAAATTGTCATTATGGACAAATATGGACTTCTGTATGGCTGACGTAACATCAGAAAGAGTCAACGAGTATTTATGGAAAGGTCAAGTTTCAAGTACTCCTTGGCCAGAAAAAAATTCAGTGTGTCAAATATGGACTTTTGTCAGAATGATATAACATCCGAATATATCAATCTGAATGTATAGTATTATTCTTTTAGGACTCTTTGGCCAGAAATATATTCAGTAGGTCAAAAGGGGACCTCTGAATAGTTGATTTATCATCAGAAAGAGTCTATAAACTTTAAATCGTTAAAAACTTTTGAGGACCCTTTGACCAGAAATAAGTTCAAAAGGTCAGATATGGACATCTATATGGCTTATGAAGCATCAGAAGGAGTCTATGAGTATGTATAGAAAGCCCAAGATCGAGGACTCTTTGGCCAGAAATATGTTTCTTGGGTCAAATATGGACTTCTGTATGGCTGACGTAACATCAGAAAGAGTCAACGAGTATTTATGGAAAGGTCAAGTTTCAAGTACTCCTTGGCCAGAAAAAAATTCAGTGTGTCAAATATGGACTTTTGTAAGGATGACATAACATCCGAATGTATCAATCTGAATGTATGGTGTTATTCTTTTAGGACTCTTTGGCCAGAAATATATTCAGTAGGTCAAAAGGGGACCTCTGAATAGTTGATTTATCATCAGAAACAGTCTATAACTTTATATCGTTTAAAATCTTATGAGGACCCTTTGACCAGAAATAAGTTCAAAACGTCAGATATGGATATCTACATGGCTTATGTAGCATTAGAAGGAGTCTATGAGTATGTATAGAAAGTCCAAGATCGAGGACTATTTGGCCATAAATATATTCCTTGGGTCAAATAAGGCTGATTTGACATCAGAAGGAGTCGATAACTTATTGTTTGAAAAATGTTCAGGACACTTTGAGCAGAAATAAGTTCAAAAGGTCAGATATGGACATCTATATGGCTTATGAAGCATCAGAAGGAGTCTATGAGTATGTATAGAAAGCCCAAGATCGAGGACTCTTTGGCCAGAAATATGTTTCTTGGGTCAAATATGGACTTCTGTATGGCTGACGGTAACATCAGAAAGAGTCAACGAGTATTTATGGAAAGGTGAAGTTTCAAGAACTCCTTCGCCAGAAAAAAAATCAGTGTGTCAAATATGGACTTCTGTAAGGCTGATTTGACATCAGAAGGAGTCGATAAGTTTATAATAGTAAAAAACATTTTGAAGATTCTTTGGCCAAAAGTATATTCAATTGGTCAAATATGGACTACAGGGTAGCTGATATAACATCACGAGAAGTCTGTAGTACGAGAAATATGTATAGCAAGATTAAAGTTCAAGGTCACATATAGGTTATGCACTTTTCGCATTGCATTGCATTGGACACCAGAACTAACTCCTTCCCATGTTCATTAAAGAGATAACATTTGTGTTGTTGCATTGCATTGCACAAACAATCTAATGTTGTGCATTGAAGAATAACATAGGCTATGCACTTTTTGCATTGCATTGCATTGCACACCAGAACTAACTCAATCCCATATTCAATATAGAGATAACGTGTTGTTGCAATGCATTACACAAACGATCTAACGTTGTGCATTGAAATACAACATAGGTTATGCACTTCTTGCATTGAATTGCATTGCACACCAGAACTAACCATGTCCATTATAGAGATAACATGTGTTGTTGCAATGCATTGCACAAACGATCTAACGTTGTGCACTGAAGAATAACATTGGTTATGCACTTTTTGCATTGCATTGCACACCAGAACTAACTCCTTCCCATGTTCATTAAAGAGATAAATGTGTTTGTTGCATTGCACTGCACAAACGATCTAACGTTGTGCACTGAAGAATAACATTGGTTATGCACTTTTTGCATTTCATTGCACACCAGAAATAACTCCTTCCTATGTTCATTAAAGAGATAACATGTTGCATTGCATTGCACAAACGATCTAACGTTGTGCATTGAAAAATAACATATAGGCTATGCACTTCTTGCATTGAATTGCATTGCGCACCAGAACTAACTCAATCCGATGTTCATTATAGAGATAACATGTGTTATTGCTATGCATTACACAAACGATCTAACGTTGTGCACTGAAGAAGAACATTGGTTATGCACTTTTTGCATTGCAATGCATTGCACACCAGAATTAACTCAGTCCCATGTTCATTACAGAGATAACATGTGTTTGTTGCATTGCACTGCACAAACGATCTAACGTTGTGCACTGAAGAATAACATTGGTTATGCACTTTTTGCATTGCATTGCACACCAGAACTAACTCCTTCCTATGTTCATTAAAGAGATAACATGTTGCATTGCATTGCACAAACGATCTAACGTTGTGCATTGAAAAATAACATATAGGCTATGCACTTCTTGCATTGAATTGCATTGCACACCAGACCTAACTCAATCCGATGTTCATTATAGAGATAACATGTGTTATTGCTATGCATTACACAAACGATCTAACGTTGTGCACTGAAGAAGAACATTGGTTATGCACTTTTTGCATTGCATTGCATTGCACACCAGAACTAAAACTCAGTCCCATGTTCATTACAGAGATAACATGTGTTTGTTGCATTGCACTGCACAAACGATCTAACGTTGTGCACTGAAGAATAACATTGGTTATGCACTTTTTGCATTGCATTGCACTGCACACCAGAACTAACTCCTTCCCATGTTCATTAAAGAGATAACATGTTGCATTGCATTGCACAAACGATCTAACGTTGTGCATTGAAAAATAACATATAGACTATGCACTTCTTCCATTGAATTGCATTGCACACCAGAACTAACTCAATCCCATGTCCATTATAGAGATAACATGTGTTGTTGCAATGCACTGCACAAACGATCTAACGTTGTGCACTGAAGAATAACATTGGTTATGCACTTTTTGCATTGCATTGCATTGCACACCAGAACTAACTCCTTCCCATGTTCATTAAAGAGATAACATATGTTTGTTGCATTGCACTGCACAAACGATCTAACGTTGTGCATTGAAAAATAACATATAGGCTATGCACTTCTTGCATTGAATTGCATTGCACACCAGAACTAACTCAATCCGATGTTCATTATACAGATAACATGTGTTATTGCTATGCATTACACAAACGATCTAACGTTGTGCATTGAAATGTAACATAGGTTATGCACTTTTTGCATTGCATTGAATTGCGCACCAGAACTAACTCCTTTCCCATGATCATTAAAGAGATAACATGTTGCATTGCATTGCACAAACGATCTAACGTTGTGCAATGAAATATAACATAGGGTTATGCACTTTTTGCATTGCATTGCATTGCACACCAGAACTAACTCCTTCCCATGTTCATTAAAGAGCTAACATGTTGCATTGCATTGCAAAAACGATCTAACGTTGTGCATTGAAATATAACATAGGTTATGCACTTCTTGCATTGAAATGCATTGCACACCAGAACTAACACAATCCCATATTCAATATAGAGATAACGTGTTGTTGCAATGCGTTACACAAATGATCTAACGTTGTGCATTGAAATATAATATAGGGTTATGCACTTTTTGCATTGCACATCAGAACTAACTCCTTCCCATGTTCATTAAAGAGATAACGTTGCATTGCATTGCAAAAACGATCTAAAGTTGTGCATTGAAAAATAGGCTATGCACTTCTTGCATTGAATTGCATTGCACACCAGAACTAACTCAATCCCATGTTCATTATAGAGATAACATGTATTGTTGCAATGCATTACACAAACGATCTAACTTTGTGCATTGAAGATTAATATTGGTTATGCACTTTTTGCATTGCATTGCATTGCACACCAGAACTAACTCCTTCCTATGTTCATTAAAGAGATAACATGTTGCATTGCATTGCACAAACGATCTAACGTTGTGCATTGAAAAATAACATATAGGCTATGCACTTCTTGCATTGAATTGCATTGCACACCAGACCTAACTCAATCCGATGTTCATTATAGAGATAACATGTGTTATTGCTATGCATTACACAAACGATCTAACGTTGTGCACTGAAGAAGAACATTGGTTATGCACTTTTTGCATTGCATTGCATTGCACACCAGAACTAACTCCTTTCCCATGATCATTAAAGAGATAACATGTTGCATTGCATTACACAAACGATCTAACGTTGTGCATTGAAATATAACATAGGTTATGCACTTTTTGCATTGCATTGAATTGCGCACCAGAACTAACTCCTTTCCCATGATCATTAAAGAGATAACATGTGTTATTGCTATGCATTAAACAAACGATCTAACGTTGTGCATTGAAATGTAACATAGGTTATGCACTTTTTGCATTGCATTGCATTGCACACCAGAACGAACTCCTTCCCATGTTCATTAAAGAGATAACATTGTTGCATTGCATTGCAAAAACGATCTAACGTTGTGCATTGAAATATAACATACACTGTTAGACCTTACCGGGTTTTTTTACAGTAAAATACTGGCAACACTGTTGCCAGTAAAATACTGTTAATTGTACAGTTCTTTACTGTAATCTAGTTTGTTTCTGTAAAAATGCACTAAATTTATAGTTAACTAATTACACTTGCAGAAACCGACTGCCTTAAATTGACCAACTGTCATTTAAATGTATTAACTTAAATTTATAATGCATTAATAATGTGAGCAAAGTATTACTGTGAACCTCTTTCATTTGAGACCACTAAAAAACTATTGCACATAAAGAGATTTCCACTGGATCAGCAACTACACAGTCACCGCCTGTTAAATAAAGCAACATGCAGCAAATCATCAATGTTTGTAGATCTTCTCCTGGACTGAAGCACAGGCTCTACTCTTCTGCACAACGGTGACCCAAAAAATTAATTTTACAGTAAACTACTGGCAACAGTGTTGCCAGTATAAACCTGTTTTATAACTTACAGTTTATTACTGTTAAAATACATTTTGTGGGTGTGTCTTTTTTATCTTACACAGTTAACCCTTTCAACCCCACAGGAAAATCCACACTACGAGTAAAAAGTAATGATGCAGTGAGATAATTAAGGGAATATGTAAGTGATTGCAAGCAGAATCACTGAAGAAAAGAGAAACACAAGAACAGAAAATAGAGAAACACAATTACTACGACTGACTTCCAGCCATTACACATTATTACACTTATTATTAACCAGTATGACTTTATTTCATTCAGTCATACAGAAGTTGTTATTGAGATGTTTAATTGAATGTTTGGTTTGTAGTTACCATTATAGAGATCAGTGCTTGCTTTAGTTGGGATGCTGATGCTAAAACATTAGTTTTTTCCTTTGCTGCTTGAGCTGTGTTTTTGTGCAAGTCACACTTGTGCACACACACAGTTTATGAATGATTGCGGTTATAATGATTATGATGACAAAATCATCATATTGCCTGTTCATTCACTAAGGAATTCATTCTCACTTATTCAGAGTTTAATCCTCAATCGAAAGTGTTACATTACCACCACTGTGAAAACGCAGCAATAAGATACAATGACTCTTTTTTTTTTAAACACATGATGCATAACCAGAGAAACAGAGCTACACTGTGTTTTAGAAACACCGAGATATCACAATTTAGCACATGAATCTCAACAATGGTGGCAATATTTCTTTTTTATTATTATTATTATTCATGCAGCAGTGCATGCTGGGAGTTTTATATTATCCTGGAACCCAGCATGCATTGCGACATGAAACTTTTCACCATTGTTGAGATTCATATGCTGATTGTTGATGTCTGTGTGTGTCTGAGCCAAGCAGGAGTAAAATAAAATTGAATGCACTATATGATTACAATATTTTTCAGAAGACTTGATTACAGAAATATTGATTTCATTTTGTAGATTCACAGATATATGCTAAATATGAGATAACTATAATTTCAATGATTATATACAGGAAAAATCTGAAAATCAGGCATGTCCAGGATGATTGTGACATCATCGCAAAAAAATAAAAATCATCTTCCTCTTGACTTTTTCTTGCCATAACAAATGTGTTTTATAAACTCAGTTACAGCAGCCAGAGAGAGATGAATGGTAAGAAGTCCAGGGACAAGAGACCAACTAAAGCAAATACTGATCTCCATCATGGTGACAACAAACTTTATTAATAACTAAATCTCTGTTAATTCTCAACAAGAACTTTTGTACATGTATGAAAGAAATAATCGTAAACTGGTTTGTAAACTGGTTTCACACTCAGTGTGGCTGGAAGTCAGTTGTAGTTTTTGTGTTTCTCTTTTTTCTGTTCTTGTTTCTCTGTCCTTCAGTGATTCTGCTTATCAGGTGTTCAGTGTCTCAATTCACTCACTTCTTTTCATTCAAGTGGACTATATTAGTGAACTAATGTAGGGAATAGTGAATGAGGGTATAGGGTGTGATTGGGAAAACAGCCTCTGAGTGTCGACTTTGAGCACTGTTAATTCACAGTATATTCCTGTAGGCTACTTTTATTTTCTACGGTATATTACTGTTTTAATGGAAAATGGTATAATATTGTCAGAATTTTACAGCAAGGGTTAACAGTGTAGGTTATGCACTTCTTGCATTGAATTGCATTGCACACCAGAACTAACTCAATCCCATATTCAATATAGAGATAACGTGTTGTTGCAATGCATTACACAAACGATCTAACGTTGTGCATTGAAATATAACATAGGTTATGCACTTTTTGCATTGCATTGCATTGCACACCCGAATTAACTCCTTCCCATGTTCATTAAAGAGATAACATGTGTTGTTGCATTGCATTGCACAAACGACCTAACGTTGTGCACTGAAGAACAACATATAAGGCTATGCATTTCTTGCATTGCATTGCACACTAGAATTAACTCAATCCCATGTTCATTAAAGAGATAACATATGTGTTGTTTCATTGCATTGCACAAACGACCTAACGTTGTGCATTGAAGAATAACATATAGGCTATGCACTTGCTATACTTGCAACTTTCTATACATTCTAGTAGAATCTTTCTGATACATCAGCCATACAAAAGTCAATTTTTGACCTACTGAACAAATTTCTGGACAGAGTCCTTGAACATTAACTTACTAAATATATAAGATACTTGTGATGTTATATCAGTTAGACAGTAGTCCATATTTGACTGATTGAACATATTTTTGGCAAAAGAGTCCTCAAAAGGTATTTTGTGTACCATTATAAACTTATAGACTTATCTGGTGTTAAATAAGCTATATAGAGGTGCATATTTGAGCTACTGAACATATTCTCGATCTTGAATTTTCCATACATACTCATATACTCCTTCTGATGCTTCATAAGCCTTTTAGAAGTCCATTTCTGACCTATTGAACTTTTTTTGGTCAAAGGATCCTTCTGATGTTACCTCACCCATAAAAAAGAAAATTTTTGACCTAATAAACATATTTCTGCCAAGGAGACCATGAAACTTAACTTAATATACGTACATACTGACTTCTCGTGATGTTAAATCCGGCAAGGAGTAGTCTATATTTGACCGATGTAACACATTTTTGGCCAATGAGTCCTCGAAATGTTTTTTACTATTATAAACTTATAGACTCCTGATGTTAAATCAGCCATACAGAAGTCCATATTTGACCTTCTGAACATATTACTGGCCAGAGACCTCTAACATTTACCTTACTATATATATTTCTCGTACTATACAGACTTCTCGTGATGTTATATCAGCAAGACTGTAGTCCATATTTGACCAATTGAACATATTTTTGTCCAAAGAATCCTTAAAATGTCCAATATAATTTTACTATATCCAATAGTAAAAAATAGTTTTTTATTATTATAAACTTATCGACTCCTTCTGATGTCAAATCAGCCTTACAGAAGTCCATATTTGACTTCTAAGAGTCCTCAATCTTGGGCTTTCTATACATACTCATAGACTCCTTCTAATGCTACGTAAGCCATGTAGATATCCATATCTGACTTTTTGAACTTATTTCTGGTCAAAGTGTCCTTACAATTTTTCAAACTATATAAAGTTCTCCTTCTGATCATAAAGCTATACAGAGGTCCCCTTTTGACCTAGTGAACATTATACAGACTTCTCAAAATGGTATATCAGCCAGACTGTAGTCCATATTTGACCAATTGAGCATATATTTGGCCAAAGAATCCTCAAAATGTTTTTTACTATTATAAACTTGTCAACTCCTTCTGATGTCAAATCAACCTTACAGACGTCCATATTTGACCCAAGGAATATATTTATGGCCAAAGAGTCCTCGATCTTGGACTTTCTATACATACTCATAGACTCCTTCTAAATGCTACATAAGCCATATATATATATATATATATATATATCTAAATCTGACCTTTGGACTTATTTCTGGTCAAAGGGTCCTCAAAAGTTTTGAAACTATATAAAGTTATAGACTCTTTCTGATGATAAATCAGCTATTCAGAGGGTCCGCTTTTGACCTTCTGAACATATTTCTGGCCAAAGAGTCCTAAAAGATTATCACTATACATTCAGATTGATTTCTTCGGATGTTATATCATCCTGACAAAAGTACAAATTTGACATACTGAATTTTGTTCTGGCCAAGGAGTACTCGAAACTTGACCTTTCCATATATATATATATATATATATATATATACTCATTGACTCTTTCTGATGTTAAGTCAGCAATACAAAAGTCCATATTTGACCCAAGTGTAACCTTTGGCTAAATTATTAACTCCGACTACGCCACCTAGGTTACCTCTCAACCCAGGAAAGTAAATAATAAAAAAAATACCACTAAAAGGAAATTTAAACCAAATGAATTACCACAATGAGAAGGACCCTGCTGGTTCGGTTTGCATCAAAGACAGAGACGTGACTTACAAAAGTACAATATTTATTGCTCACAGGAAAATTATTTAATTAAAAACATCTAATAGGTCTCATTCACAGTTTACCAATTAGTTACCCACATTAAACAAGAGACCACAATTAGCTCACTTTCACAGAAAGGACAACCCACACAGCAAACCTGTGAGAAAACAATATTTAAAGCCGGTGACACCCAAAAATAAAACAAATAAAAAAAGAAGGCAAATACACTCCCCCTTCGGTTAAGCTTCACTATCGCAGTTCTTGCGGTGGTCAAATAGAGGCAAACTGGCAATTAGATTTATAAACAGCAAACAAAACAGAAAACAAAAAGAAAAGAAATGACAAACAGTCACAATGAAATTTCACCTTAAATAGGGGCTACTGGCAATTAGATTTACCAAAAACAAACAATCAAAACAAGAAAAAAAGAAAATTACACGGTCACAATGACATTGCACTTCCTCATTAAAACTAATATTTAAGATCGTTCAAGTGGCGCTAAATAGACTCCGCTACCAGCATAGTAATTGGATATAACAGCTCCCAGAGCGCAGTAGCATGACCTTTCATATGCGAGCAGAGCTCGCAACGAGCGCGGTCGGAACCGTAGTCCAAAGCACTCCGCGTCAGTCGTGCGAACGGGACAGCGAATCAATTTCACCAATGGTAGTATTAAAAGAGAACAGCAGCTAGCGCTCCTGGGCCGCACCTATAATAAAAACATGAATAGGCTACATTATTTTCAATTGAGTTAACCCCCGAAGAGGAAACCGATCATAATGTTTCTTACCTCGTAGGGGAATTAAGTTAAAGCGAACGTTATACTCCCTGCACTTGCCACTTCACGCACACACCTTCCTGATGACAAACATGGGCTATATTTAGATCATAATAATCTGCGACTGAAAAGGACAATAAAGCAAACCGCTCACCAGAAGATGCAAAGCAAAATACACCGGTATCCTATTACTGGGCACCACACAGGGAGGAATCACAATGCTCCGCTTAAACAGGCTTTTTATCATGCCCTAGAACCTAACGCACCATCTATAATTGTGCCGCACAGGTGTTCTCACTATCAGGCTGCAGTTCAACGCCAGTGGGCGTGCCTTGCCAATTAAAATATACGCAACCACTTAGAGTTATCCCATTCCACTGAACCAAAACAAACACTCCAGATTATCTACCTGTCACACAAGAAACATATTTCTGGCCAAAGAGTCCTCGATCTTGGGTTTTCTATACATACTCATAGACTCCTTCTGATGCTTCATAAGCCATATAGATGTCCAATATCTGACCTTTGGAACTTATTTCTGGTCATAGGGTCCTCAAAAGATTTTAAACGATATAAAGTTATAGACTCCTTCTGATGTCAAATCATCCTTACAGAAGTGAATATTTGACCCAAGGAATATATTTATGGCCAAAGAGTCCTCGATCTTGGACTTTCTATACTCCTTCTAATGCTACATAAGCCATATAGATATCTATATCTGACCTTTTGAACTTATTTTGGTCAAAGGGTCCTCAAACATTTTTAAACTATATAAAGTTATAGACTCTTTCTGATGATAAATCAGCTATTCAGAGGTCCCCTTTTGACCTTCTGAACATATTTCTGGCCAAAGAGTCCTAAAAGATTAACACTATACATTCAGATTGATATCTTCGGATGTTATATCATCCTGACAAAAGTACAAATTTGACATACTGAATTTTTTTCTGGCCAAGGAGTACTTGAAACTTGACCTTTCCATAAATACTCGTTGACTTTTTGTGATGTTACGTCAGCCATACAGAAGTCCATATTTGACCCAAGAAACATATTTCTGGCCACTGAGTCCTCGCTTTTGGGCTTTCTATACATGCTCTTAGACTCCTTCTGATGTTTCATAAGCCATATAGATGTCCACATCTGACCTTTTGAACTTATTTCTGGTCAAAGGGTCCTCAAAAGATTTTAAACGATATAAAGTTATAGACTCTTTCTGATGATAAATCAGCTATTCAGAGGTCCCCTTTTGACCTTCTGAACATATTTCTGGCCAAAGAGTCCTAAAAGATTAACACTATACATTCAGATTGATATCTTCGGATGTTATATCATCCTGACAAAAGTACAAATTTGACATAATGAATTTTTTTCTGGCCAAGGAGTACTTGAAACTTGACCTTTCCATATATACTAGTTGACTCTTTCTGATGTTAAAGTCAGCAATACAAAAGTCCATATTTGACCCAAGGAACATATTTCTGGCCTAAGAGTCCTCGATCTTGGGCTTTCTATACATACTCATAGACTCCTTCTGATGCTTCATAAGCCATATAGATGTCCATATCTGACCTTTTGAACTTATTTCTGCTCAAAGTGTCCTGAACATTTTTCAAACAATATAAAGTTATCGACTCCTGATGTCAATTCATCCTTATTTGACCCAAGGAATATATTTATGGCCAAATAGTCCTCGATCTTGGACTTTCTATACATACTCATAGACTCCTAATGCTACATAAGCCATGTAGATATCCATATCTGACCTTTTGAACTTATTTCTGGTCAAAGGGTCCTCAAAAGTTTTTAAACGATATAAAGTTATAGACTCTTTCTGATGATAAATCAGCTATTCAGAGTTCCCCTTTTGACCTACTGAACATATTTCTGGCCAAAGAGTCCTAAAAGAATAACACTATACATACAGATAATATTCGGATGTTATATCATCCTGACAAAAGTCCATATTTGACACACTGAATTTTTTTCTGGCCAAGGAGTACTTGAAACTTGACCTTTCCATAAATACTCGTTGGCTCTTTCTGATGTTACGTCAGCCATACAGAAGTCCAAGAAACATATTTCTGGCCAAAGAGTCCTCAATCTTGGGCTTTCTATACATACTCATAGACTCCTTCTGATGCTTCATAAGCCATATAGATGTCCAATATCTGACCTTTGGAACTTATTTCTGATCAAAGTGTCCTCAACATTTTCCAAACTATATAAAGTTATAGACTCTTTCTGATGATAAATCAGCTATTCAGAGGTCCCCTTTTGACCTACTGAACATATTTCTTGCCAAAGAGTTCTTGAACATTAACTTGCTATACTACAGATTGACTTCTTGTGATGTTATATTAACCAGCCAGTAGTCTATTTTTGACTACTGAACATATTTCTGGCCAGAGTCCGTGAACATTAACTCACTATACATACAAGACTGACTTCTCGTAATGTTAAATCAGGCAGACAGTAGTCCATATTTGACCGATTGAAAAAAAATTTGACCAAAGAGTTTTCAAAAGGATTTTGTCTATCATAAACGTACAGACTCCTTCTGATGTTAAATCAGCCATAGAGAAGTCCATATTTGACCTTCTGCACATATTTCTGGCCAGAGACCTTTAACATTTACCTTATTATACATATTTCTCCTACTATACAGACTTCTCGTGATGTTATATCAGCCAGACTGTAGTCCATATTTGACCCAAGGAATATATTTATGGCCAAAGAGTCCTCGATCTTGGACTTACTATACATACTCATAGACTCCTTCTAATGCTACATAAGCCATGTAGATATTAATATCTGACCTTTTGTACTTATTTCTGGTAACTATACACTGTTAACCCTTGCTGTAAAATTCTGACAATATTATACCATTTTCCATTAAAACAGTAATATACCGTAGAAAATAAAAGTAGCCTACAGGAATATACTGTGAATTAACAGTGCTCAAAGTCGACACTCAGAGGCTGTTTTCCCAATCACACCCTATACCCTCATTCACTATTCCCTACATTAGTTCACTAATATAGTCCACTTGAATGAAAAGAAGTGAGTGAATTGAGACACTGATGAACACCTGATAAGCAGAATCACTGAAGGACAGAGAAACAAGAACAGAAAAAAGAGAAACACAAAAACTACAACTGACTTCCAGCCACACTGAGTGTGAAACCAGTTTACGATTATTTCTTTCATACATGTACAAAAGTTCTTGTTGAGAATTAACAGAGATTTAGTTATTAATAAAGTTTGTTGTCACCATGATGGAGATCAGTATTTGCTTTAGTTGGTCTCTTGTCCCTGGACTTCTTACCATTCATCTCTCTCTGGCTGCTGTAACAGTGAGTTTATAAAACACATTTGTTATGGCAAGAAAAAGTCAAGAGGAAGATGATTTTTATTTTTTTGCGATGATGTCACAATCATCCTGGACATGCCTGATTTTCAGATTTTTCCTGTATATAATCATTGAAATTATAGTTATCTCATATTTAGCATATATCTGTGAATCTACAAAATGAAATCAATATTTCTGTAATCAAGTCTTCTGAAAAATATTGTAATCATATAATGCATTCAATTTTATTTTACTCCTGCTTGGCTCAGACACACACAGACATCAACAATCAGCATATGAATCTCAACAATGGTGAAAAGTTTCATGTCGCAATGCATGCTGGGTTCCAGGATAATATAAAACTCCCAGCATGCACTGCTGCATGAATAATAATAATAATAAAAAAGAAATATTGCCACCATTGTTGAGATTCATGTGCTAAATTGTGATATCTCGGTGTTTCTAAAACACAGTGTAGCTCTGTTTCTCTGGTTATGCATCATGTGTTTAAAAAAAAAGAGTCATTGTATCTTATTGCTGCGTTTTCACAGTGGTGGTAATGTAACACTTTCGATTGAGGATTAAACTCTGAATAAGTGAGAATGAATTCCTTAGTGAATGAACAGGCAATATGATGATTTTGTCATCATAATCATTATAACCGCAATCATTCATAAACTGTGTGTGTGCACAAGTGTGACTTGCACAAAAACACAGCTCAAGCAGCAAAGGAAAAAACTAATGTTTTAGCATCAGCATCCCAACTAAAGCAAGCACTGATCTCTATAATGGTAACTACAAACCAAACATTCAATTAAACATCTCAATAACAACTTCTGTATGACTGAATGAAATAAAGTCATACTGGTTAATAATAAGTGTAATAATGTGTAATGGCTGGAAGTCAGTCGTAGTAATTGTGTTTCTCTATTTTCTGTTCTTGTGTTTCTCTTTTCTTCAGTGATTCTGCTTGCAATCACTTACATATTCCCTTAATTATCTCACTGCATCGTTACTTTTTACTCGTAGTGTGGATTTTCCTGTGGGGTTGAAAGGGTTAACTGTGTAAGATAAAAAAGACACACCCACAAAATTGGGTGTGTCTTTTTAACAGTAATAAACTGTAAGTTATAAAACAGGTTTATACTGGCAACACTGTTGCCAGTAGTTTACTGTAAAATACATTTTTTGGGTCACCGTTGTGCAGAAGAGTAGAGCCTGTGCTTCAGTCCAGGAGAAGATCTACAAACATTGATGATTTGCTGCATGTTGCTTTATTTAACAGGCGGTGACTGTGTAGTTGCTGATCCAGTGGAAATCTCTTTATGTGCAATAGTTTTTTAGTGGTCTCAAATGAAAGAAGTTCACAGTAATACTTTGCTCACATTATTAATGCATTATAAATTTAAGTTAATACATTTAAATGACAGTTGGTCAATTTAAGGCAGTTGGTTTCTGCAAGTGTAATTAGTTAACTATTAATAAGCTATATGAAGTCCATATCTGTCCATATCTGGCGAATTGAAAATATTTTTGGCAAAAAAGGTCCTCACAAGTTAACTTACTAAATACTCATAGACATCTTCTGATGATACATCACTTTAACAGGTGTCCATATGTGACCCTCTGAATATATTTTTGGCCAAAGAATCACTGAACATTAACGCTCTATACATATTGACTCAAGAGTCAAAATTGGACCACTTTTGGTCTGATTTATCATCAGAAGGAGTCTATAATTTTACATAGTTTAAAAACTTTTGAGGAACCTTTGACCAGAAATAATAATAGGTCATATATGGACATATATATGGCTTATGAAGAATCAGGAGACAATGAGTATGTATAGAAAGTTCAAGATTGAGGACTCTTAGGCATGAAATATGTTCAGTAGTTCAAAAAGGGGCCTCTGTCTGGCTGATTTAACATCAGAAGGAGTCTATAAGTTTATATAGTTTAAAACCTTTTGAGGACCCACTGACAAGAAATAAGTTCAATAGGTCAGATTTGGACTTTTATATGGCTTATGAAGCATCGGAAGGAATCTATAAATATGTATAAAAAGTTCAAGATTGAGGACTCTTTGGCCATTAATATGTTCAGTAGGTCAATTCTGGCTCTCTGGCTAATGAAACATCAGGAGTCAATGAGCATGAATAGAAAGTTCAAGATCAATTACTCTTCGGTCAGAAATATGTTCAATCTGAAATACTGTATGGCTGAAGAAACATCAGAAAAAGTCTGAGTGTGTTTAGAAAGTTCACGATCGAGGACTCTTCTGCCAGAAAAATGTTCAGTAGGTCATTTATGGACTGCTGTCTGGCTGATTAAACATCAGAAGAAGTTAATGATTTTATATATAAAGTTCAAGTTTATAGACTCTTTTGGGCAGAAATATGTTCAGTAGGTCAATTATTGACAATTGTCTGGCTGATGAATCATCATAAGGAGTCAATAAGCATGTATAGAAAGTTCAAGATCGAGGACTCTTTTAACAGAAATATTTCCAGCGGGTCAATTATGGACAACTGTCTGGCTGATCAAACTCTAGAAAAAGTAAATTAGCATGTATAGAAAGTTCAAAGGCCAGAATGTATAGAAAGTTCAAAGACTCGTTGGCCAGAAATGTTCAACAGTCAGTATGGACAATTGTATGGCCGATGTATTATCTGAAAGAGTCTATAAGTATGAATAGAAAGTTCAAGATCAAAGACTCTTCAGTCAGAAATGTGTTCAACATGTTAAATCTGAACTACTTTATGGCTGAAGAAACAAAATAAGGCATCACTGAGAATGTATAGAAAGTTCAAGATCGAGGACTCTTTTATATGTTCAGGAGGTCAATTATTGACTATTGTCTGCTTGATGAAACATCAGAAGGAGTCAATGAGCATGTATAGATAGTTCAAGTTCAGAGACTCGTTGGCCAGAAATGTGTTCAATCGGTCAAATATCGACTACTCCTTGCCTGATTTAACATCACGAGAAGTCAGAATGTACGTATAGTAAGTTAGGCTTCATGGTCTCTTGGCAGAAATATGTTTAGTAGATCAAAACTTTACTATTTTATGGGTGATGTAACATCAGAAGGAGTCTATAAGTTTACTTAGTTTAAAAAACTTTGAGGATCCTTTGACCAAAAATAAGTTCAATAGGTCAGAAATGGACATCTATATGGCTTATGAAGCATCAGGAGGAGTCTATGAGTATGTATAGAAAGCCCAAGATCGAGGACTCTTTGGCCAAAAATATGTTTCTTGGGTCAAATTTGTACTTTTGTATGGCTGACGTAACATCAGAAAGAGTCAACGAGTATTTATGGAAAGGTCAAGTTTCAAGTACTCCTTGGCCAGAAAAAAATTCAGTGTGTCAAATATGGACTTTTGTCAGGATGATATAACATCCGAATATATCAATCTGGGTGTAAAGTGTTATTCTTTTAGGACTCTTTGGCCAGAAATATATTCAGTAGGTCAAAAGGGGACGTCTGAATAGTTGATTTATCATCAGAAAGAGTCTATAACTTTATATCGTTTAAAAGCTTTTGAGGACCCTTTGACCAGAAATAAGTTCAAAAGGTCAGATATGGATATCTACATTGCTTATGTAGCATTAGAAGGAGTCTATGAGTATGTATACAAAGTCCAAGATCGAGGAATCTTTGGCCATAAATATATTCCTTGGTTTTTAAGGCTGATTTGACATCAGAAGGAGTTTGATGTCACTTAATATAGTTTGAAAAATGTTCAGGACACTTTGACCAGAAATAAGTTCAAAAGGTTAGATATGGACATCTATATGGCTTATGAAGCATCATAAGGAGTCTAGGAGTATGTACAGAAAGCCCAAGATCGAGGACTCTTTGGCCAGAAATATGTTTCTTGGGTCCAATATGGACTTCTGTATGGCTGACGTAACATCAGAAAGAGTCAACAAGAATTTATGGAAAGGTCAAGTTTCAAGTACTCCTTGGCCAGAAAAAAATTCAGTGTGTCAAATATGGACTTTTGTCAGGATGATATAACATCCGAATATATCAGTCTGAATGTAAAGTGTTATTCTTTTAGGACTCTTTGGCCAGAAATACGTTCAGTAGGTCAAAAGGGGACCTCTGAATAGCTGATTTATCATCAGAAAGTGTCTATAACTTTATATCATTTAAAAACTTTTGAGGACCCTTTGACCAGAAATAAGTTCAAAAGGTCAGATATGGATATCTACATGGCTTATGTAAGCATTAGAAGGAGTCTATGAGTATGTATAGAAAGTCCAAGATCGAGGACTCTTTGGCCAGAAATATGTTTCTTGGGTCAAATATGGACTTCTGAATGGCTGACGTAACATCAGAAAGAGCCCACGAGTATATATGAAAAGGTACACCTTTCAAGTACTCCTTGGCCAGAAAAAAATTATGTCAAATATGGACTTTTGTCAGGATGCTATAACATCCAAATATATTAATCTGAATGTATAGTGTTATTCTTTTATGACTCTTTGGCCAGAAATATATTCAGTAGGTCAAAAGGGGACGTCTGAATAGTTGATTTATCCTCAGAAAGAGTCTATAACTTTATATCGTTTAAAAACTTTTGAGGACCCTTTGACCAGAAATAAGTTCAAAAGGTCAGATATGGATATCTACATGGCTTATGTAGCATTAGAAGGAGTCTATGAGTATGTATACAAAGTCCAAGATCGAGGACTATATGGCCATAAGTATATTCCTTGGGTCAAATAAGGCTGAATTGACATCAGAAGAGTCGATAACTTTATATTGTTTGAAAAATGTTCAGGACACTTTGAGCAGAAATAAGTTCAAAAGGTCAGATATGGACATCTATATGGCTTATGAAGCATCAGAAGGAGTCTATGAGTATGTATAGAAAGCCCAAGATCGAGGACTCTTTGGCCAGAAATATGTTTCTTGGGTCCAGTTTGGACTTCTGTATGGCTGACGTAACATCAGAAAGAGTCAACGAGTATTTATGGAAAGGTCAAGTTTCAAGTACTCCTTGGCCAGAAAAAAATTCAATGTGTCAAATATGGACTTTTGTCAGGATGATATAACATCCGAATATATCAATCTGAATGTAAAGTGTTATTCTTCTAGGACTCTTTGGCCAGAAATATGTTCAGTAGGTCAAAAGGGGAACTCTGAATAGCTGATTTATCATCAGAAAGAGTCTATAACTTTATATCGTTTAAAAACTTTTGAGGACCCTTTGACCAGAAATAAGTTCAAAAGGTCAGATATGGATATCTACATGGCTTATGTAGCATTAGAAGGAGTCTATATACAAAGACCAAGATTGAGGACTATATGGCCATAAATATATTCCTTGGGTCAAATAAGGCTGAATTGACATCAGAAGGAGTCGATAACTTTATATTGTTTGAAAAATGTTCAGGACACTTTGACAAGAAATAAGTTCAAAAGGTTAGATATGGACATTTATATGGCTTATGAAGCATCAGAAGGAGTCTATGAGTATGTATAGAAAGCCCAAGATCGAGGACTCTTTGGCCAGAAATATGTGTCTTGGGTCCAATTTGGACTACTGTATGGCTGACGTAACATCAGAAAGAGTCAACGAGTATTTATGGAAAGGTCAAGTTTGAAGTACTCCTTGGCCAGAAAAAAATTCAGTGTGTCAAATATGGACTTTTGTCAGGATGATATAACATTCGAATATATCAATCTGAATGTAAAGTGTTATTCTTTTAGGACTCTTTGGCCAGAAATACGTTCAGTAGGTCAAAAGGGGACCTCTGAATAGCTGATTTATCATCAGAAAGAGTCTATAACTTTATATTGTTTAAAAACTTTTGAGGACCCTTTGACCAGAAATAAGTTCAAAAGGTCAGATATGGACATCTATATGGCTTATGAAGCATCATAAGGAGTCTAGGAGTATGTACAGAAAGCCCAAGATCGAGGACTCTTTGGCCAGAAATATGTTTCTTGGGTCCAATATGGACTTCTGTATGGCTGACGTAACATCAGAAAGAGTCAACAAGAATTTATGGAAAGGTCAAGTTTCAAGTACTCCTTGGCCAGAAAAAAATTCAGTGTGTCAAATATGGACTTTTGTCAGGATGATATAACATCCGAATATATCAGTCTGAATGTAAAGTGTTATTCTTTTAGGACTCTTTGGCCAGAAATACGTTCAGTAGGTCAAAAGGGGACCTCTGAATAGCTGATTTATCATCAGAAAGTGTCTATAACTTTATATCATTTAAAAACTTTTGAGGACCCTTTGACCAGAAATAAGTTCAAAAGGTCAGATATGGATATCTACATGGCTTATGTAAGCATTAGAAGGAGTCTATGAGTATGTATAGAAAGTCCAAGATCGAGGACTCTTTGGCCAGAAATATGTTTCTTGGGTCAAATATGGACTTCTGAATGGCTGACGTAACATCAGAAAGAGCCCACGAGTATATATGAAAAGGTACACCTTTCAAGTACTCCTTGGCCAGAAAAAAATTATGTCAAATATGGACTTTTGTCAGGATGCTATAACATCCAAATATATTAATCTGAATGTATAGTGTTATTCTTTTATGACTCTTTGGCCAGAAATATATTCAGTAGGTCAAAAGGGGACGTCTGAATAGTTGATTTATCCTCAGAAAGAGTCTATAACTTTATATCGTTTAAAAACTTTTGAGGACCCTTTGACCAGAAATAAGTTCAAAAGGTCAGATATGGATATCTACATGGCTTATGTAGCATTAGAAGGAGTCTATGAGTATGTATACAAAGTCCAAGATCGAGGACTATATGGCCATAAGTATATTCCTTGGGTCAAATAAGGCTGAATTGACATCAGAAGAGTCGATAACTTTATATTGTTTGAAAAATGTTCAGGACACTTTGAGCAGAAATAAGTTCAAAAGGTCAGATATGGACATCTATATGGCTTATGAAGCATCAGAAGGAGTCTATGAGTATGTATAGAAAGCCCAAGATCGAGGACTCTTTGGCCAGAAATATGTTTCTTGGGTCCAGTTTGGACTTCTGTATGGCTGACGTAACATCAGAAAGAGTCAACGAGTATTTATGGAAAGGTCAAGTTTCAAGTACTCCTTGGCCAGAAAAAAATTCAATGTGTCAAATATGGACTTTTGTCAGGATGATATAACATCCGAATATATCAATCTGAATGTAAAGTGTTATTCTTCTAGGACTCTTTGGCCAGAAATATGTTCAGTAGGTCAAAAGGGGAACTCTGAATAGCTGATTTATCATCAGAAAGAGTCTATAACTTTATATCGTTTAAAAACTTTTGAGGACCCTTTGACCAGAAATAAGTTCAAAAGGTCAGATATGGATATCTACATGGCTTATGTAGCATTAGAAGGAGTCTATATACAAAGACCAAGATTGAGGACTATATGGCCATAAATATATTCCTTGGGTCAAATAAGGCTGAATTGACATCAGAAGGAGTCGATAACTTTATATTGTTTGAAAAATGTTCAGGACACTTTGACAAGAAATAAGTTCAAAAGGTTAGATATGGACATTTATATGGCTTATGAAGCATCAGAAGGAGTCTATGAGTATGTATAGAAAGCCCAAGATCGAGGACTCTTTGGCCAGAAATATGTGTCTTGGGTCCAATTTGGACTACTGTATGGCTGACGTAACATCAGAAAGAGTCAACGAGTATTTATGGAAAGGTCAAGTTTGAAGTACTCCTTGGCCAGAAAAAAATTCAGTGTGTCAAATATGGACTTTTGTCAGGATGATATAACATTCGAATATATCAATCTGAATGTAAAGTGTTATTCTTTTAGGACTCTTTGGCCAGAAATACGTTCAGTAGGTCAAAAGGGGACCTCTGAATAGCTGATTTATCATCAGAAAGAGTCTATAACTTTATATTGTTTAAAAACTTTTGAGGACCCTTTGACCAGAAATAAGTTCAAAAGGTCAGATATGGATATCTACATGGCTTATGTAACATTAGGAGTCTATGAGTATGTATAGAAAGTCCAAGATCGAGGACTCTTTGGCCAGAAATATGTTTCTTGGGTCCAATATGGACTTCTGAATGGCTGACGTAACATCAGAAAGAGTCAACGAGTATTTATGGAAAGGTCAAGTTTCAAGTACTCCTTGGCCAGAAAAAAATTCAGTGTGTCAAATATGGACTTTTGTCAGGATGATATAACATTCGAATATATCAATCTGAATGTAAAGTGTTATTCTTTTAGGACTCTTTGGCCAGAAATACGTTCAGTAGGTCAAAAGGGGACCTCTGAATAGCTGATTTATCATCAGAAAGAGTCTATAACTTTATATTGTTTAAAAACTTTTGAGGACCCTTTGACCAGAAATAAGTTCAAAAGGTCAGATATGGATATCTACATGGCTTATGTAACATTAGGAGTCTATGAGTATGTATAGAAAGTCCAAGATCGAGGACTCTTTGGCCAGAAATATGTTTCTTGGGTCCAATATGGACTTCTGAATGGCTGACGTAACATCAGAAAGAGTCAACGAGTATTTATGGAAAGGTCAAGTTTCAAGTACTCCTTGGCCAGAAAAAAATTCAGTGTGTCAAATATGGACTTTTGTCAGGATGATATAACATATCCGAATATATCAATCTGAATGTAAAGTGTTATTCTTTTAGGACTTATTGGCCAGAAATACGTTCAGTAGGTCAAAAGGGGACCTCTGAATAGCTGATTTATCATCAGAAAGAGTCTATAACTTTATATTGTTTAAAAACTTTTGAGGACCCTTTGACCAGAAATAAGTTCAAAAGGTCAGATATGGATATCTACATGGCTTATGAAGCATCCGAAGGAGTCTATGAGTATGTATAGAAAGTCCAAGATCGAGGACTCTTTGGCCATAAATTTATACCTTGGGTCAAATAAGGCTAATTTGGCATCAGAAGGAGTCTGATGTCACTTAATATAGTTTGAAAAATGTTCAGGACACTTTGAGCAGAAATAAGTTCAAAAGGTTAGATATGGACATCTATATGGCTTATGAAGCATCAGAAGGAGTCTATGAGTATGTATAGAAAGCCCAAGATCGAGGACTCTTTGGCCAGAAATATGTTTCTTGGGTCAAATATGGACTTCTGCATGGCTGACGTAACATCAGAAAGAGCCAACGAGTATGTATGAAAAGGTACTCCTTTCAAGTACTCCTTGGCCAGAAAAAAATTCAGTATGTCAAATATGGACTTTTGTCAGGATGCTATAACATCCAAATATATTAATCTGAATGTATAGTGTTATTCTTTTAGGACTCTTTGGCCAGAAATATATTCAGTAGGTCAAAAGGGGACCTCTGAATAGCTGATTTATCATCAGAAAGAGTCTATAACTTTATATCGTTTAAAAACTTTTGAGGACCCTTTGACCAGAAATAAGTTCAAAAGGTCAGATATGGATATCTACATGGCTTTATGTAGCATTAGAAGGAGTCTATATGTATAGAAAGTCCAAGATCGAGGACTCTTTGGCCAGAAATATTTTTTTTGGTGGTCAAATATGGACTTCTGAATGGCTGACGTAACATCAGAAAGAGTCAACGAGTATTTATGAAAAGGTACTCCTTTCAAGTACTCCTTGGCCAGAAAAAAATTCAGTATTTCAAATATGGACTTTTTTCAGGATGCTATAACAATCCAAATATATTAATCTGAATGTATAGTGTTATTCTTTTAGGACTCTTTGGACAGAAATATATTCAGTAGGTCAAAAGGGGACGTCTGAATAGTTGATTTATCATCAAAAAGAGTCTATAACTTTATATCGTTTAAAAACTTTTGAGGACCCTATGACCAGAAATAAGTTCAAAAGGTCAGATATGTATATTTACATGGCTTGTGTAGCATTAGAAGGAGTCTATGAGTATGTATAGAAAGTCAAAGATCGAGGACTCTTTGGCCAGAAATATATACCTTAGGTCAAATAAGGCTGAATTGACATCAGAAGGAGTCGATAACTTTATATTGTTTGAAAAATGTTCAGGACACTTTGAGCAGAAATAAGTTCAAAAGGTCAGATATGGACATCTATATGGCTTATGAAGCATCAGAAGGAGTCTATGAGTATGTATATAAAGTCCAAGATCGAGGAATTCTTGGCCATAAATATATTCCTTGGTTTTTAAGGCTGATTTGACATCAGAAGGAGTCTGATGTCACTTAATATAGTTTGAAAAATGTTCAGGACACTTTGACCAGAAATAAGTTTAAAAGGTTAGATATGGACATCTATATGGCTTATGAAACATCATAAGGAGTCTAGGAGTATGTACAGAAAGCCCAAGATCGAGGACTCTTTGGCCAGAAATATGTTTCTTGGGTCCAATATGGACTTCTGTATCGCTGACGTAACATCAGAAAGAGTCAACGAGTATTTATGGAAAGGTCAAGTTTCAAGTACTCCTTGGCCAGAAAAAAATTCAGTGTGTCAAATATGGACTTTTGTCAGGATGATATAACATATCCGAATATATCAATCTGAATGTAAAGTGTTATTCTTTTAGGACTCTTTGGCCAGAAATACGTTCAGTAGGTCAAAATGGGACCTCTGAATAGCTGATTTATCATCAGAAAGAGTCTATAACTTTATATTGTTTAAAAACTTTTGAGGACCCTTTGACCAGAAATAAGTTCAAAAGATCAGATATGGATATCTACATGGCTTATGTAGCATTAGAAGGAGTCTATGAGTATGTATAGAAAGTCCAAGATCGAGCACTCTTTGGCCAGAAATATGTTTCTTGGGTCAAATATGGACTTCTGAATGGCTGACGTAACATCAGAAAGAGCCAACGAGTATGTATGAAAAGGTACTCCTTTCAAGTACTCCTTGGCCAGAAAAAAATTCAGTATGTCAAATATGGACTTTTGTCAGGATGCTATAACATCCAAATATATTAATCTGAATGTATAGTGTTATTCTTTTAGGACTCTTTGGCCAGAAATATATTCAGTAGGTCAAAAGGGGACCTCTGAATTGTTGATTTATCATCAGAAAGAGTCTATAACTTTATATCGTTTAAAAACTTTTGAGGACCCTTTGACCAGAAATAAGTTCAAAAGGTCAGATATGGATATCTACATGGCTTTATGTAGCATTAGAAGGAGTCTATATGTATACAAAGTCCAAGATCGAGGACTCTTTGGCCAGAAATATTTTTTTTGGTGGTCAAAAATGGACTTCTGAATGGCTGACGTAACATCAGAAAGAGTCAACGAGTATTTATGAAAAGGTACTCCTTTCAAGTACTCCTTGGCCAGAAAAAAATTCAGTATTTCAAATATGGACTTTTTTCAGGATGCTATAACAATCCAAATATATTAATCTGAATGTATAGTGTTATTCTTTTAGGACTCTTTGGACAGAAATATATTCAGTAGGTCAAAAGGGGACCTCTGAATAGTTGATTTATCATCAAAAAGAGTCTATAACTTTATATCGTTTAAAAACTTTTGAGGACCCTATGACCAGAAATAAGTTCAAAAGGTCAGATATGTATATTTACATGGCTTGTGTAGCATTAGAAGGAGTCTATGAGTATGTATAGACAGTCAAAGATCGAGGACTCTTTGGCCAGAAATATATTCCTTGGGCACTGAAGAATAACATTGGTTATGCACTTTTTGCATTGCATTGCACACCAGAACTAACTCAATCCCATGCTCATTATAGAGATAACATGTGTTGTTACAATGCATTGCACCAACGATCTAACGTTGTGCATTGAAAAATAATATATTGGCTATGCACTTTTTGCATTGCACTGAAATGCACACCAGAACTAACTCCTTCCCATGTTCATTAAAGAGATATGTTGCATTGCACAAACGATCTAACGTTGTGCATTGAAAAATAACATAGGTTATGCTCTTCTTGCATTGCATGGCATTGCACACCAGATCTAACTCCTTCCCATGTTCATTAAACAGATAACGTTGCATTGCATTGCATAAACGATCTAACGTTGTGCACGGTAGAATAACATTGGTTATGCACTTTTTGCATTGCATTGCATTGCAAGTTAGTTCTACTCCTTCCCATGTTCATTAAAGGGATAACATGTTGCATTGCATTGCACAAAAGATCTAACCTTGTGCATTGAAAAATAACATATAGGCTATGCACTTATTGCATTGAATTGTACACCAGAACTAACTCAATCTCATGTCCATTGTAGAGAAAACATGTGTTGCTACAATGCATTGCACAAACGACCTAACGTTGTGCATTGAAAAATAACATATAGGCTATGCTCTTCTTGCATTGCATTGCATTTGCACACCAGAACTAACTCCTTCCCATGTTCATTAAAGAGATAACATGTTGCATTGCATTGCACAAACGACCTAACGTTGTGCATTGAAAAATAACATATAGGCTATGCACTTCTTGCGTTGCATTGTATTTGCACACCAGAACTAACTCCTTCCCATGTTCATTAAAGAGAAAACATGTTGCATTGCATTGCACAAAAGACCTAACGTTGTGCATTGAAAAATAACATATAGGCTATGCACTTCTTGCGTTGCATTGCATTTGCACACCAGAACTAACTCCTTCCCATGTTCATTAAAGAGATAACATGTTGCACTGCATTGCAGAAACGACCTAACGTTGTGCATTGAAAAATAACATACAGGCTATGCACTTCTTGCATTGCAATGCATTTGCACACCAGAACTAACTCCTTCACATGTTCATTAAAGAGATAACATGTTGCATTGCATTGCACAAACGACCTAACGTTGTGCATTGAAAAATAACATATATGTTATGCACTTCTTGCATTACATTGTATTGCACACCAGAACTAACTAAATCCCATGTTCATTAAAGAGATAACATGTTGCATTGCATTGCACAAACGACCTAACGTTGTGCATTGAAAAATAACATATAGGCTATGCACTTATTGCATTGCAATGCATTTGCACACCAGAACTAACTCCTTCCCATGTTCATTAAAGAGATAACATGTTGCATTGCATTGCACAAACGATCTAACGTTGTGCACTGAAGAATAACATTGGTTATGCACTTTTTGCATTGCATTGCACACCAAGAACTAACTCCTTACCATTTTCATTAAAGAGATAACATGTTGCATTGCATTGCACAAAACGACCTAACGTTGTGCATTGAAAAATAACATATAGGCTATGCACTTATTGCATTGCAATGCATTTGCACACCAGAACTAACTCCTTCCCATGTTCATTAAAGAGATAACATGTTGCATTGCATTGCACAAACGATCTAACGTTGTGCACTGAAGAATAACATTGGTTATGCACTTTTTGCATTGCATTGCACACCAGAACTAACTCCTTACCATTTTCATTAAAGATATATGTTGCATTGCATTGCACAAATGATCTAACGTTGTGCATTGAAAAATAACATATAGGTTATGCACTTCTTGCATTACATTGCATTGCACACCAGAACTAACTAAATCCCATGTTCATTATAGAGATAACGTGTTGTTGCAATGCATTACACAAACGATATATCGTTGTGCATTGAAGAATAATATAAAGGCTATGCACTTCTTGCATTGAATTGCATTGCACACCAGAACTAACTCAATCTCATGTTTTATTATAGAGATAACATGTGTTGTTGCAATGCCGTTACACAAACGATCTAACGTTGTGCTTTGAAATATAACATAGGTTATGCACTTTTTGCTTTGCAATTGCATTGCACACCAGAACTAACTACTTCCCAAGTTCATTAAAGAGATAACATGTTGCATTGCATTGCACAAACGATCAAACGTTGTGCACTGAAGAATAACATTGGTTATGCACTTTTTGCATTGCATTGCACACCAGAACTAACTCCTTCCCATTTTCATTAAAGATATAACATGTTGCATTGCATTGCACAAATGATCTAACGTTGTGCATTAAAAAAATAACATAGAGGTTATGCACTTCTTTCATTACATTGCATTGCACACCAGAACTAACTAAATCCCATGTTCATTATAGAGATAACGTGTTGTTGCAATGCATTACACAAACGATATAATGTTGTGCATTGAAATATAACATAGGTTATGCACTTTTTGCTTTGCATTGCATTGCACGCCAGAACTAACTCAATCCCATGTTCATTATAGAGATAACGTGTTGTTGCAATGCATTACACAAACGATCTAACGTTGTGCATTGAAATATAACATAGGTTATGCACTTCTTGCATTGAATTGCATTGCACACCAGAACTAACTCAATCCCATATTCAATATAGAGATAACGTGTTGTTGCAATGCATTACACAAACGATCTAACGTTGTGCATTGAAATATAATATAGGGTTATGCAGTTTTTGCATTGAACATCAGAACTAACTCCTTCCCATGTTCATTAAAGAGATAACATATATTTGTTGCATTGCACTGCACAAACGATCTAACGTTGTGCATTGAAAAATAACATATAGGCTATGCTCTTCTTGCATTGCATTGCATTTGCACACCAGAACTAACTCCTTCCCATGTTCATTAAAGAGATAACATGTTGCATTGCATTGCACAAACGACCTAACGTTGTGCATTGAAAAATAACATATAGGCTATGCACTTCTTGCGTTGCATTGCATTTGCACACCAGAACTAACTCCTTCCCATGTTCATTAAAGAGAAAACATGTTGCATTGCATTGCACAAAAGACCTAACGTTGTGCATTGAAAAATAACATATAGGCTATGCACTTCTTGCATTGCATTGCATTTGCACACCAGAACTAACTCCTTCTCATGTTCATTAAAGAGATAACATGTTGCATTGCATTGCACAAACGATCAAACTTTGTGCACTGAAGAATAACACATAGGTTATGCACTTCTTGCATTGCATTGCATTGCACACCAGAAATAACTAAATCCCATGTTCATTAAAGAGATAACATGTCTTGTTGCAATGCATTATAAAAACGATCTAACGTTGTGCATTGAAAAATAACATGCAGGTTATGCACTTCTTGCATTGCATTGCACACCAGAAATAACTCAATCCCATGTTCATTAAAGAGATAACATGTTGCATTGAATTGCACAAACGATCTAACGTTGTGCTTTGAAAAATAACATATGTTATGCACTTCTTGCATTGCATTTTATTGCACACCAGAACTAACTCCTTCACATGTTCATTAAAGAGATAACATGTTGCACTGCATTGCAGAAACGACCTAACGTTGTGCATTGAAAAATAACATATAGGCTATGCACTTCTTGCATTGCAATGCATTTGCACACCAGAACTAACTCCTTCACATGTTCATTAAAGAGATAACATGTTGCATTGCATTGCACAAACGACCTAACGTTGTGCATTGAAAAATAACATATATGTTATGCACTTCTTGCATTACATTGCATTGCACACCAGAACTAACTAAATCCCATGTTCATTAAAGAGATAACATGTTGCATTGCATTGCACAAACGATCTAACGTTGTGCACTGAAGAATAACATTGGTTATGCACTTTTTGCATTGCATTGCACACCAAGAACTAACTCCTTACCATTTTCATTAAAGAGATAACATGTTGCATTGCATTGCACAAACGACCTAACGTTGTGCATTGAAAAATAACATATAGGCTATGCACTTCTTGCATTGCAATGCATTTGCACACCAGAACTAACTCCTTCCCATGTTCATTAAAGAGATAACATGTTGCATTGCATTGCACAAACGATCTAACGTTGTGCACTGAAGAATAACATTGGTTATGCACTTTTTGCATTGCATTGCACACCAGAACTAACTCCTTCCCATGTTCATTAAAGAGAAAACATGTTGCATTGCATTGCACAAAAGACCTAACGTTGTGCACTGAAGAATAACACATAGGTTATGCACTTCTTGCGTTGCATTGCATTGCACACCAGAAATAACTAAATCCCATGTTCATTAAAGAGATAACATGTCTTGTTGCAATGCATTATACAAACGATCTAACGTTGTGCATTGAAAAATAACATACAGGTTATGCACTTCTTGCATTGCATTGCACACCAGAAATAACTCAATCCCATGTTCATTAAAGAGATAACATGTTGCATTGAATTGCACAAACGATCTAACGTTGTGCTTTGAAAAATAACATATGTTATGCACTTCTTGCATTGCATTTTATTGCACACCAGAACTAATTCCTTCACATGTTCATTAAAGAGATAACATGTTGCACTGCATTGCAGAAACGACCTAACGTTGTGCATTGAAAAATAACATATAGGCTATGCACTTCTTGCATTGCAATGCATTTGCACACCAGAACTAACTCCTTCACATGTTCATTAAAGAGATAACATGTTGCATTGCATTGCACAAACGACCTAACGTTGTGCATTGAAAAATAACATATATGTTATGCACTTCTTGCATTACATTGCATTGCACACCAGAACTAACTAAATCCCATGTTCATTAAAGAGATAACATGTTGCATTGCATTGCACAAACGATCTAACGTTGTGCACTGAAGAATAACATTGGTTATGCACTTTTTGCATTGCATTGCACACCAAGAACTAACTCCTTACCATTTTCATTAAAGAGATAACATGTTGCATTGCATTGCACAAACGACCTAACGTTGTGCATTGAAAAATAACATATAGGCTATGCACTTCTTGCATTGCAATGCATTTGCACACCAGAACTAACTCCTTCCCATGTTCATTAAAGAGATAACATGTTGCATTGCATTGCACAAACGATCTAACGTTGTGCACTGAAGAATAACATTGGTTATGCACTTTTTGCATTGCATTGCACACCAGAACTAACTCCTTACCATTTTCATTAAAGAGAAAACATGTTGCATTGCATTGCACAAAAGACCTAACGTTGTGCACTGAAGAATAACACATAGGTTATGCACTTCTTGCGTTGCATTGCATTGCACACCAGAAATAACTAAATCCCATGTTCATTAAAGAGATAACATGTCTTGTTGCAATGCATTATACAAACGATCTAACGTTGTGCATTGAAAAATAACATACAGGTTATGCACTTCTTGCATTGCATTGCACACCAGAAATAACTCAATCCCATGTTCATTAAAGAGATAACATGTTGCATTGAATTGCACAAACGATCTAACGTTGTGCTTTGAAAAATAACATATGTTATGCACTTCTTGCATTGCATTTTATTGCACACCAGAACTAATTCCTTCACATGTTCATTAAAGAGATAACATGTTGCACTGCATTGCAGAAACGACCTAACGTTGTGCATTGAAAAATAACATATAGGCTATGCACTTCTTGCATTGCAATGCATTTGCACACCAGAACTAACTCCTTCACATGTTCATTAAAGAGATAACATGTTGCATTGCATTGCACAAACGACCTAACGTTGTGCATTGAAAAATAACATATATGTTATGCACTTCTTGCATTACATTGCATTGCACACCAGAACTAACTAAATCCCATGTTCATTAAAGAGATAACATGTTGCATTGCATTGCACAAACGATCTAACGTTGTGCATTGAAAAATAACATATATGTTATGCACTTCTTGCATTACATTGCATTGCACACCAGAACTAACTAAATCCCATGTTCATTAAAGAGATAACATGTTGCATTGCATTGCACAAACGATCTAACGTTGTGCACTGAAGAACGTTGCACATTGGTTATGCACTTTTTGCATTGCATTGCACACCAAGAACTAACTCCTTACCATTTTCATTAAAGATATATGTTGCATTGCATTGCACAAATGATCTAACGTTGTGCATTGAAAAATAACATATAGGTTATGCACTTCTTGCATTACATTGCATTGCACACCAGAACTAACTAAATCCCATGTTCATTATAGAGATAACGTGTTGTTGCAATGCATTACACAAACGATATATCGTTGTGCATTGAAGAATAATATAAAGGCTATGCACTTCTTGCACTGAATTGCATTGCACACCAGAACTAACTCAATCTCATGTTTTATTATAGAGATAACATGTGTTGTTGCAATGCCGTTACACAAACGATCTAACGTTGTGCTTTGAAATATAACATAGGTTATGCACTTTTTGCTTTGCATTGCATTGCACGACAGAACTAACTCAATCCCATGTTCATTATAGAGATAACGTGTTGTTGCAATGCATTAACACAAACGATCTAACGTTGTGCATTGAAATATAACATAGGGTTATGTACTTTTTGCTTTGCATTGCATTGCACACCAGAACTAACTACTTCCCAAGTTCATTAAAGAGATAACATGTTGCATTGCATTGCACAAACGATCAAACGTTGTGCACTGAAGAATAACATTGGTTATGCACTTTTTGCATTGCATTGCACACCAGAACTAACTCCTTCCCATTTCCATTAAAGATATAACATGTTGCATTGCATTGCACAAATGATCTAACGTTGTGCATTAAAAAAATAACATAGAGGTTATGCACTTCTTTCATTACATTGCATTGCACACCAGAACTAACTAAATTCCATGTTCATTATAGAGATAACGTGTTGTTGCAATGCATTACACAAACGATATAATGTTGTGCATTGAAATATAACATAGGTTATGCACTTTTTGCTTTGCATTGCATTGCACGCCAGAACTAACTCAATCCCATGTTCATTATAGAGATAACGTGTTGTTGCAATGCATTACACAAACGATCTAACGTTGTGCATTGAAATATAACATAGGTTATGCACTTCTTGCATTGAATTGCATTGCACACCAGAACTAACTCAATCCCATATTCAATATAGAGATAACGTGTTGTTGCAATGCATTACACAAACGATCTAACGTTGTGCATTGAAATATAATATAGGGTTATGCAGTTTTTGCATTGAACATCAGAACTAACTCCTTCCCATGTTCATTAAAGAGATAACATATATTTGTTGCATTGCACTGCACAAACGATCTAACGTTGTGCATTGAAAAATAACATATAGGCTATGCTCTTCTTGCATTGCATTGCATTTGCACACCAGAACTAACTCCTTCCCATGTTCATTAAAGAGATAACATGTTGCATTGCATTGCACAAACGACCTAACGTTGTGCATTGAAAAATAACATATAGGCTATGCACTTCTTGCGTTGCATTGCATTTGCACACCAGAACTAACTCCTTCCCATGTTCATTAAAGAGAAAACATGTTGCATTGCATTGCACAAAAGACCTAACGTTGTGCACTGAAGAATAACACATAGGTTATGCACTTCTTGCGTTGCATTGCATTGCACACCAGAAATAACTAAATCCCATGTTCATTAAAGAGATAACATGTCTTGTTGCAATGCATTATACAAACGATCTAACGTTGTGCATTGAAAAATAACATACAGGTTATGCACTTCTTGCATTGCATTGCACACCAGAAATAACTCAATCCCATGTTCATTAAAGAGATAACATGTTGCATTGAATTGCACAAACGATCTAACGTTGTGCTTTGAAAAATAACATATGTTATGCACTTCTTGCATTGCATTTTATTGCACACCAGAACTAATTCCTTCACATGTTCATTAAAGAGATAACATGTTGCACTGCATTGCAGAAACGACCTAACGTTGTGCATTGAAAAATAACATATAGGCTATGCACTTCTTGCATTGCAATGCATTTGCACACCAGAACTAACTCCTTCACATGTTCATTAAAGAGATAACATGTTGCATTGCATTGCACAAACGACCTAACGTTGTGCATTGAAAAATAACATATATGTTATGCACTTCTTGCATTACATTGCATTGCACACCAGAACTAACTAAATCCCATGTTCATTAAAGAGATAACATGTTGCATTGCATTGCACAAACGATCTAACGTTGTGCACTGAAGAACGTTGCACATTGGTTATGCACTTTTTGCATTGCATTGCACACCAAGAACTAACTCCTTACCATTTTCATTAAAGATATATGTTGCATTGCATTGCACAAATGATCTAACGTTGTGCATTGAAAAATAACATATAGGTTATGCACTTCTTGCATTACATTGCATTGCACACCAGAACTAACTAAATCCCATGTTCATTATAGAGATAACGTGTTGTTGCAATGCATTACACAAACGATATATCGTTGTGCATTGAAGAATAATATAAAGGCTATGCACTTCTTGCACTGAATTGCATTGCACACCAGAACTAACTCAATCTCATGTTTTATTATAGAGATAACATGTGTTGTTGCAATGCCGTTACACAAACGATCTAACGTTGTGCTTTGAAATATAACATAGGTTATGCACTTTTTGCTTTGCATTGCATTGCACGACAGAACTAACTCAATCCCATGTTCATTATAGAGATAACGTGTTGTTGCAATGCATTAACACAAACGATCTAACGTTGTGCATTGAAATATAACATAGGGTTATGTACTTTTTGCTTTGCATTGCATTGCACACCAGAACTAACTCCTTCCCATTTTCCTTATAGATATAACATGTTGCATTGCATTGCACAAATGATCTAACGTTGTGCATTAAAAAAATAACATAGAGGTTATGCACTTCTTTCATTACATTGCATTGCACACCAGAACTAACTAAATCCCATGTTCATTATAGAGATAACGTGTTGTTGCAATGCATTACACAAACGATATAATGTTGTGCATTGAAATATAACATAGGCTATGCACTTTTTGCTTTGCATTGCATTGCACGCCAGAACTAACTCAATCCCATGTTCATTATAGAGATAACGTGTTGTTGCAATGCATTACACAAACGATCTAACGTTGTGCATTGAAATATAACATAGGGTTATGCAGTTTTTGCATTGAACATCAGAACAAACTCCTTCCCATGTTCATTAAAGAGATAACATATATTTGTTGCATTGCACTGCACAAACGATCTAACGTTGTGCATTGAAAAATAACATATAGGCTATGCACTTTTTGCATTGAATTGCATTGAGCACCAGAACTAACTCAATCCCATGTCCATTATAGAGATAACATGTCGTTGCAATGCATTATACAAACGATCTAACGTTGTGCACTGAAGAAGAACATTGGTTATGCACTTTTTGCATTGCATTGCACACCAGAACTAACTCAGTCCCATGTTCATTACAGAGATAACATGTGTTTGTTGCATTGCACTGCACAAACGATCTAACGTTGTGCATTGAAAAATAACATATAGGCTATGCTCTTCTTGCATTGCATTGCATTTGCACACCAGAACTAACTCCTTCCCATGTTCATTAAAGAGATAACATGTTGCATTGCATTGCACAAACGACCTAACGTTGTGCATTGAAAAATAACATATAGGCTATGCACTTCTTGCGTTGCATTGCATTTGCACACCAGAACTAACTCCTTCCCATGTTCATTAAAGAGAAAACATGTTGCATTGCATTGCACAAAAGACCTAACGTTGTGCATTGAAAAATAACATATAGGCTATGCACTTCTTGCGTTGCATTGCATTTGCACACCAGAACTAACTCCTTCCCATGTTCATTAAAGAGAAAACATGTTGCATTGCATTGCACAAAAGACCTAACGTTGTGCATTGAAAAATAACATATAGGCTATGCACTTCTTGCATTGCATTGCATTTGCACACCAGAACTAACTCCTTCTCATGTTCATTAAAGAGATAACATGTTGCATTGCATTGCACAAACGATCAAACTTTGTGCACTGAAGAATAACATTGGTTATGCACTTTTTGCATTGCATTGCACACCAAGAACTAACTCCTTACCATTTTCATTAAAGAGATAACATGTTGCATTGCATTGCACAAACGACCTAACGTTGTGCATTGAAAAATAACATATAGGCTATGCACTTCTTGCATTGCAATGCATTTGCACACCAGAACTAACTCCTTCCCATGTTCATTAAAGAGATAACATGTTGCATTGCATTGCACAAACGATCTAACGTTGTGCACTGAAGAATAACATTGGTTATGCACTTTTTGCATTGCATTGCACACCAAGAACTAACTCCTTACCATTTTCATTAAAGATATATGTTGCATTGCATTGCACAAATGATCTAACGTTGTGCATTGAAAAATAACATATAGGTTATGCACTTCTTGCATTACATTGCATTGCACACCAGAACTAACTAAATCCCATGTTCATTATAGAGATAACGTGTTGTTGCAATGCATTACACAAACGATATATCGTTGTGCATTGAAGAATAATATAAAGGCTATGCACTTCTTGCATTGAATTGCATTGCACACCAGAACTAACTCAATCTCATGTTTTATTATAGAGATAACATGTGTTGTTGCAATGCCGTTACACAAACGATCTAACGTTGTGCTTTGAAATATAACATAGGTTATGCACTTTTTGCTTTGCATTGCATTGCACGACAGAACTAACTCAATCCCATGTTCATTATAGAGATAACGTGTTGTTGCAATGCATTAACACAAACGATCTAACGGTGTGCATTGAAATATAACATAGGGTTATGTACTTTTTGCTTTGCATTGCATTGCACACCAGAACTAACTACTTCCCAAGTTCATTAAAGAGATAACATGTTGCATTGCATTGCACAAACGATCAAACGTTGTGCACTGAAGAATAACATTGGTTATGCACTTTTTGCATTGCATTGCACACCAGAACTAACTCCTTCCCATTTTCATTAAAGATATAACATGTTGCATTGCATTGCACAAATGATCTAACGTTGTGCATTAAAAAAATAACATAGAGGTTATGCACTTCTTTCATTACATTGCATTGCACACCAGAACTAACTAAATCCCATGTTCATTATAGAGATAACGTGTTGTTGCAATGCATTACACAAACGATCTAACGTTGTGCATTGAAATATAACATAGGTTATGCACTTCTTGCATTGAATTGCATTGCACACCAGAACTAACTCAATCCCATATTCAATATAGAGATAACGTGTTGTTGCAATGCATTACACAAACGATCTAACGTTGTGCATTGAAATATAATATAGGGTTATGCAGTTTTTGCATTGAACATCAGAACTAACTCCTTCCCATGTTCATTAAAGAGATAACATATATTTGTTGCATTGCACTGCACAAACGATCTAACGTTGTGCATTGAAAAATAACATATAGGCTATGCTCTTCTTGCATTGCATTGCATTTGCACACCAGAACTAACTCCTTCCCATGTTCATTAAAGAGATAACATGTTGCATTGCATTGCACAAACGACCTAACGTTGTGCATTGAAAAATAACATATAGGCTATGCACTTCTTGCGTTGCATTGCATTTGCACACCAGAACTAACTCCTTCCCATGTTCATTAAAGAGAAAACATGTTGCATTGCATTGCACAAAAGACCTAACGTTGTGCATTGAAAAATAACATATAGGCTATGCACTTCTTGCATTGCATTGCATTTGCACACCAGAACTAACTCCTTCTCATGTTCATTAAAGAGATAACATGTTGCATTGCATTGCACAAACGATCAAACTTTGTGCACTGAAGAATAACACATAGGTTATGCACTTCTTGCATTGCATTGCATTGCACACCAGAAATAACTAAATCCCATGTTCATTAAAGAGATAACATGTCTTGTTGCAATGCATTATAAAAACGATCTAACGTTGTGCATTGAAAAATAACATAGAGGTTATGCACTTCTTGCATTGCATTGCATTGCACACCAGAAATAACTCAATCCCATGTTCATTAAAGAGATAACATGTTGCATTGAATTGCACAAACGATCTAACGTTGTGCTTTGAAAAATAACATATGTTATGCACTTCTTGCATTGCATTTTATTGCACACCAGAACTAACTCCTTCACATGTTCATTAAAGAGATAACATGTTGCACTGCATTGCAGAAACGACCTAACGTTGTGCATTGAAAAATAACATATAGGCTATGCACTTCTTGCATTGCAATGCATTTGCACACCAGAACTAACTCCTTCACATGTTCATTAAAGAGATAACATGTTGCATTGCATTGCACAAACGACCTAACGTTGTGCATTGAAAAATAACATATATGTTATGCACTTCTTGCATTACATTGCATTGCACACCAGAACTAACTAAATCCCATGTTCATTAAAGAGATAACATGTTGCATTGCATTGCACAAACGATCTAACGTTGTGCACTGAAGAATAACATTGGTTATGCACTTTTTGCATTGCATTGCACACCAAGAACTAACTCCTTACCATTTTCATTAAAGAGATAACATGTTGCATTGCATTGCACAAACGACCTAACGTTGTGCATTGAAAAATAACATATAGGCTATGCACTTCTTGCATTGCAATGCATTTGCACACCAGAACTAACTCCTTCCCATGTTCATTAAAGAGATAACATGTTGCATTGCATTGCACAAACGATCTAACGTTGTGCACTGAAGAATAACATTGGTTATGCACTTTTTGCATTGCATTGCACACCAAGAACTAACTCCTTACCATTTTCATTAAAGATATATGTTGCATTGCATTGCACAAATGATCTAACGTTGTGCATTGAAAAATAACATATAGGTTATGCACTTCTTGCATTACATTGCATTGCACACCAGAACTAACTAAATCCCATGTTCATTATAGAGATAACGTGTTGTTGCAATGCATTACACAAACGATATATCGTTGTGCATTGAAGAAAAATATAAAGGCTATGCACTTCTTGCATTGAATTGCATTGCACACCAGAACTAACTCAATCTCATGTTTTATTATAGAGATAACATGTGTTGTTGCAATGCCGTTACACAAACGATCTAACGTTGTGCTTTGAAATATAACATAGGTTATGCACTTTTTGCTTTGCATTGCATTGCACGACAGAACTAACTCAATCCCATGTTCATTATAGAGATAACGTGTTGTTGCAATGCATTAACACAAACGATCTAACGGTGTGCATTGAAATATAACATAGGGTTATGTACTTTTTGCTTTGCATTGCATTGCACACCAGAACTAACTACTTCCCAAGTTCATTAAAGAGATAACATGTTGCATTGCATTGCACAAACGATCAAACGTTGTGCACTGAAGAATAACATTGGTTATGCACTTTTTGCATTGCATTGCACACCAGAACTAACTCCTTCCCATTTTCATTAAAGATATAACATGTTTCATTGCATTGCACAAATGATCTAACGTTGTGCATTGAAATATAATATAGGGTTATGCAGTTTTTGCATTGAACATCAGAACTAACTCCTTCCCATGTTCATTAAAGAGATAACATATATTTGTTGCATTGCACTGCACAAACGATCTAACGTTGTGCATTGAAAAATAACATATAGGCTATGCACTTCTTGCATTGAATTGCATTGAGCACCAGAACTAACTCAATCCCATGTCCATTATAGAGATAACATGTCGTTGCAATGCATTATACAAACGATCTAACGTTGTGCACTGAAGAAGAACATTGGTTATGCACTTTTTGCATTGCATTGCACACCAGAACTAACTCAGTCCCATGTTCATTACAGAGATAACATGTGTTTGTTGCATTGCACTGCACAAACGATCTAACGTTGTGCACTGAAGAATAACATTGGTTATGCATTTTTGAATTGCATTGCACACCAGAACTAACTCCTTTCCCATGATCATTAAAGAGATAACATGTTGAATTGCATTGCACAAACGATCTAACGTTGTGCATTGAAAAATAACACATAGGCTATGTACTTCTTTCATTACATTGCATTGCACACCAGAACTAACTAAATCCCATGTTCATTTTAGAGATAACGTGTTGTTGCAATGCATTACACAAACGATCTAACGTTGTGCATTGAAAAATAACATATGTTATGCACTTGCATTGCATTGCATTGCATTGCACACCAGAACTAACTCCTTCCCATGTTCATTAAAGAGATAACATGTTGCATTGCATTGCACAAACGATCTAACGTTGTGCACTGAAAAATAACATATAGGTTATGCACTTCTTGCATTACATTGCATTGCACACCAGAACTAACTCAATCTCATGTTTTATTATAGAGATAACATGAGACTTATAGACTCCTGATGTTAAATCAGCCATACAGAAGTCCATATTTGACCTTCTGAACATATTACTGGCCAGAGACCTCTAACATTTACCTTACTATACATATTTCTCCTACTATACAAACTTCTCGTGATGTTATATCAGCCAGACTGTAGTCCATATTTGACCGATTTAACATATTTTTGGCCACAGAATCCTCAAAATGTTTTATAATATTAGAAACTCATAGACTCCTTCTGATGTTAAATCAGCTGTACATAAGTCCATATTTGACCCAAGGAACATATTTCTGGCCAAAGAGTCCTCGATATTTGGCTTTCTATACATATTCATAGATTCCTTCTGATGATAAATCAGCTATAGAGAGGTCCCCTTTTGACGTACTGAACATATTTCTGGCCAAAGAGTTCTTGAACATTACCTTGCTATACTACAGATTGACTTCTTGTCATGTTATATTAACCAGCCAGTAGTCCATTTTTCACCCACTGAACATATTTCTGGTCAGAGTCCGAGAAAATTAACTCACTATACATATAGACTAACTTCTCGTAATGTTAAATCAGGCAGACAGAGTAGTCAATATTTGACCAATTGAAAAAAAAATTTGACCAAAGAGTTCTCAAAAGGTTATTGTCTATCATAAACGTATAGACTCCTTCTGATGTAGGGTGGTGATGGCGCAGTGGATAAGACACATGCCTTTGGTGTGAGAGACCCAAGTTCGAATCCACTGTGAGACACCAATGTGTCCCTGAGCAAGACACTTAACCCCTAGTTGCTCCAGAGGCGTGCGACCTCTGACATGTATAGCAATTGTAAGTCGTTTTGGATAAAAGCGTCAGCTAAATGAATAAAATGTAAATGTAAAATGTAAATGTAAATCAGCCATAGAGAAGTCCATATTTGACCTTCTGAACATATTTCTGGCCAGAGAGTCCTCGCTTTTGGGCTTTCTATACATACTCATAGACTCCTTCTGATGTTTCATAAGCCATATAGATGTCCACATCTGACCTTTTGAACTTATTTCTGGTCAAAGGGTCCTCAAAAGATTTTAAACGATATAAAGTTATAGACTCTTTCTGATGATAAATCAGCTATTCAGAGGTCCCCTTTTGACCTTCTGAACATATTTCTGGCCAAAGAGTCCTAAAAGATTAACACTATACATTCAGATTGATATCTTCGGATGTTATATCATCCTGACAAAAGTACAAATTTGACATACTGAATTTTTTCTGACCAAGGAGTACTCGAAACTTGACCTTTCCATATATACTCGTTGACTCTTTCTGATGTTAAAGTCAGCAATACAAAAGTCCATATTTGACCCAAGGAACATATTTCTGGCCAAAGAGTCCTCGATCTTGGGCTTTCTATACATACTCATAGACTCCTTCTGATGCTTCATAAGCCATATAGATGTCCATATCTGACCTTTTGAACTTATTTCTGCTCAAAGTGTCCTGAACATTTTTCAAACAATATAAAGTTATCGACTCCTGATGTCAATTCATCCTTATTTGACCCAAGGAATATATTTATGGCCAAATAGTCCTCGATCTTGGACTTTCTATACATACTCATAGACTCCTTCTAATGCTACATAAGCCATGTAGATATCCATATTTGACCTTTTGAACTTATTTCTGGTCAAAGGGTCCTCAAAAGTTTTGAAACGATATAAAGTTATAGACTCTTTCTGGTGATAAATCAGCTATTCAGAGGGTTCGCTTTTGACCTTCTGAACATATTTCTGGCCAAAGAGTCCTAAAAGATTAACACTATACATTCAGATTGATATCTTCGGATGTTATATCATCCTGATAAAAGTACAAATTTGACATACTGAATTTTGTTCTGGCCAAGGAGTACTTGAAACTTGACCTTTCCATATATATATTTTCGTTGACTCTTTCTGATGTTAAGTCAGCAATACAAAAGTCCATATTTGACCCAAGAAACATATTTCTGGCCAAAGAGTCCTCGATCTTTTTGTTTTCTATACATACTCATAGACTCCTTCTGATGCTTCATAAGCCATATAGATGTCCGATATCTGACCTTTGGAACTTATTTCTGGTCATAGGGTCCTCAAAAGATTTTAAACGATATAAAGTTATAGACTCCATCTGATGTCAAATCATCCTTATTTGACCCAAGGAATATATTTATGGCCAAATAGTCCTCGATCTTGGACTTTCTATACATACTCATAGACTCCTAATGCTACATAAGCCATGTAGATATCCATATCTGACCTTTTGAACTTATTTCTGGTCAAAGGGTCCTCAAAAGTTTTTAAACGATATAAAGTTATAGACTCTTTCTGATGATAAATCAGCTATTCAGAGGTCCCCTTTTGACCTACTGAACATATTTCTGGCCAAAGAGTTCTTGAACATTAACTTGCTATACTACAGATTGACTTCTTGTGATGTTATATTAACCAGCCAGTAGTCTATTTTTGACCTACTGAACATATTTCTGGCCAGAGTCCGTGAACATTAACTCACTATACATACAGACTGACTTCTCGTAATCTTAAATCAGGCAGAAAGTAGTCCATATTTGACCGACTGAAAAAATATTTGACCAAAGAGTTCTCAAAAGTATTTTGTCTATCATAAACGTATAGACTTCTTCTGATGTTAAATCAGCCATAGAGAAGTCCATATTTGACCTACCGAAAATACTGGCCAAAGAGTCCTTAAAGATTAACACTATACATATAGATTGATATCTTCGGATGTTATATCATCCTGACAAAAGTCCATATTTGACAAACTGAAATTTTTTCTGGTCAAAGAGTCTAAACTTGACCTTTCTACATATACTCGTTGACTCTTTCTAATGTCACGTCAGCCATACAGAAGTCCATTATTGACCCAAGGAACATATTTCTGGCCAAAGAGTTCTCAATCTTGAACTTTCTATACATACTCATAGACTCTTTCTGGTTCTTAATAAGCTATATGAAGTCCATATCTGTCCATATCTGGCGAATTGAAAATATTTTTGGCAAAAAAGGTCCTCACAAGTTAACTTACTAAATACTCATAGACATCTTCTGATGATACATCACTTTAACATGTGACCCTCTGATTATATTTTTGGCCAAAGAATCATTGAACATTAACGCTCTATACATATTGACTCAAGAGTCAAAATTGGACCACTTTTGGTCTGATTTATCATCAAAAGGAGTCTATAATTTTACTTAGTTTAAAAACTTTTGAGGAACCTTTGACCAGAAATAATAATAGGTCATATATGGACATATATATGGCTTATGAAGAATCAGGAGACAATGAGTATGTATAGAAAGTTCAAGATTGAGGACTCTTTGGCCAGAAATATGTTCCTTAGGTCAATTATGGACTTCTGTATGGCTGATGTAACATCAGATGGAGTCAACGAGTATGTATAGAAAGGTCAAGTTTCGAGTACTCTTAGGCATGAAATATGTTCAGTAGTTCAAAAAGGGGCCTCTGTCTGGCTGATTTAACATCAGAAGGAGTCTATAAGATTATATAGCTTAAGTATTATATATTATATAAGATTATATATATTTAAAACCTTTTAAGGACCCATTGACCAGAAATAAGTTTAACAGGTCAGATATAGACTTCTAAATGGCTTATGAAGCATCAGAAGGAGTCTAGAGTATGTATAGAAAGTTCAAGATCGAGTACTCTTTTTCCAGTAGTTGAAATATGGACTTCTATATGGCTGATTTAACATCAGAAGGAGTCTATAGTTTATAATAGTAAAAAACATTTCGAGGACTCTTTGGCCAAAAATGTGTTCAATCGGTCAAATATCGACTACTCCTTGCCTGATTTAACATCACGAGAAGTCAGAATGTACGTATAGTAAGTTAGGCTTCATGGTCTCTTGGCAGAAATATGTTTAGTAGGTCAAAACTTTACTATTTTATGGGTGATGTAACATCAGAAGGTGTCTATAAGTTTACTTAGTTTAAAAACCTTTGAGGATCCTTTGACCAAAAATAAGTTCAATAGGTCAGAAATGGACTGTATGGTTTCATAAATGGCTTATGAAACATCAGAAGGAGTCTATGAGTATGTATAGAAAGCCCAAGATCAAGGACTCTTTGGCCAGAAATACGAGAAGTCTGTACAGTACGAGAAATATGTATAGTATGGTTAAAGTTCAAGGTCTCTGGCCAGAAAGATGTTCAGAAGGTCAAATATGGACTTCTGTATGGCTGACGTAACATCAGAAAGAGTCAACGAGTATTTATGGAAAGGTCAAATTTCAAGAACTCCTTGGCCAGAAAAAAAATCAGTGTGTCAAATATGGACTTTTGTCAGGATGATATAAGATCCGAATATATCAATCTGAATGTAAAGTGTTATTCTTTTAGGACTCTTTGGCCAGAAAAATATTCAGTAGGTCAAAAGGGGACCTCTGAATAGTTGATTTATCATCAGAAAGAGTCTATAACTTTATATCGTTTAATAACTTTTGAGGACCCTTTGACAAGCAATAAGTTCAAAAGGTCAGATATGGATATCTACATGGCTTATGTAGCATTAGAAGGAGTCTATGAGTCTATAGAAAGTCCAAGATCGAGAACTCTTTGGCCATAAATATATTTCTTGGGTCAAATGAGGCTGATTTGACATTAGAAGGAGTCTGATGTCACTTTATATAGTTTGAAAAATGTTCAGGACACTTTGACCAGAAATAAGTTCAAAAGGTCAGATATGGACATCTATATGGCTTATGAAGCATCAGGAGGAGTCTATGAGTATGTATAGAAAGCCCAAGATCGAGGACTCTTTGGCCAGAAATATGTTTCTTGGGTCCAATTTGGACTTCTGAATGGCTGACGTAACATCAGAAAGAGTCAACGAGTATTTATGGAAAGGTCAAATTTCAAGTACTCCTTGGCCAGAAAAAAATTCAGTGTGTCAAATATGGACTTTTGTCAGGATGATATAACATCCGAAGATATCAATCTGCATGTATGGTGTTATTCTTTTAGGACTATTTGGCCAGAAATATATTCAGCAGGTCAAAAGGGGGCCTCTTAATAGTTGATTTATCATCAGAAAGAGTCTATAACTTTATATCGTTTAAAAACTTTTGAGGACCCTTTGAGCAGAAATAAGTTCAAAAGGTCAGATATGGATATCTACATGGCTTATGTAGCATTAGAATGAGTCTATGAGTATGTATAGAAAGTCCAAGATCGAGGACTCTTTGGCCAGAAATATTTTTTTGGGGTGTCAAATATGGACTTCTGAATGGCTGATGTAACATCAGAAAGAGTCAACGAGTATATATGAAAAGGTACTCCTTTCAAGTACTCCTTGGCCAGAAAAAAATTCAGTATGTCAAATATGGACTTTTGCCAGGATGCTATAACATCCAAATATATTAATCTGAATGTATAGTGTTATTCTTTTAGGACTCTTTGGCCAGAAATATATTCAGTAGGTCAAAAGGGGACGTCTGAATAGTTGATTTATCATCAGAAAGAGTCTATAACTTTATAACGTTTAAAAACTTTTGAGGACCCTTTGACCAGAAATAAGTTCAAAAGGTCACATATGGATATCTACATGGCTTATGTAGCATTAGAAGGAGTCTATGAGTATGTATACAAAGTCCAAGATCGAGGACTATATGGCCATAAATATATTCCCTGGGTCAAATAAGGCTGAATTGACATCAGAAGGAGTCGATAACTTTATATTGTTTGAAAAATGTTCAGGACACTTTGACCAGAAATAAGTTCAAAAGGTCAGATATGGATATCTACATGGCTTATGTAGCATTAGAAGGAGTCTATGAGTATGTATAGAAAGTCCAAGATCGAGGACTCTTTGGCCATAAATATATTCCTTGGGTCAAATAAGGCTAATTTGACATCAGAAGGAGTCTGATGTCACTTAATATAGTTTGAAAAATGTTCAGGACACTTTGAGCAGAAATAAGTTCAAAAGGTTAGATATGTACATTTATATGGCTTATGAAGCATCAGAAGGAGTCTATGAGTATGTATAGAAAGCCCAAGATCGAGGACTCTTTGGCCAGAAATATGTTTCTTGGGTCAAATATGGACTTCTGAATGGCTGACGTAACATCAGAAAGAGCCAACGAGTATATATGAAAAGGTACTCCTTTCAAGTACTCCTTGGCCAGAAAAAAATTCAGTATGTCAAATATGGACTTTTGTCAGGATGCTATAACATCCAAATATATTAATCTGAATGTATAGTGTTATTCTTTTAGGACTCTTTGGCCAGAAATATATTCAGTAGGTCAAAAGGGGTCCTCTGAATAGTTGATTTATCTTCAGAAAGAGTCTATAACTTTATATCGTTTAAAAACTTTTGAGGACCCTTTGACCAGAAATAAGTTCAAAAGGTCAGATATGGATATCTACATGGCTTATGTAGCATTAGAAGGAGTCTATGAGTATGTATACAAAGTCCAAGATCAAGGACTATATGGCCATAAGTATATTCCTTGGGTCAAATAAGGCTGAATTGACATCAGAAGGAGTCGATAACTTTATATTGTTTGAAAAATGTTCAGGACACTTTGAGCAGAAATAAGTTCAAAAGGTCAGATATGGACATCTATATGGCTTATGAAGCATCAGAAGGAGTCTATGAGTATGTATAGAAAGCCCAAGATCGAGGACTCTTTGGCCAGAAATATGTTTTTTGGGTCCAATTTGGACTTCTGTATGGCTGACGTAACATCAGAAAGAGTCAACGAGTATTTATGGAAAGGTCAAGTTTCAAGTACACCTTGGCCAGAAAAAAATTCAATGTGTCAAATATGGACTTTTGTCAGGATGATATAACATCCGAATATATCAATCTGAATGTAAAGTGTTATTGTTTTAGGACTCTTTGGCCAGAAATGTGTTCAAAAGGTCAGATATGGATATCTACATGGCTTATGTAGCATTAGAAGGAGTCTATGAGTATGTATAGAAAGTCCAAGATCGAGGACTCTTTGGCCAGAATTTTTTTTTTTGGGGTCAAATATGGACTTCTGAATGGCTGACGTAACATCAGAAAGAGTCAACGAGTATATATGAAAAGGTACTCCTTTCAAGTACTCCTTGGCCAGAAAAAAATTCAGTATGTCAAATATGGACTTTTGTCAGGATGCTATAACATCCAAATATATTAATCTGAATGTATAGTGTTATTCTTTTAGGACTCTTTGGCCAGAAATATATTCAGTAGGTCAAAAGGGGACGTCTGAATAGTTGATTTATCATCAGAAAGAGTCTATAACTTTATATTGTTTAAAAACTTTTGAGGACCCTTTGACCAGAAATAAGTTCCAAAGGTCAGATATGGATATCTACATGGCTTATGTAGCATTAGAAGGATTCTATGAGTATGTATACAAAGTCCAAGATCGAGGAGAATATATGACCCAAGGAAATGAATATATTCCTTGGGTCAAATAAGGCTGATTTGACATCAGAAGGAGTCTGATGTCACTTAATATAGTTTGAAAAATGTTCAGGACACTGACCAGAAATAAGTTCAAAAGGTTAGATATGGACATCTATATGACTTATGAAGCATCAGAAGGAGTCTATGAGTATGTATAGAAAGCCCAAGATCGAGGACTCTTTGGCCAGAAATATGTGTCTTGGGTCCAATTTGGACTACTGTATGGCTGACGTAACATCAGAAAGAGTCAACGAGTATTTATGGAAAGGTCAAGTTTCAAGTACTCCTTGGCTAGAAAAAAATTCAGTTTGTCAAATATGGACTTTTGTCAGGATGATATAACATCCGAATATATCAATCTGAATGTAAAGTGTTATTCTTTTAGGACTCTTTGGCCAGAAATACGTTCAGTAGGTCAAAAGGGGACCTCTGAATAACTGATTTATCATCAGAAAGAGTCTATAACTTTATATCGTTTAAAAACTTTTGAGGACCCTTTGACCAGAAATAAGTTCAAAAGGTCAGATATGGATATCTACATGGCTTATGTAGCATTAGAAGGAGTCTATGAGTATGTATAGAAAGTCCAAGATCGAGGACTCTTTGGCCAGAAATATTTTTTTTGGGGTCAAATATGGACTTCTGAATGGCTGACGTAACATCAGAAAGAGTCAACGAGTATATATGAAAAGGTACTCCTTTCAAGTACTCCTTGGCCAGAAAAAAATTCAGTATGTCAAATATGGACTTTTGCCAGGATGCTATAACATCCAAATATATTAATCTGAATGTATAGTGTTATTCTTTTAGGACTCTTTGGCCAGAAATATATTCAGTAGGTCAAAAGGGGACGTCTGAATAGTTGATTTATCATCAGAAAGTGTCTATAACTTTATATTGTTTAAAAACTTTTGAGGACCCTTTGACCAGAAATAAGTTCAAAAGGTCAGATATAGATATCTACATGGTTTATGTAGCATTAGAAGGAGTCTATGAGTATGTATACAAAGTCCAAGATCGAGGACTATATGGCCATAAATATATTCCTTGGGTCAAATAAGGCTGAATTGACATCAGAAGGAGTCGATAACTTTATATTGTTTGAAAAATGTTCAGGACACTTTGAGCAGAAATAAGTTCAAAAGGTCAGATATGGACATCTATATGGCTTATGAAGCATCAGAAGGAGTCTATGAGTATGTATACAAAGTCCAAGATCGAGGAATCTTTGGCCATAAATATATTCCTTGGTTTTTAAGGCTGATTTGACATCAGGAGGAGTCTGATGTCACTTAATATAGTTTGAAAAATGTTCAGGACACTTTGACCAGAAATAAGTTCAAAAGGTTAGATATGGACATCTATATGGCTTATGAAGCATCATAAGGAGTCTAGGAGTATGTACAGAAAGCCCAAGATCGAGGACTCTTTGGCCAGAAATATGTTTCTTGGGTCCAATATGGACTTCTGTATGGCTGACGTAACATCAGAAAGAGTCAACGAGTATTTATGGAAAGGTCAAGTTTCAAGTACTTCTTGACCAGAAAAAAATTCATTGTGTCAAATATGGACTTTTGTCAGGATGATATAACATCCGAATATATCAATCTGAATGTAAAGTGTTATTCTTTTAGGACTCTTTGGCCAGAAATACGTTCAGTAGTTCAAAAGGGGACCTCTGAATAGCTGATTTATCATCAGAAAGAGTCTATAACTTTATATCGTTTAAAAACTTTTGAGGACCCTTTGAGCAGAAATAAGTTCAAAAGATCAGATATGGATATCTACATGGCTTATGTAGCATTAGAATGAGTCTATGAGTATGTATAGAAAGTCCAAGATCGAGGACTCTTTGGCCAGAAATATGTTTCTTGGGTCAAATATGGACTTCTGAATGGCTGACGTAACATCAGAAAGAGTCAACGAGTATATATGAAAAGGTACTCCTTTCAAGTACTCCTTGGCCAGAAAAAAATTCAGTATGTCAAATATGGACTTTTGCCAGGATGCTATAACATCCAAATATATTAATCTGAATGTATAGTGTTATTCTTTTAGGACTCTTTGGCCAGAAATATATTCAGTAGGTCAAAAGGGGACGTCTGAATAGTTGATTTATCATCAGAAAGAGTCTATAACTTTATAACGTTTAAAAACTTTTGAGGACCCTTTGACCAGAAATAAGTTCAAAAGGTCAGATATGGATATCTACATGGCTTATGAAGCATCAGAAGGAGTCTATGAGTATGTATATAAAGCCCAAGATCGAGGACTCTTTGGCCAGAAATATGTTTCTTGGGTCCAATTTGGACTACTGTATGGCTGACGTAACATCACAAAGAGTCAACGAGTATTTATGGAAAGGTCAAGTTTCAAGTACTCCTTGGCAAGAAAAAAATTCAGTGTGTCAAATATGGACTTTTGTCAGGATGATATAACATCCGAATATATCAATCTGAATGTAAAGTGTTATTCTTTTAGGACTCTTTGGCCAGAAATACGTTCAATAGGTCAAAAGGGGACCTCTGAATAGCTGATTTATCATCAGAAAGAGTCTATAACTTTATATTGTTTAAAAACTTTTGAGGACCCTTTGACCAGAAATAAGTCAGATATGGATATTAGGGATGTCCCGATCAGGTTTTTTTGCCCTCGAGTCCGAGTCCGAGTCATTTGATTTTGAGTATCTACCAATACCGAGTCCCGATCCGATACTTCGATAAAAAAGAATAAAGAAAAGCAAAAAAACAAACAAAAAACAGATCCAGGATGTTCCTTATTTTTTTTATTTAATTCACCTTATTTTAACATTCAACAACTCTTACAAACACTGTAGAGCACTTCTGTGAGGTAGCTTAAACAATCATTTATGTAATAAATAACATAAATTCTTCACCTTTGCACTGCAGGGCTTGAATTTTCGGTGCGTGAATGCCGGGGTTGCGCATAATTTAAACCATTCCCGCAAGGTTAGCTTTTATAGTGCGAGAAATTCCCGCACAAATATATTTGCTTCATCTCAGAGCAATTGATTTAAAAAAAAATCACAGATGCGAGAAAAAATGTCAAACTGTCTTTTATTTTCGAATTTAATTCGAATTTAATTCCTCAATCAGCGCTGGACCGGCTTTCTCTGTCTTCCGCTGAGTCCTGGCCGTAGACAGATCATATGTTTCACGCTGTCAATGCAGTGGTCTGCGTTGCGCTGATCTTATTCACACTATCGAGTGTAGGTGCAGCATTCTATCATTTTGAGTCATAATGAGCTGTTTGTGAAGAAATTATCCGCTTCCAAATTATGCCATTTTAATCAAGAAACTGAAACATTAAAAAACATGTTGCTCTTTATGGTGTGCGAGTGATAGAGCGCGGCAGCAACGAACCAACTGATCAGCTTACAGCGTAACAACATTGAATGCTCGGCCGAACAGCTGATCATAGCTGTACAGGGCGACTTATTATTTTTCATCTCCATAAATATATCTAGTAGTAAAGCTAATGCAAGGGCTAGAAATCGACTTTGCTGATACTTCCTTGTCATCATGGAGAGCGCAGTTCATGGTTGCATAGCAACGACAGACGCCACAGAGAGCAAGAGCTTGAAGGAGACAGCGGTGCGCCCGCGCTTTCACTTGGTTAGTTTACACATCATAAGTCTTTGCAACAAAGTGATGTCATGCCGCACGCGTTGCTGTTTCTGTGTGGATTCTAACTCTGTGCCACCGCATAACTATAGATGTGTTAAAAAATAATGAGAATATATACATATATATCCGAGTCCTGATCGGGAGGTAACGTCCTATTCCGATCGAGTCTGAAACCACGTGATCGGGCCCGATTTCCTATCACGTGATCGGATCTGGACATCCCTAATGGATATCTACATGGCTTATGTAGCATTAGAAGCAGTCTATGAGTATGTATAGAAAGTCCAAGATCGAGGACTCATTGGCCAGAAATATGTTTCTTGGGTCCAATATGGACTTCTGTATGGCTGACGTAACATCAGAAAGAGACAACGAGTATTTATGGAAAGGTCAAGTTTCAAGTACTCCTTGGCCAGAAAAAAATTCAGTGTGTCAAATATGGACTTTTGTCAGGATGATATAACATCCGAATATATCAATCTGAATGTAAAGTGTTATTCTTTTAGGACTCTTTGGCCAGAAATACGTTCAGTAGGTCAAAAGGGGACCTCTGAATAGCTGATTTATCATCAGAAAGAGTCTATAACTTTATATCGTTTAAAAACCTTTGAGGACCCTTTGACCAGAAATAAGTTCAAAAGGTCAGATATGGATATCTACATGGCTTATGTAGCATTAGAAGGAGTCTATGAGTATGTATACAAAGTCCAAGATTGAGGACTATATGGCCATAAATATATTCTTATGCACTGAAGAATAAAACTAACTCCTTCCCATGTTCATTAAAGAGATAACATGTTGCATTGCATTGCACAAACGATCTAACGTTGTGCACTGAAGAATAACATTGGTTATGCACTTATTGCATTGCACACCAGAACTAACTCATTCCTATGTTCATTAAAGAGATAACGTGTGTTTGTTGCATTGCATCTAACGTTGTGCATTGAAAAATAACATTGGTTATGCACTTTTTGCATTGCATTGCACAAAACGGTCTAACGTTGTGCACTGAAGAATAACATTGGTTATGCACTTATTGCATTGCACACCAGAACTAACTCATTCCTATGTTCATTAAAGAGATAACGTGTGTTTGTTGCATTGCATCTAACGTTGTGCATTGAAAAATAACATTGGTTATGCACTTCTTGCATTGCATTGCACACCAGAACTAACTCCTTACCATTTTCATTAAAGATATAACATGTTGCATTGCATTGCATAAACGATCTAACGTTGTGCACTGAAGTATAACATTGGTTATGCACTTTTTGTATTGCATTGCAAACCATAACTAACTGCTTCCCATGTTCATTAAAGAGATAACATGTTGCATTTGCATTGCACAAACGAACTAACGTTGTGCATTGAAAAATGAAATATAGGCTATGCACTTCTTGCATTGAATTGCATTGCACACCAGAACTAACTCAATCTCATGTTTTATTATAGAGATAACATGTGTTGTTGCAATGCCGTTACACAAACGATCTAACGTTGTGCATTGAAATATAACATGCACTTCTTGCATTGAATTGCATTGCACACCAGATCTAACTCTTTCCCATGTTCATTAAAGAGATAACATGTCTTGTTGCAATGCATTATACAAACGATCTAACGTTGTGCATTGAAAAATAACATGCAGGTTATGCACTTCTTGCATTGCATTGCATTGCACACCAGAAATAACTCAATCCCATGTTCATTAAAGAGATAAGATGTTGCATTGCATTGCACAAACGATCTAACGCTGTGCATTGAAAAATAACATAGGTTATGCACTTCTTGCATTGCATTTTATTGCACACCAGAACTAACTCCTTCCCATGTTCATTAAAGAGATAACATTTTGCATTGCATTGCACAAACGACCTAACGTTGTGCATTGAAAAATAACATATAGTCTATGCACTTCTTGCATTGAATTGCATTGCACACCATAACTAACTCCTTCCCATGTACATTAAAGAGATAACATGTCTTGTTGCATTGCATTGCACAAACGATCTAACGTTGTGCATTGAAATATAACATAGGTTATGCACTTTTTGCTTTGCATTGCATTGCACACCAGAACTAACTCCTTCCCAAGTTCATTAAAGAGATAACATGTTGCATTGCATTGCACAAACGATCAAACTTTGTGCACTGAAGAATAACACATAGGTTATGCACTTCTTGCATTGCATTGCATTGCACACCAGAAATAACTCAATCCCATGTTCATTAAAGAGATAACATGTGTTTGTTGCATTGCATTGCACAAACGATCTAACGTTGTGCATTGAAAAATAACATTGGTTATGCACTTTTTGCATTGCATTGCACACCAGAACTAACTACTTCCCATGTTCATTAAAGAGATAACATGTTGCATTGCATTGCACCAACGATCTAACGTTGTGCACTGTAGAATAACATTGGTTATGCACTTTTTGCATTGCATTGCACACCAGAACTAACTCAATCTCATGTCCATTATAGAGAAAACATGTGTTGCTACAATGCATTGCACAAACGATCTAACGTTGTGCATTGAAATATAACATAGGTTATGCACTTTTTGCATTGCACTGAATTGCACACCGGAACTAACTGCTTCCCATGTTCGTTAAAGAGATAACATGTTGCATTGCATTGCACAAACGATCTAACGTTGTGCATTGAAAAATAATATATAGGCTATGAACTTTTTGCATTGCATTGCACACCAGAACTAACTCCTTCCTATGTTCATTAAAGAGATAACATGTTGCATTGCATTGCACAAACGATCTAACGTTGTGCATTGAAAAATAACATATAGGCTATGCACTTCTTGCATTGAATTGCATTGCACACCAGACCAAACTCAATCCGATGTTCATTATAGAGATAACATGTGTTATTGCTATGCATTACACAAACGATCTAACGTTGTGCACTGAAGAAGAACATTGGTTATGCACTTTTTGCATTGCATTGCATTGCACACCAGAACTAAAACTTAGTCCCATGTTCATTACAGAGATAACATGTGTTTGTTGCATTGCACTGCACAAACGATCTAACGTTGTGCACTGAAGAATAACATTGGTTATGCACTTTTTGCATTGCATTGCACTGCACACCAGAACTAACTCCTTCCCATGTTCATTAAAGAGATAACATGTTGCATTGCATTGCACAAACGATCTAACGTTGTCCATTGAAAAATAACATATAGACTATGCACTTCTTGCATTGCACACCAGAACTAACTCAATCCCATGTCCATTATAGAGATAACATGTGTTGTTGCAATGCACTGCACAAACGATCTAACGTTGTGCACTGAAGAATAACATTGGTTATGCACTTTTTGCATTGCATTGCATTGCACACCAGAACTAACTCCTTCCCATGTTCATTAAAGAGATAACATATGTTTGTTGCATTGCACTGCACAAACGATCTAACGTTGTGCATTGAAAAATAACATATAGGCTATGCACTTCTTGCATTGAATTGCATTGCACACCACAACCAACTCAATCCGATGTTCATTATACAGATTACATGTGTTATTGCTATGCATTACACAAACGATCTAACGTTGTGCATTGAAATATAACATAGGTTATGCACTTTTTGCATTGCATTGAATTGCGCACCAGAACTAACTCCTTTCCCATGATCATTAAAGAGATAACGTGTTATTGCTATGCATTACACAAACGATCTAACGTTGTGCATTGAAATGTAACATAGGTTATGCACTTTTTGCATTGCATTGAATTGCGCACCAGAACTAACTCATTTCCCATGATCATTAAAGAGATAACATGTTGCATTGCATTGCACAAACGATCTAACGTTGTGCAATGAAATATAACATAGGGTTATGCACTTTTTGCATTGCATTGCATTGCACACCAGAACTAACTCCTTCCCATGTTCATTAAAGAGCTAACATGTTGCATTGCATTGCAAAAACGATCTAACGTTGTGCATTGAAATATAACATAGGTTATGCACTTTTTGCATTGCATTGCATTGCACACCAGAACTAACTCCTTCCCATGTTCATTAAAGAGCTAACATGTTGCATTGCATTGCAAAAACGATCTAAAGTTGTGCATTGAAAAATAGGCTATGCACTTTTTGCATTGCATTGCATTGCACACCAGAACTAACTCAATCCCATGTTCATTATAGAGATAACATGTATTGTTGCAATGCATTACACAAACGATCTAACTTTGTGCATTGAAGATTAACACTGGTTATGCACTTTTTGCATTGCATTGCATTGCACACCAGAACTAACTCCTTCCCATGTTCATTAAAGAGATAACATATGTTTGTTGCATTGCACTGCACAAACGATCCTAACGTTGTGCAATGAAAAATAACATATAGGCTATGCACTTTTTGCATTGCATTGCATTGCACACCAGAACTAACTCAGTCCCATGTTCATTACAGAGATAACATGTGTTTGTTGCATTGCACTGCACAAACGATCTAACGTTGTGCACTAAAGAATAACATTGGTTATGCAATTTTTGCATTGCATTGCACACCAGAACTAACTCCTTCCTATGTTCATTAAAGAGATAACATGTTGCATTGCATTGCACAAACGATCTAACGTTGTGCATTGAAAAATAACATATAGGCTATGCACTTCTTGCATTGAATTGCATTGCACACCAGACCTAAATCAATCCGATGTTCATTATAGAGATAACGTGTTATTGCTATGCATTACACAAACGATCTAACGTTGTGCACTGAAGAAGAACATTGGTTATGCACTTTTTGCATTGCATTGCATTGCACACCAGAACTAACTCCTTTCCCATGATCATTAAAGGGATAACATGTTGCATTGCATTGCACAAACGATCTAACGTTGTGCAATGAAATATAACATAGGGTTATGCACTACTTGCATTGAATTGCATTGCACACCAGAACTAACTCAATCCGATGTTCATTATACAGATAGCATGTGTTATTGCTATGCATTACACAAACGATCTAACGTTGTGCATTGAAATATAACATAGGTTATGCACTTTTTGCATTGCATTGAATTGCGCACCAGAACTAACTCCTTTCCCATGATCATTAAAGAGATAACATGTGTTATTGCTATGCATTAAACAAACAATCGAACGTTGTGCATTGAAATGTAACATAGGTTATGCACTTTTTGCATTGCATTGCATTGCACACCAGAACGAACTCCTTCCCATGTTCATTAAAGAGATAACATTGTTGCATTGCATTGCAAAAACGATCTAACGTTGTGCATTGAAATATAACATAGGTTATGCACTTCTTGCATTGAATTGCATTGCACACCAGAACTAACTCAATCCCATATTCAATATAGAGATAACGTGTTGTTGCAATGCATTAAACAAACGATCTAACGTTGTGCATTGAAATATAATATAGGGTTATGCACTTTTTGCATTGCACATCAGAACTAACTCCTTCCCATGTTCATTAAAGAGATAACATGTTGCATTGCATTGCAAAAACGATCTAACGTTGTGCATTGAAAAATAGGCTATGCACTTCTTGCATTGAATTGCATTGCACACCAGAACTAACTCAATCCCATGTTCATTATAGAGATAACATGTATTGTTGCAATGCATTTACACAAACGATCTAACTTTGTGCATTGAAGATTAACATTGGTTATACACTTTTTGCATTGCATTGCATTGCACACCAGAACTAACTCCTTCCCATGTTCATTAAAGAGATAACATATGTTTGTTGCATTGCATTGCACAAACGATCTAACGTTGTGCAATGAAATATAACATAGGGTTATGCACTTCTTGCATTGAATTGCATTGCGCACCAGAACTAACTCAATCCCATGTCCATTATAGAGATAACATGTGTTGTTGCAATGCATTGCACAAACGATCTAACGTTGTGCACTGAAGAAGAACATTGGTTATGCACTTTTTGCATTGCATTGCATTGCACACCAGAACTAAAACTCAGTCCCATGTTCATTACAGAGATAACATGTGTTTGTTGCATTGCACTGCACAAACGATCTAACGTTGTGCACTGAAGAATAACATTGGTTATGCACTTTTTGCATTGCATTGCACACCAGAACTAACTCCTTTCCCATGATCATTAAAGAGATAACATGTTGCATTGCATTGCACAAACGATCTAACGTTGTGCAATGAAAAATATCATATAGGCTATGCACTTCTTGCATTCAATTGCATTGCACACCAGAACTAACTCAATCCGATGTTCATTATACAGATAACATGTGTTATTGCATTGCATTGCACAAACGATCTAACGTTGTGCAATGAAATATAACATAGGGTTATGCACTTTTTGCATTGCATTGCATTGCACACCAGAACTAACTCCTTCCCATGTTCATTAAAGAGCTAACATGTTGCATTGCATTGCAAAAACGATCTAACGTTGTGCATTGAAATATAACATAGGTTATGCACTTCTTGCATTGAATTGCATTGCACACCAGAACTAACACAATCCCATATTCAATATAGAGATAACGTGTTGTTGCAATGCGTTACACAAATGATCTAACGTTGTGCATTGAAATATAATATAGGGTTATGCACTTTTTGCATTGCATTGCATTGCACACCAGAACTAACTCAATCCCATGTTCATTAAAGAGATAACGTTGCATTGCATTGCAAAAACGATCTAAAGTTGTGCATTGAAAAATAGGCTATGCACTTTTTGCATTGCATTGCATTGCACACCAGAACTAACTCCTTCCCATGTTCATTAAAGAGATAACATATGTTTGTTGCATTGCACTGCACAAACGATCCTAACGTTGTGCAATGAAAAATAACATATAGGCTATGCACTTTTTGCATTGCATTGCATTGCACACCAGAACTAACTCAGTCCCATGTTCATTACAGAGATAACATGTGTTTGTTGCATTGCACTGCACAAACGATCTAACGTTGTGCCCTAAAGAATAACATTGGTTATGCAATTTTTGCATTGCATTGCACACCAGAACTAACTCCTTCCTATGTTCATTAAAGAGATAACATGTTGCATTGCATTGCACAAACGATCTAACGTTGTGCATTGAAAAATAACATATAGGCTATGCACTTCTTGCATTGAATTGCATTGCACACCAGACCTAAATCAATCCGATGTTCATTATAGAGATAACATGTGTTATTGCTATGCATTACACAAACGATCTAACGTTGTGCACTGAAGAAGAACATTGGTTATGCACTTTTTGCATTGCATTGCATTGCACACCAGAACTAACTCCTTTCCCATGATCATTAAAGAGATAACATGTTGCATTGCATTGCACAAACGATCTAACGTTGTGCAATGAAATATAACATAGGGTTATGCACTACTTGCATTGAATTGCATTGCACACCAGACCTAACTCAATCCGATGTTCATTATACAGATAGCATGTGTTATTGCTATGCATTACACAAACGATCTAACGTTGTGCATTGAAATATAACATAGGTTATGCACTTTTTGCATTGCATTGAATTGCGCACCAGAACTAACTCCTTTCCCATGATCATTAAAGAGATAACATGTGTTATTGCTATGCATTAAACAAACAATCGAACGTTGTGCATTGAAATGTAACATAGGTTATGCACTTTTTGCATTGCATTGCATTGCACACCAGAACGAACTCCTTCCCATGTTCATTAAAGAGATAACATTGTTGCATTGCATTGCAAAAACGATCTAACGTTGTGCATTGAAATATAACATAGGTTATGCACTTCTTGCATTGAATTGCATTGCACACCAGAACTAACTCAATCCCATATTCAATATAGAGATAACGTGTTGTTGCAATGCATTAAACAAACGATCTAACGTTGTGCATTGAAATATAATATAGGGTTATGCACTTTTTGCATTGCACATCAGAACTAACTCCTTCCCATGTTCATTAAAGAGATAACATGTTGCATTGCATTGCAAAAACGATCTAACGTTGTGCATTGAAAAATAGGCTATGCACTTCTTGCATTGAATTGCATTGCACACCAGAACTAACTCAATCCCATGTTCATTATAGAGATAACATGTATTGTTGCAATGCATTTACACAAACGATCTAACTTTGTGCAATGAAATATAACATAGGGTTATGCACTTCTTGCATTGAATTGCATTGCGCACCAGAACTAACTCAATCCCATGTCCATTATAGAGATAACATGTGTTGTTGCAATGCATTGCACAAACGATCTAACGTTGTGCACTGAAGAATAACATTGGTTATGCACTTTTTGCATTGCATTGCATTGCACACCAGAACTAAAACTCAGTCCCATGATCATTAAAGAGATAACATGTTGCATTGCATTGCACAAACGATCTAACGTTGTGCAATGAAAAATATCATATAGGCTATGCACTTCTTGCATTCAATTGCATTGCACACCAGAACTAACTCAATCCGATGTTCATTATACAGATAACATGTGTTATTGCATTGCATTGCACAAACGATCTAACGTTGTGCAATGAAATATAACATAGGGTTATGCACTTTTTGCATTGCATTGCATTGCACACCAGAACTAACTCCTTCCCATGTTCATTAAAGAGCTAACATGTTGCATTGCATTGCAAAAACGATCTAACGTTGTGCATTGAAATATAACATAGGTTATGCACTTCTTGCATTGAATTGCATTGCACACCAGAACTAACACAATCCCATATTCAATATAGAGATAACGTGTTGTTGCAATGCGTTACACAAATGATCTAACGTTGTGCATTGAAATATAATATAGGGTTATGCACTTTTTGCATTGCATTGCATTGCACACCAGAACAAACTCAATCCCATGTTCATTAAAGAGATAACGTTGCATTGCAAAAACGATCTAAAGTTGTGCATTGAAAAATAGGCTATGCACTTTATGCATTGCATTGCATTGCACACCAGAACTAACTCAATCCCATGTTCATTATAGAGATAACATGTATTGTTGCAATGCATTACACAAACGATCTAACTTTGTGCATTGAAGATTAACACTGGTTATGCACTTTTTGCATTGCATTGCATTGCACACCAGAACTAACTCCTTCCCATGTTCATTAAAGAGATAACATATGTTTGTTGCATTGCACTGCACAAACGATCCTAACGTTGTGCAATGAAAAATAACATATAGGCTATGCACTTTTTGCATTGCACATCAGAACTAACTCCTTCCCATGTTCATTAAAGAGATAACATGTTGCATTGCATTGCAAAAACGATCTAACGTTGTGCATTGAAAAATAGGCTATGCACTTCTTGCATTGAATTGCATTGCACACCAGAACTAACTCCGTCCCATGTTCATTAAAGAGCTAACATGTTGCATTGCATTGCAAAAACGATCTAACGTTGTGCATTGAAATATAACATAGGGTTATGCACTTTTTGCATTGAATTGCATTGCACACCAGAACTAACTCAATCCCATGTCCATTATAGAGATAACATGTGTTGTTGCAATGCACTGCACAAACGATCTAACGTTGTGCACTGAAGAATAACATTGGTTATGCACTTTTTGCATTGCATTGCATTGCACACCAGAACTAACTCCTTCCCATGTTCATTAAAGAGATAACATATGTTTGTTGCATTGCACTGCACAAACGATCTAACGTTGTGCATTGAAAAATAACATATAGGCTATGCACTTCTTGCATTGAATTGCATTGCACACCAGAACTAACTCAATCCGATGTTCATTATACAGATAACATGTGTTATTGCTATGCATTACACAAACGATCTAACGTTGTGCATTGAAATATAACATATAGGCTATGCACTTCCTTGCATTGAATTGCATTGCACACCAGAACTAACTCCTTCCCATGTTCATTAAAGAGCTAACATGTTGCATTGCATTGCAAAAACGATCTAACGTTGTGCATTGAAGATTAACACTGGTTATGCACTTTTTGCATTGCATTGCATTGCACACCAGAACTAACTCCTTCCCATGTTCATTAAAGAGATAACATATGTTTGTTGCATTGCATTGCACAAACGATCTAACGTTGTGCAATGAAATATAACATAGGGTTATGCACTTCTTGCATTGAATTGCATTGCGCACCAGAACAAACTCAATCCCATGTCCATTATAGAGATCAGTGTTTTTGCAATGCATTGCACAAACGATCTAACGTTGTGCACTGAAGAAGAACATTGGTTATGCACTTTTTGCATTGCATTGCACACCAGAACTAACTTCAGTCCCATGTTCATTACAGAGATAACATGTTGCATTGCATTGCAAAAACGATCTAACGTTGTGCATTGAAAAATAACATATAGGCTATGCACTTCCTTGCATTGAATTGCATTGCACACCAGAACTAACTCCTTCCCATGTTCATTAAAGAGCTAACATGTTGCATTGCATTGCAAAAACGATCTAACGTTGTGCATTGAAATATAACATAGGCTATGCACTTCTTACAATGAATTGCACTGCACACCAGAACTAACTCAAAGCAATGCATTGCACAAACGATCTAACGTTGTGCATTGAAATATAACATAGGTTATGCACTTTTTGCATTGCATTGCATTGCACACCCGAATTAACTCCTTCCCATGTTCATTAAAGAGATAACATATGTGTTGTTTCATTGCATTGCACAAACGACCTAACGTTGTGCATTGAAGAATAACATATAGGCTATGCACTTGCTATACTTGCAACTTTCTATACATTCTAGTAGAATCTTTCTGATACATCAGCCATACAAAAGTCAATTTTTGACCTACTGAACAAATTTCTGGACAGAGTCCTTGAACATTAACTTACTAAATATATAAGATACTTGTGATGTTATATCAGTTAGACAGTAGTCCATATTTGACTGATTGAACATATTTTTGGCAAAAGAGTCCTCAAAAGGTATTTTGTGTACCATTATAAACTTATAGACTTATCTGGTGTTAAATAAGCTATATAGAGGTGCATATTTGAGCTACTGAACATATTCTCGATCTTGAATTTTCCATACACACTCATATACTCCTTCTGATGCTTCATAAGCCTTTTAGAAGTCCATTTCTGACCTATTGAACTTTTTTTGGTCAAAGGATCCTTCTGATGTTACCTCACCCATAAAAAAGAAAATTTTTGACCTAATAAACATATTTCTGCCAAGGAGACCATGAAACTTAACTTAATATACGTACATACTGACTTCTCGTGATGTTAAATCCGGCAAGGAGTAGTCTATATTTGACCGATGTAACACATTTTTGGCCAATGAGTCCTCGAAATGTTTTTTACTATTATAAACTTATAGACTCCTGATGTTAAATCAGCCATACAGAAGTCCATATTTGACCTTCTGAACATATTACTGGCCAGAGACCTCTAACATTTACCTTACTATATATATTTCTCGTACTATACAGACTTCTCGTGATGTTATATCAGCAAGACTGTAGTCCATATTTGACCAATTGAACATATTTTTGTCCAAAGAATCCTTAAAATGTCCAATATAATTTTACTATATCCAATAGTAAAAAATAGTTTTTTATTATTATAAACTTCGACTCCTTCTGATGTCAAATCAGCCTTACAGAAGTCCATATTTGACTTCTAAGAGTCCTCAATCTTGGGCTTTCTATACATACTCATAGACTCCTTCTAATGCTACGTAAGCCATGTAGATATCCATATCTGACGTTTTGAACTTATTTCTGGTCAAAGTGTCCTTACAATTTTTCAAACTATATAAAGTTCTCCTTCTGATCATAAAGCTATACAGAGGTCCCCTTTTGACCTAGTGAACATTATACAGACTTCTCAAAATGGTATATCAGCCTTACAGAAGTCCATATTTGACCCAAGGAATATATTTCTGGCCAAAGAGTCCTCGATCTTGGACTTTCTATACATACTGATAGACTCCTTCTAATGCTACATAAGCCATATAGATATCTATATCTGACCTTTTGAACTTATTTTGGTCAAAGGGTCCTCAAACATTTTTAAACTATATAAAGTTATAGACTCTTTCTGATGATAAATCAGCTATTCAGAGGTCCCCTTTTGACCTTCTGAACATATTTCTGGCCAAAGAGTCCTAAAAGATTAACACTATACATTCAGATTGATATCTTCGGATGTTATATCATCCTGACAAAAGTACAAATTTGACATACTGAATTTTTTTCTGGCCAAGGAGTACTCGAAACTTGACCTTTCCATATATACTCGTTGACTCTTTCTGATGTTAAAGTCAGCAATACAATAGTCCATATTTGACCCAAGGAACATATTTCTGGCCTAAGAGTCCTCGCTCTTGGGCTTTCTATACATACTCATAGACTCCTTCTAATGCTTCATAAGCCATATAGATGTCCATATCTGACCTATTGAACTTATTTCTGCTCAAAGTGTCCTGAACATTTTTCAAACAATATAAAGTCATCGACTCCTGATGTCAATTCATCCTTATTTGACCCAAGGAATATATTTATGGCCAAATAGTCCTCGATCTTGGACTTTCTATACATACTCATAGACTCCTTCTAATGCTACATAAGCCATGTAGATATCCATATCTGACCTTTTGAACTTATTTCTGGTCAAAGGGTCCTCAAAAGTTTTTAAATGATATAAAGTTATAGACTCTTTCTGATGATAAATCAGCTATTCAGAGGGTCCGCTTTTGACCTTCTGAACATATTTCTGGCAAAAGAGTCCTAAAAGATTAACACTATACATTCAGATTGATATCTTCGGATGTTATATCATCCTGACAAAAGTACAAATTTGACATACTGAATTTTTTTCTGGCCAAGGAGTACTTGAAACCTGTCATTTCCATAAATACTCGACTCTTTGTGATGTTACGTCACCCATACAGAAGTCCATATCTGACCCAAGAAACATATTTCTGGCCACTGAGTCATCGCTTTTGGGCTTTCTATACATACTCATAGACTCCTTCTGATGTTTCATAAGCCATATAGATGTCCACATCTGACCTTTTGAACTTATTTCTGGTCAAAGGGTCCTCAAAAGATTTTAAACGATATAAAGTTATAGACTCTTTCTGATCATAAATCAGCTATTCAGACGTCCCCTTTTGACCTTCTGAACATATTTCTGGCCAAAGAGTCCTAAAAGATTAACACTATACATTCAGAATGATATCTTCGGATGTTATATCATCCTGAAAAAAGTACAAATTTGACATACTGAATTTTTTTCTGGCCAAGGAGTACTCGAAACTTGACCTTTCCATATATACTCGTTGACTCTTTCTGATGTTAAAGTCAGCAATACAAAAGTCCATATTTGACCCAAGGAACATATTTCTGGCCTAAGAGCTTGGGCTTTCTATACATACTCATAGACTCCTTCTAATGCTTCATAAGCCATATAGATGTCCATATCTGACCTATTGAACTTATTTCTGCTCAAAGTGTCCTGAACATTTTTCAAACAATATAAAGTCATCGACTCCTAATGTCAATTCATCCTTATTTGACCCAAGGAATATATTTATGGCCAAAGAGTCCTCGATCTTGGACTTTCTATACATATTCATAGACTCCTTCTAATGCTACATAAGCCATGTAGATATCCATATCTGACCTTTTGAACTTATTTCTGGTCAAAGGGTCCTCAAAAGTTTTGAAACGATATAAAGTTATAGACTCTTTCTGATGATAAATCAGCTATTCAGAGGGTCCGCTTTTGACCTTCTGAACATATTTCTGGCAAAAGAGTCCTAAAAGATTAACACTATACATTCAGATTGATATCTTCGGATGTTATATCATCCTGACAAAAGTACAAATTTGACATACTGAATTTTTTTCTGGCCAAGGAGTACTTGAAACCTGTCATTTCCATAAATACTCGACTCTTTGTGATGTTACGTCAGCCATACAGAAGTCCATATTTGACCCAAGAAACATATTTCTGGCCACTGAGTCATCGCTTTTGGGCTTTCTATACATACTCATAGACTCCTTCTGATGTTTCATAAGCCATATAGATGTCCACATCTGACCTTTTGAACTTTTTTCTGGTCAAAGGGTCCTCAAAAGATTTTAAACGATATAAAGTTATAGACTCTTTCTGATGATAAATCAGCTATTCAGAGGTCCCCTTTTGACCTTCTGAACATATTTCTGGCCAAAAAGTCCTAAAAGATTAACACTATACATTCAGATTGATATCTTCGGATGTTATATCATCCTGACAAAAGTCCATATTTGACATACTGAATTTTTTTCTGGCCAAGGAGTACTCGAAACTTGACCTTTCCATATATACTCGTTGACTCTTTCTGATGTTAAAGTCAGCAATACAAAAGTCCATATTTGACCCAAGGAACATATTTCTGGCCTAAGAGTCCTCGATCTTGGGCTTTCTATACATACTCATAGACTCCTTCTGATGCTTTATAAGCCATATAGATGTCCATATCTGACCTATTGAACTTATTTCTGCTCAAAGTGTCCTGAACATTTTTCAAACAATATAAAGTTATCGACTCCTGATGTCAATTCATCCTTATTTGACCCAAGGAATATATTTATGGCCAAATAGTCCTCGATCTTGGACTTTCTATACATACTCATAGACTCCTTCTAATGCTACATAAGCCATGTAGATATCCATATCTGACCTTTTGAACTTATTTCTGGTCAAAGGGTCCTCAAAAGTTTTTAAATGATATAAAGTTATAGACTCTTTCTGATGATAAATCAGCTATTCAGAGGTCCCCATTTGACCTTCTGAACATATTTCTGGCCAAAGAGTCCTAAAAGAATAACACTATACATACAGATAATATTCGGATGTTATATCATCCTGACAAAAGTACAAATTTGACATACTGAATTTTTTTCTGGCCAAGGAGTACTCGAAACTTGACCTTTCCATATATACTCGTTGACTCTTTCTGATGTTAAAGTCAGCAATACAAAAGTCCATATTTGACCCAAGGAACATATTTCTGGCCTAAGAGTCCTCGATCTTGGGCTTTCTATACATACTCATAGACTCCTTCTGATGCTTTATAAGCCATATAGATGTCCATATCTGACCTATTGAACTTATTTCTGCTCAAAGTGTCCTGAACATTTTTCAAACAATATAAAGTTATCGACTCCTGATGTCAATTCATCCTTACTTGACCCAAGGAATATATTTATGGCCAAATAGTCCTCGATCTTGGACTTTCTATACATACTCATAGACTCCTTCTAATGCTACATAAGCCATGTAGATATCCATATCTGACCTTTTGAACTTATTTCTGGTCAAAGGGTCCTCAAAAGTTTTTAAATGATATAAAGTTATAGACTCTTTCTGATGATAAATCAGCTATTCAGAGGGTCCGCTTTTGACCTTGATCTTCGGATGTTATATCAGCCTGACAAAAGTACAAATTTGACATACTGAATTTTTTTCTGGCCAAGGAGTACTTGAAACCTGTCATTTCCATAAATACTCGACTCTTTGTGATGTTACGTCACCCATACAGAAGTCCATATCTGACCCAAGAAACATATTTCTGGCCACTGAGTCATCGCTTTTGGGCTTTCTATACATACTCATAGACTCCTTCTGATGTTTCATAAGCCATATAGATGTCCACATCTGACCTTTTGAACTTTTTTCTGGTCAAAGGGTCCTCAAAAGATTTTAAACGATATAAAGTTATAGACTCTTTCTGATGATAAATCAGCTATTCAGACGTCCCCTTTTGACCTTCTGAACATATTTCTGGCCAAAGAGTCCTAAAAGATTAACACTATACATTCAGATTGATATCTTCGGATGTTATATCATCCTGACAAAAGTACAAATTTGACATACTGAATTTTTTTCTGGCCAAGGAGTACTCGAAACTTGACCTTTCCATATATACTCGTTGACTCTTTCTGATGTTAAAGTCAGCAATACAAAAGTCCATATTTGACCCAAGGAACATATTTCTGGCCTAAGAGTCCTCGATCTTGGGCTTTCTATACATACTCATAGACTCCTTCTGATGCTTTATAAGCCATATAGATGTCCATATCTGACCTATTGAACTTATTTCTGCTCAAAGTGTCCTGAACATTTTTCAAACAATATAAAGTTATCGACTCCTGATGTCAATTCATCCTTACTTGACCCAAGGAATATATTTATGGCCAAATAGTCCTCGATCTTGGACTTTCTATACATACTCATAGACTCCTTCTAATGCTACATAAGCCATGTAGATATCCATATCTGACCTTTTGAACTTATTTCTGGTCAAAGGGTCCTCAAAAGTTTTTAAATGATATAAAGTTATAGACTCTTTCTGATGATAAATCAGCTATTCAGAGGGTCCGCTTTTGACCTTCTGAACATATTTCTGGCAAAAGAGTCCTAAAAGATTAACACTATACATTCAGATTGATATCTTCGGATGTTATATCATCCTGACAAAAGTACAAATTTGACATACTGAATTTTTTTCTGGCCAAGGAGTACTTGAAACCTGTCATTTCCATAAATACTCGACTCTTTGTGATGTTACGTCACCCATACAGAAGTCCATATTTGACCCAAGAAACATATTTCTGGCCACTGAGTCATCGCTTTTGGGCTTTCTATACATACTCATAGACTCCTTCTGATGTTTCATAAGCCATATAGATGTCCACATCTGACCTTTTGAACTTTTTTCTGGTCAAAGGGTCCTCAAAAGATTTTAAACGATATAAAGTTATAGACTCTTTCTGATGATAAATCAGCTATTCAGAGGTCCCCTTTTGACCTTCTGAACATATTTCTGGCCAAAGAGTCCTAAAAGATTAACACTATACATTCAGATTGATATCTTCGGATGTTATATCATCCTGACAAAAGTACAAATTTGACATACTGAATTTTTTTCTGGCCAAGGAGTACTTGAAACTTGACCTTTCCATTAAATAGTCGTTGACTCTTTGTGATGTTACGTCAGTCATACAGAAGTCCATATTTGACCCAAGAAACATATTTCTGGCCACAGAGTCCTCGCTTTTGGGCTTTCTATACATACTCATAGCCTCCTTCTGATGTTTCATAAGCCATATAGATGTCCACATCTGACCTTTTGAACTTTTTTCTGGTCAAAGGGTCCTCAAAAGTTTTTAAACGATATAAAGTTATAGACTCTTTCTGATGATAAATCAGCTATTCAGACGTCCCCTTTTGACCTTCTGAACATATTTCTGGCCAAAGAGTCCTAAAAGATTAACACTATACATTCAGATTGAGATCTTCGGATGTTATATCATCCTGACAAAAGTACAAATTTGACATACTGAATTTTTTTCTGGCCAAGGAGTACTCGAAACTTGACCTTTCCATATATACTCGTTGACTCTTTCTGATGTTAAAGTCAGCAATACAAAAGTCCATATTTGACCCAAGGAACATATTTCTGGCCTAAGGAGTCCTCGATCTTGGGCTTTCTATACATACTCATAGACTCCTTCTAATGCTTCATAAACCATATAGATGTCCATATCTGACCTATTGAACTTATTTCTGCTCAAAGTGTCCTGAACATTTTTCAAACAATATAAAGTCATCGACTCCTGATGTCAATTCATCCTTATTTGACCCAAAGGAATATATTTATGGCCAAAGAGTCCTCGATCTTGGACTTTCTATACATATTCATAGACTCCTTCTAATGCTACATAAGCCATGTAGATATCCATATCTGACTTTTTGAACTTATTTCTGGTCAAAGGGTCCTCAAAAGTTTTGAAACGATATAAAGTTATAGACTCTTTCTGATGATAAATCAGCTATTCAGAGGGTCCGCTTTTGACCTTCTGAACATATTTCTGGCAAAAGAGTCCAAAAAGATTAACACTATACATTCAGATTGATATCTTCGGATGTTATATCATCCTGACAAAAGTACAAATTTGACATACTGAATTTTTTTCTTGCCAAGGAGTACTTGAAACCTGTCATTTCCATAAATACTCGACTCTTTGTGATGTTACGTCAGCCATACAGAAGTCCATATTTGACCCAAGAAACATATTTCTGGCCACTGTCTCATCGCTTTTGGGCTTTCTATACATACTCATAGACTCCTTCTGATGTTTCATAAGCCATATAGATGTCCACATCTGACCTTTTGAACTTTTTTCTGGTCAAAGGGTCCTCAAAAGATTTTAAACGATATAAAGTTATAGACTCTTTCTGATGATAAATCAGCTATTCAGAGGTCCCCTTTTGACCTTCTGAACATATTTCTGGCCAAAGAGTCCTAAAAGATTAACACTATACATTCAGATTGATATCTTCAGATGTTATATCATCCTGACAAAAGTACAAATTTGACATACCGAATTTTTTTCTGGCCAAGGAGTACTTGAAACTTGACCTTTCCATTAAATAGTCGTTGACTCTTTGTGATGTTACGTCAGTCATACAGAAGTCCATATTTGACCCAAGAAACATATTTCTGGCCACAGAGTCCTCGCTTTTGGGCTTTCTATACATACTCATAGCCTCCTTCTGATGTTTCATAAGCCATATAGATGTCCACATCTGACCTTTTGAACTTTTTTCTGGTCAAAGGGTCCTCAAAAGATTTTAAACGATATAAAGTTATAGACTCTTTCTGATGATAAATCAGCTATTCAGCGGTCCCCTTTTGACCTTCTGAACATATTTCTGGCCAAAGAGTCCTAAAAGATTAACACTATACATTCAGATATATATCTTCGGATGTTATATCATCCTGACAAAAGTACAAATTTGACATACCGAATTTTTTTCTGGCCAAGGAGTACTCGAAACTTGACCTTTCCATTAAATAGTCGTTGACTCTTTGTGATGTTACGTCAGTCATACAGAAGTCCATATTTGACCCAAGAAACATATTTCTGGCCACAGAGTCCTCGCTTTTGGGCTTTCTATACATACTCATAGCCTCCTTCTGATGTTTCATAAGCCATATAGATGTCCACATCTGACCTTTTGAACTTTTTTCTGGTCAAAGGGTCCTCAAAAGATTTTAAACGATATAAAGTTATAGACTCTTTCTGATGATAAATCAGCTATTCAGAGGTCCCCTTTTGACCTTCTGAACATATTTCTCGCCAAAGAGTCCTAAAAGATTAACACTATACATTCAGATTGATATCTTCGGATGTTATATCATCCTGACAAAAGTACAAATTTGACATACTGAATTTTTTTCTGGCCAAGGAGTACTCGAAACTTGACCTTTCCATATATACTCGTTGACTCTTTCTGATGTTAAAGTCAGCAATACAAAAGTCCATATTTGACCCAAGGAACATATTTCTGGCCTAAGAGTCCTCGATCTTGGGCTTTCTATACATACTCATAGACTCCTTCTGATGCTTTATAAGCCATATAGATGTCCATATCTGACCTATTGAACTTATTTCTGCTCAAAGTGTCCTGAACATTTTTCAAACAATATAAAGTTATCGACTCCTGATGTCAATTCATCCTTACTTGACCCAAGGAATATATTTATGGCCAAATAGTCCTCGATCTTGGACTTTCTATACATACTCATAGACTCCTTCTAATGCTACATAAGCCATGTAGATATCCATATCTGACCTTTTGAACTTATTTCTGGTCAAAGGGTCCTCAAAAGTTTTTAAATGATATAAAGTTATAGACTCTTTCTGATGATAAATCAGCTATTCAGAGGGTCCGCTTTTGACCTTCTGAACATATTTCTGGCAAAAGAGTCCTAAAAGATTAACACTATACATTCAGATTGATATCTTCGGATGTTATATCATCCTGACAAAAGTACAAATTTGACATACTGAATTTTTTTCTGGCCAAGGAGTACTTGAAACTTGACCTTTCCATTAAATAGTCGTTGACTCTTTGTGATGTTACGTCAGTCATACAGAAGTCCATATTTGACCCAAGAAACATATTTCTGGCCACAGAGTCCTCGCTTTTGGGCTTTCTATACATACTCATAGCCTCCTTCTGGTTTCATAAGCCATATAGATGTCCACATCTGACCTTTTGAACTTTTTTCTGGTCAAAGGGTCCTCAAAAGTTTTTAAACGATATAAAGTTATAGACTCTTTCTGATGATAAATCAGCTATTCAGAGGTCCCCTTTTGACCTTCTGAACATATTTCTGGCCAAAGAGTCCTAAAAGATTAACACTATACATTCAGATTGATATCTTCGGATGTTATATCATCCTGACAAAAGTACAAATTTGACATACTGAATTTTTTTCTGGCCAAGGAGTACTCGAAACTTGACCTTTCCATATATACTCGTTGACTCTTTGTGATGTTACGTCAGCCATACAGAAGTCCATATCTGACCCAAGAAACATATTTCTGGCCACTGAGTCATCGCTTTTGGGCTTTCTATACATACTCATAGACTCCTTCTGATGTTTCATAAGCCATATAGATGTCCACATCTGACCTTTTGAACTTATTTCTGGTCAAAGGGTCCTCAAAAGATTTTAAACGATATAAAGTTATAGACTCTTTCTGATTATAAATCAGCTATTCAGACGTCCCCTTTTGACCTTCTGAACATATTTCTGGCCAAAGAGTCCTAAAAGATTAACACTATACATTCAGATTGATATCTTCGGATGTTATATCATCCTGACAAAAGTACAAATTTGACATACTGAATTTTTTTCTGGCCAAGGAGTACTCGAAACTTGACCTTTCCATATATACTCGTTGACTCTTTCTGATGTTAAAGTCAGCAATACAAAAGTCCATATTTGACCCAAGGAACATATTTCTGGCCTAAGAGTCCTCGATCTTGGGCTTTCTATACATACTCATAGACTCCTTCTAATGCTTCATAAACCATATAGATGTCCATATCTGACCTATTGAACTTATTTCTGCTCAAAGTGTCCTGAACATTTTTCAAACAATATAAAGTCATCGACTCCTGATGTCAATTCATCCTTATTTGACCCAAGGAATATATTTATGGCCAAAGAGTCCTCGATCTTGGACTTTCTATACATATTCATAGACTCCTTCTAATGCTACATAAGCCATGTAGATATCCATATCTGACTTTTTGAACTTATTTCTGGTCAAAGGGTCCTCAAAAGTTTTGAAACGATATAAAGTTATAGACTCTTTCTGATGATAAATCAGCTATTCAGAGGGTCCGCTTTTGACCTTCTGAACATATTTCTGGCAAAAGAGTCCAAAAAGATTAACACTATACATTCAGATTGATATCTTCGGATGTTATATCATCCTGACAAAAGTACAAATTTGACATACTGAATTTTTTTCTGGCCAAGGAGTACTCGAAACTTGACCTTTCCATATATACTCGTTGACTCTTTCTGATGTTAAAGTCAGCAATACAAAAGTCCATATTTGACCCAAGGAACATATTTCTGGCCTAAGAGTCCTCGATCTTGGGCTTTCTATACATACTCATAGACTCCTTCTGATGCTTTATAAGCCATATAGATGTCCATATCTGACCTATTGAACTTATTTCTGCTCAAAGTGTCCTGAACATTTTTCAAACAATATAAAGTTATCGACTCCTGATGTCAATTCATCCTTACTTGACCCAAGGAATATATTTATGGCCAAATAGTCCTCGATCTTGGACTTTCTATACATACTCATAGACTCCTTCTAATGCTACATAAGCCATGTAGATATCCATATCTGACCTTTTGAACTTATTTCTGGTCAAAGGGTCCTCAAAAGTTTTTAAATGATATAAAGTTATAGACTCTTTCTGATGATAAATCAGCTATTCAGAGGGTCCGCTTTTGACCTTCTGAACATATTTCTGGCAAAAGAGTCCTAAAAGATTAACACTATACATTCAGATTGATATCTTCGGATGTTATATCATCCTGACAAAAGTACAAATTTGACATACTGAATTTTTTTCTGGCCAAGGAGTACTTGAAACCTGTCATTTCCATAAATACTCGACTCTTTGTGATGTTACGTCACCCATACAGAAGTCCATATTTGACCCAAGAAACATATTTCTGGCCACTGAGTCATCGCTTTTGGGCTTTCTATACATACTCATAGACTCCTTCTGATGTTTCATAAGCCATATAGATGTCCACATCTGACCTTTTGAACTTTTTTCTGGTCAAAGGGTCCTCAAAAGATTTTAAACGATATAAAGTTATAGACTCTTTCTGATGATAAATCAGCTATTCAGAGGTCCCCTTTTGACCTTCTGAACATATTTCTGGCCAAAGAGTCCTAAAAGATTAACACTATACATTCAGATTGATATCTTCGGATGTTATATCATCCTGACAAAAGTACAAATTTGACATACTGAATTTTTTTCTGGCCAAGGAGTACTTGAAACTTGACCTTTCCATTAAATAGTCGTTGACTCTTTGTGATGTTACGTCAGTCATACAGAAGTCCATATTTGACCCAAGAAACATATTTCTGGCCACAGAGTCCTCGCTTTTGGGCTTTCTATACATACTCATAGCCTCCTTCTGATGTTTCATAAGCCATATAGATGTCCACATCTGACCTTTTGAACTTTTTTCTGGTCAAAGGGTCCTCAAAAGTTTTTAAACGATATAAAGTTATAGACTCTTTCTGATGATAAATCAGCTATTCAGACGTCCCCTTTTGACCTTCTGAACATATTTCTGGCCAAAGAGTCCTAAAAGATTAACACTATACATTCAGATTGAGATCTTCGGATGTTATATCATCCTGACAAAAGTACAAATTTGACATACTGAATTTTTTTCTGGCCAAGGAGTACTCGAAACTTGACCTTTCCATATATACTCGTTGACTCTTTCTGATGTTAAAGTCAGCAATACAAAAGTCCATATTTGACCCAAGGAACATATTTCTGGCCTAAGGAGTCCTCGATCTTGGGCTTTCTATACATACTCATAGACTCCTTCTAATGCTTCATAAACCATATAGATGTCCATATCTGACCTATTGAACTTATTTCTGCTCAAAGTGTCCTGAACATTTTTCAAACAATATAAAGTCATCGACTCCTGATGTCAATTCATCCTTATTTGACCCAAAGGAATATATTTATGGCCAAAGAGTCCTCGATCTTGGACTTTCTATACATATTCATAGACTCCTTCTAATGCTACATAAGCCATGTAGATATCCATATCTGACTTTTTGAACTTATTTCTGGTCAAAGGGTCCTCAAAAGTTTTGAAACGATATAAAGTTATAGACTCTTTCTGATGATAAATCAGCTATTCAGAGGGTCCGCTTTTGACCTTCTGAACATATTTCTGGCAAAAGAGTCCAAAAAGATTAACACTATACATTCAGATTGATATCTTCGGATGTTATATCATCCTGACAAAAGTACAAATTTGACATACTGAATTTTTTTCTTGCCAAGGAGTACTTGAAACCTGTCATTTCCATAAATACTCGACTCTTTGTGATGTTACGTCAGCCATACAGAAGTCCATATTTGACCCAAGAAACATATTTCTGGCCACTGTCTCATCGCTTTTGGGCTTTCTATACATACTCATAGACTCCTTCTGATGTTTCATAAGCCATATAGATGTCCACATCTGACCTTTTGAACTTTTTTCTGGTCAAAGGGTCCTCAAAAGATTTTAAACGATATAAAGTTATAGACTCTTTCTGATGATAAATCAGCTATTCAGAGGTCCCCTTTTGACCTTCTGAACATATTTCTGGCCAAAGAGTCCTAAAAGATTAACACTATACATTCAGATTGATATCTTCAGATGTTATATCATCCTGACAAAAGTACAAATTTGACATACCGAATTTTTTTCTGGCCAAGGAGTACTTGAAACTTGACCTTTCCATTAAATAGTCGTTGACTCTTTGTGATGTTACGTCAGTCATACAGAAGTCCATATTTGACCCAAGAAACATATTTCTGGCCACAGAGTCCTCGCTTTTGGGCTTTCTATACATACTCATAGCCTCCTTCTGATGTTTCATAAGCCATATAGATGTCCACATCTGACCTTTTGAACTTTTTTCTGGTCAAAGGGTCCTCAAAAGATTTTAAACGATATAAAGTTATAGACTCTTTCTGATGATAAATCAGCTATTCAGCGGTCCCCTTTTGACCTTCTGAACATATTTCTGGCCAAAGAGTCCTAAAAGATTAACACTATACATTCAGATATATATCTTCGGATGTTATATCATCCTGACAAAAGTACAAATTTGACATACCGAATTTTTTTCTGGCCAAGGAGTACTCGAAACTTGACCTTTCCATTAAATAGTCGTTGACTCTTTGTGATGTTACGTCAGTCATACAGAAGTCCATATTTGACCCAAGAAACATATTTCTGGCCACAGAGTCCTCGCTTTTGGGCTTTCTATACATACTCATAGCCTCCTTCTGATGTTTCATAAGCCATATAGATGTCCACATCTGACCTTTTGAACTTTTTTCTGGTCAAAGGGTCCTCAAAAGATTTTAAACGATATAAAGTTATAGACTCTTTCTGATGATAAATCAGCTATTCAGAGGTCCCCTTTTGACCTTCTGAACATATTTCTCGCCAAAGAGTCCTAAAAGATTAACACTATACATTCAGATTGATATCTTCGGATGTTATATCATCCTGACAAAAGTACAAATTTGACATACTGAATTTTTTTCTGGCCAAGGAGTACTCGAAACTTGACCTTTCCATATATACTCGTTGACTCTTTCTGATGTTAAAGTCAGCAATACAAAAGTCCATATTTGACCCAAGGAACATATTTCTGGCCTAAGAGTCCTCGATCTTGGGCTTTCTATACATACTCATAGACTCCTTCTGATGCTTTATAAGCCATATAGATGTCCATATCTGACCTATTGAACTTATTTCTGCTCAAAGTGTCCTGAACATTTTTCAAACAATATAAAGTTATCGACTCCTGATGTCAATTCATCCTTACTTGACCCAAGGAATATATTTATGGCCAAATAGTCCTCGATCTTGGACTTTCTATACATACTCATAGACTCCTTCTAATGCTACATAAGCCATGTAGATATCCATATCTGACCTTTTGAACTTATTTCTGGTCAAAGGGTCCTCAAAAGTTTTTAAATGATATAAAGTTATAGACTCTTTCTGATGATAAATCAGCTATTCAGAGGGTCCGCTTTTGACCTTCTGAACATATTTCTGGCAAAAGAGTCCTAAAAGATTAACACTATACATTCAGATTGATATCTTCGGATGTTATATCATCCTGACAAAAGTACAAATTTGACATACTGAATTTTTTTCTGGCCAAGGAGTACTTGAAACTTGACCTTTCCATTAAATAGTCGTTGACTCTTTGTGATGTTACGTCAGTCATACAGAAGTCCATATTTGACCCAAGAAACATATTTCTGGCCACAGAGTCCTCGCTTTTGGGCTTTCTATACATACTCATAGCCTCCTTCTGGTTTCATAAGCCATATAGATGTCCACATCTGACCTTTTGAACTTTTTTCTGGTCAAAGGGTCCTCAAAAGTTTTTAAACGATATAAAGTTATAGACTCTTTCTGATGATAAATCAGCTATTCAGAGGTCCCCTTTTGACCTTCTGAACATATTTCTGGCCAAAGAGTCCTAAAAGATTAACACTATACATTCAGATTGATATCTTCGGATGTTATATCATCCTGACAAAAGTACAAATTTGACATACTGAATTTTTTTCTGGCCAAGGAGTACTCGAAACTTGACCTTTCCATATATACTCGTTGACTCTTTGTGATGTTACGTCAGCCATACAGAAGTCCATATCTGACCCAAGAAACATATTTCTGGCCACTGAGTCATCGCTTTTGGGCTTTCTATACATACTCATAGACTCCTTCTGATGTTTCATAAGCCATATAGATGTCCACATCTGACCTTTTGAACTTATTTCTGGTCAAAGGGTCCTCAAAAGATTTTAAACGATATAAAGTTATAGACTCTTTCTGATTATAAATCAGCTATTCAGACGTCCCCTTTTGACCTTCTGAACATATTTCTGGCCAAAGAGTCCTAAAAGATTAACACTATACATTCAGATTGATATCTTCGGATGTTATATCATCCTGACAAAAGTACAAATTTGACATACTGAATTTTTTTCTGGCCAAGGAGTACTCGAAACTTGACCTTTCCATATATACTCGTTGACTCTTTCTGATGTTAAAGTCAGCAATACAAAAGTCCATATTTGACCCAAGGAACATATTTCTGGCCTAAGAGTCCTCGATCTTGGGCTTTCTATACATACTCATAGACTCCTTCTAATGCTTCATAAACCATATAGATGTCCATATCTGACCTATTGAACTTATTTCTGCTCAAAGTGTCCTGAACATTTTTCAAACAATATAAAGTCATCGACTCCTGATGTCAATTCATCCTTATTTGACCCAAGGAATATATTTATGGCCAAAGAGTCCTCGATCTTGGACTTTCTATACATATTCATAGACTCCTTCTAATGCTACATAAGCCATGTAGATATCCATATCTGACTTTTTGAACTTATTTCTGGTCAAAGGGTCCTCAAAAGTTTTGAAACGATATAAAGTTATAGACTCTTTCTGATGATAAATCAGCTATTCAGAGGGTCCGCTTTTGACCTTCTGAACATATTTCTGGCAAAAGAGTCCAAAAAGATTAACACTATACATTCAGATTGATATCTTCGGATGTTATATCATCCTGACAAAAGTACAAATTTGACATACTGAATTTTTTTCTGGCCAAGGAGTACTCGAAACTTGACCTTTCCATATATACTCGTTGACTCTTTCTGATGTTAAAGTCAGCAATACAAAAGTCCATATTTGACCCAAGGAACATATTTCTGGCCTAAGAGTCCTCGATCTTGGGCTTTCTATACATACTCATAGACTCCTTCTGATGCTTTATAAGCCATATAGATGTCCATATCTGACCTATTGAACTTATTTCTGCTCAAAGTGTCCTGAACATTTTTCAAACAATATAAAGTTATCGACTCCTGATGTCAATTCATCCTTACTTGACCCAAGGAATATATTTATGGCCAAATAGTCCTCGATCTTGGACTTTCTATACATACTCATAGACTCCTTCTAATGCTACATAAGCCATGTAGATATCCATATCTGACCTTTTGAACTTATTTCTGGTCAAAGGGTCCTCAAAAGTTTTTAAATGATATAAAGTTATAGACTCTTTCTGATGATAAATCAGCTATTCAGAGGGTCCGCTTTTGACCTTCTGAACATATTTCTGGCAAAAGAGTCCTAAAAGATTAACACTATACATTCAGATTGATATCTTCGGATGTTATATCATCCTGACAAAAGTACAAATTTGACATACTGAATTTTTTTCTGGCCAAGGAGTACTTGAAACCTGTCATTTCCATAAATACTCGACTCTTTGTGATGTTACGTCACCCATACAGAAGTCCATATTTGACCCAAGAAACATATTTCTGGCCACTGAGTCATCGCTTTTGGGCTTTCTATACATACTCATAGACTCCTTCTGATGTTTCATAAGCCATATAGATGTCCACATCTGACCTTTTGAACTTTTTTCTGGTCAAAGGGTCCTCAAAAGATTTTAAACGATATAAAGTTATAGACTCTTTCTGATGATAAATCAGCTATTCAGAGGTCCCCTTTTGACCTTCTGAACATATTTCTGGCCAAAGAGTCCTAAAAGATTAACACTATACATTCAGATTGATATCTTCGGATGTTATATCATCCTGACAAAAGTACAAATTTGACATACTGAATTTTTTTCTGGCCAAGGAGTACTTGAAACTTGACCTTTCCATTAAATAGTCGTTGACTCTTTGTGATGTTACGTCAGTCATACAGAAGTCCATATTTGACCCAAGAAACATATTTCTGGCCACAGAGTCCTCGCTTTTGGGCTTTCTATACATACTCATAGCCTCCTTCTGATGTTTCATAAGCCATATAGATGTCCACATCTGACCTTTTGAACTTTTTTCTGGTCAAAGGGTCCTCAAAAGTTTTTAAACGATATAAAGTTATAGACTCTTTCTGATGATAAATCAGCTATTCAGACGTCCCCTTTTGACCTTCTGAACATATTTCTGGCCAAAGAGTCCTAAAAGATTAACACTATACATTCAGATTGAGATCTTCGGATGTTATATCATCCTGACAAAAGTACAAATTTGACATACTGAATTTTTTTCTGGCCAAGGAGTACTCGAAACTTGACCTTTCCATATATACTCGTTGACTCTTTCTGATGTTAAAGTCAGCAATACAAAAGTCCATATTTGACCCAAGGAACATATTTCTGGCCTAAGGAGTCCTCGATCTTGGGCTTTCTATACATACTCATAGACTCCTTCTAATGCTTCATAAACCATATAGATGTCCATATCTGACCTATTGAACTTATTTCTGCTCAAAGTGTCCTGAACATTTTTCAAACAATATAAAGTCATCGACTCCTGATGTCAATTCATCCTTATTTGACCCAAAGGAATATATTTATGGCCAAAGAGTCCTCGATCTTGGACTTTCTATACATATTCATAGACTCCTTCTAATGCTACATAAGCCATGTAGATATCCATATCTGACTTTTTGAACTTATTTCTGGTCAAAGGGTCCTCAAAAGTTTTGAAACGATATAAAGTTATAGACTCTTTCTGATGATAAATCAGCTATTCAGAGGGTCCGCTTTTGACCTTCTGAACATATTTCTGGCAAAAGAGTCCAAAAAGATTAACACTATACATTCAGATTGATATCTTCGGATGTTATATCATCCTGACAAAAGTACAAATTTGACATACTGAATTTTTTTCTTGCCAAGGAGTACTTGAAACCTGTCATTTCCATAAATACTCGACTCTTTGTGATGTTACGTCAGCCATACAGAAGTCCATATTTGACCCAAGAAACATATTTCTGGCCACTGAGTCATCGCTTTTGGGCTTTCTATACATACTCATAGACTCCTTCTGATGTTTCATAAGCCATATAGATGTCCACATCTGACCTTTTGAACTTTTTTCTGGTCAAAGGGTCCTCAAAAGATTTTAAACGATATAAAGTTATAGACTCTTTCTGATGATAAATCAGCTATTCAGAGGTCCCCTTTTGACCTTCTGAACATATTTCTGGCCAAAGAGTCCTAAAAGATTAACACTATACATTCAGATTGATATCTTCAGATGTTATATCATCCTGACAAAAGTACAAATTTGACATACCGAATTTTTTTCTGGCCAAGGAGTACTTGAAACTTGACCTTTCCATTAAATAGTCGTTGACTCTTTGTGATGTTACGTCAGTCATACAGAAGTCCATATTTGACCCAAGAAACATATTTCTGGCCACAGAGTCCTCGCTTTTGGGCTTTCTATACATACTCATAGCCTCCTTCTGATGTTTCATAAGCCATATAGATGTCCACATCTGACCTTTTGAACTTTTTTCTGGTCAAAGGGTCCTCAAAAGATTTTAAACGATATAAAGTTATAGACTCTTTCTGATGATAAATCAGCTATTCAGCGGTCCCCTTTTGACCTTCTGAACATATTTCTGGCCAAAGAGTCCTAAAAGATTAACACTATACATTCAGATATATATCTTCGGATGTTATATCATCCTGACAAAAGTACAAATTTGACATACCGAATTTTTTTCTGGCCAAGGAGTACTCGAAACTTGACCTTTCCATTAAATAGTCGTTGACTCTTTGTGATGTTACGTCAGTCATACAGAAGTCCATATTTGACCCAAGAAACATATTTCTGGCCACAGAGTCCTCGCTTTTGGGCTTTCTATACATACTCATAGCCTCCTTCTGATGTTTCATAAGCCATATAGATGTCCACATCTGACCTTTTGAACTTTTTTCTGGTCAAAGGGTCCTCAAAAGATTTTAAACGATATAAAGTTATAGACTCTTTCTGATGATAAATCAGCTATTCAGAGGTCCCCTTTTGACCTTCTGAACATATTTCTCGCCAAAGAGTCCTAAAAGATTAACACTATACATTCAGATTGATATCTTCGGATGTTATATCATCCTGACAAAAGTACAAATTTGACATACTGAATTTTTTTCTGGCCAAGGAGTACTCGAAACTTGACCTTTCCATATATACTCGTTGACTCTTTCTGATGTTAAAGTCAGCAATACAAAAGTCCATATTTGACCCAAGGAACATATTTCTGGCCTAAGAGTCCTCGATCTTGGGCTTTCTATACATACTCATAGACTCCTTCTGATGCTTTATAAGCCATATAGATGTCCATATCTGACCTATTGAACTTATTTCTGCTCAAAGTGTCCTGAACATTTTTCAAACAATATAAAGTTATCGACTCCTGATGTCAATTCATCCTTACTTGACCCAAGGAATATATTTATGGCCAAATAGTCCTCGATCTTGGACTTTCTATACATACTCATAGACTCCTTCTAATGCTACATAAGCCATGTAGATATCCATATCTGACCTTTTGAACTTATTTCTGGTCAAAGGGTCCTCAAAAGTTTTTAAATGATATAAAGTTATAGACTCTTTCTGATGATAAATCAGCTATTCAGAGGGTCCGCTTTTGACCTTCTGAACATATTTCTGGCAAAAGAGTCCTAAAAGATTAACACTATACATTCAGATTGATATCTTCGGATGTTATATCATCCTGACAAAAGTACAAATTTGACATACTGAATTTTTTTCTGGCCAAGGAGTACTTGAAACTTGACCTTTCCATTAAATAGTCGTTGACTCTTTGTGATGTTACGTCAGTCATACAGAAGTCCATATTTGACCCAAGAAACATATTTCTGGCCACAGAGTCCTCGCTTTTGGGCTTTCTATACATACTCATAGCCTCCTTCTGATGTTTCATAAGCCATATAGATGTCCACATCTGACCTTTTGAACTTTTTTCTGGTCAAAGGGTCCTCAAAAGTTTTTAAACGATATAAAGTTATAGACTCTTTCTGATGATAAATCAGCTATTCAGAGGTCCCCTTTTGACCTTCTGAACATATTTCTGGCCAAAGAGTCCTAAAAGATTAACACTATACATTCAGATTGATATCTTCGGATGTTATATCATCCTGACAAAAGTACAAATTTGACATACTGAATTTTTTTCTGGCCAAGGAGTACTCGAAACTTGACCTTTCCATATATACTCGTTGACTCTTTGTGATGTTACGTCAGCCATACAGAAGTCCATATCTGACCCAAGAAACATATTTCTGGCCACTGAGTCATCGCTTTTGGGCTTTCTATACATACTCATAGACTCCTTCTGATGTTTCATAAGCCATATAGATGTCCACATCTGACCTTTTGAACTTATTTCTGGTCAAAGGGTCCTCAAAAGATTTTAAACGATATAAAGTTATAGACTCTTTCTGATTATAAATCAGCTATTCAGACGTCCCCTTTTGACCTTCTGAACATATTTCTGGCCAAAGAGTCCTAAAAGATTAACACTATACATTCAGATTGATATCTTCGGATGTTATATCATCCTGACAAAAGTACAAATTTGACATACTGAATTTTTTTCTGGCCAAGGAGTACTCGAAACTTGACCTTTCCATATATACTCGTTGACTCTTTCTGATGTTAAAGTCAGCAATACAAAAGTCCATATTTGACCCAAGGAACATATTTCTGGCCTAAGAGTCCTCGATCTTGGGCTTTCTATACATACTCATAGACTCCTTCTAATGCTTCATAAACCATATAGATGTCCATATCTGACCTATTGAACTTATTTCTGCTCAAAGTGTCCTGAACATTTTTCAAACAATATAAAGTCATCGACTCCTGATGTCAATTCATCCTTATTTGACCCAAGGAATATATTTATGGCCAAAGAGTCCTCGATCTTGGACTTTCTATACATATTCATAGACTCCTTCTAATGCTACATAAGCCATGTAGATATCCATATCTGACTTTTTGAACTTATTTCTGGTCAAAGGGTCCTCAAAAGTTTTGAAACGATATAAAGTTATAGACTCTTTCTGATGATAAATCAGCTATTCAGAGGGTCCGCTTTTGACCTTCTGAACATATTTCTGGCAAAAGAGTCCAAAAAGATTAACACTATACATTCAGATTGATATCTTCGGATGTTATATCATCCTGACAAAAGTACAAATTTGACATACTGAATTTTTTTCTTGCCAAGGAGTACTTGAAACCTGTCATTTCCATAAATACTCGACTCTTTGTGATGTTACGTCAGCCATACAGAAGTCCATATTTGACCCAAGAAACATATTTCTGGCCACTGAGTCATCGCTTTTGGGCTTTCTATACATACTCATAGACTCCTTCTGATGCTTCATAAGCCATATAGATGTCCACATCTGACCTTTTGAACTTTTTTCTGGTCAAAGGGTCCTCAAAAGATTTTAAACGATATAAAGTTATAGACTCTTTCTGATGATAAATCAGCTATTCAGAGGTCCCCTTTTGACCTTCTGAACATATTTCTGGCCAAAGAGTCCTAAAAGATTAACACTATACATTCAGATTGATATCTTCAGATGTTATATCATCCTGACAAAAGTACAAATTTGACATACCGAATTTTTTTCTGGCCAAGGAGTACTTGAAACTTGACCTTTCCATTAAATAGTCGTTGACTCTTTGTGATGTTACGTCAGTCATACAGAAGTCCATATTTGACCCAAGAAACATATTTCTGGCCACAGAGTCCTCGCTTTTGGGCTTTCTATACATACTCATAGCCTCCTTCTGATGTTTCATAAGCCATATAGATGTCCACATCTGACCTTTTGAACTTTTTTCTGGGCAAAGGGTCCTCAAAAGATTTTAAACGATATAAAGTTATAGACTCTTTCTGATGATAAATCAGCTATTCAGAGGTCCCCTTTTGACTTTCTGAACATATTTCTGGCCAAAGAGTCCTAAAAGATTAACACTATACATTCAGATTGATATCTTCGGATGTTATATCATCCTGACAAAAGTACAAATTTGACATACTGAATTTTTTTCTGGCCAAGGAGTACTCGAAACTTGACCTTTCCATATATACTCGTTGACTCTTTCTGATGTTAAAGTCAGCAATACAAAAGTCCATATTTGACCCAAGGAACATATTTCTGGCCTAAGAGTCCTCGATCTTGGGCTTTCTATACATACTCATAGACTCCTTCTAATGCTTCATAAGCCATATAGATGTCCATATCTGACCCATTGAACTTATTTCTGCTCAAAGTGTCCTGAACATTTTTCAAACAATATAAAGTCATCGACTCCTGATGTCAATTCATCCTTATTTGACCCAAGGAATATATTTATGGCCAAAGAGTCCTCGATCTTGGACTTTCTATACATATTCATAGACTCCTTCTAATGCTACATAAGCCATGTAGATATCCATATCTGACCTTTTGAACTTATTTCTGGTCAAAGGGTCCTCAAAAGTTTTGAAACGATATAAAGTTATAGACTCTTTCTGATGATAAATCAGCTATTCAGAGGGTCCGCTTTTGACCTTCTGAACATATTTCTGGCAAAAGAGTCCTAAAAGATTAACACTATACATTCAGATTGATATCTTCGGATGTTATATCATCCTGACAAAAGTACAAATTTGACATACTGAATTTTTTTCTGGCCAAGGAGTACTTGAAACCTGTCATTTCCATAAATACTCGACTCTTTGTGATGTTACGTCAGCCATACAGAAGTCCATATTTGACCCAAGAAACATATTTCTGGCCACTGAGTCATCGCTTTTGGGCTTTCTATACATACTCATAGACTCCTTCTGATGTTTCATAAGCCATATAGATGTCCACATCTGACCTTTTGAACTTTTTTCTGGTCAAAGGGTCCTCAAAAGATTTTAAACGATATAAAGTTATAGACTCTTTCTGATGATAAATCAGCTATTCAGAGGTCCCCTTTTGACCTTCTGAACATATTTCTGGCCAAAAAGTCCTAAAAGATTAACACTATACATTCAGATTGATATCTTCGGATGTTATATCATCCTGACAAAAGTCCATATTTGACATACTGAATTTTTTTCTGGCCAAGGAGTACTCGAAACTTGACCTTTCCATATATACTCGTTGACTCTTTCTGATGTTAAAGTCAGCAATACAAAAGTCCATATTTGACCCAAGGAACATATTTCTGGCCTAAGAGTCCTCGATCTTGGGCTTTCTATACATACTCATAGACTCCTTCTGATGCTTTATAAGCCATATAGATGTCCATATCTGACCTATTGAACTTATTTCTGCTCAAAGTGTCCTGAACATTTTTCAAACAATATAAAGTTATCGACTCCTGATGTCAATTCATCCTTATTTGACCCAAGGAATATATTTATGGCCAAATAGTCCTCGATCTTGGACTTTCTATACATACTCATAGACTCCTTCTAATGCTACATAAGCCATGTAGATATCCATATCTGACCTTTTGAACTTATTTCTGGTCAAAGGGTCCTCAAAAGTTTTTAAATGATATAAAGTTATAGACTCTTTCTGATGATAAATCAGCTATTCAGAGGTCCCCATTTGACCTTCTGAACATATTTCTGGCCAAAGAGTCCTAAAAGAATAACACTATACATACAGATAATATTCGGATGTTATATCATCCTGACAAAAGTACAAATTTGACATACTGAATTTTTTTCTGGCCAAGGAGTACTCGAAACTTGACCTTTCCATATATACTCGTTGACTCTTTCTGATGTTAAAGTCAGCAATACAAAAGTCCATATTTGACCCAAGGAACATATTTCTGGCCTAAGAGTCCTCGATCTTGGGCTTTCTATACATACTCATAGACTCCTTCTGATGCTTTATAAGCCATATAGATGTCCATATCTGACCTATTGAACTTATTTCTGCTCAAAGTGTCCTGAACATTTTTCAAACAATATAAAGTTATCGACTCCTGATGTCAATTCATCCTTACTTGACCCAAGGAATATATTTATGGCCAAATAGTCCTCGATCTTGGACTTTCTATACATACTCATAGACTCCTTCTAATGCTACATAAGCCATGTAGATATCCATATCTGACCTTTTGAACTTATTTCTGGTCAAAGGGTCCTCAAAAGTTTTTAAATGATATAAAGTTATAGACTCTTTCTGATGATAAATCAGCTATTCAGAGGGTCCGCTTTTGACCTTCTGAACATATTTCTGGCAAAAGAGTCCTAAAAGATTAACACTATACATTCAGATTGATATCTTCGGATGTTATATCATCCTGACAAAAGTACAAATTTGACATACTGAATTTTTTTCTGGCCAAGGAGTACTTGAAACCTGTCATTTCCATAAATACTCGACTCTTTGTGATGTTACGTCACCCATACAGAAGTCCATATTTGACCCAAGAAACATATTTCTGGCCACTGAGTCATCGCTTTTGGGCTTTCTATACATACTCATAGACTCCTTCTGATGTTTCATAAGCCATATAGATGTCCACATCTGACCTTTTGAACTTTTTTCTGGTCAAAGGGTCCTCAAAAGATTTTAAACGATATAAAGTTATAGACTCTTTCTGATGATAAATCAGCTATTCAGAGGTCCCCTTTTGACCTTCTGAACATATTTCTGGCCAAAGAGTCCTAAAAGATTAACACTATACATTCAGATTGATATCTTCGGATGTTATATCATCCTGACAAAAGTACAAATTTGACATACTGAATTTTTTTCTGGCCAAGGAGTACTTGAAACTTGACCTTTCCATTAAATAGTCGTTGACTCTTTGTGATGTTACGTCAGTCATACAGAAGTCCATATTTGACCCAAGAAACATATTTCTGGCCACAGAGTCCTCGCTTTTGGGCTTTCTATACATACTCATAGCCTCCTTCTGATGTTTCATAAGCCATATAGATGTCCACATCTGACCTTTTGAACTTTTTTCTGGTCAAAGGGTCCTCAAAAGTTTTTAAACGATATAAAGTTATAGACTCTTTCTGATGATAAATCAGCTATTCAGACGTCCCCTTTTGACCTTCTGAACATATTTCTGGCCAAAGAGTCCTAAAAGATTAACATTATACATTCAGATATATATCTTCGGATGTTATATCATCCTGACAAAAGTACAAATTTGACATACTGAATTTTTTTCTGGCCAAGGAGTACTCGAAACTTGACCTTTCCATATATACTCGTTGACTCTTTCTGATGTTAAAGTCAGCAATACAAAAGTCCATATTTGACCCAAGGAACATATTTCTGGCCTAAGAGTCCTCGATCTTGGGCTTTCTATACATACTCATAGACTCCTTCTAATGCTTCATAAGCCATATAGATGTCCATATCTGACCCATTGAACTTATTTCTGCTCAAAGTGTCCTGAACATTTTTCAAACAATATAAAGTCATCGACTCCTGATGTCAATTCATCCTTATTTGACCCAAGGAAAATATTTATGGCCAAAGAGTCCTCGATCTTGGACTTTCTATACATATTCATAGACTCCTTCTAATGCTACATAAGCCATGTAGATATCCATATCTGACGTTTTGAACTTATTTCTGGTCAAAGGGTCCTCAAAAGTTTTGAAACGATATAAAGTTATAGACTCTTTCTGATGATAAATCAGCTATTCAGAGGGTCCGCTTTTGACCTTCTGAACATATTTCTGGCAAAAGAGTCCTAAAAGATTAACACTATACATTCAGATTGATATCTTCGGATGTTATATCATCCTGACAAAAGTACAAATTTGACATACTGAATTTTTTTCTGGCCAAGGAGTACTTGAAACCTGTCATTTCCATAAATACTCGACTCTTTGTGATGTTACGTCACCCATACAGAAGTCCATATTTGACCCAAGAAACATATTTCTGGCCACTGAGTCATCGCTTTTGGGCTTTCTATACATACTCATAGACTCCTTCTGATGTTTCATAAGCCATATAGATGTCCACATCTGACCTTTTGAACTTTTTTCTGGTCAAAGGGTCCTCAAAAGATTTTAAACGATATAAAGTTATAGACTCTTTCTGATGATAAATCAGCTATTCAGAGGTCCCCTTTTGACCTTCTGAACATATTTCTGGCCAAAGAGTCCTAAAAGATTAACACTATACATTCAGATTGATATCTTCGGATGTTATATCATCCTGACAAAAGTACAAATTTGACATACTGAATTTTTTTCTGGCCAAGGAGTACTTGAAACTTGACCTTTCCATTAAATAGTCGTTGACTCTTTGTGATGTTACGTCAGTCATACAGAAGTCCATATTTGACCCAAGAAACATATTTCTGGCCACAGAGTCCTCGCTTTTGGGCTTTCTATACATACTCATAGCCTCCTTCTGATGTTTCATAAGCCATATAGATGTCCACATCTGACCTTTTGAACTTTTTTCTGGTCAAAGGGTCCTCAAAAGTTTTTAAACGATATAAAGTTATAGACTCTTTCTGATGATAAATCAGCTATTCAGACGTCCCCTTTTGACCTTCTGAACATATTTCTGGCCAAAGAGTCCTAAAAGATTAACATTATACATTCAGATATATATCTTCGGATGTTATATCATCCTGACAAAAGTACAAATTTGACATACTGAATTTTTTTCTGGCCAAGGAGTACTCGAAACTTGACCTTTCCATATATACTCGTTGACTCTTTCTGATGTTAAAGTCAGCAATACAAAAGTCCATATTTGACCCAAGGAACATATTTCTGGCCTAAGAGTCCTCGATCTTGGGCTTTCTATACATACTCATAGACTCCTTCTAATGCTTCATAAGCCATATAGATGTCCATATCTGACCCATTGAACTTATTTCTGCTCAAAGTGTCCTGAACATTTTTCAAACAATATAAAGTTATCGACTCCTGATGTCAATTCATCCTTATTTGACCCAAGGAATATATTTATGGCCAAATAGTCCTCGATCTTGGACTTTCTATACATACTCATAGACTCCTTCTAATGCTACATAAGCCATGTAGATATCCATATCTGACCTTTTGAACTTATTTCTGGTCAAAGGGTCCTCAAAAGTTTTTAAATGATATAAAGTTATAGACTCTTTCTGATGATAAATCAGCTATTCAGAGGTCCTCTTTTGACCTTCTGAACATATTTCTGGCCAAAGAGTCCTAAAAGAATAACACTATACATACAGATAATATTCGGATGTTATATCATCCTGACAAAAGTCCATATTTGACACACTGAATTTTTTTCTGGCCAAGGAGTACTTGAAACTTGACCTTTACATAAATACTTGTTGGCTCTTTCTGATTTGACCCAAGGAATATATTTATGGCCAAAGAGTCCTCGATCTTGGACTTACTATACATACTCATAGACTCCTTCTAATGCTACATAAGCCATGTAGATATTAATATCTGACCTTTTGTACTTATTTCTAGTAACTATACTGAACTTATAACTCACTGTACATATAGACTGACTTCTCGTAATCTTAAATCAGGCAGAAAGTAGTCCATATTTGACCGACTGAAAAAATATTTGACCAAAGAGTTCTCAAAAGTATTTTGTCTATCATAAACGTATAGACTTCTTCTGATGTTAAATCAGCCATAGAGAAGTCCATATTTGACCTACCGAAAATATGACTGGCCAAAGAGTCCTTAAAGATTAACACTATACATTCAGATTGATATCTTCGGATGTTATATCATCCTGACAAAAGTCCATATTTGACAAACTGAATTTTTTTCTGGTCAAAGAGTCTAAACTTGACCTTTCTACATATACTCGTTGACTCTTTCTAATGTCACGTCAGCCATACAGAAGTCCATTATTGACCCAAGGAACATATTTCTGGCCAAAGAGTTCTCAATCTTGAACTTTCTATACATACTCATAGACTCTTTCTGGTTCTTAATAAGCTATATGCAGTCATATCTGTCCATATCTGGCGAATTGAAAATATTTTTGGCAAAAAAGGTCCTCACAAGTTAACTTACTAAATACTCATAGACATCTTCTGATGATACATCACTTTAACAGGTGTCCATATGTGACCCTCTGAATATATTTTTGGCCAAAGAATCATTGAACATTAACGCTCTATACATATTGACTCTTGAGTCAAAATTGGACCACTTTTGGTCTGATTTATCATCAGAAGGAGTCTATAATTTTACATAGTTTAAAAACTTTTGAGGACCCATTGACAAGAAATAAGTTCAATAGGTCAGATTTGGACTTTTATATGGCTTATGAAGCATCAGAAGGAATCTATAAATATGTATAAAAAGTTCAAGATTGAGGACTCTTTGGCCATTAATATGTTCAGTAGGTCAATTCTGGCTCTCTGGCTAATGAAACATCAGGAGTCAATGAGCATGAATAGAAAGTTCAAGATCAATTACTCTTCGGTCAGAAATATGTTCAATCTGAAATACTGTATGGCTGAAGAAACATCAGAAAGAGTCTGAGTGTGTTTAGAAAGTTCACGATTGAGGACTCTTCTGCCAGAAAAATGTTCAGTAGGTCATTTGGACAATTGTCTGGCTGATGAATCATCATAAGGAGTCAATAAGCATGTATAGAAAGTTCAAGATCGAGTACTCTTTTAACAGAAATATTTTCAGCGGGTCAATTATGGACTACTGTCTGGCTGATGAAACTCTAGAAAAAGTCAATGCGCATGTATAGAAAGTTCAAAGACACGTTGGCCAGAAATGTTCAACAGTCAGTATGGACAATTGTATGGCCGATGTATTATCTGAAAGAGTCTATAAGTATGAATAGAAAGTTCAAGATCAAAGACTCTTCAGTCAGAAATATGTTCAACATGTTAAATCTGAACTACTTTATGGCTGAAGAAACAAAATAAGGCATCACTGAGAATGTATAGAAAGTTCAAGATCGAGGACTCTTTTATATGTTCAGGAGGTCAATTATTGACTATTGTCTGCTTGATGAAACATCGGAAGGAGTCAATGAGCATGTATAGATAGTTCAAGTTCAGAGACTCGTTGGCCAGAAATGTGTTCAATAGTCAATATCTACAATTGTCTGGCCGATGTACTATCTGAAAGAGTCTATAAGTATGAATAGAAAGTACAAGATCGAGGACTCTTTGGTCAGAAATATGTTCATGATGTCAAATCAGAACTACTGCATGGCTGATGAAACACCAGAAAGAGTCTATATGAGTATGTTTAAAAAGTTCAAGATCGAGGATTCTTTTGCCAAAAATATGTTCAGTAGGTCAAATATGGACTGCTGTCTGGCTGATAAAACATCAGAAGTCAACAATTATGAATAGAAAGTTCAGGTTCATAGACTCTTCGGGCAGCAATATGTTCAGAAGGTCAGTTATGGACAATTGTCTGGCTGATGAATCATCATAAGGAGTCAATGAACATGTATAGAAAGTTCAAAATCGAGGACTTTTTTTACCAGAAATATTTTCAGTAGGTCAATTATGGACTACTCTCTGGCTGATGAAACACTAAAAGGAGTCAATGAGCATGTACAGAATGTTCAAGTTCATGGACTTGTTGGCCAGAATAACTTAGACTTGGACATGGACTTGTTGTTCAATAATTAATATGGACAATTGTCTGTCCGATGTACTGTCTGAAAGAGTTTATAATTATGAACAGAAAGTTCAAGATCAAGGACTCTTCGGTCAGAAATATGTTCACCATGTCAAATCTGGACTTCTGTATGGCTGAAGAAACATCAGAATAAGTAAATGATTATGTATAGAAAGTTCAGGTTCATGGACTCTTCAGGCAGAAAATTGTTCAGTAGGTCAATTGTGGACAATCATCTGGCTGATGAAACATCAGAAGGAGTCAATGAGAAAGAATAAGATCAAGGTCTCTTTGGCCAGAAATATGTTCTCTTGGTCAAATATGGACTACTGTATGGTGGATGTAAAATCAAAAACAGTCTAGAAGAAGGAACAGTAAGTTAAACTTTGATGATTCTTTTGCCAGATATAAGTTCAATAGGTCAAATATTGAATTATATGTGGTTTATGAACCATCAGAAGGAGTCTAGGAGTGAGAATATTCAAGATTGTTGAATAAGTTCAAGATTGAGGACTCTTTTCCAGAAATATGTTCCTTGGGTCATAAATGGACTACTTCATGGCTGACGTAACATCAGAAGGAGTCAACAATGGTGCCATAGCATATTTTACTGAGGAAGACTCAGCAAAACATAGAAGCTTAACTGCTGGGGTTGGATGTCACCGATGGTGGTGATGGGGGGGGCCAGGTGGATCGGTGAATCTGAGGGAGGTGTCTTTGTTGGGGGGGTCTGTTGGTTGTGCTCACTGGCAGTAGTAGAGTGGCCCCCAGGCCTAGAGAATAATGTCCTAAAATATGGTATTAGTATTATTATTATAAATACAGTACTGCCACTACTACTACCGTTACTATTATTATCATGAATATTAGTGTTACCACTACTACCACTACTATTTCTACTACTATTATTATTTTTGTTCTAATTATTATTATTAATAGTAGTATGAATACTACTTTTACTACAACACTATCACAATTCCTATGATTTTCTTAAATTGCCTTATATTAAATCTATATCACTAAAATTTCTTATTGCTTAAACTTACCAATGTACCTGCATACATCACTATATTGATATTTATATTTAGTTGTTTTCTTTTCTTTTCTTTTTTTTTGTGGGTGTTCTGTATGTTCCTCTCTCTTCTGTATGTGTATATGACATTGATCTTTTACCTTGTATAAGCTACAATGTTTTAACTTGCAATAAAAAAAAATAAATAAAAAAAAAGGAGTCGTCAACAAGTATGTATAGAAAGTTCAAGTTTGAGTACTCTTTGGCCCGAAATATGTTTAGTAGGTAAAAAAAGGGACCTCTGTATGGCTGATTTAACATCAGAATTAGTCTATAAGATTATATAGCTTAAGTATTATATATTATATAAGATTATATATATTTAAAACCTTTTAAGGACCCATTGACCAGAAATAAGTTTAACAGGTCAGATATAGACTTCTAAATGGCTTATGAAGCATCAGAAGGAGTCTAGAGTATGTATAGAAAGTTCAAGATCGAGTACTCTTTTTCCAGTAGTTGAAATATGGACTTCTATATGGCTGATTTAACATCAGAAGGAGTCTATAGTTTATAATAGTAAAAAACATTTCGAGGACTCTTTGGCCAAAAATGTGTTCAATCGGTCAAATATCGACTACTCCTTGCCTGATTTAACATCACGAGAAGTCAGAATGTACGTATAGTAAGTTAGGCTTCATGGTCTCTTGGCAGAAATATGTTTAGTAGGTCAAAACTTTACTATTTTATGGGTGATGTAACATCAGAAGGAGTCTATAAGTTTACTTAGTTTAAAAACCTTTGAGGATCATTTGACCAAAAATAAGTTCAATAGGTCAGAAATGGACTTCTAAATGGCTTATGAAGCATCAGAAGGAGTCTATGAGTATGTATAGAAAGCCCAAGATCAAGGACTCTTTGGCCAGAAATATGTTTCTTGGGTCAAATATGGACTTCTGTATGGCTGACGTAACATCAGAAAGAGTCAACAAGTATTTATGGAAAGGTCAAGTTTCAAGTACTCCTTGGCCAGAAAAAAATTCAGTGTGTCAAATATGGACTTTTGTCAGGATGATATAACATCCGAATATATCGATCTGCATGTATGGTGTTATTCGTTTAGGACTATTTGGCCAGAAATATATTCAGTAGGTCAAAAGGGGACCTCTGAATAGTTGATTTATCATCAGAAAGAGTCTATAACTTTATATCGTTTAAATTTTTTGAGGACCCTTTGACCAGAAATAAGTTCAAAAGGTCAGATATGGATATCTACATGGCTTATGTAGCATTAGAAGGAGTCTATGAGTATGTATACAAAGTCCAAGATTGAGGACTATATGGCCATAAATATATTCCTTGGGTCAAATAAGGCTGAATTGACATCAAAAGGAGTCGATAACTTTATATTGTTTGAAAAATGTTCAGGACACTTTGACCAGAAATAAGTGCAAATGGTCAGATATGGATATCTACGTGGCTTATGTAGCATTAGAAGGAGTCTAAGAGTATGTATAGAAAGTCCAAGATCGAGGACTCTTTGGCCATAAATATATTCCTTGGGTCAAATAAGGCTAATTTGACATCAGAAGGATTCTAATGTCACTTTAATATAGTTTGAAAAATGTTCAGGACACTTTGAGCAGAAGTTCAAAAGGTCAGATGTGGACATCTATATGGCTTATGAAGCATCAGAAGGAGTCTATGAGTATGTATAGAAAGCCCAAGATCGAGGACTCTTTGGCCAGAAATATGTTTCTTGGGTCCAATTTGGACTTCTGTATGGCTGACGTAACATCAGAAAGAGTCAACGAGTATTTATTGGAAAGGTCAAGTTTCAAGTATTCCTTGTCCAGAAAAAAATTCAATGTGTCAAAAATGGACTTTTGTCAGGATGATATAACATCCGAATATATCAATCTGAATGTAAAGTGTTATTCTTTTAGGACTCTTTGGACAGAAATATGTTCAGTAGGTCAAAAGGGGACCTCTGAATAGCTGATTTATCATCAGAAAGAGTCTATAACTTTATATCGTTTAAAAACTTTTGAGGACCCTTTGACCAGAAATAAGTTCAAAAGGTCACATATGGATATCTACATGGCTTATGTAGCATTAGAAGGAGTCTATGAGTATGTATACAAAGTCCAAGATCGAGGACTATATGGCCATAAATATATTCCTTGGGTCAAATAAGGCTGAATTGACATCAGAAGGAGTCGATAACTTTATATTGTTTGAAAAATGTTCAGGACACTTTGACCAGAAATAAGTTCAAAAGGTCAGATATGGATATCTACATGGCTTATGTAGCATTAGAAGGAGTCTATGAGTATGTATAGAAAGTCCAAGATCGAGGACTCTTTGGCCATAAATATATTCCTTGGGTCAAATAAGGCTAATTTGACATCAGAAGGAGTCTGATGTCACTTAATATAGTTTGAAAAATGTTCAGGACACTTTGAGCAGAAATAAGTTCAAAAGGTTAGATATGTACATTTATATGGCTTATGAAGCATCAGAAGGAGTCTATGAGTATGTATAGAAAGCCCAAGATCGAGGACTCTTTGGCCAGAAATATGTTTCTTGGGTCAAATATGGACTTCTGAATGGCTGACGTAACATCAGAAAGAGCCAACGAGTATATATGAAAAGGTACTCCTTTCAAGTACTCCTTGGCCAGAAAAAAATTCAGTATGTCAAATATGGACTTTTGTCAGGATGCTATAACATCCAAATATATTAATCTGAATGTATAGTGTTATTCTTTTAGGACTCTTTGGCCAGAAATATATTCAGTAGGTCAAAAGGGGTCCTCTGAATAGTTGATTTATCTTCAGAAAGAGTCTATAACTTTATATCGTTTAAAAACTTTTGAGGACCCTTTGACCAGAAATAAGTTCAAAAGGTCAGATATGGATATCTACATGGCTTATGTAGCATTAGAAGGAGTCTATGAGTATGTATACAAAGTCCAAGATCAAGGACTATATGGCCATAAGTATATTCCTTGGGTCAAATAAGGCTGAATTGACATCAGAAGGAGTCGATAACTTTATATTGTTTGAAAAATGTTCAGGACACTTTGAGCAGAAATAAGTTCAAAAGGTCAGATATGGACATCTATATGGCTTATGAAGCATCAGAAGGAGTCTATGAGTATGTATAGAAAGCCCAAGATCGAGGACTCTTTGGCCAGAAATATGTTTTTTGGGTCCAATTTGGACTTCTGTATGGCTGACGTAACATCAGAAAGAGTCAACGAGTATTTATGGAAAGGTCAAGTTTCAAGTACTCCTTGGCCAGAAAAAAATTCAATGTGTCAAATATGGACTTTTGTCAGGATGATATAACATCCGAATATATCAATCTGAATGTAAAGTGTTATTGTTTTAGGACTCTTTGGCCAGAAATATGTTCAAAAGGTCAGATATGGATATCTACATGGCTTATGTAGCATTAGAAGGAGTCTATGAGTATGTATAGAAAGTCCAAGATCGAGGACTCTTTGGCCAGAATTTTTTTTTTGGGGTCAAATATGGACTTCTGAATGGCTGACGTAACATCAGAAAGAGTCAACGAGTATATATGAAAAGGTACTCCTTTCAAGTACTCCTTGGCCAGAAAAAAATTCAGTATGTCAAATATGGACTTTTGTCAGGATGCTATAACATCCAAATATATTAATCTGAATGTATAGGTGTTATTCTTTTAGGACTCTTTGGCCAGAAAAATATTCAGTAGGTCAAAAGGGGACGTCTGAATAGTTGATTTATCATCAGAAAGAGTCTATAACTTTATATTGTTTAAAAACTTTTGAGGACCCTTTGACCAGAAATAAGTTCCAAAGGTCAGATAAGGATATCTACATGGCTTATGTAGCATTAGAAGGAGTCTATGAGTATGTATACAAAGTCCAAGATCGAGGACTATATGGCCATAAATATATTCCTTGGGTCAAATAAGGCTGAATTGACATCAGAAGGAGTCGATAACTTTATATTGTTTGAAAAATGTTCAGGACACTTTGAGCAGAAATAAGTTCAAAAGGTCAGATATGGACATCTATATGGCTTATGAAGCATCAGAAGGAGTCTATGAGTATTTATACAAAGTCCAAGATCGAGGAATCTTTGGCCATAAATATATTCCTTGGTTTTTAAGGCTGATTTGACATCAGGAGGAGTCTGATGTCACTTAATATAGTTTGAAAAATGTTCAGGACACTTTGACCAGAAATAAGTTCAAAAGGTCAGATATGGACATCTATATGGCTTATGAAGCATCAGAAGGAGTCTATGAGTATGTATACAAAGTCCAAGATCGAGGAATCTTTGGCCATAAATATATTCCTTGGTTTTTAAGGCTGATTTGACATCAGAAGGAGTCTGATGTCACTTAATATAGTTTGAAAAATGTTCAGGACACTTTGACCAGAAATAAGTTCAAAAGGTTAGATATGGACATCTATATGGCTTATGAAGCATCATAAGGAGTCTAGGAGTATGTACAGAAAGCCCAAGATCGAGGACTCTTTGGCCAGAAATATGTTTCTTGGGTCCAATATGGACTTCTGTATGGCTGACGTAACATCACAAAGAGTCAACGAGTATTTATGGAAATTTCAAGTTTCAAGTACTCCTTGACCAGAAAAAAATTAATTGTGTCAAATATGGACTTTTGTCAGGATGATATAACATCCGAATATATCAATCTGAATGTAAAGTGTTATTCTTTTAGGACTCTTTGGCCAGAAATACGTTCAGTAGTTCAAAGGGGGACCTCTGAATAGCTGATTTATCATCAGAAAGAGTCTATAACTTTATATCGTTTAAAAACTTTTGAGGACCCTTTGAGCAGAAATAAGTTCAAAAGGTCAGATATGGATATCTACATGGCTTATGTAGCATTAGAATGAGTCTATGAGTATGTATAGAAAGTCCAAGATCGAGGACTCTTTGGCCAGAAATATGTTTCTTGGGTCAAATATGGACTTCTGAATGGCTGACGTAACATCAGAAAGAGCCAATGAGTATATATGAAAAGGTAGTCCTTTCAAGTACTCCTTGGCCAGAAAAAAATTCAGTGTGTCAAATATGGACTTTTGTCAGGATGATATAACATCCGAATATATCAATCTGAATGTAAAGTGTTATTCTTTTAGGACTCTTTGGCCAGAAATACGTTCAGTAGGTCAAAAGGGGACCTCTGAATAGTTGATTTATCATCAGAAAGAGTCTATAACTTTATATTGTTTAAAAACTTTTGAGGACCCTTTGACCAGAAATAAGTTCAAAAGGTCAGATATGGATATCTACATGGCTTATGTAGCATTAGAAGGAGTCTATGAGTATGTATACAAAGTCCATGATCGAGGACTCTTTGGCCATAAATATATTCCTTGGTTTTTAAGGCTGATTTGACATCAGGAGGAGTCTGATGTCACTTAATATAGTTTGAAAAATGTTCAGGACACTTTGACCAGAAATAAGTTCAAAAGGTCAGATATGGACATCTATATGGCTTATGAAGCATCAGGAGGAGTCTATGAGTATGTATACAAAGTCCAAGATCGAGGAATCTTTGGCCATAAATATATTCCTTGGTTTTAAAGGCTGATTTGACATCAGGAGGAGTCTGATGTCACTTAATATAGTTTGAAAAATGTTCAGGACACTTTGACCAGAAATAAGTTCAAAAGGTTAGATATGGACATCTATATGGCTTATGAAGCATCATAAGGAGTCTAGGAGTATGTACAGAAAGCCCAAGATCGAGGACTCTTTGGCCAGAAATATGTGTCTTGGGTCCAATTTGGACTACTGTATGGCTGACGTAACATCAGAAAGAGTCAACGAGTATTTATGGAAAGGTCAAGTTTCAAGTACTCCTTGGCTAGAAAAAAATTCAGTTTGTCAAATATGGACTTTTGTCAGGATGATATAACATCCGAATATATCAATCTGAATGTAAAGTGTTATTCTTTTAGGACTCTTTGGCCAGAAATACGTTCAGTAGGTCAAAAGGGGACCTCTGAATAACTGATTTATCATCAGAAAGAGTCTATAACTTTATATCGTTTAAAAACTTTTGAGGACCCTTTGACCAGAAATAAGTTCAAAAGGTCAGATATGGATATCTACATGGCTTATGTAGCATTAGACGGAGTCTATGAGTATGTATAGAAAGTCCAAGATCGAGGACTCTTTGGCCAGAAATATTTTTTTTGGGGTCAAATATGGACTTCTGAATGGCTGACGTAACATCAGAAAGAGTCAACGAGTATATATGAAAAGGTACTCCTTTCAAGTACTCCTTGGCCAGAAAAAAATTCAGTATGTCAAATATGGACTTTTGCCAGGATGCTATAACATCCAAATATATTAATCTGAATGTATAGTGTTATTCTTTTAGGACTCTTTGGCCAGAAATATATTCAGTAGGTCAAAAGGGGACCTCTGAATAGCTGATTTATCATCAGAAAGAGTCTATAACTTTATATCGTTTAAAAACTTTTGAGGACCCTTTGACCAGAAATAAGTTCAAAAGGTCACATATGGATATCTACATGGCTTATGTAGCATTAGAAGGAGTCTATGAGTATGTATACAAAGTCCAAGATCGAGGACTATATGGCCATAAATATATTCCCTGGGTCAAATAAGGCTGAATTGACATCAGAAGGAGTCGATAACTTTATATTGTTTGAAAAATGTTCAGGACACTTTGACCAGAAATAAGTTCAAAAGGTCAGATATGGATATCTACATGGCTTATGTAGCATTAGAAGGAGTCTATGAGTATGTATAGAAAGTCCAAGATCGAGGACTCTTTGGCCATAAATATATTCCTTGGGTCAAATAAGGCTAATTTGACATCAGAAGGAGTCTGATGTCACTTAATATAGTTTGAAAAATGTTCAGGACACTTTGAGCAGAAATAAGTTCAAAAGGTTAGATATGTACATTTATATGGCTTATGAAGCATCAGAAGGAGTCTATGAGTATGTATAGAAAGCCCAAGATCGAGGACTCTTTGGCCAGAAATATGTTTCTTGGGTCAAATATGGACTTCTGAATGGCTGACGTAACATCAGAAAGAGCCAACGAGTATATATGAAAAGGTACTCCTTTCAAGTACTCCTTGGCCAGAAAAAAATTCAGTATGTCAAATATGGACTTTTGTCAGGATGCTATAACATCCAAATATATTAATCTGAATGTATAGTGTTATTCTTTTAGGACTCTTTGGCCAGAAATATATTCAGTAGGTCAAAAGGGGTCCTCTGAATAGTTGATTTATCTTCAGAAATAGTCTATAACTTTATATCGTTTAAAAACTTTTGAGGACCCTTTGACCAGAAATAAGTTCAAAAGGTCAGATATGGATATCTACATGGCTTATGTAGCATTAGAAGGAGTCTATGAGTATGTATACAAAGTCCAAGATCAAGGACTATATGGCCATAAGTATATTCCTTGGGTCAAATAAGGCTGAATTGACATCAGAAGGAGTCGATAACTTTATATTGTTTGAAAAATGTTCAGGACACTTTGAGCAGAAATAAGTTCAAAAGGTCAGATATGGACATCTATATGGCTTATGAAGCATCAGAAGGAGTCTATGAGTATGTATAGAAAGCCCAAGATCGAGGACTCTTTGGCCAGAAATATGTTTTTTGGGTCCAATTTGGACTTCTGTATGGCTGACGTAACATCAGAAAGAGTCAACGAGTATTTATGGAAAGGTCAAGTTTCAAGTATACCTTGGCCAGAAAAAAATTCAATGTGTCAAATATGGACTTTTGTCAGGATGATATAACATCCGAATATATCAATCTGAATGTAAAGTGTTATTGTTTTAGGACTCTTTGGCCAGAAATGTGTTCAAAAGGTCAGATATGGATATCTACATGGCTTATGTAGCATTAGAAGGAGTCTATGAGTATGTATAGAAAGTCCAAGATCGAGGACTCTTTGGCCAGAAATATTTTTTTTGGGGTCAAATATGGACTTCTGAATGGCTGACGTAACATCAGAAAGAGTCAACGAGTATATATGAAAAGGTACTCCTTTCAAGTACTCCTTGGCCAGAAAAAAATTCAGTATGTCAAATATGGACTTTTGCCAGGATGCTATAACATCCAAATATATTAATCTGAATGTATAGTGTTATTCTTTTAGGACTCTTTGGCCAGAAATATATTCAGTAGGTCAAAAGGGGACGTCTGAATAGTTGATTTATCATCAGAAAGTGTCTATAACTTTATATTGTTTAAAAACTTTTGAGGACCCTTTGACCAGAAATAAGTTCAAAAGGTCAGATATAGATATCTACATGGCTTATGCAGCATTAGAAGGAGTCTATGAGTATGTATACAAAGTCCAAGATCGAGGACTATATGGCCATAAATATATTCCTTGGGTCAAATAAGGCTGAATTGACATCAGAAGGAGTCGATAACTTTATATTGTTTGAAAAATGTTCAGGACACTTTGAGCAGAAATAAGTTCAAAAGGTCAGATATGGACATCTATATGGCTTATGAAGCATCAGAAGGAGTCTATGAGTATGTATACAAAGTCCAAGATCGAGGAATCTTTGGCCATAAATATATTCCTTGGTTTTTAAGGCTGATTTGACATCAGGAGGAGTCTGATGTCACTTAATATAGTTTGAAAAATGTTCAGGACACTTTGACCAGAAATAAGTTCAAAAGGTCAGATATGGACATCTATATGGCTTATGAAGCATCAGAAGGAGTCTATGAGTATGTATACAAAGTCCAAGATCGAGGAATCTTTGGCCATAAATATATTCCTTGGTTTTTAAGGCTGATTTGACATCAGGAGGAGTCTGATGTCACTTAATATAGTTTGAAAAATGTTCAGGACACTTTGACCAGAAATAAGTTCAAAAGGTTAGATATGGACATCTATATGGCTTATGAAGCATCATAAGGAGTCTAGGAGTATGTACAGAAAGCCAAAGATCGAGGACTCTTTGGCCAGAAATATGTTACTTGGGTCCAATATGGACTTCTGTATGGCTGACGTAACATCAGAAAGAGTCAACGAGTATTTATGGAAAGGTCAAGTTTCAAGTACTTCTTGACCAGAAAAAAATTAATTGTGTCAAATATGGACTTTTGTCAGGATGATATAACATCCGAATATATCAATCTGAATGTAAAGTGTTATTCTTTTAGGACTCTTTGGCCAGAAATACGTTCAGTAGTTCAAAAGGGGACCTCTGAATAGCTGATTTATCATCAGAAAGAGTCTATAACTTTATATCGTTTAAAAACTTTTGAGGACCCTTTGAGCAGAAATAAGTTCAAAAGGTCAGATATGGATATCTACATGGCTTATGAAGCATCAGAAGGAGTCTATGAGTATGTATATAAAGCCCAAGATCGAGGACTCTTTGGCCAGAAATATGTTTCTTGGGTCCAATTTGGACTACTGTATGGCTGACGTAACATCACAAAGAGTCAACGAGTATTTATGGAAAGGTCAAGTTTCAAGTACTCCTTGGCAAGAAAAAAATTCAGTGTGTCAAATATGGACTTTTGTCAGGATGATATAACATCCGAATATATCAATCTGAATGTAAAGTGTTATTCTTTTAGGACTCTTTGGCCAGAAATACGTTCAGTAGGTCAAAAGGGGACCTCTGAATAGCTGATTTATCATCAGAAAGAGTCTATAACTTTATATTGTTTAAAAACTTTTGAGGACCCTTTGACCAGAAATAAGTCAGATATGGATATTAGGGATGTCCCGATCAGGTTTTTTTGCCCTCGAGTCCGAGTCCGAGTCATTTGATTTTGAGTATCTACCAATACCGAGTCCCGATCCGATACTTCGATAAAAAAGAATAAAGAAAAGCAAAAAAACAAACAAAAAACAGATCCAGGATGTTCCTTATTTTTTTATTTAATTCACCTTATTTTAACATTCAACAACTCTTACAAACACTGTAGAGCACTTCTGTGAGGTAGCTTAAACAATCATTTATGTAATAAATAACATAAATTCTTCACCTTTGCACTGCAGGGCTTGAATTTTCGGTGCGTGAATGCCGGGGTTGCGCATAATTTAAACCATTCCCGCAAGGTTAGCTTTTATAGTGCGAGAAATTCCCGCACAAATATATTTGCTTCATCTCAGAGCAATTGATTTAAAAAAAAATCACAGATGCGAGAAAAAATGTCAAACTGTCTTTTATTTTCGAATTTAATTCGAATTTAATTCCTCAATCAGCGCTGGACCGGCTTTCTCTGTCTTCCGCTGAGTCCTGGCCGTAGACAGATCATATGTTTCACGCTGTCAATGCAGTGGTCTGCGTTGCGCTGATCTTATTCACACTATCGAGTGTAGGTGCAGCATTCTATAATTTTGAGTCATAATGAGCTGTTTGTGAAGAAATTATCCGCTTCCAAATTATGCCATTTTAATCAAGAAACTGAAACATTAAAAAACATGTTGCTCTTTATGGTGTGCGAGTGATAGAGCGCGGCAGCAACGAACCAACTGATCAGCTTACAGCATAACAACATTGAATGCTCGGCCGAACAGCTGATCATAGCTGTACAGGGCGACTTATTATTTTTCATCTCCATAAATATATCTAGTAGTAAAGCTAATGCAAGGGCTAGAAATCGACTTTGCTGATACTTCCTTGTCATCATGGAGAGCGCAGTTCATGGTTGCATAGCAACGACAGACGCCACAGAGAGCACGAGCTTGAAGGAGACAGCGGTGCGCCCGCGCTTTCACTTGGTTAGTTTACACATCATAAGTCTTTGCAACAAAGTGATGTCATGCCGCACGCGTTGCTGTTTCTGTGTGGATTCTAACTCTGTGCCACCGCATAACTATAGATGTGTTAAAAAATAATGAGAATATATACATATATATCCGAGTCCTGATCGGGAGGTAACGTCCTATTCCGATCGAGTCTGAAACCACGTGATCGGGCCCGATTTCCTATCACGTGATCGGATCTGGACATCCCTAATGGATATCTACATGGCTTATGTAGCATTAGAAGCAGTCTATGAGTATGTATAGAAAGTCCAAGATCGAGGACTCATTGGCCAGAAATATGTTTCTTGGGTCCAATATGGACTTCTGTATGGCTGACGTAACATCAGAAAGAGTCAACGAGTATTTATGGAAAGGTCAAGTTTCAAGTACTCCTTGGCCAGAAAAAAATTCAGTGTGTCAAATATGGACTTTTGTCAGGATGATATAACATCCGAATATATCAATCTGAATGTAAAGTGTTATTCTTTTAGGACTCTTTGGCCAGAAATACGTTCAGTAGGTCAAAAGGGGACCTCTGAATAGCTGATTTATCATCAGAAAGAGTCTATATCTTTATATCGTTTAAAAACTTTTGAGGACCCTTTGACCAGAAATAAGTTCAAAAGGTCAGATATGGATATCTACATGGCTTATGTAGCATTAGAAGGAGTCTATGAGTATGTATAGAAAGTCCAAGATCGAGGACTATTTGGCCATAAATATATTCCTTGGGTCAAATAAGGCTGAATTGACATCAGAAGGAGTCTGATGTCACTTAATATAGTTTGAAAAATGTTCAGGACACTTTGAGCAGAAATAAGTTCAAAAGGTCAGATATGGACATCTATATGGCTTATGAAGCATCAGAAGGAGTCTATGAGTATGTATACAAAGTCCAAGATCGAGGACTCTTTGGCCAGAAATATGTTTCTTGGGTCAAATATGGACTTCTGAATGGCTGACGTAACATCAGAAAGAGCCAACGAGTATATATGAAAAGGTACTCCTTTCAAGTACTCCTTGGTCAGAAAAAAATTCAGTATGTCAAATATGGACTTTTGTCAAGACGCTATAACATCCAAATATATTAATCTGAATGTATAGTGTTATTCTTTTAGGACTCTTTGGCCAGAAATATGTTCAGTAGGTCAAAAGGGACCTCTGAATAGCTGATTTATCATCAGAAAGAGTCTATAACTTTATATCGTTTAAAAACCTTTGAGGACCCTTTGACCAGAAATAAGTTCAAAAGGTCAGATATGGATATCTACATGGCTTATGTAGCATTAGAAGGAGTCTATGAGTATGTATACAAAGTCCAAGATTGAGGACTATATGGCCATAAATATATTCTTATGCACTGAAGAATAAAACTAACTCCTTCCCATGTTCATTAAAGAGATAACATGTTGCATTGCATTGCACAAACGATCTAACGTTGTGCACTGAAGAATAACATTGGTTATGCACTTATTGCATTGCACACCAGAACTAACTCATTCCTATGTTCATTAAAGAGATAACGTGTGTTTGTTGCATTGCATCTAACGTTGTGCATTGAAAAATAACATTGGTTATGCACTTTTTGCATTGCATTGCACAAAACGGTCTAACGTTGTGCACTGAAGAATAACATTGGTTATGCACTTATTGCATTGCACACCAGAACTAACTCATTCCTATGTTCATTAAAGAGATAACGTGTGTTTGTTGCATTGCATCTAACGTTGTGCATTGAAAAATAACATTGGTTATGCACTTCTTGCATTGCATTGCACACCAGAACTAACTCCTTACCATTTTCATTAAAGATATAACATGTTGCATTGCATTGCATAAACGATCTAACGTTGTGCACTGAAGTATAACATTGGTTATGCACTTTTTGTATTGCATTGCAAACCATAACTAACTGCTTCCCATGTTCATTAAAGAGATAACATGTTGCATTTGCATTGCACAAACGAACTAACGTTGTGCATTGAAAAATGAAATATAGGCTATGCACTTCTTGCATTGAATTGCATTGCACACCAGAACTAACTCAATCTCATGTTTTATTATAGAGATAACATGTGTTGTTGCAATGCCGTTACACAAACGATCTAACGTTGTGCATTGAAATATAACATGCACTTCTTGCATTGAATTGCATTGCACACCAGATCTAACTCTTTCCCATGTTCATTAAAGAGATAACATGTCTTGTTGCAATGCATTATACAAACGATCTAACGTTGTGCATTGAAAAATAACATGCAGGTTATGCACTTCTTGCATTGCATTGCATTGCACACCAGAAATAACTCAATCCCATGTTAATTAAAGAGATAAGATGTTGCATTGCATTGCACAAACGATCTAACGCTGTGCATTGAAAAATAACATAGGTTATGCACTTCTTGCATTGCATTTTATTGCACACCAGAACTAACTCCTTCCCATGTTCATTAAAGAGATAACATGTTGCATTGCATTGCACAAACGATCAAACTTTGTGCACTGAAGAATAACACATAGGTTATGCACTTCTTGCATTGCATTGCATTGCACACCAGAAATAACTCAATCCCATGTTCATTAAAGAGATAACATGTTGCATTGCATTGCACCAACGATCTAACGTTGTGCATTGAAAAATAACATAGGTTATGCTCTTCTTGCATTGCATTGCATTGCACACCAGATCTAACTCCTTCCCATGTTCATTAAACAGATAACATGTTGCATTGCATTGCACAAACGATCTAACGTTGTGCACTGTAGAATAACATTGGTTATGCACTTTTTGCATTGCATTGCACACCAGAACTAACTCAATCTCATGTCCATTATAGAGAAAACATGTGTTGCTACAATGCATTGCACAAACGATCTAACGTTGTGCATTGAAATATAACATAGGTTATGCACTTTTTGCATTGCACTGAATTGCACACCGGAACTAACTGCTTCCCATGTTCGTTAAAGAGATAACATGTTGCATTGCATTGCACAAACGATCTAACGTTGTGCATTGAAAAATAATATATAGGCTATGAACTTTTTGCATTGCATTGCATACCAGAACTAACTCCTTCCTATGTTCATTAAAGAGATAACATGTTGCTATGCATTACACAAACGATCTAACGTTGTGCACTGAAGAAGAACATTGGTTATGCACTTTTTGCATTGCATTGCACACCAGAACTAAAACTCAGTCCCATGTTCATTACAGAGATAACATGTGTTTGTTGCATTGCACTGCACAAACGATCTAACGTTGTGCACTGAAGAATAACATTGGTTATGCACTTTTTGCATTGCATTGCACTGCACACCAGAACTAACTCCTTCCCATGTTCATTAAAGAGATAACATGTTGCATTGCATTGCACAAACGATCTAACGTTGTCCATTGAAAAATAACATATAGACTATGCACTTCTTGCATTGCACACCAGAACTAACTCCTTCCCATGTTCATTAAAGAGATAACATATGTTTGTTGCATTGCACTGCACAAACGATCTAACGTTGTGCATTGAAAAATAACATATAGGCTATGCACTTCTTGCATTGAATTGCATTGCACACCACAACCAACTCAATCCGATGTTCATTATACAGATTACATGTGTTATTGCTATGCATTACACAAACGATCTAACGTTGTGCATTGAAATATAACATAGGTTATGCACTTTTTGCATTGCATTGAATTGCGCACCAGAACTAACTCCTTTCCCATGATCATTAAAGAGATAACGTGTTATTGCTATGCATTACACAAACGATCTAACGTTGTGCATTGAAATGTAACATAGGTTATGCACTTTTTGCATTGCATTGAATTGCGCACCAGAACTAACTCATTTCCCATGATCATTAAAGAGATAACATGTTGCATTGCATTGCACAAACGATCTAACGTTGTGCAATGAAATATAACATAGGGTTATGCACTTTTTGCATTGCATTGCATTGCACACCAGAACAACTCCTTCCCATGTTCATTAAAGAGCTAACATGTTGCATTGCATTGCAAAAACGATCTAACGTTGTGCATTGAAATATAACATAGGTTATGCACTTCTTGCATTGAATTGCATTGCACACCAGAACTAACACAATCCCATATTCAATATAGAGATAACGTGTTGTTGCAATGCGTTACACAAATGATCTAACGTTGTGCATTGAAATATAATATAGGGTTATGCACTTTTTGCATTGCATTGCATTGCACACCAGAACTAACTCAATCCCATGTTCATTAAAGAGATAACGTTGCATTGCATTGCAAAAACGATCTAAAGTTGTGCATTGAAAAATAGGCTATGCACTTTTTGCATTGCATTGCATTGCACACCAGAACTAACTCAATCCCATGTTCATTATAGAGATAACATGTATTGTTGCAATGCATTACACAAACGATCTAACTTTGTGCATTGAAGATTAACACTGGTTATGCACTTTTTGCATTGCATTGCATTGCACACCAGAACTAACTCCTTCCCATGTTCATTAAAGAGATAACATATGTTTGTTGCATTGCACTGCACAAACGATCCTAACGTTGTGCAATGAAAAATAACATATAGGCTATGCACTTTTTGCATTGCATTGCATTGCACACCAGAACTAACTCAGTCCCATGTTCATTACAGAGATAACATGTGTTTGTTGCATTGCACTGCACAAACGATCTAACGTTGTGCACTAAAGAATAACATTGGTTATGCAATTTTTGCATTGCATTGAATTGCGCACCAGAACTAACTCCTTTCCCATGATCATTAAAGAGATAACATGTGTTATTGCTATGCATTAAACAAACAATCGAACGTTGTGCATTGAAATGTAACATAGGTTATGCACTTTTTGCATTGCATTGCATTGCACACCAGAACGAACTCCTTCCCATGTTCATTAAAGAGATAACATTGTTGCATTGCATTGCAAAAACGATCTAATGTTGTGCATTGAAATATAACATAGGTTATGCACTTCTTGCATTGAATTGCATTGCACACCAGAACTAACTCAATCCCATATTCAATATAGAGATAACGTGTTGTTGCAATGCATTAAACAAACGATCTAACGTTGTGCATTGAAATATAATATAGGGTTATGCACTTTTTGCATTGCACATCAGAACTAACTCCTTCCCATGTTCATTAAAGAGATAACATGTTGCATTGCATTGCAAAAACGATCTAACGTTGTGCATTGAAAAATAGGCTATGCACTTCTTGCATTGAATTGCATTGCACACCAGAACTAACTCAATCCCATGTTCATTATAGAGATAACATGTATTGTTGCAATGCATTTACACAAACGATCTAACTTTGTGCATTGAAGATTAACATTGGTTATACACTTTTTGCATTGCATTGCATTGCACACCAGAACTAACTCCTTCCCATGTTCATTAAAGAGATAACATATGTTTGTTGCATTGCATTGCACAAACGATCTAACGTTGTGCAATAAAATATAACATAGGGTTATGCACTTCTTGCATTGAATTGCATTGCGCACCAGAACTAACTCAATCCCATGTCCATTATAGAGATAACATGTGTTGTTGCAATGCATTGCACAAACGATCTAACGTTGTGCACTGAAGAAGAACATTGGTTATGCACTTTTTGCATTGCATTGCATTGCACACCAGAACTAAAACTCAGTCCCATGTTCATTACAGAGATAACATGTGTTTGTTGCATTGCACTGCACAAACGATCTAACGTTGTGCACTGAAGAATAACATTGGTTATGCACTTTTTGCATTGCATTGCACACCAGAACTAACTCCTTTCCCATGATCATTAAAGAGATAACATGTTGCATTGCATTGCACAAACGATCTAACGTTGTGCAATGAAAAATATCATATAGGCTATGCACTTCTTGCATTCAATTGCATTGCACACCAGAACTAACTCAATCCGATGTTCATTATACAGATAACGTGTGTTATTGCTATGCATTACACAAACGATCTAACGTTGTGCATTGAAATATAACATAGGTTATGCACTTTTTGCATTGCATTGAATTGCGCACCAGAACTAACTCCTTTCCCATGATCATTAAAGAGATAACATGTTGCATTGCATTGCAAAAACGATCTAACGTTGTGCATTGGAATATAACATAGGGTTATGCACTTTTTGCATTGAATTGCATTGCACACCAGAACTAACTCAATCCCATGTCCATTATAGAGATAACATGTGTTGTTGCAATGCACTGCACAAACGATCTAACGTTGTGCACTGAAGAATAACATTGGTTATGCACTTTTTGCATTGCATTGCATTGCACACCAGAACTAACTCCTTCCCATGTTCATTAAAGAGATAACATATGTTTGTTGCATTGCACTGCACAAACGATCTAACTTTGTGCATTGAAGATTAACACTGGTTATGCACTTTTTGCATTGCATTGCATTGCACACCAGAACTAACTTCTTCCCATGTTCATTAAAGAGCTAACATGTTGCATTGCATTGCAAAAACGATCTAACGTTGTGCATTGAAAAATAGGCTATGCACTTCTTGCATTGAATTGCATTGCGCACCAGAACTAACTCAATCCCATGTCCATTATAGAGATCAGTGTTTTTGCAATGCATTGCACAAACGATCTAACGTTGTGCACTGAAGAAGAACATTGGTTATGCACTTTTTGCATTGCATTGCACACCAGAACTAACTTCAGTCCCATGTTCATTACAGAGATAACATGTGTTTGTTGCATTGCACTGCACAAACGATCTAACGTTGTGCATTGAAAAATAACATATAGGCTATGCACTTCCTTGCATTGAATTGCATTGCACACCAGAACTAACTCCTTCCCATGTTCATTAAAGAGCTAACATGTTGCATTGCATTGCAAAAACGATCTAACGTTGTGCATTGAAATATAACATAGGCTATGCACTTCTTACAATGAATTGCACTGCACACCAGAACTAACTCAACGCAATGCATTGCACAAACGATCTAACGTTGTGCATTGAAATATAACATAGGTTATGCACTTTTTGCATTGCATTGCATTGCACACCAGAACTAACTCAATCCCATGTCCATTATAGAGATAACATGTTGTTGCAATGCATTGCACAAACGATCTAACGTTGTGCACTGAAGAATAACATTGGTTATGCACTTTTTGCATTGCATTGCATTGCACACCAGAACTAACTCCTTCCCATGTTCATTAAAGAGATAACATATGTTTGTTGCATTGCATTGCACAAACGATCTAACGTTGTGCATTGAAAAATAACATATAGGCTATGCACTTCCTTGCATTGAATTGCATTGCACACCAGAACTAACTCCTTCCCATGTTCATTAAAGAGCTAACATGTTGCATTGCATTGCAAAAACGATCTAACGTTGTGCATTGAAATATAACATAGGCTATGCACTTCTTACAATGAATTGCACTGCACACCAGAACTAACTCAAAGCAATGCATTGCACAAACGATCTAACGTTGTGCATTGAAATATAACATAGGTTATGCACTTTTTGCATTGCATTGCATTGCACACCCGAATTAACTCCTTCCCATGTTCATTAAAGAGATAACATATGTGTTGTTTCATTGCATTGCACAAACGACCTAACGTTGTGCATTGAAGAATAACATATAGGCTATGCACTTGCTATACTTGCAACTTTCTATACATTCTAGTAGAATCTTTCTGATACATCAGCCATACAAAAGTCAATTTTTGACCTACTGAACAAATTTCTGGACAGAGTCCTTGAACATTAACTTACTAAATATATAAGATACTTGTGATGTTATATCAGTTAGACAGTAGTCCATATTTGACTGATTGAACATATTTTTGGCAAAAGAGTCCTCAAAAGGTATTTTGTGTACCATTATAAACTTATAGACTTATCTGGTGTTAAATAAGCTATATAGAGGTGCATATTTGAGCTACTGAACATATTCTCGATCTTGAATTTTCCATACATACTCATATACTCCTTCTGATGCTTCATAAGCCTTTTAGAAGTCCATTTCTGACCTATTGAACTTTTTTTGGTCAAAGGATCCTTCTGATGTTACCTCACCCATAAAAAAGAAAATTTTTGACCTAATAAACATATTTCTGCCAAGGAGACCATGAAACTTAACTTAATATACGTACATACTGACTTCTCGTGATGTTAAATCCGGCAAGGAGTAGTCTATATTTGACCGATGTAACACATTTTTGGCCAATGAGTCCTCGAAATGTTTTTTACTATTATAAACTTATAGACTCCTGATGTTAAATCAGCCATACAGAAGTCCATATTTGACCTTCTGAACATATTACTGGCCAGAGACCTCTAACATTTACCTTACTATATATATTTCTCGTACTATACAGACTTCTCGTGATGTTATATCAGCAAGACTGTAGTCCATATTTGACCAATTGAACATATTTTTGTCCAAAGAATCCTTAAAATGTCCAATATAATTTTACTATATCCAATAGTAAAAAATAGTTTTTTATTATTATAAACTTCGACTCCTTCTGATGTCAAATCAGCCTTACAGAAGTCCATATTTGACTTCTAAGAGTCCTCAATCTTGGGCTTTCTATACATACTCATAGACTCCTTCTAATGCTACGTAAGCCATGTAGATATCCATATCTGACGTTTTGAACTTATTTCTGGTCAAAGTGTCCTTACAATTTTTCAAACTATATAAAGTTCTCCTTCTGATCATAAAGCTATACAGAGGTCCCCTTTTGACCTAGTGAACATTATACAGACTTCTCAAAATGGTATATCAGCCAGACTGTAGTCCATATTTGACCAATTGAGCATATATTTGGCCAAAGAATCCTCAAAATGTTTTTTACTATTATAAACTTGTCAACTCCTTCTGATGTCAAATCAACCTTACAGACGTCCATATTTGACCCAAGGAATATATTTATGGCCAAAGAGTCCTCGATCTTGGACTTTCTATACATACTCATAGACTCCTTCTAAATGCTACATAAGCCATATATATATCTAAATCTGACCTTTGGACTTATTTCTGGTCAAAGGGTCCTCAAAAGTTTTGAAACTATATAAAGTTATAGACTCTTTCTGATGATAAATCAGCTATTCAGAGGGTCCGCTTTTGACCTTCTGAACATATTTCTGGCCAAAGAGTCCTAAAAGATTATCACTATACATTCAGATTGATATCTTCGGATGTTATATCATCCTGACAAAAGTACAAATTTGACATACTGAATTTTGTTCTGGCCAAGGAGTACTCGAAACTTGACCTTTCCATATATACTCGTTGACTCTTTCTGATGTTAAAGTCAGCAATACAAAAGTCCATATTTGACCCAAGGAACATATTTCTGGCCTAAAAGTCCTCGATCTTGGGCTTTCTATTACATACTCATAGACTCTTTCTGATGCTTCATAAGCCATATAGATGTCCAATATCTGACCTTTGGAACTTATTTCTGGTCATAGGGTCCTCAAAAGATTTTAAACGATATAAAGTTATAGACTCTTTCTGATGTTACATCACCCATACAGAAGTTCATATTTGACCCAAGGAACATATTTCTGGCAAAAGAGTCCTCGATCTTGGGCTTTCTATACATACTCATAGACTCCTTGTGATGCTTCATAAGCCATATAGATGTCCATATCTGACGTTTTGAACTTATTTCTGGTCAAAGTGTTCTCACAATTTTTCAAACTATATAAAGTTATAGACTCCTTTCTGATCATAAAGCTATACAGAGGTCCCCTTTTGACCTAGTGAACATTATACAGACTTCTCAAAATGGTATATCAGCCAGACTGTAGTCCATATTTGATCAATTGAGCATATTTTTGGCCAAAGAATCCTCAAAATGTTTTTTACGATTATAAACTTATCGACTCCTTCTGATGTCAAATCAGCCTTACAGAAGTCCATATTTGACCCAAGGAATATATTTATGGCCAAATAGTCCTCGATCTTGGACTTTCTATACATACTCATAGACTCCTTCTAATGCTACATAAGCCATGTAGATATCCATATCTGACCTTTTGAACTTATTTCTGGTCAAAGGGTCCTCAAAAGTTTTTAAATGATATAAAGTTATAGACTCTTTCTGATGATAAATCAGCTATTCAGAGGTCCCCTTTTAACCTTCTGAACATATTTCTGGCCAAAGAGTCCTAAAAGATTAACACTATACATTCAGATTGATATCTTCGGATGTTATATCATCCTGACAAAAGTACAAATTTGACATACTGAATTTTTTTCTGGCCAAGGAGTACTTGAAACTTGTCATTTCCATAAATACTCGTTGACTCTTTGTGATGTTACGTTAGCCATACAGAAGTCCATATCTGACCCAAGAAACATATTTCTGGCCACTGAGTCATCGCTTTTGGGCTTTCTATACATACTCATAGCCTCCTTCTGATGTTTCATAAGCCATATAGATGTCCACATCTGACCTTTTGAACTTATTTCTGGTCAAAGGGTCCTCAAAAGATTTTAAACGATATAAAGTTATAGACTCTTTCTGATGATAAATCAGCTATTCAGACGTCCCCTTTTGACCTTCTGAACATATTTCTGGCCAAAGAGTCCTAAAAGATTAACACTATACATTCAGATTGATATCTTCGGATGTTATATCATCCTGACAAAAGTACAAATTTGACATACTGAATTTTTTTCTGGCCAAGGAGTACTCGAAACTTGACCTTTCCATATATACTCGTTGACTCTTTCTGATGTTAAAGTCAGCAATACAAAAGTCCATATTTGACCCAAGGAACATATTTCTGGCCTAAGAGTCCTCGATCTTGGGCTTTCTATACATACTCATAGACTCCTTCTAATGCTTCATAAGCCATATAGATGTCCATATCTGACCTATTGAACTTATTTCTGCTCAAAGTGTCCTGAACATTTTTCAAACAATATAAAGTCATCGACTCCTAATGTCAATTCATCCTTATTTGACCCAAGGAATATATTTATGGCCAAAGAGTCCTCGATCTTGGACTTTCTATACATATTCATAGACTCCTTCTTAATGCTACATAAGCCATGTAGATATCCATATCTGACCTTTTGAACTTATTTCTGGTCAAAGGGTCCTCAAAAGTTTTGAAACGATATAAAGTTATAGACTCTTTCTGATGATAAATCAGCTATTCAGAGGGTCCGCTTTTGACCTTCTGAACATATTTCTGGCAAAAGAGTCCTAAAAGATTAACACTATACATTCAGATTGATATCTTCGGATGTTATATCATCCTGACAAAAGTACAAATTTGACATACTGAATTTTTTTCTGGCCAAGGAGTACTTGAAACCTGTCATTTCCATAAATACTCGACTCTTTGTGATGTTACGTCACCCATACAGAAGTCCATATTTGACCCAAGAAACATATTTCTGGCCACTGAGTCATCGCTTTTGGGCTTTCTATACATACTCATAGACTCCTTCTGATGTTTCATAAGCCATATAGATGTCCACATCTGACCTTTTGAACTTTTTTCTGGTCAAAGGGTCCTCAAAAGATTTTAAACGATATAAAGTTATAGACTCTTTCTGATGATAAATCAGCTATTCAGAGGTCCCCTTTTGACCTTCTGAACATATTTCTGGCCAAAGAGTCCTAAAAGATTAACACTATACATTCAGATTGATATCTTCGGATGTTATATCATCCTGACAAAAGTACAAATTTGACATACTGAATTTTTTTCTGGCCAAGGAGTACTTGAAACTTGACCTTTCCATTAAATAGTCGTTGACTCTTTGTGATGTTACGTCAGTCATACAGAAGTCCATATTTGACCCAAGAAACATATTTCTGGCCACAGAGTCCTCGCTTTTGGGCTTTCTATACATACTCATAGCCTCCTTCTGATGTTTCATAAGCCATATAGATGTCCACATCTGACCTTTTGAACTTTTTTCTGGTCAAAGGGTCCTCAAAAGATTTTAAACGATATAAAGTTATAGACTCTTTCTGATGATAAATCAGCTATTCAGAGGTCCCCTTTTGACCTTCTGAACATATTTCTCGCCAAAGAGTCCTAAAAGATTAACACTATACATTCAGATTGATATCTTCGGATGTTATATCATCCTGACAAAAGTACAAATTTGACATACTGAATTTTTTTCTGGCCAAGGAGTACTCGAAACTTGACCTTTCCATATATACTCGTTGACTCTTTCTGATGTTAAAGTCAGCAATACAAAAGTCCATATTTGACCCAAGGAACATATTTCTGGCCTAAGAGTCCTCGATCTTGGGCTTTCTATACATACTCATAGACTCCTTCTGATGCTTTATAAGCCATATAGATGTCCATATCTGACCTATTGAACTTATTTCTGCTCAAAGTGTCCTGAACATTTTTCAAACAATATAAAGTTATCGACTCCTGATGTCAATTCATCCTTACTTGACCCAAGGAATATATTTATGGCCAAATAGTCCTCGATCTTGGACTTTCTATACATACTCATAGACTCCTTCTAATGCTACATAAGCCATGTAGATATCCATATCTGACCTTTTGAACTTATTTCTGGTCAAAGGGTCCTCAAAAGTTTTGAAACGATATAAAGTTATAGACTCTTTCTGATGATAAATCAGCTATTCAGAGGGTCCGCTTTTGACCTTCTGAACATATTTCTGGCAAAAGAGTCCTAAAAGATTAACACTATACATTCAGATTGATATCTTCGGATGTTATATCATCCTGACAAAAGTACAAATTTGACATACTGAATTTTTTTCTGGCCAAGGAGTACTTGAAACCTGTCATTTCCATAAATACTCGACTCTTTGTGATGTTACGTCACCCATACAGAAGTCCATATTTGACCCAAGAAACATATTTCTGGCCACTGAGTCATCGCTTTTGGGCTTTCTATACATACTCATAGACTCCTTCTGATGTTTCATAAGCCATATAGATGTCCACATCTGACCTTTTGAACTTTTTTCTAGTCAAAGGGTCCTCAAAAGATTTTAAACGATATAAAGTTATAGACTCTTTCTGATGATAAATCAGCTATTCAGAGGTCCCCTTTTGACCTTCTGAACATATTTCTGGCCAAAGAGTCCTAAAAGATTAACACTATACATTCAGATTGATATCTTCGGATGTTATATCATCCTGACAAAAGTACAAATTTGACATACTGAATTTTTTTCTGGCCAAGGAGTACTTGAAACTTGACCTTTCCATTAAATAGTCGTTGACTCTTTGTGATGTTACGTCAGTCATACAGAAGTCCATATTTGACCCAAGAAACATATTTCTGGCCACAGAGTCCTCGCTTTTGGGCTTTCTATACATACTCATAGCCTCCTTCTGATGTTTCATAAGCCATATAGATGTCCACATCTGACCTTTTGAACTTTTTTCTGGTCAAAGGGTCCTCAAAAGATTTTAAACGATATAAAGTTATAGACTCTTTCTGATGATAAATCAGCTATTCAGAGGTCCCCTTTTGACCTTCTGAACATATTTCTCGCCAAAGAGTCCTAAAAGATTAACACTATACATTCAGATTGATATCTTCGGATGTTATATCATCCTGACAAAAGTACAAATTTGACATACTGAATTTTTTTCTGGCCAAGGAGTACTCGAAACTTGACCTTTCCATATATACTCGTTGACTCTTTCTGATGTTAAAGTCAGCAATACAAAAGTCCATATTTGACCCAAGGAACATATTTCTGGCCTAAGAGTCCTCGATCTTGGGCTTTCTATACATACTCATAGACTCCTTCTAATGCTTCATAAGCCATATAGATGTCCATATCTGACCTATTGAACTTATTTCTGCTCAAAGTGTCCTGAACATTTTTCAAACAATATAAAGTCATCGACTCCTAATGTCAATTCATCCTTATTTGACCCAAGGAATATATTTATGGCCAAAGAGTCCTCGATCTTGGACTTTCTATACATATTCATAGACTCCTTCTTAATGCTACATAAGCCATGTAGATATCCATATCTGACCTTTTGAACTTATTTCTGGTCAAAGGGTCCTCAAAAGTTTTGAAACGATATAAAGTTATAGACTCTTTCTGATGATAAATCAGCTATTCAGAGGGTCCGCTTTTGACCTTCTGAACATATTTCTGGCAAAAGAGTCCTAAAAGATTAACACTATACATTCAGATTGATATCTTCGGATGTTATATCATCCTGACAAAAGTACAAATTTGACATACTGAATTTTTTTCTGGCCAAGGAGTACTTGAAACCTGTCATTTCCATAAATACTCGACTCTTTGTGATGTTACGTCACCCATACAGAAGTCCATATTTGACCCAAGAAACATATTTCTGGCCACTGAGTCATCGCTTTTGGGCTTTCTATACATACTCATAGACTCCTTCTGATGTTTCATAAGCCATATAGATGTCCACATCTGACCTTTTGAACTTTTTTCTGGTCAAAGGGTCCTCAAAAGATTTTAAACGATATAAAGTTATAGACTCTTTCTGATGATAAATCAGCTATTCAGAGGTCCCCTTTTGACCTTCTGAACATATTTCTGGCCAAAGAGTCCTAAAAGATTAACACTATACATTCAGATTGATATCTTCGGATGTTATATCATCCTGACAAAAGTACAAATTTGACATACTGAATTTTTTTCTGGCCAAGGAGTACTTGAAACTTGACCTTTCCATTAAATAGTCGTTGACTCTTTGTGATGTTACGTCAGTCATACAGAAGTCCATATTTGACCCAAGAAACATATTTCTGGCCACAGAGTCCTCGCTTTTGGGCTTTCTATACATACTCATAGCCTCCTTCTGATGTTTCATAAGCCATATAGATGTCCACATCTGACCTTTTGAACTTTTTTCTGGTCAAAGGGTCCTCAAAAGATTTTAAACGATATAAAGTTATAGACTCTTTCTGATGATAAATCAGCTATTCAGAGGTCCCCTTTTGACCTTCTGAACATATTTCTCGCCAAAGAGTCCTAAAAGATTAACACTATACATTCAGATTGATATCTTCGGATGTTATATCATCCTGACAAAAGTACAAATTTGACATACTGAATTTTTTTCTGGCCAAGGAGTACTCGAAACTTGACCTTTCCATATATACTCGTTGACTCTTTCTGATGTTAAAGTCAGCAATACAAAAGTCCATATTTGACCCAAGGAACATATTTCTGGCCTAAGAGTCCTCGATCTTGGGCTTTCTATACATACTCATAGACTCCTTCTGATGCTTTATAAGCCATATAGATGTCCATATCTGACCTATTGAACTTATTTCTGCTCAAAGTGTCCTGAACATTTTTCAAACAATATAAAGTTATCGACTCCTGATGTCAATTCATCCTTACTTGACCCAAGGAATATATTTATGGCCAAATAGTCCTCGATCTTGGACTTTCTATACATACTCATAGACTCCTTCTAATGCTACATAAGCCATGTAGATATCCATATCTGACCTTTTGAACTTATTTCTGGTCAAAGGGTCCTCAAAAGTTTTGAAACGATATAAAGTTATAGACTCTTTCTGATGATAAATCAGCTATTCAGAGGGTCCGCTTTTGACCTTCTGAACATATTTCTGGCAAAAGAGTCCTAAAAGATTAACACTATACATTCAGATTGATATCTTCGGATGTTATATCATCCTGACAAAAGTACAAATTTGACATACTGAATTTTTTTCTGGCCAAGGAGTACTTGAAACCTGTCATTTCCATAAATACTCGACTCTTTGTGATGTTACGTCACCCATACAGAAGTCCATATTTGACCCAAGAAACATATTTCTGGCCACTGAGTCATCGCTTTTGGGCTTTCTATACATACTCATAGACTCCTTCTGATGTTTCATAAGCCATATAGATGTCCACATCTGACCTTTTGAACTTTTTTCTGGTCAAAGGGTCCTCAAAAGATTTTAAACGATATAAAGTTATAGACTCTTTCTGATGATAAATCAGCTATTCAGAGGTCCCCTTTTGACCTTCTGAACATATTTCTGGCCAAAGAGTCCTAAAAGATTAACACTATACATTCAGATTGATATCTTCGGATGTTATATCATCCTGACAAAAGTACAAATTTGACATACTGAATTTTTTTCTGGCCAAGGAGTACTTGAAACTTGACCTTTCCATTAAATAGTCGTTGACTCTTTGTGATGTTACGTCAGTCATACAGAAGTCCATATTTGACCCAAGAAACATATTTCTGGCCACAGAGTCCTCGCTTTTGGGCTTTCTATACATACTCATAGCCTCCTTCTGATGTTTCATAAGCCATATAGATGTCCACATCTGACCTTTTGAACTTTTTTCTGGTCAAAGGGTCCTCAAAAGATTTTAAACGATATAAAGTTATAGACTCTTTCTGATGATAAATCAGCTATTCAGAGGTCCCCTTTTGACCTTCTGAACATATTTCTCGCCAAAGAGTCCTAAAAGATTAACACTATACATTCAGATTGATATCTTCGGATGTTATATCATCCTGACAAAAGTACAAATTTGACATACTGAATTTTTTTCTGGCCAAGGAGTACTCGAAACTTGACCTTTCCATATATACTCGTTGACTCTTTCTGATGTTAAAGTCAGCAATACAAAAGTCCATATTTGACCCAAGGAACATATTTCTGGCCTAAGAGTCCTCGATCTTGGGCTTTCTATACATACTCATAGACTCCTTCTGATGCTTTATAAGCCATATAGATGTCCATATCTGACCTATTGAACTTATTTCTGCTCAAAGTGTCCTGAACATTTTTCAAACAATATAAAGTTATCGACTCCTGATGTCAATTCATCCTTACTTGACCCAAGGAATATATTTATGGCCAAATAGTCCTCGATCTTGGACTTTCTATACATACTCATAGACTCCTTCTAATGCTACATAAGCCATGTAGATATCCATATCTGACCTTTTGAACTTATTTCTGGTCAAAGGGTCCTCAAAAGTTTTGAAACGATATAAAGTTATAGACTCTTTCTGATGATAAATCAGCTATTCAGAGGGTCCGCTTTTGACCTTCTGAACATATTTCTGGCAAAAGAGTCCTAAAAGATTAACACTATACATTCAGATTGATATCTTCGGATGTTATATCATCCTGACAAAAGTACAAATTTGACATACTGAATTTTTTTCTGGCCAAGGAGTACTTGAAACCTGTCATTTCCATAAATACTCGACTCTTTGTGATGTTACGTCACCCATACAGAAGTCCATATTTGACCCAAGAAACATATTTCTGGCCACTGAGTCATCGCTTTTGGGCTTTCTATACATACTCATAGACTCCTTCTGATGTTTCATAAGCCATATAGATGTCCACATCTGACCTTTTGAACTTTTTTCTGGTCAAAGGGTCCTCAAAAGATTTTAAACGATATAAAGTTATAGACTCTTTCTGATGATAAATCAGCTATTCAGAGGTCCCCTTTTGACCTTCTGAACATATTTCTGGCCAAAGAGTCCTAAAAGATTAACACTATACATTCAGATTGATATCTTCGGATGTTATATCATCCTGACAAAAGTACAAATTTGACATACTGAATTTTTTTCTGGCCAAGGAGTACTTGAAACTTGACCTTTCCATTAAATAGTCGTTGACTCTTTGTGATGTTACGTCAGTCATACAGAAGTCCATATTTGACCCAAGAAACATATTTCTGGCCACAGAGTCCTCGCTTTTGGGCTTTCTATACATACTCATAGCCTCCTTCTGATGTTTCATAAGCCATATAGATGTCCACATCTGACCTTTTGAACTTTTTTCTGGTCAAAGGGTCCTCAAAAGATTTTAAACGATATAAAGTTATAGACTCTTTCTGATGATAAATCAGCTATTCAGAGGTCCCCTTTTGACCTTCTGAACATATTTCTCGCCAAAGAGTCCTAAAAGATTAACACTATACATTCAGATTGATATCTTCGGATGTTATATCATCCTGACAAAAGTACAAATTTGACATACTGAATTTTTTTCTGGCCAAGGAGTACTCGAAACTTGACCTTTCCATATATACTCGTTGACTCTTTCTGATGTTAAAGTCAGCAATACAAAAGTCCATATTTGACCCAAGGAACATATTTCTGGCCTAAGAGTCCTCGATCTTGGGCTTTCTATACATACTCATAGACTCCTTCTGATGCTTTATAAGCCATATAGATGTCCATATCTGACCTATTGAACTTATTTCTGCTCAAAGTGTCCTGAACATTTTTCAAACAATATAAAGTTATCGACTCCTGATGTCAATTCATCCTTACTTGACCCAAGGAATATATTTATGGCCAAATAGTCCTCGATCTTGGACTTTCTATACATACTCATAGACTCCTTCTAATGCTACATAAGCCATGTAGATATCCATATCTGACCTTTTGAACTTATTTCTGGTCAAAGGGTCCTCAAAAGTTTTGAAACGATATAAAGTTATAGACTCTTTCTGATGATAAATCAGCTATTCAGAGGGTCCGCTTTTGACCTTCTGAACATATTTCTGGCAAAAGAGTCCTAAAAGATTAACACTATACATTCAGATTGATATCTTCGGATGTTATATCATCCTGACAAAAGTACAAATTTGACATACTGAATTTTTTTCTGGCCAAGGAGTACTTGAAACCTGTCATTTCCATAAATACTCGACTCTTTGTGATGTTACGTCACCCATACAGAAGTCCATATTTGACCCAAGAAACATATTTCTGGCCACTGAGTCATCGCTTTTGGGCTTTCTATACATACTCATAGACTCCTTCTGATGTTTCATAAGCCATATAGATGTCCACATCTGACCTTTTGAACTTTTTTCTGGTCAAAGGGTCCTCAAAAGATTTTAAACGATATAAAGTTATAGACTCTTTCTGATGATAAATCAGCTATTCAGAGGTCCCCTTTTGACCTTCTGAACATATTTCTGGCCAAAGAGTCCTAAAAGATTAACACTATACATTCAGATTGATATCTTCGGATGTTATATCATCCTGACAAAAGTACAAATTTGACATACTGAATTTTTTTCTGGCCAAGGAGTACTTGAAACTTGACCTTTCCATTAAATAGTCGTTGACTCTTTGTGATGTTACGTCAGTCATACAGAAGTCCATATTTGACCCAAGAAACATATTTCTGGCCACAGAGTCCTCGCTTTTGGGCTTTCTATACATACTCATAGCCTCCTTCTGATGTTTCATAAGCCATATAGATGTCCACATCTGACCTTTTGAACTTTTTTCTGGTCAAAGGGTCCTCAAAAGATTTTAAACGATATAAAGTTATAGACTCTTTCTGATGATAAATCAGCTATTCAGAGGTCCCCTTTTGACCTTCTGAACATATTTCTCGCCAAAGAGTCCTAAAAGATTAACACTATACATTCAGATTGATATCTTCGGATGTTATATCATCCTGACAAAAGTACAAATTTGACATACTGAATTTTTTTCTGGCCAAGGAGTACTCGAAACTTGACCTTTCCATATATACTCGTTGACTCTTTCTGATGTTAAAGTCAGCAATACAAAAGTCCATATTTGACCCAAGGAACATATTTCTGGCCTAAGAGTCCTCGATCTTGGGCTTTCTATACATACTCATAGACTCCTTCTGATGCTTTATAAGCCATATAGATGTCCATATCTGACCTATTGAACTTATTTCTGCTCAAAGTGTCCTGAACATTTTTCAAACAATATAAAGTTATCGACTCCTGATGTCAATTCATCCTTACTTGACCCAAGGAATATATTTATGGCCAAATAGTCCTCGATCTTGGACTTTCTATACATACTCATAGACTCCTTCTAATGCTACATAAGCCATGTAGATATCCATATCTGACCTTTTGAACTTATTTCTGGTCAAAGGGTCCTCAAAAGTTTTGAAACGATATAAAGTTATAGACTCTTTCTGATGATAAATCAGCTATTCAGAGGGTCCGCTTTTGACCTTCTGAACATATTTCTGGCAAAAGAGTCCTAAAAGATTAACACTATACATTCAGATTGATATCTTCGGATGTTATATCATCCTGACAAAAGTACAAATTTGACATACTGAATTTTTTTCTGGCCAAGGAGTACTTGAAACCTGTCATTTCCATAAATACTCGACTCTTTGTGATGTTACGTCACCCATACAGAAGTCCATATTTGACCCAAGAAACATATTTCTGGCCACTGAGTCATCGCTTTTGGGCTTTCTATACATACTCATAGACTCCTTCTGATGTTTCATAAGCCATATAGATGTCCACATCTGACCTTTTGAACTTTTTTCTAGTCAAAGGGTCCTCAAAAGATTTTAAACGATATAAAGTTATAGACTCTTTCTGATGATAAATCAGCTATTCAGAGGTCCCCTTTTGACCTTCTGAACATATTTCTGGCCAAAGAGTCCTAAAAGATTAACACTATACATTCAGATTGATATCTTCGGATGTTATATCATCCTGACAAAAGTACAAATTTGACATACTGAATTTTTTTCTGGCCAAGGAGTACTTGAAACTTGACCTTTCCATTAAATAGTCGTTGACTCTTTGTGATGTTACGTCAGTCATACAGAAGTCCATATTTGACCCAAGAAACATATTTCTGGCCACAGAGTCCTCGCTTTTGGGCTTTCTATACATACTCATAGCCTCCTTCTGATGTTTCATAAGCCATATAGATGTCCACATCTGACCTTTTGAACTTTTTTCTGGTCAAAGGGTCCTCAAAAGATTTTAAACGATATAAAGTTATAGACTCTTTCTGATGATAAATCAGCTATTCAGAGGTCCCCTTTTGACCTTCTGAACATATTTCTCGCCAAAGAGTCCTAAAAGATTAACACTATACATTAAGATTGATATCTTCGGATGTTATATCATCCTGACAAAAGTACAAATTTGACATACTGAATTTTTTTCTGGCCAAGGAGTACTCGAAACTTGACCTTTCCATATATACTCGTTGACTCTTTCTGATGTTAAAGTCAGCAATACAAAAGTCCATATTTGACCCAAGGAACATATTTCTGGCCTAAGAGTCCTCGATCTTGGGCTTTCTATACATACTCATAGACTCCTTCTGATGCTTTATAAGCCATATAGATGTCCATATCTGACCTATTGAACTTATTTCTGCTCAAAGTGTCCTGAACATTTTTCAAACAATATAAAGTTATCGACTCCTGATGTCAATTCATCCTTACTTGACCCAAGGAATATATTTATGGCCAAATAGTCCTCGATCTTGGACTTTCTATACATACTCATAGACTCCTTCTAATGCTACATAAGCCATGTAGATATCCATATCTGACCTTTTGAACTTATTTCTGGTCAAAGGGTCCTCAAAAGTTTTGAAACGATATAAAGTTATAGACTCTTTCTGATGATAAATCAGCTATTCAGAGGGTCCGCTTTTGACCTTCTGAACATATTTCTGGCAAAAGAGTCCTAAAAGATTAACACTATACATTCAGATTGATATCTTCGGATGTTATATCATCCTGACAAAAGTACAAATTTGACATACTGAATTTTTTTCTGGCCAAGGAGTACTTGAAACCTGTCATTTCCATAAATACTCGACTCTTTGTGATGTTACGTCACCCATACAGAAGTCCATATTTGACCCAAGAAACATATTTCTGGCCACTGAGTCATCGCTTTTGGGCTTTCTATACATACTCATAGACTCCTTCTGATGTTTCATAAGCCATATAGATGTCCACATCTGACCTTTTGAACTTTTTTCTAGTCAAAGGGTCCTCAAAAGATTTTAAACGATATAAAGTTATAGACTCTTTCTGATGATAAATCAGCTATTCAGAGGTCCCCTTTTGACCTTCTGAACATATTTCTGGCCAAAGAGTCCTAAAAGATTAACACTATACATTCAGATTGATATCTTCGGATGTTATATCATCCTGACAAAAGTACAAATTTGACATACTGAATTTTTTTCTGGCCAAGGAGTACTTGAAACTTGACCTTTCCATTAAATAGTCGTTGACTCTTTGTGATGTTACGTCAGTCATACAGAAGTCCATATTTGACCCAAGAAACATATTTCTGGCCACAGAGTCCTCGCTTTTGGGCTTTCTATACATACTCATAGCCTCCTTCTGATGTTTCATAAGCCATATAGATGTCCACATCTGACCTTTTGAACTTTTTTCTGGTCAAAGGGTCCTCAAAAGATTTTAAACGATATAAAGTTATAGACTCTTTCTGATGATAAATCAGCTATTCAGAGGTCCCCTTTTGACCTTCTGAACATATTTCTCGCCAAAGAGTCCTAAAAGATTAACACTATACATTAAGATTGATATCTTCGGATGTTATATCATCCTGACAAAAGTACAAATTTGACATACTGAATTTTTTTCTGGCCAAGGAGTACTCGAAACTTGACCTTTCCATATATACTCGTTGACTCTTTCTGATGTTAAAGTCAGCAATACAAAAGTCCATATTTGACCCAAGGAACATATTTCTGGCCTAAGAGTCCTCGATCTTGGGCTTTCTATACATACTCATAGACTCCTTCTGATGCTTTATAAGCCATATAGATGTCCATATCTGACCTATTGAACTTATTTCTGCTCAAAGTGTCCTGAACATTTTTCAAACAATATAAAGTTATCGACTCCTGATGTCAATTCATCCTTACTTGACCCAAGGAATATATTTATGGCCAAATAGTCCTCGATCTTGGACTTTCTATACATACTCATAGACTCCTTCTAATGCTACATAAGCCATGTAGATATCCATATCTGACCTTTTGAACTTATTTCTGGTCAAAGGGTCCTCAAAAGTTTTGAAACGATATAAAGTTATAGACTCTTTCTGATGATAAATCAGCTATTCAGAGGGTCCGCTTTTGACCTTCTGAACATATTTCTGGCAAAAGAGTCCTAAAAGATTAACACTATACATTCAGATTGATATCTTCGGATGTTATATCATCCTGACAAAAGTACAAATTTGACATACTGAATTTTTTTCTGGCCAAGGAGTACTTGAAACCTGTCATTTCCATAAATACTCGACTCTTTGTGATGTTACGTCACCCAAACAGAAGTCCATATTTGACCCAAGAAACATATTTCTGGCCACTGAGTCATCGCTTTTGGGCTTTCTATACATACTCATAGACTCCTTCTGATGTTTCATAAGCCATATAGATGTCCACATCTGACCTTTTGAACTTTTTTCTAGTCAAAGGGTCCTCAAAAGATTTTAAACGATATAAAGTTATAGACTCTTTCTGATGATAAATCAGCTATTCAGAGGTCCCCTTTTGACCTTCTGAACATATTTCTGGCCAAAGAGTCCTAAAAGATTAACACTATACATTCAGATTGATATCTTCGGATGTTATATCATCCTGACAAAAGTACAAATTTGACATACTGAATTTTTTTCTGGCCAAGGAGTACTTGAAACTTGACCTTTCCATTAAATAGTCGTTGACTCTTTGTGATGTTACGTCAGTCATACAGAAGTCCATATTTGACCCAAGAAACATATTTCTGGCCACAGAGTCCTCGCTTTTGGGCTTTCTATACATACTCATAGCCTCCTTCTGATGTTTCATAAGCCATATAGATGTCCACATCTGACCTTTTGAACTTTTTTCTGGTCAAAGGGTCCTCAAAAGATTTTAAACGATATAAAGTTATAGACTCTTTCTGATGATAAATCAGCTATTCAGAGGTCCCCTTTTGACCTTCTGAACATATTTCTCGCCAAAGAGTCCTAAAAGATTAACACTATACATTCAGATTGATATCTTCGGATGTTATATCATCCTGACAAAAGTACAAATTTGACATACTGAATTTTTTTCTGGCCAAGGAGTACTCGAAACTTTACCTTTCCATATATACTCGTTGACTCTTTCTGATGTTAAAGTCAGCAATACAAAAGTCCATATTTGACCCAAGGAACATATTTCTGGCCTAAGAGTCCTCGATCTTGGGCTTTCTATACATACTCATAGACTCCTTCTGATGCTTTATAAGCCATATAGATGTCCATATCTGACCTATTGAACTTATTTCTGCTCAAAGTGTCCTGAACATTTTTCAAACAATATAAAGTTATCGACTCCTGATGTCAATTCATCCTTACTTGACCCAAGGAATATATTTATGGCCAAATAGTCCTCGATCTTGGACTTTCTATACATACTCATAGACTCCTTCTAATGCTACATAAGCCATGTAGATATCCATATCTGACCTTTTGAACTTATTTCTGGTCAAAGGGTCCTCAAAAGTTTTGAAACGATATAAAGTTATAGACTCTTTCTGATGATAAATCAGCTATTCAGAGGGTCCGCTTTTGACCTTCTGAACATATTTCTGGCAAAAGAGTCCTAAAAGATTAACACTATACATTCAGATTGATATCTTCGGATGTTATATCATCCTGACAAAAGTACAAATTTGACATACTGAATTTTTTTCTGGCCAAGGAGTACTTGAAACCTGTCATTTCCATAAATACTCGACTCTTTGTGATGTTACGTCACCCATACAGAAGTCCATATTTGACCCAAGAAACATATTTCTGGCCACTGAGTCATCGCTTTTGGGCTTTCTATACATACTCATAGACTCCTTCTGATGTTTCATAAGCCATATAGATGTCCACATCTGACCTTTTGAACTTTTTTCTGGTCAAAGGGTCCTCAAAAGATTTTAAACGATATAAAGTTATAGACTCTTTCTGATGATAAATCAGCTATTCAGAGGTCCCCTTTTGACCTTCTGAACATATTTCTGGCCAAAGAGTCCTAAAAGATTAACACTATACATTCAGATTGATATCTTCGGATGTTATATCATCCTGACAAAAGTACAAATTTGACATACTGAATTTTTTTCTGGCCAAGGAGTACTTGAAACTTGACCTTTCCATTAAATAGTCGTTGACTCTTTGTGATGTTACGTCAGTCATACAGAAGTCCATATTTGACCCAAGAAACATATTTCTGGCCACAGAGTCCTCGCTTTTGGGCTTTCTATACATACTCATAGCCTCCTTCTGATGTTTCATAAGCCATATAGATGTCCACATCTGACCTTTTGAACTTTTTTCTGGTCAAAGGGTCCTCAAAAGATTTTAAACGATATAAAGTTATAGACTCTTTTTGATGATAAATCAGCTATTCAGAGGTCCCCTTTTGACCTTCTGAACATATTTCTCGCCAAAGAGTCCTAAAAGATTAACACTATACATTCAGATTGATATCTTCGGATGTTATATCATCCTGACAAAAGTACAAATTTGACATACTGAATTTTTTTCTGGCCAAGGAGTACTCGAAACTTGACCTTTCCATATATACTCGTTGACTCTTTCTGATGTTAAAGTCAGCAATACAAAAGTCCATATTTGACCCAAGGAACATATTTCTGGCCTAAGAGTCCTCGATCTTGGGCTTTCTATACATACTCATAGACTCCTTCTGATGCTTTATAAGCCATATAGATGTCCATATCTGACCTATTGAACTTATTTCTGCTCAAAGTGTCCTGAACATTTTTCAAACAATATAAAGTTATCGACTCCTGATGTCAATTCATCCTTACTTGACCCAAGGAATATATTTATGGCCAAATAGTCCTCGATCTTGGACTTTCTATACATACTCATAGACTCCTTCTAATGCTACATAAGCCATGTAGATATCCATATCTGACCTTTTGAACTTATTTCTGGTCAAAGGGTCCTCAAAAGTTTTTAAATGATATAAAGTTATAGACTCTTTCTAATGATAAATCAGCTATTCAGAGGGTCCGCTTTTGACCTTCTGAACATATTTCTGGCAAAAGAGTCCTAAAAGATTAACACTATACATTCAGATTGATATCTTCGGATGTTATATCATCCTGACAAAAGTACAAATTTGACATACTGAATTTTTTTCTGGCCAAGGAGTACTTGAAACCTGTCATTTCCATAAATACTCGACTCTTTGTGATGTTACGTCACCCATACAGAAGTCCATATCTGACCCAAGAAACATATTTCTGGCCACTGAGTCATCGCTTTTGGGCTTTCTATACATACTCATAGACTCCTTCTGATGTTTCATAAGCCATATAGATGTCCACATCTGACCTTTTGAACTTATTTCTGGTCAAAGGGTCCTCAAAAGATTTTAAACGATATAAAGTTATAGACTCTTTCTGATGATAAATCAGCTATTCAGACGTCCCCTTTTGACCTTCTGAACATATTTCTGGCCAAAGAGTCCTAAAAGATTAACACTATACATTCAGATTGATATCTTCGGATGTTATATCATCCTGACAAAAGTACAAATTTGACATACTGAATTTTTTTCTGGCCAAGGAGTACTCGAAACTTGACCTTTCCATATATACTCGTTGACTCTTTCTGATGTTAAAGTCAGCAATACAAAAGTCCATATTTGACCCAAGGAACATATTTCTGGCCTAAGAGTCCTCGATCTTGGGCTTTCTATACATACTCATAGACTCCTTCTAATGCTTCATAAGCCATATAGATGTCCACATCTGACCTTTTGAACTTATTTCTGGTCAAAGGGTCCTCAAAAGATTTTAAACGATATAAAGTTATAGACTCTTTCTGATGATAAATCAGCTATTCAGAGGTCCCCTTTTGACCTTCTGAACATATTTCTGGCCAAAGAGTCCTAAAAGATTAACACTATACATTCAGATTGATATCTTCGGATGTTATATCATCCTGACAAAAGTACAAATTTGACATACTGAATTTTTTTCTGGCCAAGGAGTACTTGAAACTTGACCTTTCCATTAAATAGTCGTTGACTCTTTGTGATGTTACGTCAGTCATACAGAAGTCCATATTTGACCCAAGAAACATATTTCTGGCCACAGAGTCCTCGCTTTTGGGCTTTCTATACATACTCATAGCCTCCTTCTGATGTTTCATAAGCCATATAGATGTCCACATCTGACCTTTTGAACTTTTTTCTGGTCAAAGGGTCCTCAAAAGATTTTAAACGATATAAAGTTATAGACTCTTTCTGATGATAAATCAGCTATTCAGAGGTCCCCTTTTGACCTTCTGAACATATTTCTCGCCAAAGAGTCCTAAAAGATTAACACTATACATTCAGATTGATATCTTCGGATGTTATATCATCCTGACAAAAGTACAAATTTGACATACTGAATTTTTTTCTGGCCAAGGAGTACTCGAAACTTGACCTTTCCATATATACTCGTTGACTCTTTCTGATGTTAAAGTCAGCAATACAAAAGTCCATATTTGACCCAAGGAACATATTTCTGGCCTAAGAGTCCTCGATCTTGGGCTTTCTATACATACTCATAGACTCCTTCTGATGCTTTATAAGCCATATAGATGTCCATATCTGACCTATTGAACTTATTTCTGCTCAAAGTGTCCTGAACATTTTTCAAACAATATAAAGTTATCGACTCCTGATGTCAATTCATCCTTACTTGACCCAAGGAATATATTTATGGCCAAATAGTCCTCGATCTTGGACTTTCTATACATACTCATAGACTCCTTCTAATGCTACATAAGCCATGTAGATATCCATATCTGACCTTTTGAACTTATTTCTGGTCAAAGGGTCCTCAAAAGTTTTGAAACGATATAAAGTTATAGACTCTTTCTGATGATAAATCAGCTATTCAGAGGGTCCGCTTTTGACCTTCTGAACATATTTCTGGCAAAAGAGTCCTAAAAGATTAACACTATACATTCAGATTGATATCTTCGGATGTTATATCATCCTGACAAAAGTACAAATTTGACATACTGAATTTTTTTCTGGCCAAGGAGTACTTGAAACCTGTCATTTCCATAAATACTCGACTCTTTGTGATGTTACGTCACCCATACAGAAGTCCATATTTGACCCAAGAAACATATTTCTGGCCACTGAGTCATCGCTTTTGGGCTTTCTATACATACTCATAGACTCCTTCTGATGTTTCATAAGCCATATAGATGTCCACATCTGACCTTTTGAACTTTTTTCTGGTCAAAGGGTCCTCAAAAGATTTTAAACGATATAAAGTTATAGACTCTTTCTGATGATAAATCAGCTATTCAGAGGTCCCCTTTTGACCTTCTGAACATATTTCTGGCCAAAGAGTCCTAAAAGATTAACACTATACATTCAGATTGATATCTTCGGATGTTATATCATCCTGACAAAAGTACAAATTTGACATACTGAATTTTTTTCTGGCCAAGGAGTACTTGAAACTTGACCTTTCCATTAAATAGTCGTTGACTCTTTGTGATGTTACGTCAGTCATACAGAAGTCCATATTTGACCCAAGAAACATATTTCTGGCCACAGAGTCCTCGCTTTTGGGCTTTCTATACATACTCATAGCCTCCTTCTGATGTTTCATAAGCCATATAGATGTCCACATCTGACCTTTTGAACTTTTTTCTGGTCAAAGGGTCCTCAAAAGATTTTAAACGATATAAAGTTATAGACTCTTTTTGATGATAAATCAGCTATTCAGAGGTCCCCTTTTGACCTTCTGAACATATTTCTCGCCAAAGAGTCCTAAAAGATTAACACTATACATTCAGATTGATATCTTCGGATGTTATATCATCCTGACAAAAGTACAAATTTGACATACTGAATTTTTTTCTGGCCAAGGAGTACTCGAAACTTGACCTTTCCATATATACTCGTTGACTCTTTCTGATGTTAAAGTCAGCAATACAAAAGTCCATATTTGACCCAAGGAACATATTTCTGGCCTAAGAGTCCTCGATCTTGGGCTTTCTATACATACTCATAGACTCCTTCTGATGCTTTATAAGCCATATAGATGTCCATATCTGACCTATTGAACTTATTTCTGCTCAAAGTGTCCTGAACATTTTTCAAACAATATAAAGTTATCGACTCCTGATGTCAATTCATCCTTACTTGACCCAAGGAATATATTTATGGCCAAATAGTCCTCGATCTTGGACTTTCTATACATACTCATAGACTCCTTCTAATGCTACATAAGCCATGTAGATATCCATATCTGACCTTTTGAACTTATTTCTGGTCAAAGGGTCCTCAAAAGTTTTTAAATGATATAAAGTTATAGACTCTTTCTGATGATAAATCAGCTATTCAGAGGGTCCGCTTTTGACCTTCTGAACATATTTCTGGCAAAAGAGTCCTAAAAGATTAACACTATACATTCAGATTGATATCTTCGGATGTTATATCATCCTGACAAAAGTACAAATTTGACATACTGAATTTTTTTCTGGCCAAGGAGTACTTGAAACCTGTCATTTCCATAAATACTCGACTCTTTGTGATGTTACGTCACCCATACAGAAGTCCATATCTGACCCAAGAAACATATTTCTGGCCACTGAGTCATCGCTTTTGGGCTTTCTATACATACTCATAGACTCCTTCTGATGTTTCATAAGCCATATAGATGTCCACATCTGACCTTTTGAACTTATTTCTGGTCAAAGGGTCCTCAAAAGATTTTAAACGATATAAAGTTATAGACTCTTTCTGATGATAAATCAGCTATTCAGACGTCCCCTTTTGACCTTCTGAACATATTTCTGGCCAAAGAGTCCTAAAAGATTAACACTATACATTCAGATTGATATCTTCGGATGTTATATCATCCTGACAAAAGTACAAATTTGACATACTGAATTTTTTTCTGGCCAAGGAGTACTCGAAACTTGACCTTTCCATATATACTCGTTGACTCTTTCTGATGTTAAAGTCAGCAATACAAAAGTCCATATTTGACCCAAGGAACATATTTCTGGCCTAAGAGTCCTCGATCTTGGGCTTTCTATACATACTCATAGACTCCTTCTAATGCTTCATAAGCCATATAGATGTCCACATCTGACCTTTTGAACTTATTTCTGGTCAAAGGGTCCTCAAAAGATTTTAAACGATATAAAGTTATAGACTCTTTCTGATGATAAATCAGCTATTCAGAGGTCCCCTTTTGACCTTCTGAACATATTTCTGGCCAAAGAGTCCTAAAAGATTAACACTATACATTCAGATTGATATCTTCGGATGTTATATCATCCTGACAAAAGTACAAATTTGACATACTGAATTTTTTTCTGGCCAAGGAGTACTTGAAACTTGACCTTTCCATTAAATAGTCGTTGACTCTTTGTGATGTTACGTCAGTCATACAGAAGTCCATATTTGACCCAAGAAACATATTTCTGGCCACAGAGTCCTCGCTTTTGGGCTTTCTATACATACTCATAGCCTCCTTCTGATGTTTCATAAGCCATATAGATGTCCACATCTGACCTTTTGAACTTTTTTCTGGTCAAAGGGTCCTCAAAAGATTTTAAACGATATAAAGTTATAGACTCTTTCTGATGATAAATCAGCTATTCAGAGGTCCCCTTTTGACCTTCTGAACATATTTCTCGCCAAAGAGTCCTAAAAGATTAACACTATACATTCAGATTGATATCTTCGGATGTTATATCATCCTGACAAAAGTACAAATTTGACATACTGAATTTTTTTCTGGCCAAGGAGTACTCGAAACTTGACCTTTCCATATATACTCGTTGACTCTTTCTGATGTTAAAGTCAGCAATACAAAAGTCCATATTTGACCCAAGGAACATATTTCTGGCCTAAGAGTCCTCGATCTTGGGCTTTCTATACATACTCATAGACTCCTTCTGATGCTTTATAAGCCATATAGATGTCCATATCTGACCTATTGAACTTATTTCTGCTCAAAGTGTCCTGAACATTTTTCAAACAATATAAAGTTATCGACTCCTGATGTCAATTCATCCTTACTTGACCCAAGGAATATATTTATGGCCAAATAGTCCTCGATCTTGGACTTTCTATACATACTCATAGACTCCTTCTAATGCTACATAAGCCATGTAGATATCCATATCTGACCTTTTGAACTTATTTCTGGTCAAAGGGTCCTCAAAAGTTTTGAAACGATATAAAGTTATAGACTCTTTCTGATGATAAATCAGCTATTCAGAGGGTCCGCTTTTGACCTTCTGAACATATTTCTGGCAAAAGAGTCCTAAAAGATTAACACTATACATTCAGATTGATATCTTCGGATGTTATATCATCCTGACAAAAGTACAAATTTGACATACTGAATTTTTTTCTGGCCAAGGAGTACTTGAAACCTGTCATTTCCATAAATACTCGACTCTTTGTGATGTTACGTCACCCATACAGAAGTCCATATTTGACCCAAGAAACATATTTCTGGCCACTGAGTCATCGCTTTTGGGCTTTCTATACATACTCATAGACTCCTTCTGATGTTTCATAAGCCATATAGATGTCCACATCTGACCTTTTGAACTTTTTTCTGGTCAAAGGGTCCTCAAAAGATTTTAAACGATATAAAGTTATAGACTCTTTCTGATGATAAATCAGCTATTCAGAGGTCCCCTTTTGACCTTCTGAACATATTTCTGGCCAAAGAGTCCTAAAAGATTAACACTATACATTCAGATTGATATCTTCGGATGTTATATCATCCTGACAAAAGTACAAATTTGACATACTGAATTTTTTTCTGGCCAAGGAGTACTTGAAACTTGACCTTTCCATTAAATAGTCGTTGACTCTTTGTGATGTTACGTCAGTCATACAGAAGTCCATATTTGACCCAAGAAACATATTTCTGGCCACAGAGTCCTCGCTTTTGGGCTTTCTATACATACTCATAGCCTCCTTCTGATGTTTCATAAGCCATATAGATGTCCACATCTGACCTTTTGAACTTTTTTCTGGTCAAAGGGTCCTCAAAAGATTTTAAACGATATAAAGTTATAGACTCTTTCTGATGATAAATCAGCTATTCAGAGGTCCCCTTTTGACCTTCTGAACATATTTCTCGCCAAAGAGTCCTAAAAGATTAACACTATACATTCAGATTGATATCTTCGGATGTTATATCATCCTGACAAAAGTACAAATTTGACATACTGAATTTTTTTCTGGCCAAGGAGTACTCGAAACTTGACCTTTCCATATATACTCGTTGACTCTTTCTGATGTTAAAGTCAGCAATACAAAAGTCCATATTTGACCCAAGGAACATATTTCTGGCCTAAGAGTCCTCGATCTTGGGCTTTCTATACATACTCATAGACTCCTTCTGATGCTTTATAAGCCATATAGATGTCCATATCTGACCTATTGAACTTATTTCTGCTCAAAGTGTCCTGAACATTTTTCAAACAATATAAAGTTATCGACTCCTGATGTCAATTCATCCTTACTTGACCCAAGGAATATATTTATGGCCAAATAGTCCTCGATCTTGGACTTTCTATACATACTCATAGACTCCTTCTAATGCTACATAAGCCATGTAGATATCCATATCTGACCTTTTGAACTTATTTCTGGTCAAAGGGTCCTCAAAAGTTTTTAAATGATATAAAGTTATAGACTCTTTCTGATGATAAATCAGCTATTCAGAGGGTCCGCTTTTGACCTTCTGAACATATTTCTGGCAAAAGAGTCCTAAAAGATTAACACTATACATTCAGATTGATATCTTCGGATGTTATATCATCCTGACAAAAGTACAAATTTGACATACTGAATTTTTTTCTGGCCAAGGAGTACTTGAAACTTGACCTTTCCATTAAATAGTCGTTGACTCTTTGTGATGTTACGTCAGTCATACAGAAGTCCATATTTGACCCAAGAAACATATTTCTGGCCACAGAGTCCTCGCTTTTGGGCTTTCTATACATACTCATAGCCTCCTTCTGATGTTTCATAAGCCATATAGATGTCCACATCTGACCTTTTGAACTTTTTTCTGGTCAAAGGGTCCTCAAAAGTTTTTAAACGATATAAAGTTATAGACTCTTTCTGATGATAAATCAGCTATTCAGAGGTCCCCTTTTGACCTTCTGAACATATTTCTGGCCAAAGAGTCCTAAAAGATTAACACTATACATTCAGATTGATATCTTCGGATGTTATATCATCCTGACAAAAGTACAAATTTGACATACTGAATTTTTTTCTGGCCAAGGAGTACTCGAAACTTGACCTTTCCATATATACTCGTTGACTCTTTGTGATGTTACGTCAGCCATACAGAAGTCCATATCTGACCCAAGAAACATATTTCTGGCCACTGAGTCATCGCTTTTGGGCTTTCTATACATACTCATAGACTCCTTCTGATGTTTCATAAGCCATATAGATGTCCACATCTGACCTTTTGAACTTATTTCTGGTCAAAGGGTCCTCAAAAGATTTTAAACGATATAAAGTTATAGACTCTTTCTGATGATAAATCAGCTATTCAGACGTCCCCTTTTGACCTTCTGAACATATTTCTGGCCAAAGAGTCCTAAAAGATTAACACTATACATTCAGATTGATATCTTCGGATGTTATATCATCCTGACAAAAGTACAAATTTGACATACTGAATTTTTTTCTGGCCAAGGAGTACTCGAAACTTGACCTTTCCATATATACTCGTTGACTCTTTCTGATGTTAAAGTCAGCAATACAAAAGTCCATATTTGACCCAAGGAACATATTTCTGGCCTAAGAGTCCTCGATCTTGGGCTTTCTATACATACTCATAGACTCCTTCTAATGCTTCATAAGCCATATAGATGTCCATATCTGACCCATTGAACTTATTTCTGCTCAAAGTGTCCTGAACATTTTTCAAACAATATAAAGTCATCGACTCCTGATGTCAATTCATCCTTATTTGACCCAAGGAAAATATTTATGGCCAAAGAGTCCTCGATCTTGGACTTTCTATACATATTCATAGACTCCTTCTAATGCTACATAAGCCATGTAGATATCCATATCTGACGTTTTGAACTTATTTCTGGTCAAAGGGTCCTCAAAAGTTTTGAAACGATATAAAGTTATAGACTCTTTCTGATGATAAATCAGCTATTCAGAGGGTCCGCTTTTGACCTTCTGAACATATTTCTGGCAAAAGAGTCCTAAAAGATTAACACTATACATTCAGATTGATATCTTCGGATGTTATATCATCCTGACAAAAGTACAAATTTGACATACTGAATTTTTTTCTGGCCAAGGAGTACTTGAAACCTGTCATTTCCATAAATACTCGACTCTTTGTGATGTTACGTCAGCCATACAGAAGTCCATATTTGACCCAAGAAACATATTTCTGGCCACTGAGTCATCGCTTTTGGGCTTTCTATACATACTCATAGACTCCTTCTGATGTTTCATAAGCCATATAGATGTCCACATCTGACCTTTTGAACTTTTTTCTGGTCAAAGGGTCCTCAAAAGATTTTAAACGATATAAAGTTATAGACTCTTTCTGATGATAAATCAGCTATTCAGAGGTCCCCTTTTGACCTTCTGAACATATTTCTGGCCAAAGAGTCCTAAAAGATTAACACTATACATTCAGATTGATATCTTCGGATGTTATATCATCCTGACAAAAGTCCATATTTGACATACTGAATTTTTTTCTGGCCAAGGAGTACTCGAAACTTGACCTTTCCATATATACTCGTTGACTCTTTCTGATGTTAAAGTCAGCAATACAAAAGTCCATATTTGACCCAAGGAACATATTTCTGGCCTAAGAGTCCTCGATCTTGGGCTTTCTATACATACTCATAGACTCCTTCTGATGCTTTATAAGCCATATAGATGTCCATATCTGACCTATTGAACTTATTTCTGCTCAAAGTGTCCTGAACATTTTTCAAACAATATAAAGTTATCGACTCCTGATGTCAATTCATCCTTATTTGACCCAAGGAATATATTTATGGCCAAATAGTCCTCGATCTTGGACTTTCTATACATACTCATAGACTCCTTCTAATGCTACATAAGCCATGTAGATATCCATATCTGACCTTTTGAACTTATTTCTGGTCAAAGGGTCCTCAAAAGTTTTTAAATGATATAAAGTTATAGACTCTTTCTGATGATAAATCAGCTATTCAGAGGTCCTCTTTTGACCTTCTGAACATATTTCTGGCCAAAGAGTCCTAAAAGAATAACACTATACATACAGATAATATTCGGATGTTATATCATCCTGACAAAAGTCCATATTTGACACACTGAATTTTTTTCTGGCCAAGGAGTACTTGAAACTTGACCTTTACATAAATACTTGTTGGCTCTTTCTGATTTGACCCAAGGAATATATTTATGGCCAAAGAGTCCTCGATCTTGGACTTACTATACATACTCATAGACTCCTTCTAATGCTACATAAGCCATGTAGATATTAATATCTGACCTTTTGTACTTATTTCTAGTAACTATACTGAACTTATAACTCACTGTACATATAGACTGACTTCTCGTAATCTTAAATCAGGCAGAAAGTAGTCCATATTTGACCGACTGAAAAAATATTTGACCAAAGAGTTCTCAAAAGTATTTTGTCTATCATAAACGTATAGACTTCTTCTGATGTTAAATCAGCCATAGAGAAGTCCATTTTTGACCTACCGAAAATATGACTGGCCAAAGAGTCCTTAAAGATTAACACTATACATTCAGATTGATATCTTCGGATGTTATATCATCCTGACAAAAGTCCATATTTGACAAACTGAATTTTTTTCTGGTCAAAGAGTCTAAACTTGACCTTTCTACATATACTCGTTGACTCTTTCTAATGTCACGTCAGCCATACAGAAGTCCATTATTGACCCAAGGAACATATTTCTGGCCAAAGAGTTCTCAATCTTGAACTTTCTATACATACTCATAGACTCTTTCTGGTTCTTAATAAGCTATATGCAGTCATATCTGTCCATATCTGGCGAATTGAAAATATTTTTGGCAAAAAAGGTCCTCACAAGTTAACTTACTAAATACTCATAGACATCTTCTGATGATACATCACTTTAACAGGTGTCCATATGTGACCCTCTGAATATATTTTTGGCCAAAGAATCATTGAACATTAACGCTCTATACATATTGACTCTTGAGTCAAAATTGGACCACTTTTGGTCTGATTTATCATCAGAAGGAGTCTATAATTTTACATAGTTTAAAAACTTTTGAGGACCCATTGACAAGAAATAAGTTCAATAGGTCAGATTTGGACTTTTATATGGCTTATGAAGCATCAGAAGGAATCTATAAATATGTATAAAAAGTTCAAGATTGAGGACTCTTTGGCCATTAATATGTTCAGTAGGTCAATTCTGGCTCTCTGGCTAATGAAACATCAGGAGTCAATGAGCATGAATAGAAAGTTCAAGATCAATTACTCTTCGGTCAGAAATATGTTCAATCTGAAATACTGTATGGCTGAAGAAACATCAGAAAGAGTCTGAGTGTGTTTAGAAAGTTCACGATTGAGGACTCTTCTGCCAGAAAAATGTTCAGTAGGTCATTTGGACAATTGTCTGGCTGATGAATCATCATAAGGAGTCAATAAGCATGTATAGAAAGTTCAAGATCGAGTACTCTTTTAACAGAAATATTTTCAGCGGGTCAATTATGGACTACTGTCTGGCTGATGAAACTCTAGAAAAAGTCAATGCGCATGTATAGAAAGTTCAAAGACACGTTGGCCAGAAATGTTCAACAGTCAGTATGGACAATTGTATGGCCGATGTATTATCTGAAAGAGTCTATAAGTATGAATAGAAAGTTCAAGATCAAAGACTCTTCAGTCAGAAATATGTTCAACATGTTAAATCTGAACTACTTTATGGCTGAAGAAACAAAATAAGGCATCACTGAGAATGTATAGAAAGTTCAAGATCGAGGACTCTTTTATATGTTCAGGAGGTCAATTATTGACTATTGTCTGCTTGATGAAACATCGGAAGGAGTCAATGAGCATGTATAGATAGTTCAAGTTCAGAGACTCGTTGGCCAGAAATGTGTTCAATAGTCAATATCTACAATTGTCTGGCCGATGTACTATCTGAAAGAGTCTATAAGTATGAATAGAAAGTACAAGATCGAGGACTCTTTGGTCAGAAATATGTTCATGATGTCAAATCAGAACTACTGCATGGCTGATGAAACACCAGAAAGAGTCTATATGAGTATGTTTAAAAAGTTCAAGATCGAGGATTCTTTTGCCAAAAATATGTTCAGTAGGTCAAATATGGACTGCTGTCTGGCTGATAAAACATCAGAAGTCAACAATTATGAATAGAAAGTTCAGGTTCATAGACTCTTCGGGCAGCAATATGTTCAGAAGGTCAGTTATGGACAATTGTCTGGCTGATGAATCATCATAAGGAGTCAATGAACATGTATAGAAAGTTCAAAATCGAGGACTTTTTTTACCAGAAATATTTTCAGTAGGTCAATTATGGACTACTCTCTGGCTGATGAAACACTAAAAGGAGTCAATGAGCATGTACAGAATGTTCAAGTTCATGGACTTGTTGGCCAGAATAACTTAGACTTGGACATGGACTTGTTGTTCAATAATTAATATGGACAATTGTCTGTCCGATGTACTGTCTGAAAGAGTTTATAATTATGAACAGAAAGTTCAAGATCAAGGACTCTTCGGTCAGAAATATGTTCACCATGTCAAATCTGGACTTCTGTATGGCTGAAGAAACATCAGAATAAGTAAATGATTATGTATAGAAAGTTCAGGTTCATGGACTCTTCAGGCAGAAAATTGTTCAGTAGGTCAATTGTGGACAATCATCTGGCTGATGAAACATCAGAAGGAGTCAATGAGAAAGAATAAGATCAAGGTCTCTTTGGCCAGAAATATGTTCTCTTGGTCAAATATGGACTACTGTATGGTGGATGTAAAATCAAAAACAGTCTAGAAGAAGGAACAGTAAGTTAAACTTTGATGATTCTTTTGCCAGATATAAGTTCAATAGGTCAAATATTGAATTATATGTGGTTTATGAACCATCAGAAGGAGTCTAGGAGTGAGAATATTCAAGATTGTTGAATAAGTTCAAGATTGAGGACTCTTTTCCAGAAATATGTTCCTTGGGTCATAAATGGACTACTTCATGGCTGACGTAACATCAGAAGGAGTCAACAATGGTGCCATAGCATATTTTACTGAGGAAGACTCAGCAAAACATAGAAGCTTAACTGCTGGGGTTGGATGTCACCGATGGTGGTGATGGGGGGGGCCAGGTGGATCGGTGAATCTGAGGGAGGTGTCTTTGTTGGGGGGGTCTGTTGGTTGTGCTCACTGGCAGTAGTAGAGTGGCCCCCAGGCCTAGAGAATAATGTCCTAAAATATGGTATTAGTATTATTATTATAAATACAGTACTGCCACTACTACTACCGTTACTATTATTATCATGAATATTAGTGTTACCACTACTACCACTACTATTTCTACTACTATTATTATTTTTGTTCTAATTATTATTATTAATAGTAGTATGAATACTACTTTTACTACAACACTATCACAATTCCTATGATTTTCTTAAATTGCCTTATATTAAATCTATATCACTAAAATTTCTTATTGCTTAAACTTACCAATGTACCTGCATACATCACTATATTGATATTTATATTTAGTTGTTTTCTTTTCTTTTCTTTTTTTTTGTGGGTGTTCTGTATGTTCCTCTCTCTTCTGTATGTGTATATGACATTGATCTTTTACCTTGTATAAGCTACAATGTTTTAACTTGCAATAAAAAAAAATAAATAAAAAAAAAGGAGTCGTCAACAAGTATGTATAGAAAGTTCAAGTTTGAGTACTCTTTGGCCCGAAATATGTTTAGTAGGTAAAAAAAGGGACCTCTGTATGGCTGATTTAACATCAGAATTAGTCTATAAGATTATATAGCTTAAGTATTATATATTATATAAGATTATATATATTTAAAACCTTTTAAGGACCCATTGACCAGAAATAAGTTTAACAGGTCAGATATAGACTTCTAAATGGCTTATGAAGCATCAGAAGGAGTCTAGAGTATGTATAGAAAGTTCAAGATCGAGTACTCTTTTTCCAGTAGTTGAAATATGGACTTCTATATGGCTGATTTAACATCAGAAGGAGTCTATAGTTTATAATAGTAAAAAACATTTCGAGGACTCTTTGGCCAAAAATGTGTTCAATCGGTCAAATATCGACTACTCCTTGCCTGATTTAACATCACGAGAAGTCAGAATGTACGTATAGTAAGTTAGGCTTCATGGTCTCTTGGCAGAAATATGTTTAGTAGGTCAAAACTTTACTATTTTATGGGTGATGTAACATCAGAAGGAGTCTATAAGTTTACTTAGTTTAAAAACCTTTGAGGATCATTTGACCAAAAATAAGTTCAATAGGTCAGAAATGGACTTCTAAATGGCTTATGAAGCATCAGAAGGAGTCTATGAGTATGTATAGAAAGCCCAAGATCAAGGACTCTTTGGCCAGAAATATGTTTCTTGGGTCAAATATGGACTTCTGTATGGCTGACGTAACATCAGAAAGAGTCAACAAGTATTTATGGAAAGGTCAAGTTTCAAGTACTCCTTGGCCAGAAAAAAATTCAGTGTGTCAAATATGGACTTTTGTCAGGATGATATAACATCCGAATATATCGATCTGCATGTATGGTGTTATTCGTTTAGGACTATTTGGCCAGAAATATATTCAGTAGGTCAAAAGGGGACCTCTGAATAGTTGATTTATCATCAGAAAGAGTCTATAACTTTATATCGTTTAAATTTTTTGAGGACCCTTTGACCAGAAATAAGTTCAAAAGGTCAGATATGGATATCTACATGGCTTATGTAGCATTAGAAGGAGTCTATGAGTATGTATACAAAGTCCAAGATTGAGGACTATATGGCCATAAATATATTCCTTGGGTCAAATAAGGCTGAATTGACATCAAAAGGAGTCGATAACTTTATATTGTTTGAAAAATGTTCAGGACACTTTGACCAGAAATAAGTGCAAATGGTCAGATATGGATATCTACGTGGCTTATGTAGCATTAGAAGGAGTCTAAGAGTATGTATAGAAAGTCCAAGATCGAGGACTCTTTGGCCATAAATATATTCCTTGGGTCAAATAAGGCTAATTTGACATCAGAAGGATTCTAATGTCACTTTAATATAGTTTGAAAAATGTTCAGGACACTTTGAGCAGAAGTTCAAAAGGTCAGATGTGGACATCTATATGGCTTATGAAGCATCAGAAGGAGTCTATGAGTATGTATAGAAAGCCCAAGATCGAGGACTCTTTGGCCAGAAATATGTTTCTTGGGTCCAATTTGGACTTCTGTATGGCTGACGTAACATCAGAAAGAGTCAACGAGTATTTATTGGAAAGGTCAAGTTTCAAGTATTCCTTGTCCAGAAAAAAATTCAATGTGTCAAAAATGGACTTTTGTCAGGATGATATAACATCCGAATATATCAATCTGAATGTAAAGTGTTATTCTTTTAGGACTCTTTGGACAGAAATATGTTCAGTAGGTCAAAAGGGGACCTCTGAATAGCTGATTTATCATCAGAAAGAGTCTATAACTTTATATCGTTTAAAAACTTTTGAGGACCCTTTGACCAGAAATAAGTTCAAAAGGTCACATATGGATATCTACATGGCTTATGTAGCATTAGAAGGAGTCTATGAGTATGTATACAAAGTCCAAGATCGAGGACTATATGGCCATAAATATATTCCTTGGGTCAAATAAGGCTGAATTGACATCAGAAGGAGTCGATAACTTTATATTGTTTGAAAAATGTTCAGGACACTTTGACCAGAAATAAGTTCAAAAGGTCAGATATGGATATCTACATGGCTTATGTAGCATTAGAAGGAGTCTATGAGTATGTATAGAAAGTCCAAGATCGAGGACTCTTTGGCCATAAATATATTCCTTGGGTCAAATAAGGCTAATTTGACATCAGAAGGAGTCTGATGTCACTTAATATAGTTTGAAAAATGTTCAGGACACTTTGAGCAGAAATAAGTTCAAAAGGTTAGATATGTACATTTATATGGCTTATGAAGCATCAGAAGGAGTCTATGAGTATGTATAGAAAGCCCAAGATCGAGGACTCTTTGGCCAGAAATATGTTTCTTGGGTCAAATATGGACTTCTGAATGGCTGACGTAACATCAGAAAGAGCCAACGAGTATATATGAAAAGGTACTCCTTTCAAGTACTCCTTGGCCAGAAAAAAATTCAGTATGTCAAATATGGACTTTTGTCAGGATGCTATAACATCCAAATATATTAATCTGAATGTATAGTGTTATTCTTTTAGGACTCTTTGGCCAGAAATATATTCAGTAGGTCAAAAGGGGTCCTCTGAATAGTTGATTTATCTTCAGAAAGAGTCTATAACTTTATATCGTTTAAAAACTTTTGAGGACCCTTTGACCAGAAATAAGTTCAAAAGGTCAGATATGGATATCTACATGGCTTATGTAGCATTAGAAGGAGTCTATGAGTATGTATACAAAGTCCAAGATCAAGGACTATATGGCCATAAGTATATTCCTTGGGTCAAATAAGGCTGAATTGACATCAGAAGGAGTCGATAACTTTATATTGTTTGAAAAATGTTCAGGACACTTTGAGCAGAAATAAGTTCAAAAGGTCAGATATGGACATCTATATGGCTTATGAAGCATCAGAAGGAGTCTATGAGTATGTATAGAAAGCCCAAGATCGAGGACTCTTTGGCCAGAAATATGTTTTTTGGGTCCAATTTGGACTTCTGTATGGCTGACGTAACATCAGAAAGAGTCAACGAGTATTTATGGAAAGGTCAAGTTTCAAGTACTCCTTGGCCAGAAAAAAATTCAATGTGTCAAATATGGACTTTTGTCAGGATGATATAACATCCGAATATATCAATCTGAATGTAAAGTGTTATTGTTTTAGGACTCTTTGGCCAGAAATATGTTCAAAAGGTCAGATATGGATATCTACATGGCTTATGTAGCATTAGAAGGAGTCTATGAGTATGTATAGAAAGTCCAAGATCGAGGACTCTTTGGCCAGAATTTTTTTTTTGGGGTCAAATATGGACTTCTGAATGGCTGACGTAACATCAGAAAGAGTCAACGAGTATATATGAAAAGGTACTCCTTTCAAGTACTCCTTGGCCAGAAAAAAATTCAGTATGTCAAATATGGACTTTTGTCAGGATGCTATAACATCCAAATATATTAATCTGAATGTATAGGTGTTATTCTTTTAGGACTCTTTGGCCAGAAAAATATTCAGTAGGTCAAAAGGGGACGTCTGAATAGTTGATTTATCATCAGAAAGAGTCTATAACTTTATATTGTTTAAAAACTTTTGAGGACCCTTTGACCAGAAATAAGTTCCAAAGGTCAGATAAGGATATCTACATGGCTTATGTAGCATTAGAAGGAGTCTATGAGTATGTATACAAAGTCCAAGATCGAGGACTATATGGCCATAAATATATTCCTTGGGTCAAATAAGGCTGAATTGACATCAGAAGGAGTCGATAACTTTATATTGTTTGAAAAATGTTCAGGACACTTTGACCAGAAATAAGTTCAAAAGGTCAGATATGGATATCTACATGGCTTATGTAGCATTAGAAGGAGTCTATGAGTATGTATAGAAAGTCCAAGATCGAGGACTCTTTGGCCATAAATATATTCCTTGGGTCAAATAAGGCTAATTTGACATCAGAAGGAGTCTGATGTCACTTAATATAGTTTGAAAAATGTTCAGGACACTTTGAGCAGAAATAAGTTCAAAAGGTTAGATATGTACATTTATATGGCTTATGAAGCATCAGAAGGAGTCTATGAGTATGTATAGAAAGCCCAAGATCGAGGACTCTTTGGCCAGAAATATGTTTCTTGGGTCAAATATGGACTTCTGAATGGCTGACGTAACATCAGAAAGAGCCAACGAGTATATATGAAAAGGTACTCCTTTCAAGTACTCCTTGGCCAGAAAAAAATTCAGTATGTCAAATATGGACTTTTGTCAGGATGCTATAACATCCAAATATATTAATCTGAATGTATAGTGTTATTCTTTTAGGACTCTTTGGCCAGAAATATATTCAGTAGGTCAAAAGGGGTCCTCTGAATAGTTGATTTATCTTCAGAAAGAGTCTATAACTTTATATCGTTTAAAAACTTTTGAGGACCCTTTGACCAGAAATAAGTTCAAAAGGTCAGATATGGATATCTACATGGCTTATGTAGCATTAGAAGGAGTCTATGAGTATGTATACAAAGTCCAAGATCAAGGACTATATGGCCATAAGTATATTCCTTGGGTCAAATAAGGCTGAATTGACATCAGAAGGAGTCGATAACTTTATATTGTTTGAAAAATGTTCAGGACACTTTGAGCAGAAATAAGTTCAAAAGGTCAGATATGGACATCTATATGGCTTATGAAGCATCAGAAGGAGTCTATGAGTATGTATAGAAAGCCCAAGATCGAGGACTCTTTGGCCAGAAATATGTTTTTTGGGTCCAATTTGGACTTCTGTATGGCTGACGTAACATCAGAAAGAGTCAACGAGTATTTATGGAAAGGTCAAGTTTCAAGTACTCCTTGGCCAGAAAAAAATTCAATGTGTCAAATATGGACTTTTGTCAGGATGATATAACATCCGAATATATCAATCTGAATGTAAAGTGTTATTGTTTTAGGACTCTTTGGCCAGAAATATGTTCAAAAGGTCAGATATGGATATCTACATGGCTTATGTAGCATTAGAAGGAGTCTATGAGTATGTATAGAAAGTCCAAGATCGAGGACTCTTTGGCCAGAATTTTTTTTTTGGGGTCAAATATGGACTTCTGAATGGCTGACGTAACATCAGAAAGAGTCAACGAGTATATATGAAAAGGTACTCCTTTCAAGTACTCCTTGGCCAGAAAAAAATTCAGTATGTCAAATATGGACTTTTGTCAGGATGCTATAACATCCAAATATATTAATCTGAATGTATAGGTGTTATTCTTTTAGGACTCTTTGGCCAGAAAAATATTCAGTAGGTCAAAAGGGGACGTCTGAATAGTTGATTTATCATCAGAAAGAGTCTATAACTTTATATTGTTTAAAAACTTTTGAGGACCCTTTGACCAGAAATAAGTTCCAAAGGTCAGATAAGGATATCTACATGGCTTATGTAGCATTAGAAGGAGTCTATGAGTATGTATACAAAGTCCAAGATCGAGGACTATATGGCCATAAATATATTCCTTGGGTCAAATAAGGCTGAATTGACATCAGAAGGAGTCGATAACTTTATATTGTTTGAAAAATGTTCAGGACACTTTGAGCAGAAATAAGTTCAAAAGGTCAGATATGGACATCTATATGGCTTATGAAGCATCAGAAGGAGTCTATGAGTATTTATACAAAGTCCAAGATCGAGGAATCTTTGGCCATAAATATATTCCTTGGTTTTTAAGGCTGATTTGACATCAGGAGGAGTCTGATGTCACTTAATATAGTTTGAAAAATGTTCAGGACACTTTGACCAGAAATAAGTTCAAAAGGTCAGATATGGACATCTATATGGCTTATGAAGCATCAGAAGGAGTCTATGAGTATGTATACAAAGTCCAAGATCGAGGAATCTTTGGCCATAAATATATTCCTTGGTTTTTAAGGCTGATTTGACATCAGAAGGAGTCTGATGTCACTTAATATAGTTTGAAAAATGTTCAGGACACTTTGACCAGAAATAAGTTCAAAAGGTTAGATATGGACATCTATATGGCTTATGAAGCATCATAAGGAGTCTAGGAGTATGTACAGAAAGCCCAAGATCGAGGACTCTTTGGCCAGAAATATGTTTCTTGGGTCCAATATGGACTTCTGTATGGCTGACGTAACATCACAAAGAGTCAACGAGTATTTATGGAAATTTCAAGTTTCAAGTACTCCTTGACCAGAAAAAAATTAATTGTGTCAAATATGGACTTTTGTCAGGATGATATAACATCCGAATATATCAATCTGAATGTAAAGTGTTATTCTTTTAGGACTCTTTGGCCAGAAATACGTTCAGTAGTTCAAAAGGGGACCTCTGAATAGCTGATTTATCATCAGAAAGAGTCTATAACTTTATATCGTTTAAAAACTTTTGAGGACCCTTTGAGCAGAAATAAGTTCAAAAGGTCAGATATGGATATCTACATGGCTTATGTAGCATTAGAATGAGTCTATGAGTATGTATAGAAAGTCCAAGATCGAGGACTCTTTGGCCAGAAATATGTTTCTTGGGTCAAATATGGACTTCTGAATGGCTGACGTAACATCAGAAAGAGCCAATGAGTATATATGAAAAGGTAGTCCTTTCAAGTACTCCTTGGCCAGAAAAAAATTCAGTGTGTCAAATATGGACTTTTGTCAGGATGATATAACATCCGAATATATCAATCTGAATGTAAAGTGTTATTCTTTTAGGACTCTTTGGCCAGAAATACGTTCAGTAGGTCAAAAGGGGACCTCTGAATAGTTGATTTATCATCAGAAAGAGTCTATAACTTTATATTGTTTAAAAACTTTTGAGGACCCTTTGACCAGAAATAAGTTCAAAAGGTCAGATATGGATATCTACATGGCTTATGTAGCATTAGAAGGAGTCTATGAGTATGTATACAAAGTCCATGATCGAGGACTCTTTGGCCATAAATATATTCCTTGGTTTTTAAGGCTGATTTGACATCAGGAGGAGTCTGATGTCACTTAATATAGTTTGAAAAATGTTCAGGACACTTTGACCAGAAATAAGTTCAAAAGGTCAGATATGGACATCTATATGGCTTATGAAGCATCAGGAGGAGTCTATGAGTATGTATACAAAGTCCAAGATCGAGGAATCTTTGGCCATAAATATATTCCTTGGTTTTAAAGGCTGATTTGACATCAGGAGGAGTCTGATGTCACTTAATATAGTTTGAAAAATGTTCAGGACACTTTGACCAGAAATAAGTTCAAAAGGTTAGATATGGACATCTATATGGCTTATGAAGCATCATAAGGAGTCTAGGAGTATGTACAGAAAGCCCAAGATCGAGGACTCTTTGGCCAGAAATATGTGTCTTGGGTCCAATTTGGACTACTGTATGGCTGACGTAACATCAGAAAGAGTCAACGAGTATTTATGGAAAGGTCAAGTTTCAAGTACTCCTTGGCTAGAAAAAAATTCAGTTTGTCAAATATGGACTTTTGTCAGGATGATATAACATCCGAATATATCAATCTGAATGTAAAGTGTTATTCTTTTAGGACTCTTTGGCCAGAAATACGTTCAGTAGGTCAAAAGGGGACCTCTGAATAACTGATTTATCATCAGAAAGAGTCTATAACTTTATATCGTTTAAAAACTTTTGAGGACCCTTTGACCAGAAATAAGTTCAAAAGGTCAGATATGGATATCTACATGGCTTATGTAGCATTAGACGGAGTCTATGAGTATGTATAGAAAGTCCAAGATCGAGGACTCTTTGGCCAGAAATATTTTTTTTGGGGTCAAATATGGACTTCTGAATGGCTGACGTAACATCAGAAAGAGTCAACGAGTATATATGAAAAGGTACTCCTTTCAAGTACTCCTTGGCCAGAAAAAAATTCAGTATGTCAAATATGGACTTTTGCCAGGATGCTATAACATCCAAATATATTAATCTGAATGTATAGTGTTATTCTTTTAGGACTCTTTGGCCAGAAATATATTCAGTAGGTCAAAAGGGGACCTCTGAATAGCTGATTTATCATCAGAAAGAGTCTATAACTTTATATCGTTTAAAAACTTTTGAGGACCCTTTGACCAGAAATAAGTTCAAAAGGTCACATATGGATATCTACATGGCTTATGTAGCATTAGAAGGAGTCTATGAGTATGTATACAAAGTCCAAGATCGAGGACTATATGGCCATAAATATATTCCCTGGGTCAAATAAGGCTGAATTGACATCAGAAGGAGTCGATAACTTTATATTGTTTGAAAAATGTTCAGGACACTTTGACCAGAAATAAGTTCAAAAGGTCAGATATGGATATCTACATGGCTTATGTAGCATTAGAAGGAGTCTATGAGTATGTATAGAAAGTCCAAGATCGAGGACTCTTTGGCCATAAATATATTCCTTGGGTCAAATAAGGCTAATTTGACATCAGAAGGAGTCTGATGTCACTTAATATAGTTTGAAAAATGTTCAGGACACTTTGAGCAGAAATAAGTTCAAAAGGTTAGATATGTACATTTATATGGCTTATGAAGCATCAGAAGGAGTCTATGAGTATGTATAGAAAGCCCAAGATCGAGGACTCTTTGGCCAGAAATATGTTTCTTGGGTCAAATATGGACTTCTGAATGGCTGACGTAACATCAGAAAGAGCCAACGAGTATATATGAAAAGGTACTCCTTTCAAGTACTCCTTGGCCAGAAAAAAATTCAGTATGTCAAATATGGACTTTTGTCAGGATGCTATAACATCCAAATATATTAATCTGAATGTATAGTGTTATTCTTTTAGGACTCTTTGGCCAGAAATATATTCAGTAGGTCAAAAGGGGTCCTCTGAATAGTTGATTTATCTTCAGAAAGAGTCTATAACTTTATATCGTTTAAAAACTTTTGAGGACCCTTTGACCAGAAATAAGTTCAAAAGGTCAGATATGGATATCTACATGGCTTATGTAGCATTAGAAGGAGTCTATGAGTATGTATACAAAGTCCAAGATCAAGGACTATATGGCCATAAGTATATTCCTTGGGTCAAATAAGGCTGAATTGACATCAGAAGGAGTCGATAACTTTATATTGTTTGAAAAATGTTCAGGACACTTTGAGCAGAAATAAGTTCAAAAGGTCAGATATGGACATCTATATGGCTTATGAAGCATCAGAAGGAGTCTATGAGTATGTATAGAAAGCCCAAGATCGAGGACTCTTTGGCCAGAAATATGTTTTTTGGGTCCAATTTGGACTTCTGTATGGCTGACGTAACATCAGAAAGAGTCAACGAGTATTTATGGAAAGGTCAAGTTTCAAGTACTCCTTGGCCAGAAAAAAATTCAATGTGTCAAATATGGACTTTTGTCAGGATGATATAACATCCGAATATATCAATCTGAATGTAAAGTGTTATTGTTTTAGGACTCTTTGGCCAGAAATATGTTCAAAAGGTCAGATATGGATATCTACATGGCTTATGTAGCATTAGAAGGAGTCTATGAGTATGTATAGAAAGTCCAAGATCGAGGACTCTTTGGCCAGAATTTTTTTTTTGGGGTCAAATATGGACTTCTGAATGGCTGACGTAACATCAGAAAGAGTCAACGAGTATATATGAAAAGGTACTCCTTTCAAGTACTCCTTGGCCAGAAAAAAATTCAGTATGTCAAATATGGACTTTTGTCAGGATGCTATAACATCCAAATATATTAATCTGAATGTATAGGTGTTATTCTTTTAGGACTCTTTGGCCAGAAAAATATTCAGTAGGTCAAAAGGGGACGTCTGAATAGTTGATTTATCATCAGAAAGAGTCTATAACTTTATATTGTTTAAAAACTTTTGAGGACCCTTTGACCAGAAATAAGTTCCAAAGGTCAGATAAGGATATCTACATGGCTTATGTAGCATTAGAAGGAGTCTATGAGTATGTATACAAAGTCCAAGATCGAGGACTATATGGCCATAAATATATTCCTTGGGTCAAATAAGGCTGAATTGACATCAGAAGGAGTCGATAACTTTATATTGTTTGAAAAATGTTCAGGACACTTTGAGCAGAAATAAGTTCAAAAGGTCAGATATGGACATCTATATGGCTTATGAAGCATCAGAAGGAGTCTATGAGTATTTATACAAAGTCCAAGATCGAGGAATCTTTGGCCATAAATATATTCCTTGGTTTTTAAGGCTGATTTGACATCAGGAGGAGTCTGATGTCACTTAATATAGTTTGAAAAATGTTCAGGACACTTTGACCAGAAATAAGTTCAAAAGGTCAGATATGGACATCTATATGGCTTATGAAGCATCAGAAGGAGTCTATGAGTATGTATACAAAGTCCAAGATCGAGGAATCTTTGGCCATAAATATATTCCTTGGTTTTTAAGGCTGATTTGACATCAGAAGGAGTCTGATGTCACTTAATATAGTTTGAAAAATGTTCAGGACACTTTGACCAGAAATAAGTTCAAAAGGTTAGATATGGACATCTATATGGCTTATGAAGCATCATAAGGAGTCTAGGAGTATGTACAGAAAGCCCAAGATCGAGGACTCTTTGGCCAGAAATATGTTTCTTGGGTCCAATATGGACTTCTGTATGGCTGACGTAACATCACAAAGAGTCAACGAGTATTTATGGAAATTTCAAGTTTCAAGTACTCCTTGACCAGAAAAAAATTAATTGTGTCAAATATGGACTTTTGTCAGGATGATATAACATCCGAATATATCAATCTGAATGTAAAGTGTTATTCTTTTAGGACTCTTTGGCCAGAAATACGTTCAGTAGTTCAAAAGGGGACCTCTGAATAGCTGATTTATCATCAGAAAGAGTCTATAACTTTATATCGTTTAAAAACTTTTGAGGACCCTTTGAGCAGAAATAAGTTCAAAAGGTCAGATATGGATATCTACATGGCTTATGTAGCATTAGAATGAGTCTATGAGTATGTATAGAAAGTCCAAGATCGAGGACTCTTTGGCCAGAAATATGTTTCTTGGGTCAAATATGGACTTCTGAATGGCTGACGTAACATCAGAAAGAGCCAATGAGTATATATGAAAAGGTAGTCCTTTCAAGTACTCCTTGGCCAGAAAAAAATTCAGTGTGTCAAATATGGACTTTTGTCAGGATGATATAACATCCGAATATATCAATCTGAATGTAAAGTGTTATTCTTTTAGGACTCTTTGGCCAGAAATACGTTCAGTAGGTCAAAAGGGGACCTCTGAATAGTTGATTTATCATCAGAAAGAGTCTATAACTTTATATTGTTTAAAAACTTTTGAGGACCCTTTGACCAGAAATAAGTTCAAAAGGTCAGATATGGATATCTACATGGCTTATGTAGCATTAGAAGGAGTCTATGAGTATGTATACAAAGTCCATGATCGAGGACTCTTTGGCCATAAATATATTCCTTGGTTTTTAAGGCTGATTTGACATCAGGAGGAGTCTGATGTCACTTAATATAGTTTGAAAAATGTTCAGGACACTTTGACCAGAAATAAGTTCAAAAGGTCAGATATGGACATCTATATGGCTTATGAAGCATCAGGAGGAGTCTATGAGTATGTATACAAAGTCCAAGATCGAGGAATCTTTGGCCATAAATATATTCCTTGGTTTTAAAGGCTGATTTGACATCAGGAGGAGTCTGATGTCACTTAATATAGTTTGAAAAATGTTCAGGACACTTTGACCAGAAATAAGTTCAAAAGGTTAGATATGGACATCTATATGGCTTATGAAGCATCATAAGGAGTCTAGGAGTATGTACAGAAAGCCCAAGATCGAGGACTCTTTGGCCAGAAATATGTGTCTTGGGTCCAATTTGGACTACTGTATGGCTGACGTAACATCAGAAAGAGTCAACGAGTATTTATGGAAAGGTCAAGTTTCAAGTACTCCTTGGCTAGAAAAAAATTCAGTTTGTCAAATATGGACTTTTGTCAGGATGATATAACATCCGAATATATCAATCTGAATGTAAAGTGTTATTCTTTTAGGACTCTTTGGCCAGAAATACGTTCAGTAGGTCAAAAGGGGACCTCTGAATAACTGATTTATCATCAGAAAGAGTCTATAACTTTATATCGTTTAAAAACTTTTGAGGACCCTTTGACCAGAAATAAGTTCAAAAGGTCAGATATGGATATCTACATGGCTTATGTAGCATTAGACGGAGTCTATGAGTATGTATAGAAAGTCCAAGATCGAGGACTCTTTGGCCAGAAATATTTTTTTTGGGGTCAAATATGGACTTCTGAATGGCTGACGTAACATCAGAAAGAGTCAACGAGTATATATGAAAAGGTACTCCTTTCAAGTACTCCTTGGCCAGAAAAAAATTCAGTATGTCAAATATGGACTTTTGCCAGGATGCTATAACATCCAAATATATTAATCTGAATGTATAGTGTTATTCTTTTAGGACTCTTTGGCCAGAAATATATTCAGTAGGTCAAAAGGGGACCTCTGAATAGCTGATTTATCATCAGAAAGAGTCTATAACTTTATATCGTTTAAAAACTTTTGAGGACCCTTTGACCAGAAATAAGTTCAAAAGGTCACATATGGATATCTACATGGCTTATGTAGCATTAGAAGGAGTCTATGAGTATGTATACAAAGTCCAAGATCGAGGACTATATGGCCATAAATATATTCCCTGGGTCAAATAAGGCTGAATTGACATCAGAAGGAGTCGATAACTTTATATTGTTTGAAAAATGTTCAGGACACTTTGACCAGAAATAAGTTCAAAAGGTCAGATATGGATATCTACATGGCTTATGTAGCATTAGAAGGAGTCTATGAGTATGTATAGAAAGTCCAAGATCGAGGACTCTTTGGCCATAAATATATTCCTTGGGTCAAATAAGGCTAATTTGACATCAGAAGGAGTCTGATGTCACTTAATATAGTTTGAAAAATGTTCAGGACACTTTGAGCAGAAATAAGTTCAAAAGGTTAGATATGTACATTTATATGGCTTATGAAGCATCAGAAGGAGTCTATGAGTATGTATAGAAAGCCCAAGATCGAGGACTCTTTGGCCAGAAATATGTTTCTTGGGTCAAATATGGACTTCTGAATGGCTGACGTAACATCAGAAAGAGCCAACGAGTATATATGAAAAGGTACTCCTTTCAAGTACTCCTTGGCCAGAAAAAAATTCAGTATGTCAAATATGGACTTTTGTCAGGATGCTATAACATCCAAATATATTAATCTGAATGTATAGTGTTATTCTTTTAGGACTCTTTGGCCAGAAATATATTCAGTAGGTCAAAAGGGGTCCTCTGAATAGTTGATTTATCTTCAGAAAGAGTCTATAACTTTATATCGTTTAAAAACTTTTGAGGACCCTTTGACCAGAAATAAGTTCAAAAGGTCAGATATGGATATCTACATGGCTTATGTAGCATTAGAAGGAGTCTATGAGTATGTATACAAAGTCCAAGATCAAGGACTATATGGCCATAAGTATATTCCTTGGGTCAAATAAGGCTGAATTGACATCAGAAGGAGTCGATAACTTTATATTGTTTGAAAAATGTTCAGGACACTTTGAGCAGAAATAAGTTCAAAAGGTCAGATATGGACATCTATATGGCTTATGAAGCATCAGAAGGAGTCTATGAGTATGTATAGAAAGCCCAAGATCGAGGACTCTTTGGCCAGAAATATGTTTTTTGGGTCCAATTTGGACTTCTGTATGGCTGACGTAACATCAGAAAGAGTCAACGAGTATTTATGGAAAGGTCAAGTTTCAAGTACTCCTTGGCCAGAAAAAAATTCAATGTGTCAAATATGGACTTTTGTCAGGATGATATAACATCCGAATATATCAATCTGAATGTAAAGTGTTATTGTTTTAGGACTCTTTGGCCAGAAATATGTTCAAAAGGTCAGATATGGATATCTACATGGCTTATGTAGCATTAGAAGGAGTCTATGAGTATGTATAGAAAGTCCAAGATCGAGGACTCTTTGGCCAGAATTTTTTTTTTGGGGTCAAATATGGACTTCTGAATGGCTGACGTAACATCAGAAAGAGTCAACGAGTATATATGAAAAGGTACTCCTTTCAAGTACTCCTTGGCCAGAAAAAAATTCAGTATGTCAAATATGGACTTTTGTCAGGATGCTATAACATCCAAATATATTAATCTGAATGTATAGGTGTTATTCTTTTAGGACTCTTTGGCCAGAAAAATATTCAGTAGGTCAAAAGGGGACGTCTGAATAGTTGATTTATCATCAGAAAGAGTCTATAACTTTATATTGTTTAAAAACTTTTGAGGACCCTTTGACCAGAAATAAGTTCCAAAGGTCAGATAAGGATATCTACATGGCTTATGTAGCATTAGAAGGAGTCTATGAGTATGTATACAAAGTCCAAGATCGAGGACTATATGGCCATAAATATATTCCTTGGGTCAAATAAGGCTGAATTGACATCAGAAGGAGTCGATAACTTTATATTGTTTGAAAAATGTTCAGGACACTTTGAGCAGAAATAAGTTCAAAAGGTCAGATATGGACATCTATATGGCTTATGAAGCATCAGAAGGAGTCTATGAGTATTTATACAAAGTCCAAGATCGAGGAATCTTTGGCCATAAATATATTCCTTGGTTTTTAAGGCTGATTTGACATCAGGAGGAGTCTGATGTCACTTAATATAGTTTGAAAAATGTTCAGGACACTTTGACCAGAAATAAGTTCAAAAGGTCAGATATGGACATCTATATGGCTTATGAAGCATCAGAAGGAGTCTATGAGTATGTATACAAAGTCCAAGATCGAGGAATCTTTGGCCATAAATATATTCCTTGGTTTTTAAGGCTGATTTGACATCAGAAGGAGTCTGATGTCACTTAATATAGTTTGAAAAATGTTCAGGACACTTTGACCAGAAATAAGTTCAAAAGGTTAGATATGGACATCTATATGGCTTATGAAGCATCATAAGGAGTCTAGGAGTATGTACAGAAAGCCCAAGATCGAGGACTCTTTGGCCAGAAATATGTTTCTTGGGTCCAATATGGACTTCTGTATGGCTGACGTAACATCACAAAGAGTCAACGAGTATTTATGGAAATTTCAAGTTTCAAGTACTCCTTGACCAGAAAAAAATTAATTGTGTCAAATATGGACTTTTGTCAGGATGATATAACATCCGAATATATCAATCTGAATGTAAAGTGTTATTCTTTTAGGACTCTTTGGCCAGAAATACGTTCAGTAGTTCAAAAGGGGACCTCTGAATAGCTGATTTATCATCAGAAAGAGTCTATAACTTTATATCGTTTAAAAACTTTTGAGGACCCTTTGAGCAGAAATAAGTTCAAAAGGTCAGATATGGATATCTACATGGCTTATGTAGCATTAGAATGAGTCTATGAGTATGTATAGAAAGTCCAAGATCGAGGACTCTTTGGCCAGAAATATGTTTCTTGGGTCAAATATGGACTTCTGAATGGCTGACGTAACATCAGAAAGAGCCAATGAGTATATATGAAAAGGTAGTCCTTTCAAGTACTCCTTGGCCAGAAAAAAATTCAGTGTGTCAAATATGGACTTTTGTCAGGATGATATAACATCCGAATATATCAATCTGAATGTAAAGTGTTATTCTTTTAGGACTCTTTGGCCAGAAATACGTTCAGTAGGTCAAAAGGGGACCTCTGAATAGTTGATTTATCATCAGAAAGAGTCTATAACTTTATATTGTTTAAAAACTTTTGAGGACCCTTTGACCAGAAATAAGTTCAAAAGGTCAGATATGGATATCTACATGGCTTATGTAGCATTAGAAGGAGTCTATGAGTATGTATACAAAGTCCATGATCGAGGACTCTTTGGCCATAAATATATTCCTTGGTTTTTAAGGCTGATTTGACATCAGGAGGAGTCTGATGTCACTTAATATAGTTTGAAAAATGTTCAGGACACTTTGACCAGAAATAAGTTCAAAAGGTCAGATATGGACATCTATATGGCTTATGAAGCATCAGGAGGAGTCTATGAGTATGTATACAAAGTCCAAGATCGAGGAATCTTTGGCCATAAATATATTCCTTGGTTTTAAAGGCTGATTTGACATCAGGAGGAGTCTGATGTCACTTAATATAGTTTGAAAAATGTTCAGGACACTTTGACCAGAAATAAGTTCAAAAGGTTAGATATGGACATCTATATGGCTTATGAAGCATCATAAGGAGTCTAGGAGTATGTACAGAAAGCCCAAGATCGAGGACTCTTTGGCCAGAAATATGTGTCTTGGGTCCAATTTGGACTACTGTATGGCTGACGTAACATCAGAAAGAGTCAACGAGTATTTATGGAAAGGTCAAGTTTCAAGTACTCCTTGGCTAGAAAAAAATTCAGTTTGTCAAATATGGACTTTTGTCAGGATGATATAACATCCGAATATATCAATCTGAATGTAAAGTGTTATTCTTTTAGGACTCTTTGGCCAGAAATACGTTCAGTAGGTCAAAAGGGGACCTCTGAATAACTGATTTATCATCAGAAAGAGTCTATAACTTTATATCGTTTAAAAACTTTTGAGGACCCTTTGACCAGAAATAAGTTCAAAAGGTCAGATATGGATATCTACATGGCTTATGTAGCATTAGACGGAGTCTATGAGTATGTATAGAAAGTCCAAGATCGAGGACTCTTTGGCCAGAAATATTTTTTTTGGGGTCAAATATGGACTTCTGAATGGCTGACGTAACATCAGAAAGAGTCAACGAGTATATATGAAAAGGTACTCCTTTCAAGTACTCCTTGGCCAGAAAAAAATTCAGTATGTCAAATATGGACTTTTGCCAGGATGCTATAACATCCAAATATATTAATCTGAATGTATAGTGTTATTCTTTTAGGACTCTTTGGCCAGAAATATATTCAGTAGGTCAAAAGGGGACCTCTGAATAGCTGATTTATCATCAGAAAGAGTCTATAACTTTATATCGTTTAAAAACTTTTGAGGACCCTTTGACCAGAAATAAGTTCAAAAGGTCACATATGGATATCTACATGGCTTATGTAGCATTAGAAGGAGTCTATGAGTATGTATACAAAGTCCAAGATCGAGGACTATATGGCCATAAATATATTCCCTGGGTCAAATAAGGCTGAATTGACATCAGAAGGAGTCGATAACTTTATATTGTTTGAAAAATGTTCAGGACACTTTGACCAGAAATAAGTTCAAAAGGTCAGATATGGATATCTACATGGCTTATGTAGCATTAGAAGGAGTCTATGAGTATGTATAGAAAGTCCAAGATCGAGGACTCTTTGGCCATAAATATATTCCTTGGGTCAAATAAGGCTAATTTGACATCAGAAGGAGTCTGATGTCACTTAATATAGTTTGAAAAATGTTCAGGACACTTTGAGCAGAAATAAGTTCAAAAGGTTAGATATGTACATTTATATGGCTTATGAAGCATCAGAAGGAGTCTATGAGTATGTATAGAAAGCCCAAGATCGAGGACTCTTTGGCCAGAAATATGTTTCTTGGGTCAAATATGGACTTCTGAATGGCTGACGTAACATCAGAAAGAGCCAACGAGTATATATGAAAAGGTACTCCTTTCAAGTACTCCTTGGCCAGAAAAAAATTCAGTATGTCAAATATGGACTTTTGTCAGGATGCTATAACATCCAAATATATTAATCTGAATGTATAGTGTTATTCTTTTAGGACTCTTTGGCCAGAAATATATTCAGTAGGTCAAAAGGGGTCCTCTGAATAGTTGATTTATCTTCAGAAATAGTCTATAACTTTATATCGTTTAAAAACTTTTGAGGACCCTTTGACCAGAAATAAGTTCAAAAGGTCAGATATGGATATCTACATGGCTTATGTAGCATTAGAAGGAGTCTATGAGTATGTATACAAAGTCCAAGATCAAGGACTATATGGCCATAAGTATATTCCTTGGGTCAAATAAGGCTGAATTGACATCAGAAGGAGTCGATAACTTTATATTGTTTGAAAAATGTTCAGGACACTTTGAGCAGAAATAAGTTCAAAAGGTCAGATATGGACATCTATATGGCTTATGAAGCATCAGAAGGAGTCTATGAGTATGTATAGAAAGCCCAAGATCGAGGACTCTTTGGCCAGAAATATGTTTTTTGGGTCCAATTTGGACTTCTGTATGGCTGACGTAACATCAGAAAGAGTCAACGAGTATTTATGGAAAGGTCAAGTTTCAAGTATACCTTGGCCAGAAAAAAATTCAATGTGTCAAATATGGACTTTTGTCAGGATGATATAACATCCGAATATATCAATCTGAATGTAAAGTGTTATTGTTTTAGGACTCTTTGGCCAGAAATGTGTTCAAAAGGTCAGATATGGATATCTACATGGCTTATGTAGCATTAGAAGGAGTCTATGAGTATGTATAGAAAGTCCAAGATCGAGGACTCTTTGGCCAGAAATATTTTTTTTGGGGTCAAATATGGACTTCTGAATGGCTGACGTAACATCAGAAAGAGTCAACGAGTATATATGAAAAGGTACTCCTTTCAAGTACTCCTTGGCCAGAAAAAAATTCAGTATGTCAAATATGGACTTTTGCCAGGATGCTATAACATCCAAATATATTAATCTGAATGTATAGTGTTATTCTTTTAGGACTCTTTGGCCAGAAATATATTCAGTAGGTCAAAAGGGGACGTCTGAATAGTTGATTTATCATCAGAAAGTGTCTATAACTTTATATTGTTTAAAAACTTTTGAGGACCCTTTGACCAGAAATAAGTTCAAAAGGTCAGATATAGATATCTACATGGCTTATGCAGCATTAGAAGGAGTCTATGAGTATGTATACAAAGTCCAAGATCGAGGACTATATGGCCATAAATATATTCCTTGGGTCAAATAAGGCTGAATTGACATCAGAAGGAGTCGATAACTTTATATTGTTTGAAAAATGTTCAGGACACTTTGAGCAGAAATAAGTTCAAAAGGTCAGATATGGACATCTATATGGCTTATGAAGCATCAGAAGGAGTCTATGAGTATGTATACAAAGTCCAAGATCGAGGAATCTTTGGCCATAAATATATTCCTTGGTTTTTAAGGCTGATTTGACATCAGGAGGAGTCTGATGTCACTTAATATAGTTTGAAAAATGTTCAGGACACTTTGACCAGAAATAAGTTCAAAAGGTCAGATATGGACATCTATATGGCTTATGAAGCATCAGAAGGAGTCTATGAGTATGTATACAAAGTCCAAGATCGAGGAATCTTTGGCCATAAATATATTCCTTGGTTTTTAAGGCTGATTTGACATCAGGAGGAGTCTGATGTCACTTAATATAGTTTGAAAAATGTTCAGGACACTTTGACCAGAAATAAGTTCAAAAGGTTAGATATGGACATCTATATGGCTTATGAAGCATCATAAGGAGTCTAGGAGTATGTACAGAAAGCCAAAGATCGAGGACTCTTTGGCCAGAAATATGTTACTTGGGTCCAATATGGACTTCTGTATGGCTGACGTAACATCAGAAAGAGTCAACGAGTATTTATGGAAAGGTCAAGTTTCAAGTACTTCTTGACCAGAAAAAAATTAATTGTGTCAAATATGGACTTTTGTCAGGATGATATAACATCCGAATATATCAATCTGAATGTAAAGTGTTATTCTTTTAGGACTCTTTGGCCAGAAATACGTTCAGTAGTTCAAAAGGGGACCTCTGAATAGCTGATTTATCATCAGAAAGAGTCTATAACTTTATATCGTTTAAAAACTTTTGAGGACCCTTTGAGCAGAAATAAGTTCAAAAGGTCAGATATGGATATCTACATGGCTTATGAAGCATCAGAAGGAGTCTATGAGTATGTATATAAAGCCCAAGATCGAGGACTCTTTGGCCAGAAATATGTTTCTTGGGTCCAATTTGGACTACTGTATGGCTGACGTAACATCACAAAGAGTCAACGAGTATTTATGGAAAGGTCAAGTTTCAAGTACTCCTTGGCAAGAAAAAAATTCAGTGTGTCAAATATGGACTTTTGTCAGGATGATATAACATCCGAATATATCAATCTGAATGTAAAGTGTTATTCTTTTAGGACTCTTTGGCCAGAAATACGTTCAGTAGGTCAAAAGGGGACCTCTGAATAGCTGATTTATCATCAGAAAGAGTCTATAACTTTATATTGTTTAAAAACTTTTGAGGACCCTTTGACCAGAAATAAGTCAGATATGGATATTAGGGATGTCCCGATCAGGTTTTTTTGCCCTCGAGTCCGAGTCCGAGTCATTTGATTTTGAGTATCTACCAATACCGAGTCCCGATCCGATACTTCGATAAAAAAGAATAAAGAAAAGCAAAAAAACAAACAAAAAACAGATCCAGGATGTTCCTTATTTTTTTATTTAATTCACCTTATTTTAACATTCAACAACTCTTACAAACACTGTAGAGCACTTCTGTGAGGTAGCTTAAACAATCATTTATGTAATAAATAACATAAATTCTTCACCTTTGCACTGCAGGGCTTGAATTTTCGGTGCGTGAATGCCGGGGTTGCGCATAATTTAAACCATTCCCGCAAGGTTAGCTTTTATAGTGCGAGAAATTCCCGCACAAATATATTTGCTTCATCTCAGAGCAATTGATTTAAAAAAAAATCACAGATGCGAGAAAAAATGTCAAACTGTCTTTTATTTTCGAATTTAATTCGAATTTAATTCCTCAATCAGCGCTGGACCGGCTTTCTCTGTCTTCCGCTGAGTCCTGGCCGTAGACAGATCATATGTTTCACGCTGTCAATGCAGTGGTCTGCGTTGCGCTGATCTTATTCACACTATCGAGTGTAGGTGCAGCATTCTATAATTTTGAGTCATAATGAGCTGTTTGTGAAGAAATTATCCGCTTCCAAATTATGCCATTTTAATCAAGAAACTGAAACATTAAAAAACATGTTGCTCTTTATGGTGTGCGAGTGATAGAGCGCGGCAGCAACGAACCAACTGATCAGCTTACAGCATAACAACATTGAATGCTCGGCCGAACAGCTGATCATAGCTGTACAGGGCGACTTATTATTTTTCATCTCCATAAATATATCTAGTAGTAAAGCTAATGCAAGGGCTAGAAATCGACTTTGCTGATACTTCCTTGTCATCATGGAGAGCGCAGTTCATGGTTGCATAGCAACGACAGACGCCACAGAGAGCACGAGCTTGAAGGAGACAGCGGTGCGCCCGCGCTTTCACTTGGTTAGTTTACACATCATAAGTCTTTGCAACAAAGTGATGTCATGCCGCACGCGTTGCTGTTTCTGTGTGGATTCTAACTCTGTGCCACCGCATAACTATAGATGTGTTAAAAAATAATGAGAATATATACATATATATCCGAGTCCTGATCGGGAGGTAACGTCCTATTCCGATCGAGTCTGAAACCACGTGATCGGGCCCGATTTCCTATCACGTGATCGGATCTGGACATCCCTAATGGATATCTACATGGCTTATGTAGCATTAGAAGCAGTCTATGAGTATGTATAGAAAGTCCAAGATCGAGGACTCATTGGCCAGAAATATGTTTCTTGGGTCCAATATGGACTTCTGTATGGCTGACGTAACATCAGAAAGAGTCAACGAGTATTTATGGAAAGGTCAAGTTTCAAGTACTCCTTGGCCAGAAAAAAATTCAGTGTGTCAAATATGGACTTTTGTCAGGATGATATAACATCCGAATATATCAATCTGAATGTAAAGTGTTATTCTTTTAGGACTCTTTGGCCAGAAATACGTTCAGTAGGTCAAAAGGGGACCTCTGAATAGCTGATTTATCATCAGAAAGAGTCTATATCTTTATATCGTTTAAAAACTTTTGAGGACCCTTTGACCAGAAATAAGTTCAAAAGGTCAGATATGGATATCTACATGGCTTATGTAGCATTAGAAGGAGTCTATGAGTATGTATAGAAAGTCCAAGATCGAGGACTATTTGGCCATAAATATATTCCTTGGGTCAAATAAGGCTGAATTGACATCAGAAGGAGTCTGATGTCACTTAATATAGTTTGAAAAATGTTCAGGACACTTTGAGCAGAAATAAGTTCAAAAGGTCAGATATGGACATCTATATGGCTTATGAAGCATCAGAAGGAGTCTATGAGTATGTATACAAAGTCCAAGATCGAGGACTCTTTGGCCAGAAATATGTTTCTTGGGTCAAATATGGACTTCTGAATGGCTGACGTAACATCAGAAAGAGCCAACGAGTATATATGAAAAGGTACTCCTTTCAAGTACTCCTTGGTCAGAAAAAAATTCAGTATGTCAAATATGGACTTTTGTCAAGACGCTATAACATCCAAATATATTAATCTGAATGTATAGTGTTATTCTTTTAGGACTCTTTGGCCAGAAATATGTTCAGTAGGTCAAAAGGGACCTCTGAATAGCTGATTTATCATCAGAAAGAGTCTATAACTTTATATCGTTTAAAAACCTTTGAGGACCCTTTGACCAGAAATAAGTTCAAAAGGTCAGATATGGATATCTACATGGCTTATGTAGCATTAGAAGGAGTCTATGAGTATGTATACAAAGTCCAAGATTGAGGACTATATGGCCATAAATATATTCTTATGCACTGAAGAATAAAACTAACTCCTTCCCATGTTCATTAAAGAGATAACATGTTGCATTGCATTGCACAAACGATCTAACGTTGTGCACTGAAGAATAACATTGGTTATGCACTTATTGCATTGCACACCAGAACTAACTCATTCCTATGTTCATTAAAGAGATAACGTGTGTTTGTTGCATTGCATCTAACGTTGTGCATTGAAAAATAACATTGGTTATGCACTTTTTGCATTGCATTGCACAAAACGGTCTAACGTTGTGCACTGAAGAATAACATTGGTTATGCACTTATTGCATTGCACACCAGAACTAACTCATTCCTATGTTCATTAAAGAGATAACGTGTGTTTGTTGCATTGCATCTAACGTTGTGCATTGAAAAATAACATTGGTTATGCACTTCTTGCATTGCATTGCACACCAGAACTAACTCCTTACCATTTTCATTAAAGATATAACATGTTGCATTGCATTGCATAAACGATCTAACGTTGTGCACTGAAGTATAACATTGGTTATGCACTTTTTGTATTGCATTGCAAACCATAACTAACTGCTTCCCATGTTCATTAAAGAGATAACATGTTGCATTTGCATTGCACAAACGAACTAACGTTGTGCATTGAAAAATGAAATATAGGCTATGCACTTCTTGCATTGAATTGCATTGCACACCAGAACTAACTCAATCTCATGTTTTATTATAGAGATAACATGTGTTGTTGCAATGCCGTTACACAAACGATCTAACGTTGTGCATTGAAATATAACATGCACTTCTTGCATTGAATTGCATTGCACACCAGATCTAACTCTTTCCCATGTTCATTAAAGAGATAACATGTCTTGTTGCAATGCATTATACAAACGATCTAACGTTGTGCATTGAAAAATAACATGCAGGTTATGCACTTCTTGCATTGCATTGCATTGCACACCAGAAATAACTCAATCCCATGTTAATTAAAGAGATAAGATGTTGCATTGCATTGCACAAACGATCTAACGCTGTGCATTGAAAAATAACATAGGTTATGCACTTCTTGCATTGCATTTTATTGCACACCAGAACTAACTCCTTCCCATGTTCATTAAAGAGATAACATGTTGCATTGCATTGCACAAACGATCAAACTTTGTGCACTGAAGAATAACACATAGGTTATGCACTTCTTGCATTGCATTGCATTGCACACCAGAAATAACTCAATCCCATGTTCATTAAAGAGATAACATGTTGCATTGCATTGCACCAACGATCTAACGTTGTGCATTGAAAAATAACATAGGTTATGCTCTTCTTGCATTGCATTGCATTGCACACCAGATCTAACTCCTTCCCATGTTCATTAAACAGATAACATGTTGCATTGCATTGCACAAACGATCTAACGTTGTGCACTGTAGAATAACATTGGTTATGCACTTTTTGCATTGCATTGCACACCAGAACTAACTCAATCTCATGTCCATTATAGAGAAAACATGTGTTGCTACAATGCATTGCACAAACGATCTAACGTTGTGCATTGAAATATAACATAGGTTATGCACTTTTTGCATTGCACTGAATTGCACACCGGAACTAACTGCTTCCCATGTTCGTTAAAGAGATAACATGTTGCATTGCATTGCACAAACGATCTAACGTTGTGCATTGAAAAATAATATATAGGCTATGAACTTTTTGCATTGCATTGCATACCAGAACTAACTCCTTCCTATGTTCATTAAAGAGATAACATGTTGCTATGCATTACACAAACGATCTAACGTTGTGCACTGAAGAAGAACATTGGTTATGCACTTTTTGCATTGCATTGCACACCAGAACTAAAACTCAGTCCCATGTTCATTACAGAGATAACATGTGTTTGTTGCATTGCACTGCACAAACGATCTAACGTTGTGCACTGAAGAATAACATTGGTTATGCACTTTTTGCATTGCATTGCACTGCACACCAGAACTAACTCCTTCCCATGTTCATTAAAGAGATAACATGTTGCATTGCATTGCACAAACGATCTAACGTTGTCCATTGAAAAATAACATATAGACTATGCACTTCTTGCATTGCACACCAGAACTAACTCCTTCCCATGTTCATTAAAGAGATAACATATGTTTGTTGCATTGCACTGCACAAACGATCTAACGTTGTGCATTGAAAAATAACATATAGGCTATGCACTTCTTGCATTGAATTGCATTGCACACCACAACCAACTCAATCCGATGTTCATTATACAGATTACATGTGTTATTGCTATGCATTACACAAACGATCTAACGTTGTGCATTGAAATATAACATAGGTTATGCACTTTTTGCATTGCATTGAATTGCGCACCAGAACTAACTCCTTTCCCATGATCATTAAAGAGATAACGTGTTATTGCTATGCATTACACAAACGATCTAACGTTGTGCATTGAAATGTAACATAGGTTATGCACTTTTTGCATTGCATTGAATTGCGCACCAGAACTAACTCATTTCCCATGATCATTAAAGAGATAACATGTTGCATTGCATTGCACAAACGATCTAACGTTGTGCAATGAAATATAACATAGGGTTATGCACTTTTTGCATTGCATTGCATTGCACACCAGAACAACTCCTTCCCATGTTCATTAAAGAGCTAACATGTTGCATTGCATTGCAAAAACGATCTAACGTTGTGCATTGAAATATAACATAGGTTATGCACTTCTTGCATTGAATTGCATTGCACACCAGAACTAACACAATCCCATATTCAATATAGAGATAACGTGTTGTTGCAATGCGTTACACAAATGATCTAACGTTGTGCATTGAAATATAATATAGGGTTATGCACTTTTTGCATTGCATTGCATTGCACACCAGAACTAACTCAATCCCATGTTCATTAAAGAGATAACGTTGCATTGCATTGCAAAAACGATCTAAAGTTGTGCATTGAAAAATAGGCTATGCACTTTTTGCATTGCATTGCATTGCACACCAGAACTAACTCAATCCCATGTTCATTATAGAGATAACATGTATTGTTGCAATGCATTACACAAACGATCTAACTTTGTGCATTGAAGATTAACACTGGTTATGCACTTTTTGCATTGCATTGCATTGCACACCAGAACTAACTCCTTCCCATGTTCATTAAAGAGATAACATATGTTTGTTGCATTGCACTGCACAAACGATCCTAACGTTGTGCAATGAAAAATAACATATAGGCTATGCACTTTTTGCATTGCATTGCATTGCACACCAGAACTAACTCAGTCCCATGTTCATTACAGAGATAACATGTGTTTGTTGCATTGCACTGCACAAACGATCTAACGTTGTGCACTAAAGAATAACATTGGTTATGCAATTTTTGCATTGCATTGAATTGCGCACCAGAACTAACTCCTTTCCCATGATCATTAAAGAGATAACATGTGTTATTGCTATGCATTAAACAAACAATCGAACGTTGTGCATTGAAATGTAACATAGGTTATGCACTTTTTGCATTGCATTGCATTGCACACCAGAACGAACTCCTTCCCATGTTCATTAAAGAGATAACATTGTTGCATTGCATTGCAAAAACGATCTAATGTTGTGCATTGAAATATAACATAGGTTATGCACTTCTTGCATTGAATTGCATTGCACACCAGAACTAACTCAATCCCATATTCAATATAGAGATAACGTGTTGTTGCAATGCATTAAACAAACGATCTAACGTTGTGCATTGAAATATAATATAGGGTTATGCACTTTTTGCATTGCACATCAGAACTAACTCCTTCCCATGTTCATTAAAGAGATAACATGTTGCATTGCATTGCAAAAACGATCTAACGTTGTGCATTGAAAAATAGGCTATGCACTTCTTGCATTGAATTGCATTGCACACCAGAACTAACTCAATCCCATGTTCATTATAGAGATAACATGTATTGTTGCAATGCATTTACACAAACGATCTAACTTTGTGCATTGAAGATTAACATTGGTTATACACTTTTTGCATTGCATTGCATTGCACACCAGAACTAACTCCTTCCCATGTTCATTAAAGAGATAACATATGTTTGTTGCATTGCATTGCACAAACGATCTAACGTTGTGCAATAAAATATAACATAGGGTTATGCACTTCTTGCATTGAATTGCATTGCGCACCAGAACTAACTCAATCCCATGTCCATTATAGAGATAACATGTGTTGTTGCAATGCATTGCACAAACGATCTAACGTTGTGCACTGAAGAAGAACATTGGTTATGCACTTTTTGCATTGCATTGCATTGCACACCAGAACTAAAACTCAGTCCCATGTTCATTACAGAGATAACATGTGTTTGTTGCATTGCACTGCACAAACGATCTAACGTTGTGCACTGAAGAATAACATTGGTTATGCACTTTTTGCATTGCATTGCACACCAGAACTAACTCCTTTCCCATGATCATTAAAGAGATAACATGTTGCATTGCATTGCACAAACGATCTAACGTTGTGCAATGAAAAATATCATATAGGCTATGCACTTCTTGCATTCAATTGCATTGCACACCAGAACTAACTCAATCCGATGTTCATTATACAGATAACGTGTGTTATTGCTATGCATTACACAAACGATCTAACGTTGTGCATTGAAATATAACATAGGTTATGCACTTTTTGCATTGCATTGAATTGCGCACCAGAACTAACTCCTTTCCCATGATCATTAAAGAGATAACATGTTGCATTGCATTGCAAAAACGATCTAACGTTGTGCATTGGAATATAACATAGGGTTATGCACTTTTTGCATTGAATTGCATTGCACACCAGAACTAACTCAATCCCATGTCCATTATAGAGATAACATGTGTTGTTGCAATGCACTGCACAAACGATCTAACGTTGTGCACTGAAGAATAACATTGGTTATGCACTTTTTGCATTGCATTGCATTGCACACCAGAACTAACTCCTTCCCATGTTCATTAAAGAGATAACATATGTTTGTTGCATTGCACTGCACAAACGATCTAACTTTGTGCATTGAAGATTAACACTGGTTATGCACTTTTTGCATTGCATTGCATTGCACACCAGAACTAACTTCTTCCCATGTTCATTAAAGAGCTAACATGTTGCATTGCATTGCAAAAACGATCTAACGTTGTGCATTGAAAAATAGGCTATGCACTTCTTGCATTGAATTGCATTGCGCACCAGAACTAACTCAATCCCATGTCCATTATAGAGATCAGTGTTTTTGCAATGCATTGCACAAACGATCTAACGTTGTGCACTGAAGAAGAACATTGGTTATGCACTTTTTGCATTGCATTGCACACCAGAACTAACTTCAGTCCCATGTTCATTACAGAGATAACATGTGTTTGTTGCATTGCACTGCACAAACGATCTAACGTTGTGCATTGAAAAATAACATATAGGCTATGCACTTCCTTGCATTGAATTGCATTGCACACCAGAACTAACTCCTTCCCATGTTCATTAAAGAGCTAACATGTTGCATTGCATTGCAAAAACGATCTAACGTTGTGCATTGAAATATAACATAGGCTATGCACTTCTTACAATGAATTGCACTGCACACCAGAACTAACTCAACGCAATGCATTGCACAAACGATCTAACGTTGTGCATTGAAATATAACATAGGTTATGCACTTTTTGCATTGCATTGCATTGCACACCAGAACTAACTCAATCCCATGTCCATTATAGAGATAACATGTTGTTGCAATGCATTGCACAAACGATCTAACGTTGTGCACTGAAGAATAACATTGGTTATGCACTTTTTGCATTGCATTGCATTGCACACCAGAACTAACTCCTTCCCATGTTCATTAAAGAGATAACATATGTTTGTTGCATTGCATTGCACAAACGATCTAACGTTGTGCAATGAAATATAACATAGGGTTATGCACTTCTTGCATTGAATTGCATTGCGCACCAGAACTAACTCAATCCCATGTCCATTATAGAGATCAGTGTTTTTGCAATGCATTGCACAAACGATCTAACGTTGTGCACTGAAGAAGAACATTGGTTATGCACTTTTTGCATTGCATTGCACACCAGAACTAACTTCAGTCCCATGTTCATTACAGAGATAACATGTGTTTGTTGCATTGCACTGCACAAACGATCTAACGTTGTGCATTGAAAAATAACATATAGGCTATGCACTTCCTTGCATTGAATTGCATTGCACACCAGAACTAACTCCTTCCCATGTTCATTAAAGAGCTAACATGTTGCATTGCATTGCAAAAACGATCTAACGTTGTGCATTGAAATATAACATAGGCTATGCACTTCTTACAATGAATTGCACTGCACACCAGAACTAACTCAAAGCAATGCATTGCACAAACGATCTAACGTTGTGCATTGAAATATAACATAGGTTATGCACTTTTTGCATTGCATTGCATTGCACACCCGAATTAACTCCTTCCCATGTTCATTAAAGAGATAACATATGTGTTGTTTCATTGCATTGCACAAACGACCTAACGTTGTGCATTGAAGAATAACATATAGGCTATGCACTTGCTATACTTGCAACTTTCTATACATTCTAGTAGAATCTTTCTGATACATCAGCCATACAAAAGTCAATTTTTGACCTACTGAACAAATTTCTGGACAGAGTCCTTGAACATTAACTTACTAAATATATAAGATACTTGTGATGTTATATCAGTTAGACAGTAGTCCATATTTGACTGATTGAACATATTTTTGGCAAAAGAGTCCTCAAAAGGTATTTTGTGTACCATTATAAACTTATAGACTTATCTGGTGTTAAATAAGCTATATAGAGGTGCATATTTGAGCTACTGAACATATTCTCGATCTTGAATTTTCCATACATACTCATATACTCCTTCTGATGCTTCATAAGCCTTTTAGAAGTCCATTTCTGACCTATTGAACTTTTTTTGGTCAAAGGATCCTTCTGATGTTACCTCACCCATAAAAAAGAAAATTTTTGACCTAATAAACATATTTCTGCCAAGGAGACCATGAAACTTAACTTAATATACGTACATACTGACTTCTCGTGATGTTAAATCCGGCAAGGAGTAGTCTATATTTGACCGATGTAACACATTTTTGGCCAATGAGTCCTCGAAATGTTTTTTACTATTATAAACTTATAGACTCCTGATGTTAAATCAGCCATACAGAAGTCCATATTTGACCTTCTGAACATATTACTGGCCAGAGACCTCTAACATTTACCTTACTATATATATTTCTCGTACTATACAGACTTCTCGTGATGTTATATCAGCAAGACTGTAGTCCATATTTGACCAATTGAACATATTTTTGTCCAAAGAATCCTTAAAATGTCCAATATAATTTTACTATATCCAATAGTAAAAAATAGTTTTTTATTATTATAAACTTCGACTCCTTCTGATGTCAAATCAGCCTTACAGAAGTCCATATTTGACTTCTAAGAGTCCTCAATCTTGGGCTTTCTATACATACTCATAGACTCCTTCTAATGCTACGTAAGCCATGTAGATATCCATATCTGACGTTTTGAACTTATTTCTGGTCAAAGTGTCCTTACAATTTTTCAAACTATATAAAGTTCTCCTTCTGATCATAAAGCTATACAGAGGTCCCCTTTTGACCTAGTGAACATTATACAGACTTCTCAAAATGGTATATCAGCCAGACTGTAGTCCATATTTGACCAATTGAGCATATATTTGGCCAAAGAATCCTCAAAATGTTTTTTACTATTATAAACTTGTCAACTCCTTCTGATGTCAAATCAACCTTACAGACGTCCATATTTGACCCAAGGAATATATTTATGGCCAAAGAGTCCTCGATCTTGGACTTTCTATACATACTCATAGACTCCTTCTAAATGCTACATAAGCCATATATATATCTAAATCTGACCTTTGGACTTATTTCTGGTCAAAGGGTCCTCAAAAGTTTTGAAACTATATAAAGTTATAGACTCTTTCTGATGATAAATCAGCTATTCAGAGGGTCCGCTTTTGACCTTCTGAACATATTTCTGGCCAAAGAGTCCTAAAAGATTATCACTATACATTCAGATTGATATCTTCGGATGTTATATCATCCTGACAAAAGTACAAATTTGACATACTGAATTTTGTTCTGGCCAAGGAGTACTCGAAACTTGACCTTTCCATATATACTCGTTGACTCTTTCTGATGTTAAAGTCAGCAATACAAAAGTCCATATTTGACCCAAGGAACATATTTCTGGCCTAAAAGTCCTCGATCTTGGGCTTTCTATTACATACTCATAGACTCTTTCTGATGCTTCATAAGCCATATAGATGTCCAATATCTGACCTTTGGAACTTATTTCTGGTCATAGGGTCCTCAAAAGATTTTAAACGATATAAAGTTATAGACTCTTTCTGATGTTACATCACCCATACAGAAGTTCATATTTGACCCAAGGAACATATTTCTGGCAAAAGAGTCCTCGATCTTGGGCTTTCTATACATACTCATAGACTCCTTGTGATGCTTCATAAGCCATATAGATGTCCATATCTGACGTTTTGAACTTATTTCTGGTCAAAGTGTTCTCACAATTTTTCAAACTATATAAAGTTATAGACTCCTTTCTGATCATAAAGCTATACAGAGGTCCCCTTTTGACCTAGTGAACATTATACAGACTTCTCAAAATGGTATATCAGCCAGACTGTAGTCCATATTTGATCAATTGAGCATATTTTTGGCCAAAGAATCCTCAAAATGTTTTTTACGATTATAAACTTATCGACTCCTTCTGATGTCAAATCAGCCTTACAGAAGTCCATATTTGACCCAAGGAATATATTTATGGCCAAATAGTCCTCGATCTTGGACTTTCTATACATACTCATAGACTCCTTCTAATGCTACATAAGCCATGTAGATATCCATATCTGACCTTTTGAACTTATTTCTGGTCAAAGGGTCCTCAAAAGTTTTTAAATGATATAAAGTTATAGACTCTTTCTGATGATAAATCAGCTATTCAGAGGTCCCCTTTTAACCTTCTGAACATATTTCTGGCCAAAGAGTCCTAAAAGATTAACACTATACATTCAGATTGATATCTTCGGATGTTATATCATCCTGACAAAAGTACAAATTTGACATACTGAATTTTTTTCTGGCCAAGGAGTACTTGAAACTTGTCATTTCCATAAATACTCGTTGACTCTTTGTGATGTTACGTTAGCCATACAGAAGTCCATATCTGACCCAAGAAACATATTTCTGGCCACTGAGTCATCGCTTTTGGGCTTTCTATACATACTCATAGCCTCCTTCTGATGTTTCATAAGCCATATAGATGTCCACATCTGACCTTTTGAACTTATTTCTGGTCAAAGGGTCCTCAAAAGATTTTAAACGATATAAAGTTATAGACTCTTTCTGATGATAAATCAGCTATTCAGACGTCCCCTTTTGACCTTCTGAACATATTTCTGGCCAAAGAGTCCTAAAAGATTAACACTATACATTCAGATTGATATCTTCGGATGTTATATCATCCTGACAAAAGTACAAATTTGACATACTGAATTTTTTTCTGGCCAAGGAGTACTCGAAACTTGACCTTTCCATATATACTCGTTGACTCTTTCTGATGTTAAAGTCAGCAATACAAAAGTCCATATTTGACCCAAGGAACATATTTCTGGCCTAAGAGTCCTCGATCTTGGGCTTTCTATACATACTCATAGACTCCTTCTAATGCTTCATAAGCCATATAGATGTCCATATCTGACCTATTGAACTTATTTCTGCTCAAAGTGTCCTGAACATTTTTCAAACAATATAAAGTCATCGACTCCTAATGTCAATTCATCCTTATTTGACCCAAGGAATATATTTATGGCCAAAGAGTCCTCGATCTTGGACTTTCTATACATATTCATAGACTCCTTCTTAATGCTACATAAGCCATGTAGATATCCATATCTGACCTTTTGAACTTATTTCTGGTCAAAGGGTCCTCAAAAGTTTTGAAACGATATAAAGTTATAGACTCTTTCTGATGATAAATCAGCTATTCAGAGGGTCCGCTTTTGACCTTCTGAACATATTTCTGGCAAAAGAGTCCTAAAAGATTAACACTATACATTCAGATTGATATCTTCGGATGTTATATCATCCTGACAAAAGTACAAATTTGACATACTGAATTTTTTTCTGGCCAAGGAGTACTTGAAACCTGTCATTTCCATAAATACTCGACTCTTTGTGATGTTACGTCACCCATACAGAAGTCCATATTTGACCCAAGAAACATATTTCTGGCCACTGAGTCATCGCTTTTGGGCTTTCTATACATACTCATAGACTCCTTCTGATGTTTCATAAGCCATATAGATGTCCACATCTGACCTTTTGAACTTTTTTCTGGTCAAAGGGTCCTCAAAAGATTTTAAACGATATAAAGTTATAGACTCTTTCTGATGATAAATCAGCTATTCAGAGGTCCCCTTTTGACCTTCTGAACATATTTCTGGCCAAAGAGTCCTAAAAGATTAACACTATACATTCAGATTGATATCTTCGGATGTTATATCATCCTGACAAAAGTACAAATTTGACATACTGAATTTTTTTCTGGCCAAGGAGTACTTGAAACTTGACCTTTCCATTAAATAGTCGTTGACTCTTTGTGATGTTACGTCAGTCATACAGAAGTCCATATTTGACCCAAGAAACATATTTCTGGCCACAGAGTCCTCGCTTTTGGGCTTTCTATACATACTCATAGCCTCCTTCTGATGTTTCATAAGCCATATAGATGTCCACATCTGACCTTTTGAACTTTTTTCTGGTCAAAGGGTCCTCAAAAGATTTTAAACGATATAAAGTTATAGACTCTTTCTGATGATAAATCAGCTATTCAGAGGTCCCCTTTTGACCTTCTGAACATATTTCTCGCCAAAGAGTCCTAAAAGATTAACACTATACATTCAGATTGATATCTTCGGATGTTATATCATCCTGACAAAAGTACAAATTTGACATACTGAATTTTTTTCTGGCCAAGGAGTACTCGAAACTTGACCTTTCCATATATACTCGTTGACTCTTTCTGATGTTAAAGTCAGCAATACAAAAGTCCATATTTGACCCAAGGAACATATTTCTGGCCTAAGAGTCCTCGATCTTGGGCTTTCTATACATACTCATAGACTCCTTCTGATGCTTTATAAGCCATATAGATGTCCATATCTGACCTATTGAACTTATTTCTGCTCAAAGTGTCCTGAACATTTTTCAAACAATATAAAGTTATCGACTCCTGATGTCAATTCATCCTTACTTGACCCAAGGAATATATTTATGGCCAAATAGTCCTCGATCTTGGACTTTCTATACATACTCATAGACTCCTTCTAATGCTACATAAGCCATGTAGATATCCATATCTGACCTTTTGAACTTATTTCTGGTCAAAGGGTCCTCAAAAGTTTTGAAACGATATAAAGTTATAGACTCTTTCTGATGATAAATCAGCTATTCAGAGGGTCCGCTTTTGACCTTCTGAACATATTTCTGGCAAAAGAGTCCTAAAAGATTAACACTATACATTCAGATTGATATCTTCGGATGTTATATCATCCTGACAAAAGTACAAATTTGACATACTGAATTTTTTTCTGGCCAAGGAGTACTTGAAACCTGTCATTTCCATAAATACTCGACTCTTTGTGATGTTACGTCACCCATACAGAAGTCCATATTTGACCCAAGAAACATATTTCTGGCCACTGAGTCATCGCTTTTGGGCTTTCTATACATACTCATAGACTCCTTCTGATGTTTCATAAGCCATATAGATGTCCACATCTGACCTTTTGAACTTTTTTCTAGTCAAAGGGTCCTCAAAAGATTTTAAACGATATAAAGTTATAGACTCTTTCTGATGATAAATCAGCTATTCAGAGGTCCCCTTTTGACCTTCTGAACATATTTCTGGCCAAAGAGTCCTAAAAGATTAACACTATACATTCAGATTGATATCTTCGGATGTTATATCATCCTGACAAAAGTACAAATTTGACATACTGAATTTTTTTCTGGCCAAGGAGTACTTGAAACTTGACCTTTCCATTAAATAGTCGTTGACTCTTTGTGATGTTACGTCAGTCATACAGAAGTCCATATTTGACCCAAGAAACATATTTCTGGCCACAGAGTCCTCGCTTTTGGGCTTTCTATACATACTCATAGCCTCCTTCTGATGTTTCATAAGCCATATAGATGTCCACATCTGACCTTTTGAACTTTTTTCTGGTCAAAGGGTCCTCAAAAGATTTTAAACGATATAAAGTTATAGACTCTTTCTGATGATAAATCAGCTATTCAGAGGTCCCCTTTTGACCTTCTGAACATATTTCTCGCCAAAGAGTCCTAAAAGATTAACACTATACATTCAGATTGATATCTTCGGATGTTATATCATCCTGACAAAAGTACAAATTTGACATACTGAATTTTTTTCTGGCCAAGGAGTACTCGAAACTTGACCTTTCCATATATACTCGTTGACTCTTTCTGATGTTAAAGTCAGCAATACAAAAGTCCATATTTGACCCAAGGAACATATTTCTGGCCTAAGAGTCCTCGATCTTGGGCTTTCTATACATACTCATAGACTCCTTCTAATGCTTCATAAGCCATATAGATGTCCATATCTGACCTATTGAACTTATTTCTGCTCAAAGTGTCCTGAACATTTTTCAAACAATATAAAGTCATCGACTCCTAATGTCAATTCATCCTTATTTGACCCAAGGAATATATTTATGGCCAAAGAGTCCTCGATCTTGGACTTTCTATACATATTCATAGACTCCTTCTTAATGCTACATAAGCCATGTAGATATCCATATCTGACCTTTTGAACTTATTTCTGGTCAAAGGGTCCTCAAAAGTTTTGAAACGATATAAAGTTATAGACTCTTTCTGATGATAAATCAGCTATTCAGAGGGTCCGCTTTTGACCTTCTGAACATATTTCTGGCAAAAGAGTCCTAAAAGATTAACACTATACATTCAGATTGATATCTTCGGATGTTATATCATCCTGACAAAAGTACAAATTTGACATACTGAATTTTTTTCTGGCCAAGGAGTACTTGAAACCTGTCATTTCCATAAATACTCGACTCTTTGTGATGTTACGTCACCCATACAGAAGTCCATATTTGACCCAAGAAACATATTTCTGGCCACTGAGTCATCGCTTTTGGGCTTTCTATACATACTCATAGACTCCTTCTGATGTTTCATAAGCCATATAGATGTCCACATCTGACCTTTTGAACTTTTTTCTGGTCAAAGGGTCCTCAAAAGATTTTAAACGATATAAAGTTATAGACTCTTTCTGATGATAAATCAGCTATTCAGAGGTCCCCTTTTGACCTTCTGAACATATTTCTGGCCAAAGAGTCCTAAAAGATTAACACTATACATTCAGATTGATATCTTCGGATGTTATATCATCCTGACAAAAGTACAAATTTGACATACTGAATTTTTTTCTGGCCAAGGAGTACTTGAAACTTGACCTTTCCATTAAATAGTCGTTGACTCTTTGTGATGTTACGTCAGTCATACAGAAGTCCATATTTGACCCAAGAAACATATTTCTGGCCACAGAGTCCTCGCTTTTGGGCTTTCTATACATACTCATAGCCTCCTTCTGATGTTTCATAAGCCATATAGATGTCCACATCTGACCTTTTGAACTTTTTTCTGGTCAAAGGGTCCTCAAAAGATTTTAAACGATATAAAGTTATAGACTCTTTCTGATGATAAATCAGCTATTCAGAGGTCCCCTTTTGACCTTCTGAACATATTTCTCGCCAAAGAGTCCTAAAAGATTAACACTATACATTCAGATTGATATCTTCGGATGTTATATCATCCTGACAAAAGTACAAATTTGACATACTGAATTTTTTTCTGGCCAAGGAGTACTCGAAACTTGACCTTTCCATATATACTCGTTGACTCTTTCTGATGTTAAAGTCAGCAATACAAAAGTCCATATTTGACCCAAGGAACATATTTCTGGCCTAAGAGTCCTCGATCTTGGGCTTTCTATACATACTCATAGACTCCTTCTGATGCTTTATAAGCCATATAGATGTCCATATCTGACCTATTGAACTTATTTCTGCTCAAAGTGTCCTGAACATTTTTCAAACAATATAAAGTTATCGACTCCTGATGTCAATTCATCCTTACTTGACCCAAGGAATATATTTATGGCCAAATAGTCCTCGATCTTGGACTTTCTATACATACTCATAGACTCCTTCTAATGCTACATAAGCCATGTAGATATCCATATCTGACCTTTTGAACTTATTTCTGGTCAAAGGGTCCTCAAAAGTTTTGAAACGATATAAAGTTATAGACTCTTTCTGATGATAAATCAGCTATTCAGAGGGTCCGCTTTTGACCTTCTGAACATATTTCTGGCAAAAGAGTCCTAAAAGATTAACACTATACATTCAGATTGATATCTTCGGATGTTATATCATCCTGACAAAAGTACAAATTTGACATACTGAATTTTTTTCTGGCCAAGGAGTACTTGAAACCTGTCATTTCCATAAATACTCGACTCTTTGTGATGTTACGTCACCCATACAGAAGTCCATATTTGACCCAAGAAACATATTTCTGGCCACTGAGTCATCGCTTTTGGGCTTTCTATACATACTCATAGACTCCTTCTGATGTTTCATAAGCCATATAGATGTCCACATCTGACCTTTTGAACTTTTTTCTGGTCAAAGGGTCCTCAAAAGATTTTAAACGATATAAAGTTATAGACTCTTTCTGATGATAAATCAGCTATTCAGAGGTCCCCTTTTGACCTTCTGAACATATTTCTGGCCAAAGAGTCCTAAAAGATTAACACTATACATTCAGATTGATATCTTCGGATGTTATATCATCCTGACAAAAGTACAAATTTGACATACTGAATTTTTTTCTGGCCAAGGAGTACTTGAAACTTGACCTTTCCATTAAATAGTCGTTGACTCTTTGTGATGTTACGTCAGTCATACAGAAGTCCATATTTGACCCAAGAAACATATTTCTGGCCACAGAGTCCTCGCTTTTGGGCTTTCTATACATACTCATAGCCTCCTTCTGATGTTTCATAAGCCATATAGATGTCCACATCTGACCTTTTGAACTTTTTTCTGGTCAAAGGGTCCTCAAAAGATTTTAAACGATATAAAGTTATAGACTCTTTCTGATGATAAATCAGCTATTCAGAGGTCCCCTTTTGACCTTCTGAACATATTTCTCGCCAAAGAGTCCTAAAAGATTAACACTATACATTCAGATTGATATCTTCGGATGTTATATCATCCTGACAAAAGTACAAATTTGACATACTGAATTTTTTTCTGGCCAAGGAGTACTCGAAACTTGACCTTTCCATATATACTCGTTGACTCTTTCTGATGTTAAAGTCAGCAATACAAAAGTCCATATTTGACCCAAGGAACATATTTCTGGCCTAAGAGTCCTCGATCTTGGGCTTTCTATACATACTCATAGACTCCTTCTGATGCTTTATAAGCCATATAGATGTCCATATCTGACCTATTGAACTTATTTCTGCTCAAAGTGTCCTGAACATTTTTCAAACAATATAAAGTTATCGACTCCTGATGTCAATTCATCCTTACTTGACCCAAGGAATATATTTATGGCCAAATAGTCCTCGATCTTGGACTTTCTATACATACTCATAGACTCCTTCTAATGCTACATAAGCCATGTAGATATCCATATCTGACCTTTTGAACTTATTTCTGGTCAAAGGGTCCTCAAAAGTTTTGAAACGATATAAAGTTATAGACTCTTTCTGATGATAAATCAGCTATTCAGAGGGTCCGCTTTTGACCTTCTGAACATATTTCTGGCAAAAGAGTCCTAAAAGATTAACACTATACATTCAGATTGATATCTTCGGATGTTATATCATCCTGACAAAAGTACAAATTTGACATACTGAATTTTTTTCTGGCCAAGGAGTACTTGAAACCTGTCATTTCCATAAATACTCGACTCTTTGTGATGTTACGTCACCCATACAGAAGTCCATATTTGACCCAAGAAACATATTTCTGGCCACTGAGTCATCGCTTTTGGGCTTTCTATACATACTCATAGACTCCTTCTGATGTTTCATAAGCCATATAGATGTCCACATCTGACCTTTTGAACTTTTTTCTGGTCAAAGGGTCCTCAAAAGATTTTAAACGATATAAAGTTATAGACTCTTTCTGATGATAAATCAGCTATTCAGAGGTCCCCTTTTGACCTTCTGAACATATTTCTGGCCAAAGAGTCCTAAAAGATTAACACTATACATTCAGATTGATATCTTCGGATGTTATATCATCCTGACAAAAGTACAAATTTGACATACTGAATTTTTTTCTGGCCAAGGAGTACTTGAAACTTGACCTTTCCATTAAATAGTCGTTGACTCTTTGTGATGTTACGTCAGTCATACAGAAGTCCATATTTGACCCAAGAAACATATTTCTGGCCACAGAGTCCTCGCTTTTGGGCTTTCTATACATACTCATAGCCTCCTTCTGATGTTTCATAAGCCATATAGATGTCCACATCTGACCTTTTGAACTTTTTTCTGGTCAAAGGGTCCTCAAAAGATTTTAAACGATATAAAGTTATAGACTCTTTCTGATGATAAATCAGCTATTCAGAGGTCCCCTTTTGACCTTCTGAACATATTTCTCGCCAAAGAGTCCTAAAAGATTAACACTATACATTCAGATTGATATCTTCGGATGTTATATCATCCTGACAAAAGTACAAATTTGACATACTGAATTTTTTTCTGGCCAAGGAGTACTCGAAACTTGACCTTTCCATATATACTCGTTGACTCTTTCTGATGTTAAAGTCAGCAATACAAAAGTCCATATTTGACCCAAGGAACATATTTCTGGCCTAAGAGTCCTCGATCTTGGGCTTTCTATACATACTCATAGACTCCTTCTGATGCTTTATAAGCCATATAGATGTCCATATCTGACCTATTGAACTTATTTCTGCTCAAAGTGTCCTGAACATTTTTCAAACAATATAAAGTTATCGACTCCTGATGTCAATTCATCCTTACTTGACCCAAGGAATATATTTATGGCCAAATAGTCCTCGATCTTGGACTTTCTATACATACTCATAGACTCCTTCTAATGCTACATAAGCCATGTAGATATCCATATCTGACCTTTTGAACTTATTTCTGGTCAAAGGGTCCTCAAAAGTTTTGAAACGATATAAAGTTATAGACTCTTTCTGATGATAAATCAGCTATTCAGAGGGTCCGCTTTTGACCTTCTGAACATATTTCTGGCAAAAGAGTCCTAAAAGATTAACACTATACATTCAGATTGATATCTTCGGATGTTATATCATCCTGACAAAAGTACAAATTTGACATACTGAATTTTTTTCTGGCCAAGGAGTACTTGAAACTTGACCTTTCCATTAAATAGTCGTTGACTCTTTGTGATGTTACGTCACCCATACAGAAGTCCATATTTGACCCAAGAAACATATTTCTGGCCACTGAGTCATCGCTTTTGGGCTTTCTATACATACTCATAGACTCCTTCTGATGTTTCATAAGCCATATAGATGTCCACATCTGACCTTTTGAACTTTTTTCTAGTCAAAGGGTCCTCAAAAGATTTTAAACGATATAAAGTTATAGACTCTTTCTGATGATAAATCAGCTATTCAGAGGTCCCCTTTTGACCTTCTGAACATATTTCTGGCCAAAGAGTCCTAAAAGATTAACACTATACATTCAGATTGATATCTTCGGATGTTATATCATCCTGACAAAAGTACAAATTTGACATACTGAATTTTTTTCTGGCCAAGGAGTACTTGAAACTTGACCTTTCCATTAAATAGTCGTTGACTCTTTGTGATGTTACGTCAGTCATACAGAAGTCCATATTTGACCCAAGAAACATATTTCTGGCCACAGAGTCCTCGCTTTTGGGCTTTCTATACATACTCATAGCCTCCTTCTGATGTTTCATAAGCCATATAGATGTCCACATCTGACCTTTTGAACTTTTTTCTGGTCAAAGGGTCCTCAAAAGATTTTAAACGATATAAAGTTATAGACTCTTTCTGATGATAAATCAGCTATTCAGAGGTCCCCTTTTGACCTTCTGAACATATTTCTCGCCAAAGAGTCCTAAAAGATTAACACTATACATTAAGATTGATATCTTCGGATGTTATATCATCCTGACAAAAGTACAAATTTGACATACTGAATTTTTTTCTGGCCAAGGAGTACTCGAAACTTGACCTTTCCATATATACTCGTTGACTCTTTCTGATGTTAAAGTCAGCAATACAAAAGTCCATATTTGACCCAAGGAACATATTTCTGGCCTAAGAGTCCTCGATCTTGGGCTTTCTATACATACTCATAGACTCCTTCTGATGCTTTATAAGCCATATAGATGTCCATATCTGACCTATTGAACTTATTTCTGCTCAAAGTGTCCTGAACATTTTTCAAACAATATAAAGTTATCGACTCCTGATGTCAATTCATCCTTACTTGACCCAAGGAATATATTTATGGCCAAATAGTCCTCGATCTTGGACTTTCTATACATACTCATAGACTCCTTCTAATGCTACATAAGCCATGTAGATATCCATATCTGACCTTTTGAACTTATTTCTGGTCAAAGGGTCCTCAAAAGTTTTGAAACGATATAAAGTTATAGACTCTTTCTGATGATAAATCAGCTATTCAGAGGGTCCGCTTTTGACCTTCTGAACATATTTCTGGCAAAAGAGTCCTAAAAGATTAACACTATACATTCAGATTGATATCTTCGGATGTTATATCATCCTGACAAAAGTACAAATTTGACATACTGAATTTTTTTCTGGCCAAGGAGTACTTGAAACCTGTCATTTCCATAAATACTCGACTCTTTGTGATGTTACGTCACCCATACAGAAGTCCATATTTGACCCAAGAAACATATTTCTGGCCACTGAGTCATCGCTTTTGGGCTTTCTATACATACTCATAGACTCCTTCTGATGTTTCATAAGCCATATAGATGTCCACATCTGACCTTTTGAACTTTTTTCTAGTCAAAGGGTCCTCAAAAGATTTTAAACGATATAAAGTTATAGACTCTTTCTGATGATAAATCAGCTATTCAGAGGTCCCCTTTTGACCTTCTGAACATATTTCTGGCCAAAGAGTCCTAAAAGATTAACACTATACATTCAGATTGATATCTTCGGATGTTATATCATCCTGACAAAAGTACAAATTTGACATACTGAATTTTTTTCTGGCCAAGGAGTACTTGAAACTTGACCTTTCCATTAAATAGTCGTTGACTCTTTGTGATGTTACGTCAGTCATACAGAAGTCCATATTTGACCCAAGAAACATATTTCTGGCCACAGAGTCCTCGCTTTTGGGCTTTCTATACATACTCATAGCCTCCTTCTGATGTTTCATAAGCCATATAGATGTCCACATCTGACCTTTTGAACTTTTTTCTGGTCAAAGGGTCCTCAAAAGATTTTAAACGATATAAAGTTATAGACTCTTTCTGATGATAAATCAGCTATTCAGAGGTCCCCTTTTGACCTTCTGAACATATTTCTCGCCAAAGAGTCCTAAAAGATTAACACTATACATTAAGATTGATATCTTCGGATGTTATATCATCCTGACAAAAGTACAAATTTGACATACTGAATTTTTTTCTGGCCAAGGAGTACTCGAAACTTGACCTTTCCATATATACTCGTTGACTCTTTCTGATGTTAAAGTCAGCAATACAAAAGTCCATATTTGACCCAAGGAACATATTTCTGGCCTAAGAGTCCTCGATCTTGGGCTTTCTATACATACTCATAGACTCCTTCTGATGCTTTATAAGCCATATAGATGTCCATATCTGACCTATTGAACTTATTTCTGCTCAAAGTGTCCTGAACATTTTTCAAACAATATAAAGTTATCGACTCCTGATGTCAATTCATCCTTACTTGACCCAAGGAATATATTTATGGCCAAATAGTCCTCGATCTTGGACTTTCTATACATACTCATAGACTCCTTCTAATGCTACATAAGCCATGTAGATATCCATATCTGACCTTTTGAACTTATTTCTGGTCAAAGGGTCCTCAAAAGTTTTGAAACGATATAAAGTTATAGACTCTTTCTGATGATAAATCAGCTATTCAGAGGGTCCGCTTTTGACCTTCTGAACATATTTCTGGCAAAAGAGTCCTAAAAGATTAACACTATACATTCAGATTGATATCTTCGGATGTTATATCATCCTGACAAAAGTACAAATTTGACATACTGAATTTTTTTCTGGCCAAGGAGTACTTGAAACCTGTCATTTCCATAAATACTCGACTCTTTGTGATGTTACGTCACCCATACAGAAGTCCATATTTGACCCAAGAAACATATTTCTGGCCACTGAGTCATCGCTTTTGGGCTTTCTATACATACTCATAGACTCCTTCTGATGTTTCATAAGCCATATAGATGTCCACATCTGACCTTTTGAACTTTTTTCTAGTCAAAGGGTCCTCAAAAGATTTTAAACGATATAAAGTTATAGACTCTTTCTGATGATAAATCAGCTATTCAGAGGTCCCCTTTTGACCTTCTGAACATATTTCTGGCCAAAGAGTCCTAAAAGATTAACACTATACATTCAGATTGATATCTTCGGATGTTATATCATCCTGACAAAAGTACAAATTTGACATACTGAATTTTTTTCTGGCCAAGGAGTACTTGAAACTTGACCTTTCCATTAAATAGTCGTTGACTCTTTGTGATGTTACGTCAGTCATACAGAAGTCCATATTTGACCCAAGAAACATATTTCTGGCCACAGAGTCCTCGCTTTTGGGCTTTCTATACATACTCATAGCCTCCTTCTGATGTTTCATAAGCCATATAGATGTCCACATCTGACCTTTTGAACTTTTTTCTGGTCAAAGGGTCCTCAAAAGATTTTAAACGATATAAAGTTATAGACTCTTTCTGATGATAAATCAGCTATTCAGAGGTCCCCTTTTGACCTTCTGAACATATTTCTCGCCAAAGAGTCCTAAAAGATTAACACTATACATTCAGATTGATATCTTCGGATGTTATATCATCCTGACAAAAGTACAAATTTGACATACTGAATTTTTTTCTGGCCAAGGAGTACTCGAAACTTTACCTTTCCATATATACTCGTTGACTCTTTCTGATGTTAAAGTCAGCAATACAAAAGTCCATATTTGACCCAAGGAACATATTTCTGGCCTAAGAGTCCTCGATCTTGGGCTTTCTATACATACTCATAGACTCCTTCTGATGCTTTATAAGCCATATAGATGTCCATATCTGACCTATTGAACTTATTTCTGCTCAAAGTGTCCTGAACATTTTTCAAACAATATAAAGTTATCGACTCCTGATGTCAATTCATCCTTACTTGACCCAAGGAATATATTTATGGCCAAATAGTCCTCGATCTTGGACTTTCTATACATACTCATAGACTCCTTCTAATGCTACATAAGCCATGTAGATATCCATATCTGACCTTTTGAACTTATTTCTGGTCAAAGGGTCCTCAAAAGTTTTGAAACGATATAAAGTTATAGACTCTTTCTGATGATAAATCAGCTATTCAGAGGGTCCGCTTTTGACCTTCTGAACATATTTCTGGCAAAAGAGTCCTAAAAGATTAACACTATACATTCAGATTGATATCTTCGGATGTTATATCATCCTGACAAAAGTACAAATTTGACATACTGAATTTTTTTCTGGCCAAGGAGTACTTGAAACCTGTCATTTCCATAAATACTCGACTCTTTGTGATGTTACGTCACCCATACAGAAGTCCATATTTGACCCAAGAAACATATTTCTGGCCACTGAGTCATCGCTTTTGGGCTTTCTATACATACTCATAGACTCCTTCTGATGTTTCATAAGCCATATAGATGTCCACATCTGACCTTTTGAACTTTTTTCTGGTCAAAGGGTCCTCAAAAGATTTTAAACGATATAAAGTTATAGACTCTTTCTGATGATAAATCAGCTATTCAGAGGTCCCCTTTTGACCTTCTGAACATATTTCTGGCCAAAGAGTCCTAAAAGATTAACACTATACATTCAGATTGATATCTTCGGATGTTATATCATCCTGACAAAAGTACAAATTTGACATACTGAATTTTTTTCTGGCCAAGGAGTACTTGAAACTTGACCTTTCCATTAAATAGTCGTTGACTCTTTGTGATGTTACGTCAGTCATACAGAAGTCCATATTTGACCCAAGAAACATATTTCTGGCCACAGAGTCCTCGCTTTTGGGCTTTCTATACATACTCATAGCCTCCTTCTGATGTTTCATAAGCCATATAGATGTCCACATCTGACCTTTTGAACTTTTTTCTGGTCAAAGGGTCCTCAAAAGATTTTAAACGATATAAAGTTATAGACTCTTTTTGATGATAAATCAGCTATTCAGAGGTCCCCTTTTGACCTTCTGAACATATTTCTCGCCAAAGAGTCCTAAAAGATTAACACTATACATTCAGATTGATATCTTCGGATGTTATATCATCCTGACAAAAGTACAAATTTGACATACTGAATTTTTTTCTGGCCAAGGAGTACTCGAAACTTGACCTTTCCATATATACTCGTTGACTCTTTCTGATGTTAAAGTCAGCAATACAAAAGTCCATATTTGACCCAAGGAACATATTTCTGGCCTAAGAGTCCTCGATCTTGGGCTTTCTATACATACTCATAGACTCCTTCTGATGCTTTATAAGCCATATAGATGTCCATATCTGACCTATTGAACTTATTTCTGCTCAAAGTGTCCTGAACATTTTTCAAACAATATAAAGTTATCGACTCCTGATGTCAATTCATCCTTACTTGACCCAAGGAATATATTTATGGCCAAATAGTCCTCGATCTTGGACTTTCTATACATACTCATAGACTCCTTCTAATGCTACATAAGCCATGTAGATATCCATATCTGACCTTTTGAACTTATTTCTGGTCAAAGGGTCCTCAAAAGTTTTTAAATGATATAAAGTTATAGACTCTTTCTGATGATAAATCAGCTATTCAGAGGGTCCGCTTTTGACCTTCTGAACATATTTCTGGCAAAAGAGTCCTAAAAGATTAACACTATACATTCAGATTGATATCTTCGGATGTTATATCATCCTGACAAAAGTACAAATTTGACATACTGAATTTTTTTCTGGCCAAGGAGTACTTGAAACCTGTCATTTCCATAAATACTCGACTCTTTGTGATGTTACGTCACCCATACAGAAGTCCATATCTGACCCAAGAAACATATTTCTGGCCACTGAGTCATCGCTTTTGGGCTTTCTATACATACTCATAGACTCCTTCTGATGTTTCATAAGCCATATAGATGTCCACATCTGACCTTTTGAACTTATTTCTGGTCAAAGGGTCCTCAAAAGATTTTAAACGATATAAAGTTATAGACTCTTTCTGATGATAAATCAGCTATTCAGACGTCCCCTTTTGACCTTCTGAACATATTTCTGGCCAAAGAGTCCTAAAAGATTAACACTATACATTCAGATTGATATCTTCGGATGTTATATCATCCTGACAAAAGTACAAATTTGACATACTGAATTTTTTTCTGGCCAAGGAGTACTCGAAACTTGACCTTTCCATATATACTCGTTGACTCTTTCTGATGTTAAAGTCAGCAATACAAAAGTCCATATTTGACCCAAGGAACATATTTCTGGCCTAAGAGTCCTCGATCTTGGGCTTTCTATACATACTCATAGACTCCTTCTAATGCTTCATAAGCCATATAGATGTCCACATCTGACCTTTTGAACTTATTTCTGGTCAAAGGGTCCTCAAAAGATTTTAAACGATATAAAGTTATAGACTCTTTCTGATGATAAATCAGCTATTCAGAGGTCCCCTTTTGACCTTCTGAACATATTTCTGGCCAAAGAGTCCTAAAAGATTAACACTATACATTCAGATTGATATCTTCGGATGTTATATCATCCTGACAAAAGTACAAATTTGACATACTGAATTTTTTTCTGGCCAAGGAGTACTTGAAACTTGACCTTTCCATTAAATAGTCGTTGACTCTTTGTGATGTTACGTCAGTCATACAGAAGTCCATATTTGACCCAAGAAACATATTTCTGGCCACAGAGTCCTCGCTTTTGGGCTTTCTATACATACTCATAGCCTCCTTCTGATGTTTCATAAGCCATATAGATGTCCACATCTGACCTTTTGAACTTTTTTCTGGTCAAAGGGTCCTCAAAAGATTTTAAACGATATAAAGTTATAGACTCTTTCTGATGATAAATCAGCTATTCAGAGGTCCCCTTTTGACCTTCTGAACATATTTCTCGCCAAAGAGTCCTAAAAGATTAACACTATACATTCAGATTGATATCTTCGGATGTTATATCATCCTGACAAAAGTACAAATTTGACATACTGAATTTTTTTCTGGCCAAGGAGTACTCGAAACTTGACCTTTCCATATATACTCGTTGACTCTTTCTGATGTTAAAGTCAGCAATACAAAAGTCCATATTTGACCCAAGGAACATATTTCTGGCCTAAGAGTCCTCGATCTTGGGCTTTCTATACATACTCATAGACTCCTTCTGATGCTTTATAAGCCATATAGATGTCCATATCTGACCTATTGAACTTATTTCTGCTCAAAGTGTCCTGAACATTTTTCAAACAATATAAAGTTATCGACTCCTGATGTCAATTCATCCTTACTTGACCCAAGGAATATATTTATGGCCAAATAGTCCTCGATCTTGGACTTTCTATACATACTCATAGACTCCTTCTAATGCTACATAAGCCATGTAGATATCCATATCTGACCTTTTGAACTTATTTCTGGTCAAAGGGTCCTCAAAAGTTTTGAAACGATATAAAGTTATAGACTCTTTCTGATGATAAATCAGCTATTCAGAGGGTCCGCTTTTGACCTTCTGAACATATTTCTGGCAAAAGAGTCCTAAAAGATTAACACTATACATTCAGATTGATATCTTCGGATGTTATATCATCCTGACAAAAGTACAAATTTGACATACTGAATTTTTTTCTGGCCAAGGAGTACTTGAAACCTGTCATTTCCATAAATACTCGACTCTTTGTGATGTTACGTCACCCATACAGAAGTCCATATTTGACCCAAGAAACATATTTCTGGCCACTGAGTCATCGCTTTTGGGCTTTCTATACATACTCATAGACTCCTTCTGATGTTTCATAAGCCATATAGATGTCCACATCTGACCTTTTGAACTTTTTTCTGGTCAAAGGGTCCTCAAAAGATTTTAAACGATATAAAGTTATAGACTCTTTCTGATGATAAATCAGCTATTCAGAGGTCCCCTTTTGACCTTCTGAACATATTTCTGGCCAAAGAGTCCTAAAAGATTAACACTATACATTCAGATTGATATCTTCGGATGTTATATCATCCTGACAAAAGTACAAATTTGACATACTGAATTTTTTTCTGGCCAAGGAGTACTTGAAACTTGACCTTTCCATTAAATAGTCGTTGACTCTTTGTGATGTTACGTCAGTCATACAGAAGTCCATATTTGACCCAAGAAACATATTTCTGGCCACAGAGTCCTCGCTTTTGGGCTTTCTATACATACTCATAGCCTCCTTCTGATGTTTCATAAGCCATATAGATGTCCACATCTGACCTTTTGAACTTTTTTCTGGTCAAAGGGTCCTCAAAAGATTTTAAACGATATAAAGTTATAGACTCTTTTTGATGATAAATCAGCTATTCAGAGGTCCCCTTTTGACCTTCTGAACATATTTCTCGCCAAAGAGTCCTAAAAGATTAACACTATACATTCAGATTGATATCTTCGGATGTTATATCATCCTGACAAAAGTACAAATTTGACATACTGAATTTTTTTCTGGCCAAGGAGTACTCGAAACTTGACCTTTCCATATATACTCGTTGACTCTTTCTGATGTTAAAGTCAGCAATACAAAAGTCCATATTTGACCCAAGGAACATATTTCTGGCCTAAGAGTCCTCGATCTTGGGCTTTCTATACATACTCATAGACTCCTTCTGATGCTTTATAAGCCATATAGATGTCCATATCTGACCTATTGAACTTATTTCTGCTCAAAGTGTCCTGAACATTTTTCAAACAATATAAAGTTATCGACTCCTGATGTCAATTCATCCTTACTTGACCCAAGGAATATATTTATGGCCAAATAGTCCTCGATCTTGGACTTTCTATACATACTCATAGACTCCTTCTAATGCTACATAAGCCATGTAGATATCCATATCTGACCTTTTGAACTTATTTCTGGTCAAAGGGTCCTCAAAAGTTTTTAAATGATATAAAGTTATAGACTCTTTCTGATGATAAATCAGCTATTCAGAGGGTCCGCTTTTGACCTTCTGAACATATTTCTGGCAAAAGAGTCCTAAAAGATTAACACTATACATTCAGATTGATATCTTCGGATGTTATATCATCCTGACAAAAGTACAAATTTGACATACTGAATTTTTTTCTGGCCAAGGAGTACTTGAAACCTGTCATTTCCATAAATACTCGACTCTTTGTGATGTTACGTCACCCATACAGAAGTCCATATCTGACCCAAGAAACATATTTCTGGCCACTGAGTCATCGCTTTTGGGCTTTCTATACATACTCATAGACTCCTTCTGATGTTTCATAAGCCATATAGATGTCCACATCTGACCTTTTGAACTTATTTCTGGTCAAAGGGTCCTCAAAAGATTTTAAACGATATAAAGTTATAGACTCTTTCTGATGATAAATCAGCTATTCAGACGTCCCCTTTTGACCTTCTGAACATATTTCTGGCCAAAGAGTCCTAAAAGATTAACACTATACATTCAGATTGATATCTTCGGATGTTATATCATCCTGACAAAAGTACAAATTTGACATACTGAATTTTTTTCTGGCCAAGGAGTACTCGAAACTTGACCTTTCCATATATACTCGTTGACTCTTTCTGATGTTAAAGTCAGCAATACAAAAGTCCATATTTGACCCAAGGAACATATTTCTGGCCTAAGAGTCCTCGATCTTGGGCTTTCTATACATACTCATAGACTCCTTCTAATGCTTCATAAGCCATATAGATGTCCACATCTGACCTTTTGAACTTATTTCTGGTCAAAGGGTCCTCAAAAGATTTTAAACGATATAAAGTTATAGACTCTTTCTGATGATAAATCAGCTATTCAGAGGTCCCCTTTTGACCTTCTGAACATATTTCTGGCCAAAGAGTCCTAAAAGATTAACACTATACATTCAGATTGATATCTTCGGATGTTATATCATCCTGACAAAAGTACAAATTTGACATACTGAATTTTTTTCTGGCCAAGGAGTACTTGAAACTTGACCTTTCCATTAAATAGTCGTTGACTCTTTGTGATGTTACGTCAGTCATACAGAAGTCCATATTTGACCCAAGAAACATATTTCTGGCCACAGAGTCCTCGCTTTTGGGCTTTCTATACATACTCATAGCCTCCTTCTGATGTTTCATAAGCCATATAGATGTCCACATCTGACCTTTTGAACTTTTTTCTGGTCAAAGGGTCCTCAAAAGATTTTAAACGATATAAAGTTATAGACTCTTTCTGATGATAAATCAGCTATTCAGAGGTCCCCTTTTGACCTTCTGAACATATTTCTCGCCAAAGAGTCCTAAAAGATTAACACTATACATTCAGATTGATATCTTCGGATGTTATATCATCCTGACAAAAGTACAAATTTGACATACTGAATTTTTTTCTGGCCAAGGAGTACTCGAAACTTGACCTTTCCATATATACTCGTTGACTCTTTCTGATGTTAAAGTCAGCAATACAAAAGTCCATATTTGACCCAAGGAACATATTTCTGGCCTAAGAGTCCTCGATCTTGGGCTTTCTATACATACTCATAGACTCCTTCTGATGCTTTATAAGCCATATAGATGTCCATATCTGACCTATTGAACTTATTTCTGCTCAAAGTGTCCTGAACATTTTTCAAACAATATAAAGTTATCGACTCCTGATGTCAATTCATCCTTACTTGACCCAAGGAATATATTTATGGCCAAATAGTCCTCGATCTTGGACTTTCTATACATACTCATAGACTCCTTCTAATGCTACATAAGCCATGTAGATATCCATATCTGACCTTTTGAACTTATTTCTGGTCAAAGGGTCCTCAAAAGTTTTGAAACGATATAAAGTTATAGACTCTTTCTGATGATAAATCAGCTATTCAGAGGGTCCGCTTTTGACCTTCTGAACATATTTCTGGCAAAAGAGTCCTAAAAGATTAACACTATACATTCAGATTGATATCTTCGGATGTTATATCATCCTGACAAAAGTACAAATTTGACATACTGAATTTTTTTCTGGCCAAGGAGTACTTGAAACCTGTCATTTCCATAAATACTCGACTCTTTGTGATGTTACGTCACCCATACAGAAGTCCATATTTGACCCAAGAAACATATTTCTGGCCACTGAGTCATCGCTTTTGGGCTTTCTATACATACTCATAGACTCCTTCTGATGTTTCATAAGCCATATAGATGTCCACATCTGACCTTTTGAACTTTTTTCTGGTCAAAGGGTCCTCAAAAGATTTTAAACGATATAAAGTTATAGACTCTTTCTGATGATAAATCAGCTATTCAGAGGTCCCCTTTTGACCTTCTGAACATATTTCTGGCCAAAGAGTCCTAAAAGATTAACACTATACATTCAGATTGATATCTTCGGATGTTATATCATCCTGACAAAAGTACAAATTTGACATACTGAATTTTTTTCTGGCCAAGGAGTACTTGAAACTTGACCTTTCCATTAAATAGTCGTTGACTCTTTGTGATGTTACGTCAGTCATACAGAAGTCCATATTTGACCCAAGAAACATATTTCTGGCCACAGAGTCCTCGCTTTTGGGCTTTCTATACATACTCATAGCCTCCTTCTGATGTTTCATAAGCCATATAGATGTCCACATCTGACCTTTTGAACTTTTTTCTGGTCAAAGGGTCCTCAAAAGATTTTAAACGATATAAAGTTATAGACTCTTTCTGATGATAAATCAGCTATTCAGAGGTCCCCTTTTGACCTTCTGAACATATTTCTCGCCAAAGAGTCCTAAAAGATTAACACTATACATTCAGATTGATATCTTCGGATGTTATATCATCCTGACAAAAGTACAAATTTGACATACTGAATTTTTTTCTGGCCAAGGAGTACTCGAAACTTGACCTTTCCATATATACTCGTTGACTCTTTCTGATGTTAAAGTCAGCAATACAAAAGTCCATATTTGACCCAAGGAACATATTTCTGGCCTAAGAGTCCTCGATCTTGGGCTTTCTATACATACTCATAGACTCCTTCTGATGCTTTATAAGCCATATAGATGTCCATATCTGACCTATTGAACTTATTTCTGCTCAAAGTGTCCTGAACATTTTTCAAACAATATAAAGTTATCGACTCCTGATGTCAATTCATCCTTACTTGACCCAAGGAATATATTTATGGCCAAATAGTCCTCGATCTTGGACTTTCTATACATACTCATAGACTCCTTCTAATGCTACATAAGCCATGTAGATATCCATATCTGACCTTTTGAACTTATTTCTGGTCAAAGGGTCCTCAAAAGTTTTTAAATGATATAAAGTTATAGACTCTTTCTGATGATAAATCAGCTATTCAGAGGGTCCGCTTTTGACCTTCTGAACATATTTCTGGCAAAAGAGTCCTAAAAGATTAACACTATACATTCAGATTGATATCTTCGGATGTTATATCATCCTGACAAAAGTACAAATTTGACATACTGAATTTTTTTCTGGCCAAGGAGTACTTGAAACCTGTCATTTCCATAAATACTCGACTCTTTGTGATGTTACGTCACCCATACAGAAGTCCATATCTGACCCAAGAAACATATTTCTGGCCACTGAGTCATCGCTTTTGGGCTTTCTATACATACTCATAGACTCCTTCTGATGTTTCATAAGCCATATAGATGTCCACATCTGACCTTTTGAACTTATTTCTGGTCAAAGGGTCCTCAAAAGATTTTAAACGATATAAAGTTATAGACTCTTTCTGATGATAAATCAGCTATTCAGACGTCCCCTTTTGACCTTCTGAACATATTTCTGGCCAAAGAGTCCTAAAAGATTAACACTATACATTCAGATTGATATCTTCGGATGTTATATCATCCTGACAAAAGTACAAATTTGACATACTGAATTTTTTTCTGGCCAAGGAGTACTCGAAACTTGACCTTTCCATATATACTCGTTGACTCTTTCTGATGTTAAAGTCAGCAATACAAAAGTCCATATTTGGCCCAAGGAACATATTTCTGGCCTAAGAGTCCTCGATCTTGGGCTTTCTATACATACTCATAGACTCCTTCTAATGCTTCATAAGCCATATAGATGTCCATATCTGACCTATTGAACTTATTTCTGCTCAAAGTGTCCTGAACATTTTTCAAACAATATAAAGTCATCGACTCCTAATGTCAATTCATCCTTATTTGACCCAAGGAATATATTTATGGCCAAAGAGTCCTCGATCTTGGACTTTCTATACATATTCATAGACTCCTTCTAATGCTACATAAGCCATGTAGATATCCATATCTGACCTTTTGAACTTATTTCTGGTCAAAGGGTCCTCAAAAGTTTTGAAACGATATAAAGTTATAGACTCTTTCTGATGATAAATCAGCTATTCAGAGGGTCCGCTTTTGACCTTCTGAACATATTTCTGGCAAAAGAGTCCTAAAAGATTAACACTATACATTCAGATTGATATCTTCGTATATTATATCATCCTGACAAAAGTACAAATTTGACATACTGAATTTTTTTCTGGCCAAGGAGTACTTGAAACCTGTCATTTCCATAAATACTCGACTCTTTGTGATGTTACGTCACCCATACAGAAGTCCATATTTGACCCAAGAAACATATTTCTGGCCACTGAGTCATCGCTTTTGGGCTTTCTATACATACTCATAGACTCCTTCTGATGTTTCATAAGCCATATAGATGTCCACATCTGACCTTTTGAACTTTTTTCTGGTCAAAGGGTCCTCAAAAGATTTTAAACGATATAAAGTTATAGACTCTTTCTTTTTTTGTGACTTATTTTTTATTAACAATTATTTTTTGTGTACAACATTCCCAAGAACCGCCCAAGATAACAAATATACATATATTTTAAAAGATAAAGGTATGTTCATGTAAGAAAAAAAAAAAAAAAAAAAAAAAACACTCTGGAAAACAATAAATCAAAATCCTTAATATAGCTGTATTAGTTGTCTGATAGATTAGCAATGAAGTCCATCCAAAACTGTATCGTTTTCCCAGGGGCACCAAGAATCCTTGCAGTAGTACATTCCAGACGAGTAATGTCCAACAGATAAGATCTCCATATGCACCTAACCGGTATGGATGGTTCCATCCATAACTTTAGGATTACTTTTTTAGCCGCAGTAAGGGCAGCGGTCAAAATCCTCCTTTGACTGAGAGACAATGACAACCTCGAATCGTCCAGCAACAGGAAAAGCAATGGTTCCTTCTGAATCTCAGTGTTCATTAAGACCGACAGCTCTGTCTGCACCAGTGACCAAAACGATGTAACCCGAGGACAAAACCAAAACATATGTATATACGTGCCATGATTAGAACTCTCACATAGGTGGCAAAATGGATTTTGCCTTCTTTTCATTTTAAACAATAGGCATGGAGTCGTATATGCCTTATGAATGAGTTTGAAATGAATCATTTGGTGAGCTGGATTTTTAGAGCAGGCAAAACAATTTTTCCAAACAGTGTCCCAATCAATTGTCATGTTGAGTTCCTTTTCCCAGAAGTTCTCAATCGGCATTTTTGAATATTGGTGTACCACAATCTGTTCAATAATCCTACTAACACTTCCTTTAGAGCCCATACTGGAGTCTATCCATTTTAACATAGGATGAGGAGTCAATTTAGCCGACCAAGGCACACCAAAGGTTTTCAATGCAGATCTTAAACCTAAGTATAATGAGAATGAGGATCTTGGAACAGAAAACTCATCTTGTAGGACCTGAAAGGACTTAAGCCCATCAGCATTGTATAAATCCTTAAGGGTGAATATGCCGGAATCCGTCCAGGGCTTAAAGATAAATGTCTTTTTTGCCATACAAAGATTAGTATTATGCCAAATAGGGGTGGATTTGCAATATTTAACTGAAGCTCCCATACTCTTTTCTGCTGCTTTCCAAATTTTGATAGATTGCCTAATAATTGGGCCAAATCGTGACATCATTGACCTAGATAATCCTGTAAAGGGTAAATCCTGTAGGCGCAGTGGATATATGATATTATTTTCTATTGCTCGCCAAGGTACATGTGATTCTGTATCCACCCATGTCCTAAGTGGTCTCATCTGATATGCTAAATAATAGGATTGAAAATCTGGTAAAGATAGTCCACCATGTGGTTTTAATCGGTGCATAAATTTCAGTCGAATTCTAGGACGTTTGTTATTCCATATAAATTTTGTCACTATCGAATTAAGTACTTTAAAATAGTCAGTAGGAGGCGCCAGAGGCAAGGTTGAAAATAAAAAGCCTAGTCTTGGGAGTATATTCATTTTAACTGTAGCAATACGGCCATGGACAGCCAAACAGAGAGGGGTCCAACATTGAAGATCCTTTTTTATGTTATCCAGAAGGGACTGATAATTCCATTTAGCAATGCGAGGTAACGATGGAAAGATTTTAATTCCAAGATATGTAAACTGGTCAGCAATTGGAATTAAGGTATCAAGAGTCTGAATCTCTAATTTAGCTGTTGTATTAAGGGGCATAAAGACAGACTTATTCCAATTAATTTTATAGACGGATAAATTATAGACTCTTTCTGATGATAAATCAGCTATTCAGAGGTCCCCTTTTGACCTTCTGAACATATTTCTCGCCAAAGAGTCCTAAAAGATTAACACTATACATTCAGATTGATATCTTCAGATGTTATATCATCCTGACAAAAGTACAAATTTGACATACTGAATTTTTTTCTGGCCAAGGAGTACTCGAAACTTGACCTTTCCATATATACTCGTTGACTCTTTCTGATGTTAAAGTCAGCAATACAAAAGTCCATATTTGACCCAAGGAACATATTTCTGGCCTAAGAGTCCTCGATCTTGGGCTTTCTATACATACTCATAGACTCCTTCTGATGCTTTATAAGCCATATAGATGTCCATATCTGACCTATTGAACTTATTTCTGCTCAAAGTGTCCTGAACATTTTTCAAACAATATAAAGTTATCGACTCCTGATGTCAATTCATCCTTACTTGACCCAAGGAATATATTTATGGCCAAATAGTCCTCGATCTTGGACTTTCTATACATACTCATAGACTCCTTCTAATGCTACATAAGCCATGTAGATATCCATATCTGACCTTTTGAACTTATTTCTGGTCAAAGGGTCCTCAAAAGTTTTTAAATGATATAAAGTTATAGACTCTTTCTGATGATAAATCAGCTATTCAGAGGGTCCGCTTTTGACCTTCTGAACATATTTCTGGCAAAAGAGTCCTAAAAGATTAACACTATACATTCAGATTGATATCTTCGGATGTTATATCATCCTGACAAAAGTACAAATTTGACATACTGAATTTTTTTCTGGCCAAGGAGTACTTGAAACCTGTCATTTCCATAAATACTCGACTCTTTGTGATGTTACGTCACCCATACAGAAGTCCATATTTGACCCAAGAAACATATTTCTGGCCACTGAGTCATCGCTTTTGGGCTTTCTATACATACTCATAGACTCCTTCTGATGTTTCATAAGCCATATAGATGTCCACATCTGACCTTTTGAACTTTTTTCTGGTCAAAGGGTCCTCAAAAGATTTTAAACGATATAAAGTTATAGACTCTTTCTGATGATAAATCAGCTATTCAGAGGTCCCCTTTTGACCTTCTGAACATATTTCTGGCCAAAGAGTCCTAAAAGATTAACACTATACATTCAGATTGATATCTTCGGATGTTATATCATCCTGACAAAAGTACAAATTTGACATACTGAATTTTTTTCTGGCCAAGGAGTACTTGAAACTTGACCTTTCCATTAAATAGTCGTTGACTCTTTGTGATGTTACGTCAGTCATACAGAAGTCCATATTTGACCCAAGAAACATATTTCTGGCCACAGAGTCCTCGCTTTTGGGCTTTCTATACATACTCATAGCCTCCTTCTGATGTTTCATAAGCCATATAGATGTCCACATCTGACCTTTTGAACTTTTTTCTGGTCAAAGGGTCCTCAAAAGATTTTAAACGATATAAAGTTATAGACTCTTTCTGATGATAAATCAGCTATTCAGAGGTCCCCTTTTGACCTTCTGAACATATTTCTCGCCAAAGAGTCCTAAAAGATTAACACTATACATTCAGATTGATATCTTCGGATGTTATATCATCCTGACAAAAGTACAAATTTGACATACTGAATTTTTTTCTGGCCAAGGAGTACTCGAAACTTGACCTTTCCATATATACTCGTTGACTCTTTCTGATGTTAAAGTCAGCAATACAAAAGTCCATATTTGACCCAAGGAACATATTTCTGGCCTAAGAGTCCTCGATCTTGGGCTTTCTATACATACTCATAGACTCCTTCTGATGCTTTATAAGCCATATAGATGTCCATATCTGACCTATTGAACTTATTTCTGCTCAAAGTGTCCTGAACATTTTTCAAACAATATAAAGTTATCGACTCCTGATGTCAATTCATCCTTACTTGACCCAAGGAATATATTTATGGCCAAATAGTCCTCGATCTTGGACTTTCTATACATACTCATAGACTCCTTCTAATGCTACATAAGCCATGTAGATATCCATATCTGACCTTTTGAACTTATTTCTGGTCAAAGGGTCCTCAAAAGTTTTTAAATGATATAAAGTTATAGACTCTTTCTGATGATAAATCAGCTATTCAGAGGGTCCGCTTTTGACCTTCTGAACATATTTCTGGCAAAAGAGTCCTAAAAGATTAACACTATACATTCAGATTGATATCTTCGGATGTTATATCATCCTGACAAAAGTACAAATTTGACATACTGAATTTTTTTCTGGCCAAGGAGTACTTGAAACCTGTCATTTCCATAAATACTCGACTCTTTGTGATGTTACGTCACCCATACAGAAGTCCATATCTGACCCAAGAAACATATTTCTGGCCACTGAGTCATCGCTTTTGGGCTTTCTATACATACTCATAGACTCCTTCTGATGTTTCATAAGCCATATAGATGTCCACATCTGACCTTTTGAACTTATTTCTGGTCAAAGGGTCCTCAAAAGATTTTAAACGATATAAAGTTATAGACTCTTTCTGATGATAAATCAGCTATTCAGACGTCCCCTTTTGACCTTCTGAACATATTTCTGGCCAAAGAGTCCTAAAAGATTAACACTATACATTCAGATTGATATCTTCGGATGTTATATCATCCTGACAAAAGTACAAATTTGACATACTGAATTTTTTTCTGGCCAAGGAGTACTCGAAACTTGACCTTTCCATATATACTCGTTGACTCTTTCTGATGTTAAAGTCAGCAATACAAAAGTCCATATTTGACCCAAGGAACATATTTCTGGCCTAAGAGTCCTCGATCTTGGGCTTTCTATACATACTCATAGACTCCTTCTAATGCTTCATAAGCCATATAGATGTCCACATCTGACCTTTTGAACTTATTTCTGGTCAAAGGGTCCTCAAAAGATTTTAAACGATATAAAGTTATAGACTCTTTCTGATGATAAATCAGCTATTCAGAGGTCCCCTTTTGACCTTCTGAACATATTTCTGGCCAAAGAGTCCTAAAAGATTAACACTATACATTCAGATTGATATCTTCGGATGTTATATCATCCTGACAAAAGTACAAATTTGACATACTGAATTTTTTTCTGGCCAAGGAGTACTTGAAACTTGACCTTTCCATTAAATAGTCGTTGACTCTTTGTGATGTTACGTCAGTCATACAGAAGTCCATATTTGACCCAAGAAACATATTTCTGGCCACAGAGTCCTCGCTTTTGGGCTTTCTATACATACTCATAGCCTCCTTCTGATGTTTCATAAGCCATATAGATGTCCACATCTGACCTTTTGAACTTTTTTCTGGTCAAAGGGTCCTCAAAAGATTTTAAACGATATAAAGTTATAGACTCTTTCTGATGATAAATCAGCTATTCAGAGGTCCCCTTTTGACCTTCTGAACATATTTCTCGCCAAAGAGTCCTAAAAGATTAACACTATACATTCAGATTGATATCTTCGGATGTTATATCATCCTGACAAAAGTACAAATTTGACATACTGAATTTTTTTCTGGCCAAGGAGTACTCGAAACTTGACCTTTCCATATATACTCGTTGACTCTTTCTGATGTTAAAGTCAGCAATACAAAAGTCCATATTTGACCCAAGGAACATATTTCTGGCCTAAGAGTCCTCGATCTTGGGCTTTCTATACATACTCATAGACTCCTTCTGATGCTTTATAAGCCATATAGATGTCCATATCTGACCTATTGAACTTATTTCTGCTCAAAGTGTCCTGAACATTTTTCAAACAATATAAAGTTATCGACTCCTGATGTCAATTCATCCTTACTTGACCCAAGGAATATATTTATGGCCAAATAGTCCTCGATCTTGGACTTTCTATACATACTCATAGACTCCTTCTAATGCTACATAAGCCATGTAGATATCCATATCTGACCTTTTGAACTTATTTCTGGTCAAAGGGTCCTCAAAAGTTTTGAAACGATATAAAGTTATAGACTCTTTCTGATGATAAATCAGCTATTCAGAGGGTCCGCTTTTGACCTTCTGAACATATTTCTGGCAAAAGAGTCCTAAAAGATTAACACTATACATTCAGATTGATATCTTCGGATGTTATATCATCCTGACAAAAGTACAAATTTGACATACTGAATTTTTTTCTGGCCAAGGAGTACTTGAAACCTGTCATTTCCATAAATACTCGACTCTTTGTGATGTTACGTCACCCATACAGAAGTCCATATTTGACCCAAGAAACATATTTCTGGCCACTGAGTCATCGCTTTTGGGCTTTCTATACATACTCATAGACTCCTTCTGATGTTTCATAAGCCATATAGATGTCCACATCTGACCTTTTGAACTTTTTTCTGGTCAAAGGGTCCTCAAAAGATTTTAAACGATATAAAGTTATAGACTCTTTCTGATGATAAATCAGCTATTCAGAGGTCCCCTTTTGACCTTCTGAACATATTTCTGGCCAAAGAGTCCTAAAAGATTAACACTATACATTCAGATTGATATCTTCGGATGTTATATCATCCTGACAAAAGTACAAATTTGACATACTGAATTTTTTTCTGGCCAAGGAGTACTTGAAACTTGACCTTTCCATTAAATAGTCGTTGACTCTTTGTGATGTTACGTCAGTCATACAGAAGTCCATATTTGACCCAAGAAACATATTTCTGGCCACAGAGTCCTCGCTTTTGGGCTTTCTATACATACTCATAGCCTCCTTCTGATGTTTCATAAGCCATATAGATGTCCACATCTGACCTTTTGAACTTTTTTCTGGTCAAAGGGTCCTCAAAAGATTTTAAACGATATAAAGTTATAGACTCTTTCTGATGATAAATCAGCTATTCAGAGGTCCCCTTTTGACCTTCTGAACATATTTCTCGCCAAAGAGTCCTAAAAGATTAACACTATACATTCAGATTGATATCTTCGGATGTTATATCATCCTGACAAAAGTACAAATTTGACATACTGAATTTTTTTCTGGCCAAGGAGTACTCGAAACTTGACCTTTCCATATATACTCGTTGACTCTTTCTGATGTTAAAGTCAGCAATACAAAAGTCCATATTTGACCCAAGGAACATATTTCTGGCCTAAGAGTCCTCGATCTTGGGCTTTCTATACATACTCATAGACTCCTTCTGATGCTTTATAAGCCATATAGATGTCCATATCTGACCTATTGAACTTATTTCTGCTCAAAGTGTCCTGAACATTTTTCAAACAATATAAAGTTATCGACTCCTGATGTCAATTCATCCTTACTTGACCCAAGGAATATATTTATGGCCAAATAGTCCTCGATCTTGGACTTTCTATACATACTCATAGACTCCTTCTAATGCTACATAAGCCATGTAGATATCCATATCTGACCTTTTGAACTTATTTCTGGTCAAAGGGTCCTCAAAAGTTTTTAAATGATATAAAGTTATAGACTCTTTCTGATGATAAATCAGCTATTCAGAGGGTCCGCTTTTGACCTTCTGAACATATTTCTGGCAAAAGAGTCCTAAAAGATTAACACTATACATTCAGATTGATATCTTCGGATGTTATATCATCCTGACAAAAGTACAAATTTGACATACTGAATTTTTTTCTGGCCAAGGAGTACTTGAAACCTGTCATTTCCATAAATACTCGACTCTTTGTGATGTTACGTCACCCATACAGAAGTCCATATCTGACCCAAGAAACATATTTCTGGCCACTGAGTCATCGCTTTTGGGCTTTCTATACATACTCATAGACTCCTTCTGATGTTTCATAAGCCATATAGATGTCCACATCTGACCTTTTGAACTTATTTCTGGTCAAAGGGTCCTCAAAAGATTTTAAACGATATAAAGTTATAGACTCTTTCTGATGATAAATCAGCTATTCAGACGTCCCCTTTTGACCTTCTGAACATATTTCTGGCCAAAGAGTCCTAAAAGATTAACACTATACATTCAGATTGATATCTTCGGATGTTATATCATCCTGACAAAAGTACAAATTTGACATACTGAATTTTTTTCTGGCCAAGGAGTACTCGAAACTTGACCTTTCCATATATACTCGTTGACTCTTTCTGATGTTAAAGTCAGCAATACAAAAGTCCATATTTGACCCAAGGAACATATTTCTGGCCTAAGAGTCCTCGATCTTGGGCTTTCTATACATACTCATAGACTCCTTCTAAGGCTTCATAAGCCATATAGATGTCCATATCTGACCTATTGAACTTATTTCTGCTCAAAGTGTCCTGAACATTTTTCAAACAATATAAAGTCATCGACTCCTAATGTCAATTCATCCTTATTTGACCCAAGGAATATATTTATGGCCAAAGAGTCCTCGATCTTGGACTTTCTATACATATTCATAGACTCCTTCTAATGCTACATAAGCCATGTAGATATCCATATCTGACCTTTTGAACTTATTTCTGGTCAAAGGGTCCTCAAAAGTTTTGAAACGATATAAAGTTATAGACTCTTTCTGATGATAAATCAGCTATTCAGAGGGTCCGCTTTTGACCTTCTGAACATATTTCTGGCAAAAGAGTCCTAAAAGATTAACACTATACATTCAGATTGATATCTTCGTATATTATATCATCCTGACAAAAGTACAAATTTGACATACTGAATTTTTTTCTGGCCAAGGAGTACTTGAAACCTGTCATTTCCATAAATACTCGACTCTTTGTGATGTTACGTCACCCATACAGAAGTCCATATTTGACCCAAGAAACATATTTCTGGCCACTGAGTCATCGCTTTTGGGCTTTCTATACATACTCATAGACTCCTTCTGATGTTTCATAAGCCATATAGATGTCCACATCTGACCTTTTGAACTTTTTTCTGGTCAAAGGGTCCTCAAAAGATTTTAAACGATATAAAGTTATAGACTCTTTCTGATGATAAATCAGCTATTCAGAGGTCCCCTTTTGACCTTCTGAACATATTTCTCGCCAAAGAGTCCTAAAAGATTAACACTATACATTCAGATTGATATCTTCGGATGTTATATCATCCTGACAAAAGTACAAATTTGACATACTGAATTTTTTTCTGGCCAAGGAGTACTCGAAACTTGACCTTTCCATATATACTCGTTGACTCTTTCTGATGTTAAAGTCAGCAATACAAAAGTCCATATTTGACCCAAGGAACATATTTCTGGCCTAAGAGTCCTCGATCTTGGGCTTTCTATACATACTCATAGACTCCTTCTGATGCTTTATAAGCCATATAGATGTCCATATCTGACCTATTGAACTTATTTCTGCTCAAAGTGTCCTGAACATTTTTCAAACAATATAAAGTTATCGACTCCTGATGTCAATTCATCCTTACTTGACCCAAGGAATATATTTATGGCCAAATAGTCCTCGATCTTGGACTTTCTATACATACTCATAGACTCCTTCTAATGCTACATAAGCCATGTAGATATCCATATCTGACCTTTTGAACTTATTTCTGGTCAAAGGGTCCTCAAAAGTTTTTAAATGATATAAAGTTATAGACTCTTTCTGATGATAAATCAGCTATTCAGAGGGTCCGCTTTTGACCTTCTGAACATATTTCTGGCAAAAGAGTCCTAAAAGATTAACACTATACATTCAGATTGATATCTTCGGATGTTATATCATCCTGACAAAAGTACAAATTTGACATACTGAATTTTTTTCTGGCCAAGGAGTACTTGAAACCTGTCATTTCCATAAATACTCGACTCTTTGTGATGTTACGTCACCCATACAGAAGTCCATATTTGACCCAAGAAACATATTTCTGGCCACTGAGTCATCGCTTTTGGGCTTTCTATACATACTCATAGACTCCTTCTGATGTTTCATAAGCCATATAGATGTCCACATCTGACCTTTTGAACTTTTTTCTGGTCAAAGGGTCCTCAAAAGATCTTAAACGATATAAAGTTATAGACTCTTTCTGATGATAAATCAGCTATTCAGAGGTCCCCTTTTGACCTTCTGAACATATTTCTGGCCAAAGAGTCCTAAAAGATTAACACTATACATTCAGATTGATATCTTCGGATGTTATATCATCCTGACAAAAGTACAAATTTGACATACTGAATTTTTTTCTGGCCAAGGAGTACTTGAAACTTGACCTTTCCATTAAATAGTCGTTGACTCTTTGTGATGTTACGTCAGTCATACAGAAGTCCATATTTGACCCAAGAAACATATTTCTGGCCACAGAGTCCTCGCTTTTGGGCTTTCTATACATACTCATAGCCTCCTTCTGATGTTTCATAAGCCATATAGATGTCCACATCTGACCTTTTGAACTTTTTTCTGGTCAAAGGGTCCTCAAAAGATTTTAAACGATATAAAGTTATAGACTCTTTCTGATGATAAATCAGCTATTCAGAGGTCCCCTTTTGACCTTCTGAACATATTTCTCGCCAAAGAGTCCTAAAAGATTAACACTATACATTCAGATTGATATCTTCGGATGTTATATCATCCTGACAAAAGTACAAATTTGACATACTGAATTTTTTTCTGGCCAAGGAGTACTCGAAACTTGACCTTTCCATATATACTCGTTGACTCTTTCTGATGTTAAAGTCAGCAATACAAAAGTCCATATTTGACCCAAGGAACATATTTCTGGCCTAAGAGTCCTCGATCTTGGGCTTTCTATACATACTCATAGACTCCTTCTGATGCTTTATAAGCCATATAGATGTCCATATCTGACCTATTGAACTTATTTCTGCTCAAAGTGTCCTGAACATTTTTCAAACAATATAAAGTTATCGACTCCTGATGTCAATTCATCCTTACTTGACCCAAGGAATATATTTATGGCCAAATAGTCCTCGATCTTGGACTTTCTATACATACTCATAGACTCCTTCTAATGCTACATAAGCCATGTAGATATCCATATCTGACCTTTTGAACTTATTTCTGGTCAAAGGGTCCTCAAAAGTTTTTAAATGATATAAAGTTATAGACTCTTTCTGATGATAAATCAGCTATTCAGAGGGTCCGCTTTTGACCTTCTGAACATATTTCTGGCAAAAGAGTCCTAAAAGATTAACACTATACATTCAGATTGATATCTTCGGATGTTATATCATCCTGACAAAAGTACAAATTTGACATACTGAATTTTTTTCTGGCCAAGGAGTACTTGAAACCTGTCATTTCCATAAATACTCGACTCTTTGTGATGTTACGTCACCCATACAGAAGTCCATATCTGACCCAAGAAACATATTTCTGGCCACTGAGTCATCGCTTTTGGGCTTTCTATACATACTCATAGACTCCTTCTGATGTTTCATAAGCCATATAGATATCCATATCTGACCTTTTGAACTTATTTCTGGTCAAAGGGTCCTCAAAAGTTTTTAAATGATATAAAGTTATAGACTCTTTCTGATGATAAATCAGCTATTCAGAGGGTCCGCTTTTGACCTTCTGAACATATTTCTGGCAAAAGAGTCCTAAAAGATTAACACTATACATTCAGATTGATATCTTCGGATGTTATATCATCCTGACAAAAGTACAAATTTGACATACTGAATTTTTTTCTGGCCAAGGAGTACTTGAAACCTGTCATTTCCATAAATACTCGACTCTTTGTGATGTTACGTCACCCATACAGAAGTCCATATCTGACCCAAGAAACATATTTCTGGCCACTGAGTCATCGCTTTTGGGCTTTCTATACATACTCATAGACTCCTTCTGATGTTTCATAAGCCATATAGATGTCCACATCTGACCTTTTGAACTTATTTCTGGTCAAAGGGTCCTCAAAAGATTTTAAACGATATAAAGTTATAGACTCTTTCTGATGATAAATCAGCTATTCAGACGTCCCCTTTTGACCTTCTGAACATATTTCTGGCCAAAGAGTCCTAAAAGATTAACACTATACATTCAGATTGATATCTTCGGATGTTATATCATCCTGACAAAAGTACAAATTTGACATACTGAATTTTTTTCTGGCCAAGGAGTACTCGAAACTTGACCTTTCCATATATACTCGTTGACTCTTTCTGATGTTAAAGTCAGCAATACAAAAGTCCATATTTGACCCAAGGAACATATTTCTGGCCTAAGAGTCCTCGATCTTGGGCTTTCTATACATACTCATAGACTCCTTCTAATGCTTCATAAGCCATATAGATGTCCATATCTGACCTATTGAACTTATTTCTGCTCAAAGTGTCCTGAACATTTTTCAAACAATATAAAGTCATCGACTCCTAATGTCAATTCATCCTTATTTGACCCAAGGAATATATTTATGGCCAAAGAGTCCTCGATCTTGGACTTTCTATACATATTCATAGACTCCTTCTAATGCTACATAAGCCATGTAGATATCCATATCTGACCTTTTGAACTTATTTCTGGTCAAAGGGTCCTCAAAAGTTTTGAAACGATATAAAGTTATAGACTCTTTCTGATGATAAATCAGCTATTCAGAGGGTCCGCTTTTGACCTTCTGAACATATTTCTGGCAAAAGAGTCCTAAAAGATTAACACTATACATTCAGATTGATATCTTCGTATATTATATCATCCTGACAAAAGTACAAATTTGACATACTGAATTTTTTTCTGGCCAAGGAGTACTTGAAACCTGTCATTTCCATAAATACTCGACTCTTTGTGATGTTACGTCACCCATACAGAAGTCCATATTTGACCCAAGAAACATATTTCTGGCCACTGAGTCATCGCTTTTGGGCTTTCTATACATACTCATAGACTCCTTCTGATGTTTCATAAGCCATATAGATGTCCACATCTGACCTTTTGAACTTTTTTCTGGTCAAAGGGTCCTCAAAAGATTTTAAACGATATAAAGTTATAGACTTTCTCTGATGATAAATCAGCTATTCAGAGGTCCCCTTTTGACCTTCTGAACATATTTCTCGCCAAAGAGTCCTAAAAGATTAACACTATACATTCAGATTGATATCTTCGGATGTTATATCATCCTGACAAAAGTACAAATTTGACATACTGAATTTTTTTCTGGCCAAGGAGTACTCGAAACTTGACCTTTCCATATATACTCGTTGACTCTTTCTGATGTTAAAGTCAGCAATACAAAAGTCCATATTTGACCCAAGGAACATATTTCTGGCCTAAGAGTCCTCGATCTTGGGCTTTCTATACATACTCATAGACTCCTTCTGATGCTTTATAAGCCATATAGATGTCCATATCTGACCTATTGAACTTATTTCTGCTCAAAGTGTCCTGAACATTTTTCAAACAATATAAAGTTATCGACTCCTGATGTCAATTCATCCTTACTTGACCCAAGGAATATATTTATGGCCAAATAGTCCTCGATCTTGGACTTTCTATACATACTCATAGACTCCTTCTAATGCTACATAAGCCATGTAGATATCCATATCTGACCTTTTGAACTTATTTCTGGTCAAAGGGTCCTCAAAAGTTTTTAAATGATATAAAGTTATAGACTCTTTCTGATGATAAATCAGCTATTCAGAGGGTCCGCTTTTGACCTTCTGAACATATTTCTGGCAAAAGAGTCCTAAAAGATTAACACTATACATTCAGATTGATATCTTCGGATGTTATATCATCCTGACAAAAGTACAAATTTGACATACAGAATTTTTTTCTGGCCAAGGAGTACTTGAAACTTGACCTTTCCATTAAATAGTCGTTGACTCTTTGTGATGTTACGTCAGTCATACAGAAGTCCATATTTGACCCAAGAAACATATTTCTGGCCACAGAGTCCTCGCTTTTGGGCTTTCTATACATACTCATAGCCTCCTTCTGATGTTTCATAAGCCATATAGATGTCCACATCTGACCTTTTGAACTTTTTTCTGGTCAAAGGGTCCTCAAAAGATTTTAAACGATATAAAGTTATAGACTCTTTCTGATGATAAATCAGCTATTCAGAGGTCCCCTTTTGACCTTCTGAACATATTTCTCGCCAAAGAGTCCTAAAAGATTAACACTATACATTCAGATTGATATCTTCGGATGTTATATCATCCTGACAAAAGTACAAATTTGACATACTGAATTTTTTTCTGGCCAAGGAGTACTCGAAACTTGACCTTTCCATATATACTCGTTGACTCTTTCTGATGTTAAAGTCAGCAATACAAAAGTCCATATTTGACCCAAGGAACATATTTCTGGCCTAAGAGTCCTCGATCTTGGGCTTTCTATACATACTCATAGACTCCTTCTGATGCTTTATAAGCCATATAGATGTCCATATCTGACCTATTGAACTTATTTCTGCTCAAAGTGTCCTGAACATTTTTCAAACAATATAAAGTTATCGACTCCTGATGTCAATTCATCCTTACTTGACCCAAGGAATATATTTATGGCCAAATAGTCCTCGATCTTGGACTTTCTATACATACTCATAGACTCCTTCTAATGCTACATAAGCCATGTAGATATCCATATCTGACCTTTTGAACTTATTTCTGGTCAAAGGGTCCTCAAAAGTTTTTAAATGATATAAAGTTATAGACTCTTTCTGATGATAAATCAGCTATTCAGAGGGTCCGCTTTTGACCTTCTGAACATATTTCTGGCAAAAGAGTCCTAAAAGATTAACACTATACATTCAGATTGATATCTTCGGATGTTATATCATCCTGACAAAAGTACAAATTTGACATACAGAATTTTTTTCTGGCCAAGGAGTACTTGAAACTTGACCTTTCCATTAAATAGTCGTTGACTCTTTGTGATGTTACGTCAGTCATACAGAAGTCCATATTTGACCCAAGAAACATATTTCTGGCCACAGAGTCCTCGCTTTTGGGCTTTCTATACATACTCATAGCCTCCTTCTGATGTTTCATAAGCCATATAGATGTCCACATCTGACCTTTTGAACTTTTTTCTGGTCAAAGGGTCCTCAAAAGATTTTAAACGATATAAAGTTATAGACTCTTTCTGATGATAAATCAGCTATTCAGAGGTCCCCTTTTGACCTTCTGAACATATTTCTCGCCAAAGAGTCCTAAAAGATTAACACTATACATTCAGATTGATATCTTCGGATGTTATATCATCCTGACAAAAGTACAAATTTGACATACTGAATTTTTTTCTGGCCAAGGAGTACTCGAAACTTGACCTTTCCATATATACTCGTTGACTCTTTCTGATGTTAAAGTCAGCAATACAAAAGTCCATATTTGACCCAAGGAACATATTTCTGGCCTAAGAGTCCTCGATCTTGGGCTTTCTATACATACTCATAGACTCCTTCTGATGCTTTATAAGCCATATAGATGTCCATATCTGACCTATTGAACTTATTTCTGCTCAAAGTGTCCTGAACATTTTTCAAACAATATAAAGTTATCGACTCCTGATGTCAATTCATCCTTACTTGACCCAAGGAATATATTTATGGCCAAATAGTCCTCGATCTTGGACTTTCTATACATACTCATAGACTCCTTCTAATGCTACATAAGCCATGTAGATATCCATATCTGACCTTTTGAACTTATTTCTGGTCAAAGGGTCCTCAAAAGTTTTTAAATGATATAAAGTTATAGACTCTTTCTGATGATAAATCAGCTATTCAGAGGGTCCGCTTTTGACCTTCTGAACATATTTCTGGCAAAAGAGTCCTAAAAGATTAAACACTATACATTCAGATTGATATCTTCGGATGTTATATCATCCTGACAAAAGTACAAATTTGACATACTGAATTTTTTTCTGGCCAAGGAGTACTTGAAACCTGTCATTTCCATAAATACTCGACTCTTTGTGATGTTACGTCACCCATACAGAAGTCCATATTTGACCCAAGAAACATATTTCTGGCCACTGAGTCATCGCTTTTGGGCTTTCTATACATACTCATAGACTCCTTCTGATGTTTCATAAGCCATATAGATGTCCACATCTGACCTTTTGAACTTTTTTCTGGTCAAAGGGTCCTCAAAAGATTTTAAACGATATAAAGTTATAGACTCTTTCTGATGATAAATCAGCTATTCAGAGGTCCCCTTTTGACCTTCTGAACATATTTCTGGCCAAAGAGTCCTAAAAGATTAACACTATACATTCAGATTGATACCTTCGGATGTTATATCATCCTGACAAAAGTACAAATTTGACATACTGAATTTTTTTCTGGCCAAGGAGTACTTGAAACTTGACCTTTCCATTAAATAGTCGTTGACTCTTTGTGATGTTACGTCAGTCATACAGAAGTCCATATTTGACCCAAGAAACATATTTCTGGCCACAGAGTCCTCGCTTTTGGGCTTTCTATACATACTCATAGCCTCCTTCTGATGTTTCATAAGCCATATAGATGTCCACATCTGACCTTTTGAACTTTTTTCTGGTCAAAGGGTCCTCAAAAGATTTTAAACGATATAAAGTTATAGACTCTTTCTGATGATAAATCAGCTATTCAGAGGTCCCCTTTTGACCTTCTGAACATATTTCTCGCCAAAGAGTCCTAAAAGATTAACACTATACATTCAGATTGATATCTTCGGATGTTATATCATCCTGACAAAAGTACAAATTTGACATACTGAATTTTTTTCTGGCCAAGGAGTACTCGAAACTTGACCTTTCCATATATACTCGTTGACTCTTTCTGATGTTAAAGTCAGCAATACAAAAGTCCATATTTGACCCAAGGAACATATTTCTGGCCTAAGAGTCCTCGATCTTGGGCTTTCTATACATACTCATAGACTCCTTCTGATGCTTTATAAGCCATATAGATGTCCATATCTGACCTATTGAACTTATTTCTGCTCAAAGTGTCCTGAACATTTTTCAAACAATATAAAGTTATCGACTCCTGATGTCAATTCATCCTTACTTGACCCAAGGAATATATTTATGGCCAAATAGTCCTCGATCTTGGACTTTCTATACATACTCATAGACTCCTTCTAATGCTACATAAGCCATGTAGATATCCATATCTGACCTTTTGAACTTATTTCTGGTCAAAGGGTCCTCAAAAGTTTTTAAATGATATAAAGTTATAGACTCTTTCTGATGATAAATCAGCTATTCAGAGGTCCCCTTTTAACCTTCTGAACATATTTCTGGCCAAAGAGTCCTAAAAGATTAACACTATACATTCAGATTGATATCTTCGGATGTTATATCATCCTGACAAAAGTACAAATTTGACATACTGATTTTTTTTCTGGCCAAGGAGTTCTTGAAACCTGTCATTTCCATAAATACTCGTTTGACTCTTTGTGATGTTACGTCAGCCATACAGAAGTCCATATCTGACCCAAGAAACATATTTCTGGCCACTGAGTCATCGCTTTTGGGCTTTCTATACATACTTATAGACTCCTTCTGATGTTTCATAAGCCATATAGATGTCCACATCTGACCTTTTGAACTTATTTCTGGTCAAAGGGTCCTCAAAAGATTTTAAACGATATAAAGTTATAGACTCTTTCTGATGATAAATCAGCTATTCAGACGTCCCCTTTTGACCTTCTGAACATATTTCTGGCCAAAGAGTCCTAAAAGATTAACACTATACATTCAGATTGAGATCTTCGGATGTTATATCATCCTGACAAAAGTACAAATTTGACATACTGAATTTTTTTCTGGCCAAGGAGTACTCGAAACTTGACCTTTCCATATATACTCGTTGACTCTTTCTGATGTTAAAGTCAGCAATACAAAAGTCCATATTTGACCCAAGGAACATATTTCTGGCCTAAGAGTCCTCGATCTTGGGCTTTCTATACATACTCATAGACTCCTTCTAATGCTTCATAAACCATATAGATGTCCATATCTGACCTATTGAACTTATTTCTGCTCAAAGTGTCCTGAACATTTTTCAAACAATATAAAGTCATCGACTCCTGATGTCAATTCATCCTTATTTGACCCAAGGAATATATTTATGGCCAAAGAGTCCTCGATCTTGGACTTTCTATACATATTCATAGACTCCTTCTAATGCTACATAAGCCATGTAGATATCCATATCTGACTTTTTGAACTTATTTCTGGTCAAAGGGTCCTCAAAAGTTTTGAAACGATATAAAGTTATAGACTCTTTCTGATGATAAATCAGCTATTCAGAGGGTCCGCTTTTGACCTTCTGAACATATTTCTGGCAAAAGAGTCCAAAAAGATTAACACTATACATTCAGATTGATATCTTCGGATGTTATATCATCCTGACAAAAGTACAAATTTGACATACTGAATTTTTTTCTTGCCAAGGAGTACTTGAAACCTGTCATTTCCATAAATACTCGACTCTTTGTGATGTTACGTCAGCCATACAGAAGTCCATATTTGACCCAAGAAACATATTTCTGGCCACTGAGTCATCGCTTTTGGGCTTTCTATACATACTCATAGACTCCTTCTGATGTTTCATAAGCCATATAGATGTCCACATCTGACCTTTTGAACTTTTTTCTGGTCAAAGGGTCCTCAAAAGATTTTAAACGATATAAAGTTATAGACTCTTTCTGATGATAAATCAGCTATTCAGAGGTCCCCTTTTGACCTTCTGAACATATTTCTCGCCAAAGAGTCCTAAAAGATTAACACTATACATTCAGATTGATATCTTCGGATGTTATATCATCCTGACAAAAGTACAAATTTGACATACTGAATTTTTTTCTGGCCAAGGAGTACTCGAAACTTGACCTTTCCATATATACTCGTTGACTCTTTCTGATGTTAAAGTCAGCAATACAAAAGTCCATATTTGACCCAAGGAACATATTTCTGGCCTAAGAGTCCTCGATCTTGGGCTTTCTATACATACTCATAGACTCCTTCTGATGCTTTATAAGCCATATAGATGTCCATGTCTGACCTATTGAACTTATTTCTGCTCAAAGTGTCCTGAACATTTTTCAAACAATATAAAGTTATCGACTCCTGATGTCAATTCATCCTTATTTGACCCAAGGAATATATTTATGGCCAAATAGTCCTCGATCTTGGACTTTCTATACATACTCATAGACTCCTTCTAATGCTACATAAGCCATGTAGATATCCATATCTGACCTTTTGAACTTATTTCTGGTCAAAGGGTCCTCAAAAGTTTTTAAATGATATAAAGTTATAGACTCTTTCTGATGATAAATCAGCTATCCAGAGGTCCCCTTTTGACCTTCTGCACATATTTCTGGCCAACGAGTCCTAAAAGAATAACACTATACATACAGATAATATTCGGATGTTATATCATCCTGACAAAAGTCCATATTTGACACACTGAATTTTTTTCTGGCCAAGGAGTACTTGAAACTTGACCTTTACATAAATACTTGTTGGCTCTTTCTGATTTGACCCAAGGAATATATTTATGGCCAAAGAGTCCTCGATCTTGGACTTACTATACATACTCATAGACTCCTTCTAATGCTACATAAGCCATGTAGATATTAATATCTGACCTTTTGTACTTATTTCTAGTAACTATACTGAACTTATAACTCACTGTACATATAGACTGACTTCTCGTAATCTTAAATCAGGCAGAAAGTAGTCCATATTTGACCGACTGAAAAAATATTTGACCAAAGAGTTCTCAAAAGTATTTTGTCTATCATAAACGTATAGACTTCTTCTGATGTTAAATCAGCCATAGAGAAGTCCATATTTGACCTACCGAAAATATGACTGGCCAAAGAGTCCTTAAAGATTAACACTATACATTCAGATTGATATCTTCGGATGTTATATCATCCTGACAAAAGTCCATATTTGACAAACTGAATTTTTTTCTGGTCAAAGAGTCTAAACTTGACCTTTCTACATATACTCGTTGACTCTTTCTAATGAGTCAGCCATACAGAAGTCCATTATTGACCCAAGGAACATATTTCTGGCCAAAGAGTTCTCAATCTTGAACTTTCTATACATACTCATAGACTCTTTCTGGTTCTTAATAAGCTATATGCAGTCATATCTGTCCATATCTGGCGAATTGAAAATATTTTTGGCAAAAAAGGTCCTCACAAGTTAACTTACTAAATACTCATAGACATCTTCTGATGATACATCACTTTAACAGGTGTCCATATGTGACCCTCTGAATATATTTTTGGCCAAAGAATCATTGAACATTAACGCTCTATACATATTGACTCTTGAGTCAAAATTGGACCACTTTTGGTCTGATTTATCATCAGAAGGAGTCTATAATTTTACATAGTTTAAAATCTTTTGAGGACCCATTGACAAGAAATAAGTTCAATAGGTCAGATTTGGACTTTTATATGGCTTATGAAGCATCAGAAGGAATCTATAAATATGTATAAAAAGTTCAAGATTGAGGACTCTTTGGCCATTAATATGTTCAGTAGGTCAATTCTGGCTCTCTGGCTAATGAAACATCAGGAGTCAATGAGCATGAATAGAAAGTTCAAGATCAATTACTCTTCGGTCAGAAATATGTTCAATCTGAAATACTGTATGGCTGAAGAAACATCAGAAAGAGTCTGAGTGTGTTTAGAAAGTTCACGATTGAGGACTCTTCTGCCAGAAAAATGTTCAGTAGGTCATTTGGACAATTGTCTGGCTGATGAATCATCATAAGGAGTCAATAAGCATGTATAGAAAGTTCAAGATCGAGTACTCTTTTAACAGAAATATTTTCAGCGGGTCAATTATGGACTACTGTCTGGCTGATGAAACTCTAGAAAAAGTCAATGCGCATGTATAGAAAGTTCAAAGACACGTTGGCCAGAAATGTTCAACAGTCAGTATGGACAATTGTATGGCCGATGTATTATCTGAAAGAGTCTATAAGTATGAATAGAAAGTTCAAGATCAAAGACTCTTCAGTCAGAAATATGTTCAACATGTTAAATCTGAACTACTTTATGGCTGAAGAAACAAAATAAGGCATCACTGAGAATGTATAGAAAGTTCAAGATCGAGGACTCTTTTATATGTTCAGGAGGTCAATTATTGACTATTGTCTGCTTGATGAAACATCGGAAGGAGTCAATGAGCATGTATAGATAGTTCAAGTTCAGAGACTCGTTGGCCAGAAATGTGTTCAATAGTCAATATCTACAATTGTCTGGCCGATGTACTATCTGAAAGAGTCTATAAGTATGAATAGAAAGTACAAGATCGAGGACTCTTTGGTCAGAAATATGTTCATGATGTCAAATCAGAACTACTGCATGGCTGATGAAACACCAGAAAGAGTCTATATGAGTATGTTTAAAAAGTTCAAGATCGAGGATTCTTTTGCCAAAAATATGTTCAGTAGGTCAAATATGGACTGCTGTCTGGCTGATAAAACATCAGAAGTCAACAATTATGAATAGAAAGTTCAGGTTCATAGACTCTTCGGGCAGCAATATGTTCAGAAGGTCAGTTATGGACAATTGTCTGGCTGATGAATCATCATAAGGAGTCAATGAACATGTATAGAAAGTTCAAAATCGAGGACTTTTTTTACCAGAAATATTTTCAGTAGGTCAATTATGGACTACTCTCTGGCTGATGAAACACTAAAAGGAGTCAATGAGCATGTACAGAATGTTCAAGTTCATGGACTTGTTGGCCAGAATAACTTAGACTTGGACATGGACTTGTTGTTCAATAATTAATATGGACAATTGTCTGTCCGATGTACTGTCTGAAAGAGTCTATAATTATGAACAGAAAGTTCAAGATCAAGGACTCTTCGGTCAGAAATATGTTCACCATGTCAAATCTGGACTTCTGTATGGCTGAAGAAACATCAGAATAAGTAAATAATTATGTATAGAAAGTTCAGGTTCATGGACTCTTCAGGCAGAAAATTGTTCAGTAGGTCAATTGTGGACAATCATCTGGCTGATGAAACATCAGAAGGAGTCAATGAGAAAGAATAAGATCAAGGTCTCTTTGGCCAGAAATATGTTCTCTTGGTCAAATATGGACTACTGTATGGTGGATGTAAAATCAAAAACAGTCTAGGAGAAGGAACAGTAAGTTAAACTTTGATGATTCTTTTGCCAGAAATAAGTTCAATAGGTCAAATATTGAATTATATGTGGTTTATGAACCATCAGAAGGAGTCTAGGAGTGAGAATATTCAAGATTGTTGAATAAGTTCAAGATTGAGGACTCTTTTCCAGAAATATGTTCCTTGGGTCATATATGGACTACTTCATGGCTGACGTAACATCAGAAGGAGTCAACAATGGTGCCATATCATATTTTACTGAGGAAGACTCAGCAAAACATAGAAGCTTAACTGCTGGGGTTGGATGTCACCGATGGTGGTGATGGGGGGGGCCAGGTGGATCGGTGAATCTGAGGGAGGTGTCTTTGTTGGGGGGGTCTGTTGGTTGTGCTCACTGGCAGTAGTAGAGTGGCCCCCAGGCCTAGAGAATAATGTCCTAAAATATGGTATTAGTATTATTATTATAAATACAGTACTGCCACTACTACTACCGTTACTATTATTATCATGAATATTAGTGTTACCACTACTACCACTACTATTTCTACTACTATTATTATTTTTGTTCTAATTATTATTATTAATAGTTGTATGAATACTACTTTTACTACAACACTATCACAATTCCTATGATTTTCTTAAATTGCCTTATATTAAATCTATATCACTAAAATTTCTTATTGCTTAAACTTACCAATGTACCTGTAACGGTCACCAGCTGGAGTGCCCTTGAGAGCCACCAGAGGGCACTCCACATAAGACTATTATCACTCACAAACTACATTTCCCAATACTCACTGCCCGGACTCATCACTTATCACTGATCACATTCACCTGTACCTCATTCACTGATTGCATTCACCTGTCTCATCCTGTTAGTCTGTCTATTTATACCATGTTCATTCATTCACTCACTGCGAAGACTTGTTTGTGTCACACTGCATTTCTGAGCATTCTCCTAGTTTTCGTGTTTCTTGGTTCTATATATCTTGCCCTGTTCCCTGGATTACTCTCTTGCCTCTGGTCCCTGCCTGTTTGTTTGTTTTGTTTGTTTCTTTGTTTTGACTGCCTGCCTGTGTATGACCCTAGCCTGTACTTTGGATTACACCTCTGGATTGCCCCAGCCAATAAAGCTGCATTTGGATCTCCTACTTCGTGTCTCTGAGCAGTTCGTGACAGAAGACTTCGCCATACCCAGATCCAGCAGCAATGACAACATGGACCCAGTAACTAGACTCTGCTCCATCTTCCAGGATGGTCGCCCCATAGAAGACTATGTGGGTGAGTTTGTGGCTTGTTGCCACCTGGCCCCGCTGGATGACGGGGAACTCAAGGATTGCTTTTGGATGGGACTGGATCAGGACGTGAGTTTTTATTTGCCTGAGACTGACCCCAGATGGACTCTGGTTCAATATATAGATTTTGTTTTGCTATTTTGTGGGTCTCCCTTCATAGTGGGCGAGGTTGAGCCCGCACTTCACGTCGCTTCTGCTGATCCAGAGACCGTTCACGTCACTTCTGCTGATCCAGAGACCGTTCACGTCACTTCTGCTGATCCAGAGACTGTTCACGTCACTTCTGCCGATCCAGAGCTTCACACCAGTCCAGCCGAGCCTGCACTTCATGCCAGCCCAGAGTCTCCTTCGCCACTGGTCCCGTCCAGTCCAGAGTCTCCTTCGCCGCTGGTCCCGCCCAGCTCAAAGCCCTCTTCACCGCTGGTCCCGTCCAGCTCAGAGTCCTCTTCACCGCTGGTCCCGTCCAGCCCAGAGCCTTCACTGCTGGTCCCGCCCAGCTCAGAGTCCTCTTCACCGCTGGTCCCGTCCAGCACAGAGCCTTCACCGCTGGTCCCGCCCAGCTCAGAGTCTTCTTCGCCGCTGGTTCCGTCCAGTTCAGAGCTCTCATTGCTGCCCAGCACAGAGCCCTCATCGCTGCCCAGCACAGAGCCCTCATCGCTGCCCAGCTCCAAGCCCTCTTTGCCGCTGGTCCTGCCCAGCTCAAAGCCCTCTTTGCCGCTGGTCCTGCCCAGCTCAAAGCCCTCTTCGCCGCTGGTCCTGCCCAGCTCAAAGCCCTCGCCGCCGCTGGTCCCGTCAAGCTCAGAGCGCGCTGATTCCGATCCAGAGACTGAGCTTCACGTCAGTCCTGCCGAGCCAGAGCCAGAGCTTCACGTCAGTCCTGCCGAGCCAGAGCCAGAGCTTCACGTCAGTCCTGCCGAGCCAGAGCCAGAGCCAGAGCTTCACGTCAGTCCTGCCGAGCCAGAGCCAGAGTTTCAGGTCACGTCTGCCCGTCCAGAGTCTCGTCCCGCCGAGACTGAAATTGTTCCTGAGCCTGAATCTGATCCTGATACTGATCCTGACCCTGAATCTGTTCCTCTTCCTCTTTCTGCGCCTGTGTCCTCGGACAAGAGGGCCGACTCTGCGCCTGTGTCCTCGGACAAGAGGGCCGACTCCACGCCTGTGTCTTCGGACAAGATGGCCGACTCCACGCCTGTGTCTTCGGACAAGATGGCCGACTCCACGCCTGTGTCTACGGACAAGATGGCCGACTCCACGCCTGTGTCTTCGGACAAGATGGCCGAATCCACGCCAGTGTCTCCGGACAAGATGGCCGCCGCCGAGCCAGTGTCTCTGGACAAGATGGCCTCCACCGATCCAGTGTCTGTTCAAGTCACGTCTGCCGAGCCAGTGTCTCCGGACAAGATGGCCGCCGCCAAACCAGTGTCTCCAGACAAGATGGCCGCCACCGAGCCAGTGTCTCTGGACAAAATGGCCGCTGCCACGTCGACTGAGCCCTCAGCAGAGATAGCCGCCGACATGCCTGAACCTGAGCCCTCAACAGAGATCTGTCACGCTGTCACGCTGTCTGTTCCTGTCCTTGAGCCGGTCCCTGTGTCTGTTCCTGTCCCTGTGTCTGTTCCTGAGCCGGTGTCTGTTCCTGTGCCCTGGCCGCCTGAAGGGTCGTCTCCGCCCTGGCCGCCTGAGGGGTCGTCTCCGCCCTGGCCGCCTGAGGGGTCGTCTCCGCCCTGGCCGCCTGAGGGGTCGTCTCCGCCCTGGCCGCCTGAGGGGTCGTCTCCGCCCTGGCCGCCTGAGGGGTCGTCTCCGCCCTGGCCGCCTGAGGGGTCGTCTCCGCCCTGGCCGCCTGAGGGGTCGTCTCCGCCCTGGCCGCCTGAGGGGTCGTCTCCGCCCTGGCCGCCTGAGGGGTCGTCTCCGCCCTGGCCGCCTGAAGGGTCGTCTCCGCCCTGGCCGCCTGAAGGGTCGTCTCCGCCCTGGCCGCCTGAAGGGTCGTCTCCGCCCTGGCCGCCTGAAGGGTCGTCTCCTCCCTGGCCGCCTGCACAGCCTGCTCCGCCCTGGCCGCCTGCACAGCCTGCTCCGCCCTGGCCGCCTGCACAGCCTGCTCCGCCCTGGCCTTCCGCCCTGCCGGAGTCTTCAGGTCCTCTTCCGCTGCACGGGCCTGGCCCTCCATCCCGCCCCCGGGTCCGCCTCCGCTCCACCTCCCTCCTGGACAGTTTTAGGAGCGTCTGGAATCCGCTCCTTAAAGGGGGGGCTATGTAACGGTCACCAGCTGGAGTGCCCTTGAGAGCCACCAGAGGGCACTCCACATAAGACTATTATCACTCACAAACTACATTTCCCAATACTCACTGCCCGGACTCATCACTTATCACTGATCACATTCACCTGTACCTCATTCACTGATTGCATTCACCTGTCTCATCCTGTTAGTCTGTCTATTTATACCATGTTCATTCATTCACTCACCGCGAAGTCTTGTTTGTGTCACACTGCATTTCTGAGCATTCTCCTAGTTTTCGTGTTTCTTGGTTCTATATATCTTGCCCTGTTCCCTGGATTACTCTCTTGCCTCTGGTCCCTGCCTGTTTGTTTGTTTTGTTTGTTTCTTTGTTTTGACTGCCTGCCTGTGTATGACCCTAGCCTGTACTTTGGATTACGCCTCTGGATTGCCCCAGCCAATAAAGCTGCATTTGGATCTCCTACTTCGTGTCTCTGAGCAGTTCGTGACAGTACCTGCATACATCACTATATTGATATTTATATTTAGTTGTTTTCTTTTCTTTTCTTTTTTTTTGTGGGTGTTCTGTATGTTCCTCTCTCTTCTGTATGTGTATATGACATTGATCTTTTACCTTGTATAAGCTACAATGTTTTAACTTGCAATAAAAAAATAAAAAATAAAAAAAAGGAGTCGTCAACAAGTATGTATAGAAAGTTCAAGTTTGAGTACTCTTTGGCCCGAAATATGTTTAGTAGGTAAAAAAAGGGACCTCTGTATGGCTGATTTAACATCAGAATTAGTCTATAAGATTATATAGCTTAAGTATTATATATTATATATATTTAAAACCTTTTAAGGACCCATTGACCAGAAATAAGTTTAACAGGTCAGATATAGACTTCTAAATGGCTTATGAAGCATCAGAAGGAGTCTAGAGTATGTATAGAAAGTTCAAGATCGAGTACTCTTTTTCCAGTAGTTGAAATTTGGACTTCTATATGGCTGATTTAACATCAGAAGGAGTCTATAGTTTATAATAGTAAAAAACATTTCGAGGACTCTTTGGCCAAAAATGTGTTCAATCGGTCAAATATCGACTACTCCTTGCCTGATTTAACATCACGAGAAGTCAGAATGTACGTATAGTAAGTTAGGCTTCATGGTCTCTTGGCAGAAATATGTTTAGTAGGTCAAAACTTTACTATTTTATGGGTGATGTAACATCAGAAGGAGTCTATAAGTTTACTTAGTTTAAAAACCTATGAGGATCATTTGACCAAAAATAAGTTCAATAGGTCAGAAATGGACTTCTAAATGGCTTATGAAGCATCAGAAGGAGTCTATGAGTATGTATAGAAAGCCCAAGATCAAGGACTCTTTGGCCAGAAATATGTTTCTTGGGTCAAATATGGACTTCTGTATGGCTGACTTAACATCAGAAAGAGTCAACAAGTATTTATGGAAAGGTCAAGTTTCAAGTACTCCTTGGCCAGAAAAAAATTCAGTGTGTCAAATATGGACTTTTGTCAGGATGATATAACATCCGAATATATCGATCTGCATGTATGGTGTTATTCGTTTAGGACAATTTGGCCAGAAATATATTCAGTAGGTCAAAAGGGGACCTCTGAATAGTTGATTTATCATCAGAAAGAGTCTATAACTTTATATCGTTTAAATTTTTTGAGGACCCTTTGACCAGAAATAAGTTCAAAAGGTCAGATATGGATATCTACATGGCTTATGTAGCATTAGAAGGAGTCTATGAGTATGTATACAAAGTCCAAGATTGAGGACTATATGGCCATAAATATATTCCTTGGGTCAAATAAGGCTGAATTGACATCAGAAGGAGTCGATAACTTTATATTGTTTGAAAAATGTTCAGGACACTTTGACCAGAAATAAGTTCAAATGGTCAGATATGGATATCTACGTGGCTTATGTAGCATTAGAAGGAGTCTAAGAGTATGTATAGAAAGTCCAAGATCGAGGACTCTTTGGCCATAAATATATTCCTTGGGTCAAATAAGGCTAATTTGACATCAGAAGGATTCTAATGTCACTTTAATATAGTTTGAAAAATGTTCAGGACACTTTGAGCAGAAGTTCAAAAGGTCAGATGTGGACATCTATATGGCTTATGAAGCATCAGAAGGAGTCTATGAGTATGTATAGAAAGCCCAAGATCGAGGACTCTTTGGCCAGAAATATGTTTCTTGGGTCCAATTTGGACTTCTGTATGGCTGACGTAACATCAGAAAGAGTCAACGAGTATTTATTGGAAAGGTCAAGTTTCAAGTATTCCTTGTCCAGAAAAAAATTCAATGTGTCAAAAATGGACTTTTGTCAGGATGATATAACATCCGAATATATCAATCTGAATGTAAAGTGTTATTCTTTTAGGACTCTTTGGACAGAAATATGTTCAGTAGGTCAAAAGGGGACCTCTGAATAGCTGATTTATCATCAGAAAGAGTCTATAACTTTATATCGTTTAAAAACTTTTGAGGACCCTTTGACCAGAAATAAGTTCAAAAGGTCACATATGGATATCTACATGGCTTATGTAGCATTAGAAGGAGTCTATGAGTATGTATACAAAGTCCAAGATCGAGGACTATATGGCCATAAATATATTCCTTGGGTCAAATAAGGCTGAATTGACATCAGAAGGAGTCGATAACTTTATATTGTTTGAAAAATGTTCAGGACACTTTGACCAGAAATAAGTTCAAAAGGTCAGATATGGATATCTACATGGCTTATGTAGCATTAGAAGGAGTCTATGAGTATGTATAGAAAGTCCAAGATCGAGGACTCTTTGGCCATAAATATATTCCTTGGGTCAAATAAGGCTAATTTGACATCAGAAGGAGTCTGATGTCACTTAATATAGTTTGAAAAATGTTCAGGACACTTTGACCAGAAATAAGTTCAAAAGGTTAGATATGTACATTTATATGGCTTATGAAGCATCAGAAGGAGTCTATGAGTATGTATAGAAAGCCCAAGATCGAGGACTCTTTGGCCAGAAATATGTTTCTTGGGTCAAATATGGACTTCTGAATGGCTGACGTAACATCAGAAAGAGCCAACGAGTATATATGAAAAGGTACTCCTTTTAAGTACTCCTTGGCCAGAAAAAAATTCAGTATGTCAAATATGGACTTTTGTCAGGATGCTATAACATCCAAATATATTAATCTGAATGTATAGTGTTATTCTTTTAGGACTCTTTGGCCAGAAATATATTCCTTGGGTCAAATAAGGCTGAATTGACATCAGAAGGAGTCGATAACTTTATATTGTTTGAAAAATGTTCAGGACACTTTGACCAGAAATAAGTTCAAAAGGTCAGATATGGATATCTACATGGCTTATGTAGCATTAGAAGGAGTCTATGAGTATGTATAGAAAGCCCAAGATCGAGGACTCTTTGGCCAGAAATATGTTTTTTGGGTCCAATTTGGACTTCTGTATGGCTGACGTAACATCAGAAAGAGTCAACGAGTATTTATGGAAAGGTCAAGTTTCAAGTACTCCTTGGCCAGAAAAAAATTCAATGTGTCAAATATGGACTTTTGTCAGGATGATATAACATCCGAATATATCAATCTGAATGTAAAGTGTTATTGTTTTAGGACTCTTTGGCCAGAAATGTGTTCAAAAGGTCAGATATGGATATCTACATGGCTTATGTAGCATTAGAAGGAGTCTATGAGTATGTATAGAAAGTCCAAGATCGAGGACTCTTTGGCCAGAATTTTTTTTTTTGGGGTCAAATATGGACTTCTGAATGGCTGACGTAACATCAGAAAGAGTCAACGAGTATATATGAAAAGGTACTCCTTTCAAGTACTCCTTGGCCAGAAAAAAATTCAGTATGTCAAATATGGACTTTTGTCAGGATGCTATGACATCCATATATATTAATCTGAATGTATAGTGTTATTCTTTTAGGACTCTTTGGCCAGAAATATATTCAGTAGGTCAAAAGGGGACGTCTGAATAGTTGATTTATCATCAGAAAGAGTCTATAACTTTATATTGTTTAAAAACTTTTGAGGACCCTTTGACCAGAAATAAGTTCCAAAGGTCAGATATGGATATCTACATGGCTTATGTAGCATTAGAAGGAGTCTATGAGTATGTATACAAAGTCCAAGATCGAGGACTATATGGCCATAAATATATTCCTTGGGTCAAATAAGGCTGAATTGACATCAGAAGGAGTCGATAACTTTATATTGTTTGAAAAATGTTCAGGACACTTTGAGCAGAAATAAGTTCAAAAGGTCAGATATGGACATCTATATGGCTTATGAAGCATCAGAAGGAGTCTATGAGTATGTATACAAAGTCCAAGATCGAGGAATCTTTGGCCATAAATATATTCCTTGGTTTTTAAGGCTGATTTGACATCAGGAGGAGTCTGATGTCACTTAATATAGTTTGAAAAATGTTCAGGACACTTTGACCAGAAATAAGTTCAAAAGGTCAGATATGGACATCTATATGGCTTATGAAGCATCAGAAGGAGTCTATGAGTATGTATACAAAGTCCAAGATCGAGGAATCTTTGGCCATAAATATATTCCTTGGTTTTTAAGGCTGATTTGACATCAGAAGGAGTCTGATGTCACTTAATATAGTTTGAAAAATGTTCAGGACACTTTGACCAGAAATAAGTTCAAAAGGTTAGATATGGACATCTATATGGCTTATGAAGCATCATAAGGAGTCTAGGAGTATGTACAGAAAGCCCAAGATCGAGGACTCTTTGGCCAGAAATATGTTTCTTGGGTCCAATATGGACTTCTGTATGGCTGACGTAACATCACAAAGAGTCAACGAGTATTTATGGAAATTTCAAGTTTCAAGTACTCCTTGACCAGAAAAAAATTCATTGTGTCAAATATGGACTTTTGTCAGGATGATATAACATCTGAATATATCAATCTGAATGTAAAGTGTTATTCTTTTAGGACTCTTTGGCCAGAAATACGTTCAGTAGTTCAAAAGGGGACCTCTGAATAGCTGATTTATCATCAGAAAGAGTCTATAACTTTATATCGTTTAAAAACTTTTGAGGACCCTTTGAGCAGAAATAAGTTCAAAAGGTCAGATATGGATATCTACATGGCTTATGTAGCATTAGAATGAGTCTATGAGTATGTATAGAAAGTCCAAGATCGAGGACTCTTTGGCCAGAAATATGTTTCTTGGGTCAAATATGGACTTCTGAATGGCTGACGTAACATCAGAAAGAGCCAATGAGTATATATGAAAAGGTAGTCCTTTCAAGTACTCCTTGGCCAGAAAAAAATTCAGTGTGTCAAATATGGACTTTTGTCAGGATGATATAACATCCGAATATATCAATCTGAATGTAAAGTGTTATTCTTTTAGGACTCTTTGGCCAGAAATACGTTCAGTAGGTCAAAAGGGGACCTCTGAATAGTTGATTTATCATCAGAAAGAGTCTATAACTTTATATTGTTTAAAAACTTTTGAGGACCCTTTGACCAGAAATAAGTTCAAAAGGTCAGATATTGGATATCTACATGGCTTATGTAGCATTAGAAGGAGTCTATGAGTATGTATAGAAAGTCCAAGATCGAGGACTATATGGCCATAAATATATTCCTTGGGTCAAATAAGGCTGAATTGACATCAGAAGGAGTCGATAACTTTATATTGTTTGAAAAATGTTCAGGACACTTTGAGCAGAAATAAGTTCAAAAGGTCAGATATGGACATCTATATGGCTTATGAAGCATCAGAAGGAGTCTATGAGTATGTATAGAAAGTCCAAGATTGAGGACTATATGGCCATAAATATATTCTTTGGGCACTGAAGAATAAAACTAACTCCTTCCCATGTTCATTAAAGAGATAACATGTTGCATTGCATTGCACAAACGATCTAACGTTGTGCACTGAAGAATAACATTGGTTATGCACTTATTGCATTGCACACCAGAACTAACTCATTCCTATGTTCATTAAAGAGATAACGTGTGTTTGTTGCATTGCATCTAACGTTGTGCATTGAAAAATAACTTTGGTTATGCACTTTTTGCATTGCATTGCACAAACGGTCTAACGTTGTGCACTGAAGAATAACATTGGTTATGCACTTTCTGCATTGCATTGCACACCAGAACTAACTCCTTACCATTTTCATTAAAGATATAACATGTTGCATTGCATTGCACAAACGGCCTAACGTTGTGCACTGAAGAATAACATTGGTTATGCACTTTTTGCATTGCATTGCAAACCATAACTAACTGCTTCCCATGTTCATTAAAGAGATAACATGTTGCATTTGCATTGCACAAACGAACTAACGTTGTGCATTGAAAAATGAAATATAGGCTATGCACTTCTTGCATTGAATTGCATTGCACACCAGAACTAACTCAATCTCATGTTTTATTATAGAGATAACATGTGTTGTTGCAATGCCGTTACACAAACGATCTAACGTTGTGCATTGAAATATAACATGCACTTCTTGCATTGAATTGCATTGCACACCAGATCTAACTCTTTCCCATGTTCATTAAAGAGATAACATGTCTTGTTGCAATGCATTATACAAACGATCTAACGTTGTGCATTGAAAAATAACATGCAGGTTATGCACTTCTTGCATTGCATTGCATTGCACACCAGAAATAACTCAATCCCATGTTCATTAAAGAGATAACATGTTGCATTGCATTGCACAAACGATCTAACGCTGTGCATTGAAAAATAACATAGGTTATGCACTTCTTGCATTGCATTTTATTGCACACCAGAACTAACTCCTTCCCATGTTCATTAAAGAGATAACATTTTGCATTGCATTGCACAATCGACCTAACGTTGTGCATTGAAAAATAACATATAGGCTATGCACTTCTTGCATTGCATTGCATTTGCACACCAGAACTAACTAAATCCCATGTTCATTATAGAGATAACGTGTTGTTGCAATGCATTACACAAACGATATAACCTTGTGCATTGAAAAATAACATATAGTCTATGCACTTCTTGCATTGAATTGCATTGCACACCATAACTAACTCCTTCCCATGTACATTAAAGAGATAACATGTCTTGTTGCATTGCATTGCACAAACGATCTAACGTTGTGCATTGAAATATAACATAGGTTATGCACTTTTTGCTTTGCATTGCATTGCACACCAGAACTAACTCCTTCCCAAGTTCATTAAAGAGATAACATGTTGCATTGCATTGCACAAACGATCAAACTTTGTGCACTGAAGAATAACACATAGGTTATGCACTTCTTGCATTGCATTGCACACCAGAAATAACTCAATCCCATGTTCATTAAAGAGATAACATGTGTTTGTTGCATTGCATTGCACCAACGATCTAACGTTGTGCATTGAAAAATAACATAGGTTATGCTCTTCTTGCATTGCATTGCATTGCACACCAGATCTAACTCCTTCCCATGTTCATTAAACAGATAACATGTTGCATTGCATTGCACAAACGATCTAACGTTGTGCACTGTAGAATAACATTGGTTATGCACTTTTTGCATTGCATTGCACACCAGAACTAACTCAATCTCATGTCCATTATAGAGAAAACATGTGTTGCTACAATGCATTGCACAAACGATCTAACGTTGTGCATTGAAATATAACATAGGTTATGCACTTTTTGCATTGCACTGAATTGCACACCGGAACTAACTGCTTCCCATGTTCGTTAAAGAGATAACATGTTGCATTGCATTGCACAAACGATCTAACGTTGTGCATTGAAAAATAATATATAGGCTATGAACTTTTTGCATTGCATTTGCAGACCAGAACTAACTCCTTCCCATGTTCATTAAAGAGATAACATGTTGCATTGCATTGCACAAACGATCTAACGTTGTGCACTGAAGAATAACATTGGTTATGCACTCATTGCATTGCACACCAGAACTAACTCCTTCCCATTTTTATTAAAGAGATAACATGTTGCATTGCATTGCACAAACGATCTAACGTTGTGCACTGAAGAATAACATTGGTTATGCACTTATTGCATTGCACACCAGAACTAACTCCTTCCCATTTTTATTAAAGAGATAACATGTTGCATTGAATGCACAAACGAACTAACGTTGTGCATTTAAAAATGAAATATAGGCGATGCACTTCTTGCATTGAATTGCATTGCACACCAGAACTCAATCTCATGTTTTATTATAGAGATAACGTGTTGTTGCAATGCATTACACAAACGATCTAACGTTGTGCATTGAAATATAACATAGGGTTATGCACTTTTTGCTTTGCATTGCATTGCACACCAGAACTAACTCCTTCCCAAGTTCATTAAAGACATAACATGTTGCATTGCATTGCACAAACGATCAAACTTTGTGCACTGAAGAATAATATAAAGGCTAAGCACTTCTTGCATTGAATTGCATTGCACACCAGAACTAAATCAATTCCATGTTCATTATAGAGATAACGTGTTGTTGCAATGCATTACACAAACGATCTAACGTTGTGCATTGAAATATAACATAGGGTTATGCACTTTTTGCTTTGCATTGCATTGCACACCAGAACTAACTCCTTCCTATGTTCATTAAAGAGATAACTTGTGTTTATAACACCAGAGATAACGCATTGCACAAACGATCTGACGTTGTGCACTGAATAATAAAATTGGTTATGCACTTTTTGCATTGCATTGCACACCAGAACAAACTCCTTCCCATTTTCATTATAGAGATAACGTGTTGTTGCAATGCATTACACAAACGATATAACCTTGTGCATTGAAAAATAACACATAGGCTATGCACTTCTTGCACTGAATTGCATTACACTGCATTGCACACCAGAACTAACTAAATCCCATCTTTATTATAGAGATAACGTGTTGTTGCAATGCATTACACAAACGATCTAACGTTGTGCATTGAAAAATAACACATAGGCTATGCAATGAATTACATTGCACTGCATTGCACACCAGAACAAACTCAAACTTATTTTCATTATAGAGATAACATGTGTTGTGCATTGCATTGCACGAACGATCTAACGTTGTGCACTGAAGAATAACATAGGTTATGCAATTTTTGCATTGCATTGCATTGCACACCAGAACTTACTCCTTCCCATGTTCATTAAAGAGATAACATGTTGCATTGCATTGCATAAACGATCTAACGTTGTGCACTGAAGTATAACATTGGTTATGCACTTTTTGCATTGCATTGCAAACCATAACTAACTGCTTCCCATGTTCATCAAAGAGATAACATGTTGCATTGCATTGCACAAACGAACTAACGTTGTGCATTGAAGAATAATATCTTTATATTATTCTTCAATGCACAACGTTAGTTCGTTTGTGCAATGCAATGCAACATGTTATCTCTCTATGCACTTCTTGCATTGCATTGCATTGCATTGCACACCAGAAATAACTCAATCCCATGTTCATTAAAGAGATAACATGTGTTTGTTGTATTGCATTGCACAAACGATCTAACGTTGTGCATTGAAGAATAATATAAAGGCTATGCATTTCTTGCATTGAATTGCATTGCACACCAGAACTAACTCAATCTCATGTTTTATTATAGAGATAACATGTGTTGTTGCAATGCCGTTACACAAACGATCTAACGTTGTGCATTGAAAAATAACATGCAGGTTATGCACTTCTTGCATTGCATTGCATTGCACACCAGAAATAACTAAATCCCATGTTCATTAAAGAGATAACTTGCTGCATTGCATTGCATTGCACAAACGATCTAACGTTGTGCATTGAAAAATAACATAATAGTCTATGCACTTCTTGCATTGCATTGCATTGCACACCAGAAATCAATCAATCTCATGTCCATTATAGAGATAACATGTGTTGTTGCAATGCATTACACAAACGATCTAACGTTGTGTATTGAAGAATAACATTGGTTATGCACTTTTTGAATTGCATTGCACACCAGAACTAACTCCTTCCCATGTTCATTAAAGAGATAACATGTTGCATTGCATTGCACAAACGATCAAACTTTGTGCACTGAAGAATAACACATAGGTTATGCACTTCTTGCATTGCATTGCATTGCACACCAGAAATAACTCAATCCCATGTTCATTAAAGAGATAACATGTGTTTGTTGCATTGCATTGCACCAACGATCTAACGTTGTGCATTGAAAAATAACATAGGTTATGCTCTTCTTGCATTGCATTGCATTGCACACCAGATCTAACTCAATCCCATGTTCATTAAACAGATAACATGTTGCATTGCATTGCACAAACGATCTAACGTTGTGCACTGTAGAATAACATTGGTTATGCACTTTTTGCATTGCATTGCACACCAGAACTAACTCAATCTCATGTCCATTATAGAGAAAACATGTGTTGCTACAATGCATTGCACAAACGATCTAACGTTGTGCATTGAAATATAACATAGGTTATGCACTTTTTGCATTGCACTGAATTGCACACCGGAACTAACTGCTTCCCATGTTCGTTAAAGAGATAACATGTTGCATTGCATTGCACAAACGATCTAACGTTGTGCATTGAAAAATAATATATAGGCTATGAACTTTTTGCATTGCATTTGCAGACCAGAACTAACTCCTTCCCATGTTCATTAAAGAGATAACATGTTGCATTGCATTGCACAAACGATCTAACGTTGTGCACTGAAGAATAACATTGGTTATGCACTCATTGCATTGCACACCAGAACTAACTCCTTCCCATTTTTATTAAAGAGATAACATGTTGCATTGCATTGCACAAACGAACTAACGTTGTGCATTTAAAAATGAAATATAGGCGATGCACTTCTTGCATTGAATTGCATTGCACACCAGAACTCAATCTCATGTTTTATTATAGAGATAACGTGTTGTTGCAATGCATTACACAAACGATCTAACGTTGTGCATTGAAATATAACATAGGGTTATGCACTTTTTGCTTTGCATTGCATTGCACACCAGAACTAACTCCTTCCCAAGTTCATTAAAGACATAACATGTTGCATTGCATTGCACAAACGATCAAACTTTGTGCACTGAAGAATAATACAAAGGCTAAGCACTTCTTGCATTGAATTGCATTGCACACCAGAACTAAATCAATTCCATGTTCATTATAGAGATAACGTGGTGTTGCAATGCATTATACAAACGATCTAACGTTGTGCATTGAAAAATAACATACAGGTTATGCACTTCTTGCATTGCAGAAATAACTAAATCCCATGTTCATTAAAGAGATAACTTGTGTTTATAACACAAGAGATAACGCATTGCACAAACGATCTAACGTTGTGCACTGAAGAATAACATTGGTTATGCACTTTTTGCATTGCACACCAGAACTAACTCCTTCCCATTTTCATTAAAGATATAATATGTTGCATTTCATTGCACAAATGATCTAACGTTGTGCATTGAAAAATAACATATAGGTTATGCACTTCTTTCATTACATTGCATTGCACACCAGAACTAACTAAATCCCATGTTCATTATAGAGATAACGTGTTGTTGCAATGCATTACACAAACGATCTAACGTTGTGCATTGAAATATAACATAGGGTTATGCACTTTTTGCTTTGCATTGCATTGCACACCAGAACTAACTCCTTCCTATGTTCATTAAAGAGATAACTTGTGTTTATAACACCAGAGATAACGCATTGCACAAACGATCTGACGTTGTGCACTGAATAATAACATTGGTTATGCACTTTTTGCATTGCATTGCACACCAGAACAAACTCCTTCCCATTTTCATTATAGAGATAACGTGTTGTTGCAATGCATTACACAAACGATATAACCTTGTGCATTGAAAAATAACACATAGGCTATGCACTTCTTGCACTGAATTGCATTACACTGCATTGCACACCAGAACTAACTAAATCCCATCTTTATTATAGAGATAACGTGTTGTTGCAATGCATTACACAAACGATCTAACGTTGTGCATTGAAAAATAACACATAGGCTATGCAATGAATTACATTGCACTGCATTGCACACCAGAACAAACTCAAACTTATTTTCATTATAGAGATTATTGCATTATTGCATTATTGTGTTGTGCATTGCATTGCACGAACGATCTAACGTTGTGCACTGAAGAATAACATAGGTTATGCAATTTTTGCATTGCATTGCATTGCACACCAGAACTTACTCCTTCCCATGTTCATTAAAGAGATAACATGTTGCATTGCATTGCATAAACGATCTAACGTTGTGCACTGAAGTATAACATTGGTTATGCACTTTTTGCATTGCATTGCAAACCATAACTAACTGCTTCCCATGTTCATCAAAGAGATAACATGTTGCATTGCATTGCACAAACGAACTAACGTTGTGCATTGAAGAATAATATCTTTATATTATTCTTCAATGCACAACGTTAGTTCGTTTGTGCAATGCAATGCAACATGTTATCTCTCTATGCACTTCTTGCATTGCATTGCATTGCATTGCATTGCACACCAGAAATAACTCAATCCCATGTTCATTAAAGAGATAACATGTGTTTGTTGTATTGCATTGCACAAACGATCTAACGTTGTGCATTGAAGAATAATATAAAGGCTATGCATTTCTTGCATTGAATTGCATTGCACACCAGAACTAACTCAATCTCATGTTTTATTATAGAGATAACATGTGTTGTTGCAATGCCGTTACACAAACGATCTAACGTTGTGCATTGAAATATAACATAGGTTATGCACTTTTTGCTTTGCATTGAATTGCACGACAGAACTAACTAAATCCCATGTTCATTATAGAGATAACGTGTTGTTGCAATGCATTACGCAAACGATATAACCTTGTGCATTGAAGAATAATATAAAGGCTATGCACCTTCTTGCAATGAATTGCATTGCACACCAGAACTAAATAAATTCCATGTTCATTATAGAGATAACGTGTTGTTGCAATGCATTATACAAATGATCTAACGTTGTGCATTGAAAAATAACATACAGGTTATGCACTTCTTTGCATTGCATTGCATTGCACACCAGAAATAACTAAATCCCATGTTCATTAAAGAGATAACTTGCTGCATTGCATTGCATTGCACAAACGATCTAACGTTGTGTATTGAAGAATAACATTGGTTATGCACTTTTTGCATTGCATTGCACACCAGAACTAACTCCTTCCCATGTTCATTAAAGAGATAACATGTTGCATTGCATTGCACAAACGACCTAACGTTGTGCATTGAAAAATAACATATAGGCTATGCACTTCTTGCATTGCATTGCATTTGCACACCAGAACTAACTCCTTCCCATGTTCATTAAAGAGATAACATGTTGCATTGCATTGCACAAACGATTTAACGTTGTGCACTGAAGAATAACATTGGTTATGCACTTTTTGCATTGCATTGCTCACCAGAACTAACTCCTTACCATTTTCATTAAAGAGATAACATGTTGCATTGCATTGCACAAATGATCTAACGTTGTGCATTGAAAAATAACATATAGGTTATGCACTTCTTGCATTGCACTGCATTACACACCAGAACTAAATCAATCTCATTTTCATTATAGAGATAACGTGTTGTTGCAATACATTGCACAATCGATCTAACGTTGTGCATTGAAGAATAACATAGGTTTGCAATTTTTGCATTACATTGCATTGCACACCAGAACTTACTCCTTCCTATGTTCATTAAAGAGTTATGTTGCATTGCATTGCACAAACGATCTAACATTGTGCACTGAAGAATAACATAGGTTATGCAATTTTTGCATTGCATTGCATTGCACACCAGAACTTACTCCTTCCCATGTTCATTAAAGAGATAACGTTGCATTGCATTGCATAAACGATCTAACGCTGTGCACTGAAGTATAACATTGGTTATGCACTTCTTGCATTGCATTTTATTGCACACCAGAACTAACTCCTTCCCATGTTCATTAAAGAGATAACATGTTGCATTGCATTGCACAAACGACCTAACATTGTGCATTGAAAAATAACATATAGGTTTATGCACTTCTTGCATTGAATTGCATTGCACACCAGAACTAACTCCTTCCCATGTTCATTAAAGAGATAACATGTCATGTTGCATTGCATTGCACAAACGATCTAACGTTGTGCATTGAAGAATAATATAAAGGCTATGCACTTCTTGCATTGAATTGCTTTGCACACCAGAACTAACTCAATCTCATGTTTCATTATAGAGATAACATGTGTTGTTGCAATGCCGTTACACAAACGATCTAACGTTGTGCATTGAAATATAACATAGGTTATGCACTTTTTGCTTTGCATTGAATTGCACACCAGAACTAACTCCTTCCCATGTTCATTAAAGAGATAACATGTCTTGTTGCATTGCATTGCACAAACGATCTAACGTTGTGCATTTAAGAATAATATAAAGGCTATGTACTTCTTGCATTGAATTGCATTGCACACCAGAACTAAATCAATTCCATGTTCATTATAGCGATAACTTGTGTTTATAACACAAGAGATAACGCATTGCACAAACGATCTAACGTTGTGCACTGAAGAATAACATTGGTTATGCACTTTTTGCATTGCATTGCACACCAGAACTAACTCCTTCCCATGTTCATTAAAGAGATAACATGTTGCATTGCATTTGCACAAACGACCTAACGTTGTGCATTGAAAAATAACATATAGGCTATGCACTTCTTGCATTGCATTGCATTTGCACACCAGAACTAACTCCTTCCCATGTTCATTAAAGAGATAACATGTTGCATTGCATTGCACAAACGATTTAACGTTGTGCACTGAAGAATAACATTGGTTATGCACTTTTTGCATTGCATTGCTCACCAGAACTAACTCCTTACCATTTTCATTAAAGAGATAACATGTTGCATTGCATTGCACAAATGATCTAACGTTGTGCATTGAAAAATAACATATAGGTTATGCACTTCTTGCATTGCACTGCATTACACACCAGAACTAAATCAATCTCATTTTCATTATAGAGATAACGTGTTGTTGCAATACATTGCACAATCGATCTAACGTTGTGCATTGAAGAATAACATAGGTTTGCAATTTTTGCATTACATTGCATTGCACACCAGAACTTACTCCTTCCTATGTTCATTAAAGAGTTATGTTGCATTGCATTGCACAAACGATCTAACATTGTGCACTGAAGAATAACATAGGTTATGCAATTTTTGCATTGCATTGCATTGCACACCAGAACTTACTCCTTCCCATGTTCATTAAAGAGATAACGTTGCATTGCATTGCATAAACGATCTAACGCTGTGCACTGAAGTATAACATTGGTTATGCACTTCTTGCATTGCATTTTATTGCACACCAGAACTAACTCCTTCCCATGTTCATTAAAGAGATAACATGTTGCATTGCATTGCACAAACGACCTAACATTGTGCATTGAAAAATAACATATAGGTTTATGCACTTCTTGCATTGAATTGCATTGCACACCAGAACTAACTCCTTCCCATGTTCATTAAAGAGATAACATGTCATGTTGCATTGCATTGCACAAACGATCTAACGTTGTGCATTGAAGAATAATATAAAGGCTATGCACTTCTTGCATTGAATTGCTTTGCACACCAGAACTAACTCAATCTCATGTTTCATTATAGAGATAACATGTGTTGTTGCAATGCCGTTACACAAACGATCTAACGTTGTGCATTGAAATATAACATAGGTTATGCACTTTTTGCTTTGCATTGAATTGCACACCAGAACTAACTCCTTCCCATGTTCATTAAAGAGATAACATGTCTTGTTGCATTGCATTGCACAAACGATCTAACGTTGTGCATTTAAGAATAATATAAAGGCTATGTACTTCTTGCATTGAATTGCATTGCACACCAGAACTAAATCAATTCCATGTTCATTATAGAGATAACTTGTGTTTATAACACAAGAGATAACGCATTGCACAAACGATCTAACGTTGTGCACTGAAGAATAACATTGGTTATGCACTTTTTGCATTGCATTGCACACCAGAATTAACTCCTTCCCATTTTCATTAAAGATATAACATGTTGCATTGCATTGCACAAATGATCTAATGTTGTGCATTGAAAAATAACATATAGGTTATGCACTTCTTGCATTACATTGCATTGCACGCCAGAACTAACTAAATCCCATGTTCATTATAGAGATAACGTGTTGTTGCAATGCATTACACAAACGATATAACATTGTGCATTGAAAAATAACACATAGGCTATGCGCTTCTTGCTCTGAATTGCATTACACTGCATTGCACACCAGAACTAACTCAATCTCATTTTCATTTTAGAGATAACGTGTTGTTGCAATACATTGCCAAACGATCTAACGTTGTGCTTTGAAGAATAACATAGGTTATGCTCTTCTTGCATTGCATTGCACACCAGAACTAACTCCTTCCTATGTTTATTAAAGAGAAATGTTGCATTGCATTGCACAAACGATCTAAAGTTGTGCATTGAAGAATAACATAGGTTATGCAATTTTTGCATTGCATTGCATTGCACACCAGAATACATGCAACTCCTTCCCATGTTCATTAAAGAGATAACATGTTGCATTGCATTGCATAAACGAACTAACGTTGTGCATTGAAAAATGAAATATAGGCTATGCACTTCTTGCATTGAATTGCATTGCACACCAGAACTAACTCAATCTCATGTTTTATTATAGAGATTGAAATATAACATAGTCTATGCACTTCTTGCATTGAATTGCATTGCACACCAGAACTAAATCAATCTCATGTCCATTATAGAGATAACATGTGTTGTTGCAATGCATTGCACAAACGATCTAACGTTGTGTATTGAAGAATAACATAGGTTATGCACTTTTTGCATTGCATTGCACACCAGAACTAACTCCTTCCCATTTTCGTTAAAGATATATCATGTTGCATTGCATTGCACAAACGATCAAACGTTGTGCACTGAAGAATAACATATAGGTTAACATATATGCACTTGCTATACTTGCAACTTTCTATACATTTTCGTAGAATCTTTCTGATACATCAGCCATACAAAAGTCAATTTTTGACCTACTGAACAAATTTCTGGACAAAGAGTCCTTGAACATTAACTTACTAAATATATAAGATTCTTGTGATGTTATATCAGTTAGACAGTAGTCCATATTTGACTGATTGAACATATTTTTGGCAAAAGAGTCCTCAAATGGTATTTTGTGTACTATTATAAACTTATAGACTTATCTGGTGTTAAATAAGCTATATAGAGGTGCATATTTGAGCTACTGAACATATTCTCGATCTTGAATTTTCCATACATACTCATATACTCCTTCTGATGCTTCATAAGCCTTTTAGAAGTCCATTTCTGACCTATTGAACTTTTTTTGGTCAAAGGATCCTTCTGATGTTACCTCACCCATAAAAAAGAAAAAAATTGACCTACTAAACATATTTCTGCCAAGGAGACCATGAAACAACTTAATATACGTACATACTGACTTCTCGTGATGTTAAATCAGGCAAGGAGTAGTCTATATTTGACCGATGTAACACATTTTTGGCCAATGAGTCCTCGAAATGTTTTTTACTATTATAAACTTATAGACTCCTGATGTTAAATCAGCCATACAGAAGTCCATATTTGACCTTCTGAACATATTACTGGCCAGAGACCTCTAACATTTACCTTACTATACATATTTCTCCTACTATTACAGACTTCTCGTGATGTTATATCAGCCAGACTGTAGTCCATATTTGACCGATTTAACATATGTTTTGGCCACAGAATCCTCAAAATGTTTTATAATATTAGAAACTCATAGACTCCTTCTGATGTTAAATCAGCCGTACATAAGTCCATATTTGACCCAAGGAACATATTTCTGGCCAAAGAGTCCTCGATATTTGGCTTTCTATACATATTCATAGATTCCTTCTGACGTACTGAACATATTTCTGGCCAAAGAGCATTACCTTGCTATACTACAGATTGACTTCTTGTCATGTTATATTAACCAGCCAGTAGTAAATTTTTCACCCACTGAACATATTTCTGGTCAGAGTCCGAGAAAATTAACTCACTATACATATAGACTGACTTCTCGTAATGTTAAATCAGGCAGACAGAGTAGTCAATATTTGACCGATTGAAAAAAAAATTTGACTAAAGAGTTCTCAAAAGGTTATTGTCTATCATAAATGTATAGACTCCTTCTGATGTTAAATCAGCCATAGAGAAGTCCATATTTGACCTTCTGAACACCTTCTGGCCAGAGACCTTGAACATTTACCTTACTATACATATATCTCCTACTATACAGACTTCTCGTGATGTTATATCAGCCAGCCTGTAGTCCATATTTGACCGATTTAACATATTTTTGGCCAAAGAATCCTCAACATGTTTTTTACTCTTAAAAAACTCATAGACTCCTTCTGATGTTAGATCAGCCATACAGAAGTCCATATTTGACCTTCTGAACATATTTCTGGACAGTGACCTTGAACTTTAACCTTACTATATATATTTCTCGTACTATACAGACTTCTCGTGATGTTATATCAGCAAGACTGTAGTCCAAATTTGACCAATTGAACATATTTTTGTCCAAAGAATCCTTAAAATGTCCAATATAATTTTACTATATCTAATAGTAAAAAATATTTTTTTATTATTATAAACTTATCGACTCCTTCTGATGTCAAATCAGCCTTACAGAAGTCCATATTTGACTTCTAAGAGTCCTCGATCTTGGACTTTCTATACATATTCAAAGACTCCTTGTGATGCTTCATAAGCCATATAGATGTCCATATCTGAATATTTGACCCAAGGAACATATTTCTGGCAAAAGAGTCCTCGATCTTGGGCTTTCTATACATACTCATAGACTCCTTGTGATGCTTCATAAGCCATATAGATGTCCATATCTGACTTTTGAACTTATTTCTGGTCAAAGTGTCCTCACAATTTTTCAAACTATACAAACTTATAGACTCCTTCTGATCATAAAGCTATACAGAGGTCCTCTTTTGACTTAGTGAACATTATACAGACTTCTCTCAATGTTATATCAGCCAGACTGTAGTCCATATTTGACCAATTGAGCATATTTTTGGCCAAAGTATCCTCAAAATGTTTTTTACTATTATAAACTTATCGACTCCTTCTGATGTTAAATCAGCCGTACATAAGTCCATATTGGCTGACACCGCCGTCGGTTTATGAATGAGTGAGTGAATGGGTGAATGTGAGGCTATATGTACAGCGCTTTGGTGGCCATAGGACTGTGAAAGCGCTATATAAATGCAGTCCATTTAACATTTTACCATTTTACTCATAGACTCCTTCTAATGCTACATAAGCCATATATATTTCTAAATCTGACCTTTGGACCTTTTTTCTGGCCAAGGAGTACTCGAAACTTGACCTTTCCATATATACTCGTTGACTCTTTCTGATGTTAAAGTCAGCAATACAAAAGTCCATATTTGACCCAAGGAACATATTTCTGGCCTAAGAGTCCTCGATCTTGGGCTTTATATACATACTCATAGACTCCTTCTGATGCTTCATAAGCCATATAGATGTCCATATCTGACCTTTTGAACTTATTTCTGGTCATAGGGTCCTCAAAAGATTTTAAACGATATAAAGTTATAGACTCTTTCTGATGTTACATCACCCATACAGAAGTTCATATTTGACCCAAGGAATATATTTATGGCCAAAGACTCCTCGATCTTGGACTTTCTATAGATACTCATAGACTCCTTCTAATGCTACATAAGCCATATAGATATCTATATCTGACCTTTTCAACTTATTTCTGGTCAAAGGGTACTCAAACGTTTTTAAACTATATAAAGTTAAAGACTCTTTCTGATGATAAATCAGCTATTCAGAGGTCCCCTTTTAACCTTCTGAACATATTTCTGGCCAAAGAGTCCTAAAAGATTAACACTATACATTCAGATTGATATCTTCGGATGTTATATCATCCTGACAAAAGTACAAATTTGACACACTGAATTTTTTTCTGGCCAAGGAGTACTTGAAACTTGACCTTTCCATAAATACTCATTGACTCTTTGTGATTTTACGTCAGCCATACAGAAGTCCATATTTGACCCAAGAAACATATTTCTGGCCACAGAGTCCTCGCTTTTGGGCTTTCTATACATACTCATAGACTCCTTCTGATGCTTCATAAGCCATATAGATGTCCATATCTGACCTTTTGAACTTATTTCTGGTCATAGGGTCCTCAAAAGATTTTAAACGATATAAAGTTATAGACTCTTTCTGATGTTACATCACCCATACAGAAGTTCATATTTGACCCAAGGAACATATTTCTGGCAAAAGAGTCCTCGATCTTGGGCTTTCTATACATACTCATAGACACCTTGTGATGCTTCATAAGCCATATAGATGTCCATATCTGCCTTTTTGAACTTATTTCTGGTCAAAGTGTCCTCACAATTTTTCAAACTATATAAAGTTATAGACTCCTTCTGATCATAAAGCTATACAGAGGTCCCCTTTTGACCTAGTGAACATTATTATCAGCCAGACTGTAGTCCATATTTGACCAATTGAGCATATTTTTGGCCAAAGTATCCTCAAAATGTTTTTTACTATTATAAACTTATCGACTCCTTCTGATGTCAAATCAGCCTTACAGAAGTCCATATTTGACCCAAGGAATATATTTATGGCCACAGAGTCCTCGCTTTTGGGCTTTCTATACATACTCATAGACTCCTTCTGATGCTTCATAAGCCATATAGATGTCCACATCTGACCTTTTGAACTTATTTCTGGTCAAAGGGTCCTCAAAAGATTTTAAACGATATAAAGTTATAGACTCTTTCTGATGATAAATCAGCTATTCAGAGGTCCCCTTTTGACCTTCTGAACATATTTCTGGCCAAAGAGTCCTAAAAGATTAACACTATACATTCAGATTGATATCTTCGGATGTTATATCATCCTGACAAAAGTACAAATTTGACATACTGAATTTTTTTCTGGCCAAGGAGTACTTGAAACTTGACCTTTCCATAAATACTCGTTGACTCTTTGTGATGTTACGTCAGCCATACAGAAGTCCATATTTGACCCAAGAAACATATTTCTGGCCACAGAGTCCTCGCTTTTGGGCTTTCTATACATACTCATAGACTCCTTCTGATATGCTTCATAAGCCATATAGATGTCCACATCTGACCTATTGAACTTATTTCTGGTCAAAGGGTCCTCAAAAGATTTTAAACGATATAAAGTTATAGACTCTTTCTGATGATAAATCAGCTATTCAGAGGTCCCCTTTTGACCTTCTGAACATATTTCTGGCCAAAGAGTCCTAAAAGATTAACACTATACATTCAGATTGATATCTTCGGATGTTATATCATCCTGACAAAAGTACAAATTTGACATACTGAATTTTTTTCTGGCCAAGTACTCGAAACTTGACCTTTCCATATATACTCGTTGACACTTTCTGATGTTAAAGTCAGCAATACAAAAGTCCATATTTGACCCAAGGAACATATTTCTGGCCTAAGAGTCCTCGATCTTGGGCTTTCTATACATACTCATAGACTCCTTCTGATGCTTCATAAGCCATATAGATGTCCATATCTGACCTTTTGAACTTATTTCTGCTCAAAGTGTCCTGAACATTTTTCAAACAATATAAAGTTATCGACTCCTGATGTCAGATCATCCTTATTTGACCCAAGGAATATATTTATGGCCAAATAGTCCTCGATCTGGGACTTTCTATACATACTCATAGACTCCTAATGCTACATAAGCCATGTAGATATCCATATCTGACCTTTTGAACTTATTTCTGGTCAAAGGGTCCTCAAAAGTTTTTAAACGATATAAAGTTATAGACTCTTTCTGATGATAAATCAGCTATTCAGAGGTCCCCTTTTGACCTACTGAACATATTTCTGGCCAAAGAGTTCTTGAACATTAACTTGCTATACTACAGATTGACTTCTTGTGATGTTATATTAACCAGCCAGTAGTCTATTTTTGACCTACTGAACATATTTCTGGCCAGAGTCCGTGAACATTAACTCACTATACATACAGACTGACTTCTCGTAATCTTAAATCAGGCAGAAAGTAGTCCATATTTGACCGACTGAAAAAATATTTGACCAAAGAGTTCTCAAAAGTATTTTGTCTATCATAAACATATAGACTTCTTCTGATGTTAAATCAGCCATAGAGAAGTCCATATTTGACCTACCGAAAATATTACTGGCCAAAGAGTCCTTAAAGATTAACACTATACATACAGATTGATATCTTCGGATGTTATATCATCCTGACAAAAGTCCATATTTGACAAACTGAAATTTTTTCTGGTCAAAGAGTCTAAACTTGACCTTTCTACATATACTCGTTGACTCTTTCTAATGTCACGTCAGCCATACAGAAGTCCATTATTGACCCAAGGAACATATTTCTGGCCAAAGAGTTCTCAATCTTGAACTTTCTATACATACTCATAGACTCTTTCTGGTTCTTAATAAGCTATATGAAGTCCATATCTGTCCATATCTGGCGAATTGAAAATATTTTTGGCAAGAAAGGTCCTCACAAGTTAACTTACTAAATACTCATAGACATCTTCTGATGATACATCACTTTAACAGGTGACCCTCTGATTATATTTTTGGCCAAAGAATCATTGAACATTAACGCTCTATACATATTGACTCAAGAGTCAAAATTGGACCACTTTTGGTCTGATTTATCATCAAAAGGAGTCTATAATTTTACTTAGTTTAAAATCTTTTGAGGAACCTTTGACCAGAAATAATAATAGGTCATATATGGACATATATATGGCTTATGAAGAATCAGGAGACAATGAGTATGTATAGAAAGTTCAAGATTGAGGACTCTTTGGCCAGAAATATGTTCCTTAGGTCAATTATGGACTTCTGTATGGCTGATGTAACATCAGATGGAGTCAACGAGTATGTATAGAAAGGTCAAGTTTCGAGTACTCTTAGGCATGAAATATGTTCAGTAGTTCAAAAAGGGGCCTCTGTCTGGCTGATTTAACATCAGAAGGAGTCTATAAGTTTATATAGTTTAAAATCTTTTGAGGACCCATTGACAAGAAATAAGTTCAATAGGTCAGATTTGGACTTTTATATGGCTTATGAAGCATCAGAAGGAATCTATAAATATGTATAAAAAGTTCAAGATTGAGGACTCTTTGGCCATTAATATGTTCAGTAGGTCAATTCTGGCTCTCTGGCTAATGAAACATCAGGAGTCAATAAGCATGAATAGAAAGTTCAAGATCAATTACTCTTCGGTCAGAAATATGTTCAATCTGAAATACTGTATGGCTAAAGAAACATCAGAAAGAGTCTGAGTGTGTTTAGAAAGTTCACGATCGAGGACTCTTCTGCCAGAAAAATATTATCATCATAAGGAGTCAATAAGCATGTATAGAAAGTTCAAGATCGAGGACTCTTTTAACAGAAATATTTTCAGCGGGTCAATTATGGACTACTGTCTGGCTGATGAAACTCTAGAAAAAGTCAATGAGCATGTATAGAAAGTTCAAAGACTCGTTGGCCAGAAATGTTCAACAGTCAGTATGGACAATTGTATGGCCGATGTATTATCTGAAAGAGTCTATAAGTATGAATAGAAAGTTCAAGATCAAAGACTCTTCAGTCAGAAATATGTTCAACATGTTAAATCTGAACTACTTTATGGCTGAAGAAACAAAATAAGGCATCACTGAGAATGTATAGAAAGTTCAAGATCGAAGACTCTTTTATATGTTCAGGAGGTCAATTATTGACTATTGTCTGCTTGATGAAACATCGGAAGGAGTCAATGAGCATGTATAGATAGTTCAAGTTTCTCGTTGGCCAGAAATGTGTTACATAGTCAATATCTACAATTGTCTGGCCGATGTACTATCTGAAAGAGTCTATAAGTATGAATAGAAAGTTCAAGATCGAGGACTCTTCGGTCAGAAATATGTTCATTATGTCAAATCAGAACCACTGCATGGCTGATGAAACACCAGAAAGAGTCTATATGAGTATGTTTAAAAAGTTCAAGATCGAGAACTCTTTTGCCAAAAATATGTTCAGTAGGTCAAATATGGACTGCTGTCTGGCTGATAAAACATCAGAAGTCAACAATTATGAATAGAAAGTTCAGGTTCATAGACTTTTCGGGCAGCAATATGTTCAGAAGGTCAGTTATGGACAATTGTCTGGCTGATGAATCATCATCATGAGTCAATGAACATGTATAGAAAGTTCAAAATCGAGGACTTTTTTTACCAGAAATATTTTCAGTAGGTCAATTATGGACTACTCTCTGGCTGATGAAACACTAAAAGGAGTCAATGAGCATGTACAGAATGTTCAAGTTCATGGACTTGTTGGCCAGAATAACTTAGACTTGGACATGGACTTGTTGTTCAATAATTAATATGGACAATTGTCTGTCCGATGTACTGTCTGAAAGAGTCTATAATTATGAACAGAAAGTTCAAGATCAAGGACTCTTCGGTCAGAAATATGTTCACCATGTCAAATCTGGACTTCTGTATGGCTGAAGAAACATCAGAATAAGTAAATGATTATGTATAGAAAGTTCAGGTTCATGGACTCTTCAGGCAGAAAAATGTTCAGTAGGTCAATTGTGGACAATCATCTGGCTGATGAAACATCAGAAGGAGTCAATGAGAAAGAATAAGATCAAGGTCTCTTTGGCCAGAAATATGTTCTCTTGGTCAAATATGGACTACTGTATGGTGGATGTAAAATCAAAAACAGTCTAGGAGAAGGAACAGTAAGTTAAACTTTGATGATTCTTTTGCCAGAAATAAGTTCAATAGGTCAAATATTGAATTATATGTGGTTTATGAACCATCAGAAGGAGTCTAGGAGTGAGAATACAAAGTTCAAGATTGAGGACTCTTTTCCAGAAATATGTTCCTTGGTTCATATATGGACTACTTCATGGCTGACGTAACATCAGAAGGAGTCAACAAGTATGTATAGAAAGTTCATGTTTGAGTACTCTTTGGCCCGAAATATATTTAGTAGGTAAAAAAGGGACCTCTGTATGGCTGATTTAACATCAGAATTAGTCTATAAGATTATATAGCTTAAGTATTATATATTATATAAGATTATATATATTTAAAACCTTTTAAGGACCCATTGACAAGAAATAAGTTTAACAGGTCAGATATAGACTTCTAAATGGCTTATGAAGCATCAGAAGGAGTCTAGAGTATGTATAGAAAGTTCAAGATCGAGAACTCTTTTTCCAGTAGTTGAAATATGGACTTCTATATGGCTGATTTAACATCAGAAGGAGTCTATAGTTTATAATAGTAAAAAACATTTCGAGGACTCTTTGGCCAAAAATGTGTTCAATCGGTCAAATATCGACTACTCCTTGCCTGATTTAACATCACGAGAAGTCAGAATGTACGTATAGTAAGTTAGGCTTCATGGTCTCTTGGCAGAAATATGTTTAGTAGGTCAAAACTTTACTATTTTATGGGTGATGTAACATCAGAAGGAGTCTATAAGTTTACTTAGTTTAAAAACCTTTGAGGATCCTTTGACCAAAAATAAGTTCAATAGGTCAGAAATGGACTGTATGGTTTCATAAATGGCTTATGAAACATCAGAAGGAGTCTATGAGTATGTATAGAAAGCCCAAGATCAAGGACTCTTTGGCCAGAAATACGAGAAGTCTGTATAGTACGAGAAATATGTATAGTATGGTTAAAGTTCAAGGTCTCTGGCCAGAAAGATGTTCAGAAGGTCAAATATGGACTTCTGTATGGCTGATTTAACATCAGAAGGAGTCTATAAGTTTATGATAGACAAAATCCTTTTGAGAACTCTTTGGTCAATTTTTTTTTCAATAGGTCAAATATGGACTACTGTCTGCCTGATTTAACATTATGAGAAGTCAGTCTATATGTTTAGTGAGTTAATGTTCAAGGACTCTGGCCAGAAATACGTTCAGTAGGTCAAAAATAGACTACTGGCTGGTTAATATAACATCACAAGAAGTCAATGTGTAGTATAGCAAGATAATGTTCAAGAACTCTTTGGCCAGAAATATGTTCAGTAGGTCAAAAGGGGACCTTTGTATAGCTGATTTATCATCAGAAGGAGTCGATAACTTAATATAGTTTGAAAAATGTTCAGGACACTTTGACCAGAAATAAGTTCAAAAGGTCATATATGGACATCTATATGGCTTATGAAGCATCAGGAGGAGTCTATGAGTATGTATAGAAAGCCCAAGATCGAGGACTCTTTGGCCAGAAATATGTTTCTTGGGTCAAATATGGACTTCTGTATGGCTGACGTAACATCAGAAAGAGTCAACAAGTATTTATGGAAAGGTCAAATTTCAAGAACTCCTTGGCCAGAAAAAAAATCAGTGTGTCAAATATGGACTTTTGTCAGGATGATATAACATCCGAAGATATCAATCTGCATGTATGGTGTTATTCTTTTAGGACTATTTGGCCAGAAATATATTCAGCAGGTCAAAAGGGGACCTCTGAATAGTTGATTTATCATCAGAAAGAGTCTATAACTTTATATCGTTTACATTTTGTGAGGACCCTTTGACCAGAAATAAGTTCAAAAGGTCAGATATGGATATCTACATGGCTTATGTAGCATTAGAAGGAGTCTATGAGTCTATAGAAAGTCCAAGATCGAGAACTCTTTGGCCATAAATATATTTCTTGGGTCAAATGAGGCTGATTTGACATCAGAAGGCGTCTGATGTCACTTATAGTTTGAAAAATGTTCAGGACACTTTGACCAGAAATGAGTTCAAAAGGTTAGATATGGACATCTATATGGCTTATAAAGCATCATAAGGAGTCTAGGAGTATGTATAGAAAGCCCAAGATCGAGGACTCTTTGGCCAGAAATATGTTTCTTGGGTCCAATTTGGACTTCTGAATGGCTGACGTAACATCAGAAAGAGTCAACGAGTATTTATGGAAAGGTCAAATTTCAAGAACTCCTTGGCCAGAAAAAAAATCAGTGTGTCAAATATGGACTTTTGTCAGGATGATATAACATCCGAATATATCAATCTGAATGTAAAGTGTTATTCTTTTAGGACTCTTTGGCCAGAAATATATTCAGTAGGTCAAAAGGGGACCTCTGAATAGTTGATTTATCATCAGAAAGAGTCTATAACTTTATATCGTTTAATAACTTTTGAGGACCCTTTGACCAGCAATAAGTTCAAAAGGTCAGATATGGATATCTACATGGCTTATGTAGCATTAGAAGGAGTCTATGAGTATGTATACAAAGTCCAAGATCGAGGAATCTTTGGCCATAAATATATTCCTTGGGTCAAATAAGGCTGATTTGACATCAGAAGGAGTCTGACGTCACTTAATATAGTTTGAAAAATGTTCAGGACACTTTGACCAGAAATAAGTTCAAAAGGTTAGATATGGACATCTATATGGCTTATGAAGCATCATAAGGAGTCTAGGAGTATGTACAGAAAGCCAAAGATCGAGGACTCTATGGCCAGAAATATGTTTCTTGGGTCCAATATGGACTTCTGTGTGGCTGACGTAACATCAGAAAGAGTCAACGAGTATTTATGGAAAGGTCAAGTTTCAAGTACTCCTTGGCCAGAAAAAAATTCAGTGTGTCAAATATGGACTTTTGTCAGGATGCATCATGCTATAACATCCAAATATATTAATCTGAATGTATAGTGTTATTCTTTTAGGACACTTTGGCCAGAAATATATTCAGTAGGTCAAAAGGGGACGTCTGAATAGTTGATTTATCATCAGAAAGAGTCTATAACTTTATATCGTTTAAAAAGTTTTGAGAACCCTTTGACCAGAAATAAGTTCAAAAGGTCAGATATGGATATCTACATGGCTTATGTAGCATTAGAAGGAGTCTATGAGTATGTATACAAAGTCCAAGATCGAGGAATCTTTGGCCATAAATATATTCCTTGTGTCAAATAAGGCTGATTTGACATCAGAAGGAGTCTGATGTCACTTAATATAGTTTGAAAAATGTTCAGGACACTTTGACCAGAAATAAGTTCAAAAGGTTAGATATGGACATCTATATGGATTATGAAGCATCATAAGGAGTCTATGAGTATGTACAGAAAGCCCAAGATCGAGGACTCTTTGGCCAGAAATATGTTTCTTGGGTCCAATATGGACTTCTGTGTGGCTGACGTAACATCAGAAAGAGTCAACGAGTATTTATGGAAAGGTCAAGTTTCAAGTACTCCTTGGCCAGAAAAAAATTCAGTGTGTCAAATATGGACTTTTGTCAGGATGATATAACATCCGAATATATCAATCTGAATGTAAAGTGTTATTCTTTTAGGACTCTTTGGCCAGAAATGTATTCAGTAGGTCAAAAGGGGACGTCTGAATAGTTGATTTATCATCAGAAAGAGTATAACTTTATATTGTTTAAAAACTTTTGAGGACCCTATGACCAGAAATAAGTTCAAAAGGTTAGATATGGATATCTACATGGCTTATGTAGCATTAGAAGGAGTCTATGAGTATGTATAGAAAGTCTAAGATCGAGGACTCTTTGGCCAGAAATATGTTTCTTGGGTCAAATATGGACTTCTGAATGGCTGACTTAACATCAGAAAGAGCCAACGAGTATATATGAAAAGGTCAAGTTTCAAGTACTCCTTGGCCAGAAAAAAAAACAGTATGTCAAATATGGACTTTTGTCAGGATGATATAACATCCAAATATATTAATCTGAATGTATAGTGTTATTTTTTTAGGACTCTTTGGCCAGAAATATATTCAGTAGGTCAAAAGGGGACGTCTGAATAGTTGATTTATCATCAGAAAGAGTCTATAACTTTATATTGTTTAAAAACTTTTGAGGACCCTTTGACCAGAAATAAGTTCAAAAGGTCAGATATGGATATCTACATGGCTTATGTAGCATTAGAAGGAGTCTATGAGTATGTATACAAAGTCCAAGATCGAGGAATCTTTGGCCATAAATATATTCCTTGTGTCAAATAAGGCTGATTTGACATCAGAAGGAGTCTGATGTCACTTAATATAGTTTGAAAAATGTTCAGGACACTTTGACCAGAAATAAGTTCAAAACGTTAGATATGGACATATATATGGCTTATGAAGCATCATAAGGAGTCTAGGAGTATGTACAGAAAGCCCAAGATCGAGGACTCTTCGGCCAGAAATATGTTTCTTGGGTCCAATATGGACTTCTGTATGGCTGACGTAACATCAGAAAGAGTCAACGAGTATTTATGGAAAGGTCAAGTTTCAAGAACTCCTTGGCCAGAAAAAAATTCAGTGTGTCAAATATGGACTTTTGTCAGGATGATATAACATCCGAATATATCAATCTGAATGTAAAGTGTTATTCTTTTAGGACTCTTTGGCCAGAAATACGTTCAGTAGGTCAAAAGGGGACCTCTGAATAGCTGATTTATCATCAGAAAGAGTCTAAAACTTTATATTGTTTAAAAACTTTTGAGGACCCTTTGACCAGAAATAAGTTCAAAAGGTCAGATATGGATATCTACATGGCTTATGTAGCATTAGAAGGAGTCTATGAGTATGTATAGAAAGTCCAAGATCGAGGACTCGTTGGCCATAAATATATTCCTTGGGTCAATTATGGACCCAAGGCTGATTTCACATCAGAAGGATAAGTTTATAATAGTAAAAAACATTTTGAAGATTCTTTGGCCAAAAGTATGTTCAACTGGTCAAACATGGACTACAGTGTAGCTGATATAACATCATGAGGAGTCTGTAGTACGAGAAATATGTATAGTAAGATTAAAGTTCAAGGTCACATATAGGTTATGCAATTTTCGCATTGCATTGCATTGCACACCAGAACTAACTCATTCCCAGGTTCATTTACAAAAGAGATAACATGTTGCATTGCATTGCACAAACGATCAAACGTTGTGCATTGAAGAATAACATAGGTTATGCACTTCTTGAATTGCATTGCATTGCACACCAGAACTAACTCCTTCCCATGTTCATTAAAGAGATATGTTGCATTGCATTGCACAAACGATCTAACGTTGTGCATTGAAAAATAACATAGGTTATGCACTTCTTGCATTGCATTTTATTGCACACCAGAACTAACTCCTTCCCATGTTCATTAAAGAGATAACATGTTGCATTGCATTGCACAAACGATCTAACGTTGTGCATTGAAGAATAATATAAAGGCTAAGCACTTCTTGCATTGAATTGCATTTGCACACCTGAACTAACTCCTTTCCATGTTCATTATAGAGATAACGTGTTGTTGCAATGCATTATACAAACGATCTAACGTTGTGCATTGAAAAATAACATACAGGTTATGCACTTTTTGCATTGCATTGCACACCAGAACTAACTCCTTCCCATGTTCATTAAAGAGATAACATGTTGCATTGCATTGCACAAACGATCTAACGCTGTGGACTGAAGAATAACTTCGGTTATGCACTTTTTGCATTGCATTGCATTGCACACCAGAACTAACTCCTTCCCATGTTCGTTAAAGAGATAACATGTTGCATTGCATTGCACACCAGAACTAACTCAATGCCATGTTCATTATAGAGATAACGTGTTGTTGCAATGCATCACACAAAAGATCTAACGTTGTGCATTGAAATATAACATAGGTTTGTGCAATGCAATGCAACATGTTATATCTTTAATGAAAATGGGAAGGGATTTGTTCTGGTGTGCAATGCAATGCAAAAAGTGCATAACCGAAGTTATTCTTCAGTCCACAGCGTTAGATCGTTTGTGCAATGCAATGCAACATGTTATCTCTTTAATGAACATGGGAAGGAGTTAGTTCTGGTGTGCAATGCAATGCAATGCAAAAAGTGCATAACCTATGTTATATTTCAATGCACAACGTCGTTTGTGCAATGTAATGCAACATGTTATCTCTTTAATGAACATGGGAAGGAGTTAGTTCTGGTGTGCAATGCAATGCAATGCAAAAAGTGCATAACGATCTAACCTTGTGCTTTGAAAAATAACATATAGGCTATCTTACATTGAATTGCACTGCACTGCATTGCACACCAGAACTAACTCAATCTCATGTCCATTATAGAGATAACATGTGTTGTTGCAATGCATTGCACAAACGATCTAACGTTGTGCATTGAAATGTAACATATAGGTTATGCACTTCTTGCATTGCATTGCACACCAGAACTAACTCCTTCCCATTTTCATTAAAGATATAACATGTTGGCATTGAATTGCACAAATGATCTAACGTTGTGCAGTGAAATATAACATAGGTTACGCACTTTTTGCATTGCATTGCATTGCACACCAGAACTAACTCCTTCCTATGTTCATTAAAGAGATATGTTGCATTGATTGCACAAACGATCTAAAGTTGTGCACTGAAGAATAACTAACTCCTTACCGTTCATTAAAGAGATAACATGTTGCATTGCATTGCACAAACGATCTAACGTTGTGCACTGAAGAATAACATTGGTTATGCACTTTTTGCATTGCATTGCACACCAGAACAAACTCCTTCCCATTTTCATTAAAGATATAATATGTTGCATTGAATTGCACAAATGATCTAACGTTGTGCATTGAAAAATAACATATAGGTTATGCACTTCTTGCATTACATTGCATTGCAAACCAGAACTAACTCAATCCCATGTTCATTATAGAGATAACGTGTTGTTGCAATGCATTACACAAACGATATAACCTTGTGCATTGAAAAATAACACATAGGCTATGCACTTCTTGCATTGAATTGCATTGCACTGCATTGCACACCAGAACTAACTCAATCTCATGTCCATTATAGAGATAACATGTGTTGTTGCAATGCATTGCACAAACGATCTAACGTTGTGCATTGACGAATAACATTGGTTTGTGCAATGCAATGCAAGAAGTGCATAACCTATATGTTATATTTCAATGCACAACGTTAGATCGTTTGTGTAATGTATTGCAATGCAACATGTTATATCTTTAATGCAAATGGGAAGGACTTTGTTCTGGTGTGCAATGCAATGCAAAAAGTGCATAACCAATGTTATTCTTCAGTGCACAACGTTTGATCGTTTGTGCAATGCAATGCAACATGTTATCTCTTTAATGATCATGGGAAGGAGTTAGATCTGGCGTGCAATGCAATGCAAAAAGTGCATATCCTAAGTTATTCTTCAGTGCACAACATTAGATCGTTTGTGCAATGCAACATGTTATCTCTTTAATGAACATGGGAAGGAGTTAGTTCTGGTGTGCAATTCAGTGCAATGCATAAAGTGCATAACCAATGTTATTCTTCAATGCACAACGTTAGATCGTTTGTGTAATGCATTGCAACAACACATGTTATCTCTATAATGAACATGGGATTGAGTTAGTTCTGGTGTGCAATGCAATGCAAAAAGTGCATAACGATCTAACCTTGTGCATTGAAAAATAACATATAGGCTATGCACTTCTTGCATTGAATTGCATTGCACTGCATTGCACACCAGAACTAACTCAATCTCATGTCCATTATAGAGATAACATGTGTTGTTGCAATGCATTGCACAAACGATCTAACGTTGTGCATTGAAGAATAACATTGGTTTGTGCAATGCAATGCAACATGTTATCCCTTTATGAACATGTGATTGAGTTATTTCTGGTGTTCAATGCAATGCAATGCAAGAAGTGCATAACCTATATGTTATATTTCAATGCTCAACGTTAGATCGTTTGTGTAATGCATTGCAATGCAACATGTTATATCTTTAATGAAAATGGGAAGGACTTTGTTCTGGTGTGCAATGCAATGCAAAAAGTGCATAACCTAAGTTATTCTTCAGTGCACAACGTTAGATCGTTTGTGCAATGCAATGCAACATGTTATCTCTTTAATGAACGGGAAGGAGTTAGTTCTGGTGTGCAATACAATGCAATAAGTGCATAACCTAAGTTACTCTTCAGTGCACAACGTTAGATCGTTTGTGTAATGCAATGCAACATGTTATCTCTTTAATGATCATGGGAACGAGTTAGTTCTGGTGTGCAATGCAATGCAATGTAAAAATTGCATAATCTATGTTATTCTTCAATGCACAACGTTAGATCGTTTGTGCAATGCAATGCAACATGTTATCTCTTTAATGAACATGGGAAGGAGTTAGTTCTGGTGTGCAATGCAATGCAATGCAAAAAGTGCATAACCTATGTTATATTTCAATGAACAACGTTAGATCGTTTGTGTAATGCAATGCACCAACACATGTTATCTCTATAATGAACATGGGATTGAGTTAGTTCTGGTGTGCAATGCAATGCAAAAAGTGCATAACGATCTAACCTTGTGCATTAAAAAAACCCCATATAGGCTATGCACTTCTTGCATTGAATTGCACACCAGAACTAACTCAATCTCATGTCCATTATAGAGATAACGTGTTGTTGCAATGCATTGCACAAATGATCTAACGTTGTGCATTGAAATATAACATAGGTTATGCTCTTCTTGCAATTGCATTGCATTGCACACAGAACTAACTCCTTCCTATGTTCGTTAAAGAGATATGTTGCATTGCATTGCACAAACGATCTAACCTTGTGCATTGAAGAATAACATTGGTTTGTGCAATGCAATGCAACATTTTATATCTTTAATGAACATGGGAAGGAGTTAGTTCTGGTGTGCAATGCAATGCAATGCAAAAAGTGCATAACCAATGTTATTCTTCAGTGCACAACGTTAGATCGTTTGTGCACTGCAACATATCTCTTTAATGAACATGGGAAGGAGTTAGTTTTGGTGTGCAATGCAATGCAATGCAAAAAGTGCATAACCTATGTTATATTTCAATGCACAACGTTAGATCGTTTGTGCAATGCAATGCAACATATCTTTTTAATGAACATGGGAAGGAGTTAGTTCTGGTTTGCAATGCAATGCAAAAAGTGCATAACCAATGTTATTCTTCAGTGCACAACGTTAGATCGTTTGTGCAATGCAATGCAACATGTTATCTCTTTAATGAACATGGGAAGGAATTAGTTCTAGTGTGTAATGCAATGCAATGCAATAAGTGCATAACCTAAGTTATTCTTCAGTGCACAACGTCGTTTGTGCAATGCAATGCAACATGTTATCTCTTTAATGAACGGGAAGGAGTTAGTTCTGGTATGCAATACAATGCAATAAGTGCATAACCTAAGTTACTCTTCAGTGCACAACGTTAGATCGTTTGTGCAAATCACTGCAACATGTTATCTCTTTAATGAACATGGGAAGGAGTTAGTTCTGGTGTGCAATTCAGTGCAATGCATAAAGTGCATAACCAATGTTATTCTTCAATGCACAACGTTAGATCGTTTGTGTAATGCATTGCAACAACACATGTTATCTCTATAATGAACATGGGATTGAGTTAGTTCTGGTGTGCAATGCAATGCAAAAAGTGCATAACCTTGTGCATTGAAAAATAACATATAGGCTATGCACTTCTTGCATTGAATTGCATTGCACTGCATTGCACACCAGAACTAACTCAATCTCATGTCCATTATAGAGATAACATGTGTTGTTGCAATGCATTGCACAAACGATCTAACGTTGTGCATTGAAGAATAACATTGGTTTGTGCAATGCAATGCAACATGTTATCCCTTTATGAACATGTGATTGAGTTATTTCTGGTGTTCAATGCAATGCAATGCAAGAAGTGCATAACCTATATGTTATATTTCAATGCTCAACGTTAGATCGTTTGTGTAATGCATTGCAATGCAACATGTTATATCTTTAATGAAAATGGGAAGGACTTTGTTCTGGTGTGCAATGCAATGCAAAAAGTGCATAACCTAAGTTATTCTTCAGTGCACAACGTTAGATCGTTTGTGCAATGCAATGCAACATGTTATCTCTTTAATGAACGGGAAGGAGTTAGTTCTGGTGTGCAATACAATGCAATAAGTGCATAACCTAAGTTACTCTTCAGTGCACAACGTTAGATCGTTTGTGTAATGCAATGCAACATGTTATCTCTTTAATGATCATGGGAACGAGTTAGTTCTGGTGTGCAATGCAATGCAATGTAAAAATTGCATAATCTATGTTATTCTTCAATGCACAACGTTAGATCGTTTGTGCAATGCAATGCAACATGTTATCTCTTTAATGAACATGGGAAGGAGTTAGTTCTGGTGTGCAATGCAATGCAATGCAAAAAGTGCATAACCTATGTTATATTTCAATGAACAACGTTAGATCGTTTGTGTAATGCAATGCACCAACACATGTTATCTCTATAATGAACATGGGATTGAGTTAGTTCTGGTGTGCAATGCAATGCAAAAAGTGCATAACGATCTAACCTTGTGCATTAAAAAAAACCCATATAGGCTATGCACTTCTTGCATTGAATTGCACACCAGAACTAACTCAATCTCATGTCCATTATAGAGATAACGTGTTGTTGCAATGCATTGCACAAATGATCTAACGTTGTGCATTGAAATATAACATAGGTTATGCTCTTCTTGCAATTGCATTGCATTGCACACAGAACTAACTCCTTCCTATGTTCGTTAAAGAGATATGTTGCATTGCATTGCACAAACGATCTAACCTTGTGCATTGAAGAATAACATTGGTTTGTGCAATGCAATGCAACATTTTATATCTTTAATGAACATGGGAAGGAGTTAGTTCTGGTGTGCAATGCAATGCAATGCAAAAAGTGCATAACCAATGTTATTCTTCAGTGCACAACGTTAGATCGTTTGTGCACTGCAACATATCTCTTTAATGAACATGGGAAGGAGTTAGTTTTGGTGTGCAATGCAATGCAATGCAAAAAGTGCATAACCTATGTTATATTTCAATGCACAACGTTAGATCGTTTGTGCAATGCAATGCAACATATCTTTTTAATGAACATGGGAAGGAGTTAGTTCTGGTTTGCAATGCAATGCAATGCAAAAAGTGCATAACCAATGTTATTCTTCAGTGCACAACGTTAGATCGTTTGTGCAATGCAATGCAACATGTTATCTCTTTAATGAACATGGGAAGGAATTAGTTCTAGTGTGTAATGCAATGCAATGCAATAAGTGCATAACCTAAGTTATTCTTCAGTGCACAACGTCGTTTGTGCAATGCAATGCAACATGTTATCTCTTTAATGAACGGGAAGGAGTTAGTTCTGGTATGCAATACAATGCAATAAGTGCATAACCTAAGTTACTCTTCAGTGCACAACGTTAGATCGTTTGTGCAAATCACTGCAACATGTTATCTCTTTAATGAACATGGGAAGGAGTTAGTTCTGGTGTGCAATTCAGTGCAATGCATAAAGTGCATAACCAATGTTATTCTTCAATGCACAACGTTAGATCGTTTGTGTAATGCATTGCAACAACACATGTTATCTCTATAATGAACATGGGATTGAGTTAGTTCTGGTGTGCAATGCAATGCAAAAAGTGCATAACGATCTAACCTTGTGCATTGAAAAATAACATATAGGCTATGCACTTCTTGCATTGAATTGCATTGCACTGCATTGCACACCAGAACTAACTCAATCTCATGTCCATTATAGAGATAACATGTGTTGTTGCAATGCATTGCACAAACGATCTAACGTTGTGCATTGAAGAATAACATTGGTTTGTGCAATGCAATGCAACATGTTATCCCTTTATGAACATGTGATTGAGTTATTTCTGGTGTTCAATGCAATGCAATGCAAGAAGTGCATAACCTATATGTTATATTTCAATGCTCAACGTTAGATCGTTTGTGTAATGCATTGCAATGCAACATGTTATATCTTTAATGAAAATGGGAAGGACTTTGTTCTGGTGTGCAATGCAATGCAAAAAGTGCATAACCTAAGTTATTCTTCAGTGCACAACGTTAGATCGTTTGTGCAATGCAATGCAACATGTTATCTCTTTAATGAACGGGAAGGAGTTAGTTCTGGTGTGCAATACAATGCAATAAGTGCATAACCTAAGTTACTCTTCAGTGCACAACGTTAGATCGTTTGTGTAATGCAATGCAACATGTTATCTCTTTAATGATCATGGGAACGAGTTAGTTCTGGTGTGCAATGCAATGCAATGTAAAAATTGCATAATCTATGTTATTCTTCAATGCACAACGTTAGATCGTTTGTGCAATGCAATGCAACATGTTATCTCTTTAATGAACATGGGAAGGAGTTAGTTCTGGTGTGCAATGCAATGCAATGCAAAAAGTGCATAACCTATGTTATATTTCAATGAACAACGTTAGATCGTTTGTGTAATGCAATGCACCAACACATGTTATCTCTATAATGAACATGGGATTGAGTTAGTTCTGGTGTGCAATGCAATGCAAAAAGTGCATAACGATCTAACCTTGTGCATTAAAAAAAACCCATATAGGCTATGCACTTCTTGCATTGAATTGCACACCAGAACTAACTCAATCTCATGTCCATTATAGAGATAACGTGTTGTTGCAATGCATTGCACAAATGATCTAACGTTGTGCATTGAAATATAACATAGGTTATGCTCTTCTTGCAATTGCATTGCATTGCACACAGAACTAACTCCTTCCTATGTTCGTTAAAGAGATATGTTGCATTGCATTGCACAAACGATCTAACCTTGTGCATTGAAGAATAACATTGGTTTGTGCAATGCAATGCAACATTTTATATCTTTAATGAACATGGGAAGGAGTTAGTTCTGGTGTGCAATGCAATGCAATGCAAAAAGTGCATAACCAATGTTATTCTTCAGTGCACAACGTTAGATCGTTTGTGCACTGCAACATATCTCTTTAATGAACATGGGAAGGAGTTAGTTTTGGTGTGCAATGCAATGCAATGCAAAAAGTGCATAACCTATGTTATATTTCAATGCACAACGTTAGATCGTTTGTGCAATGCAATGCAACATATCTTTTTAATGAACATGGGAAGGAGTTAGTTCTGGTTTGCAATGCAATGCAATGCAAAAAGTGCATAACCAATGTTATTCTTCAGTGCACAACGTTAGATCGTTTGTGCAATGCAATGCAACATGTTATCTCTTTAATGAACATGGGAAGGAATTAGTTCTAGTGTGTAATGCAATGCAATGCAATAAGTGCATAACCTAAGTTATTCTTCAGTGCACAACGTCGTTTGTGCAATGCAATGCAACATGTTATCTCTTTAATGAACGGGAAGGAGTTAGTTCTGGTATGCAATACAATGCAATAAGTGCATAACCTAAGTTACTCTTCAGTGCACAACGTTAGATCGTTTGTGCAAATCACTGCAACATGTTATCTCTTTAATGAACATGGGAAGGAGTTAGTTCTGGTGTGCAATTCAGTGCAATGCATAAAGTGCATAACCAATGTTATTCTTCAATGCACAACGTTAGATCGTTTGTGTAATGCATTGCAACAACACATGTTATCTCTATAATGAACATGGGATTGAGTTAGTTCTGGTGTGCAATGCAATGCAAAAAGTGCATAACGATCTAACCTTGTGCATTGAAAAATAACATATAGGCTATGCACTTCTTGCATTGAATTGCATTGCACTGCATTGCACACCAGAACTAACTCAATCTCATGTCCATTATAGAGATAACATGTGTTGTTGCAATGCATTGCACAAACGATCTAACGTTGTGCATTGAAGAATAACATTGGTTTGTGCAATGCAATGCAACATGTTATCCCTTTATGAACATGTGATTGAGTTATTTCTGGTGTTCAATGCAATGCAATGCAAGAAGTGCATAACCTATATGTTATATTTCAATGCTCAACGTTAGATCGTTTGTGTAATACATTGCAATGCAACATGTTATATCTTTAATGAAAATGGGAAGGACTTTGTTCTGGTGTGCAATGCAATGCAAAAAGTGCATAACCTAAGTTATTCTTCAGTGCACAACGTTAGATCGTTTGTGCAATGCAATGCAACATGTTATCTCTTTAATGAACGGGAAGGAGTTAGTTCTGGTGTGCAATACAATGCAATAAGTGCATAACCTAAGTTACTCTTCAGTGCACAACGTTAGATCGTTTGTGTAATGCAATGCAACATGTTATCTCTTTAATGATCATGGGAACGAGTTAGTTCTGGTGTGCAATGCAATGCAATGTAAAAATTGCATAATCTATGTTATTCTTCAATGCACAACGTTAGATCGTTTGTGCAATGCAATGCAACATGTTATCTCTTTAATGAACATGGGAAGGAGTTAGTTCTGGTGTGCAATGCAATGCAATGCAAAAAGTGCATAACCTATGTTATATTTCAATGAACAACGTTAGATCGTTTGTGTAATGCAATGCACCAACACATGTTATCTCTATAATGAACATGGGATTGAGTTAGTTCTGGTGTGCAATGCAATGCAAAAAGTGCATAACGATCTAACCTTGTGCATTAAAAAAATGCAATGCAAAAAGTGCATAACCTATGTTATATTTCAATGCACAACGTTAGATCGTTTGTGCAATGCAATGCAACATATCTTTTTAATGAACATGGGAAGGAGTTAGTTCTGGTTTGCAATGCAATGCAATGCAAAAAGTGCATAACCAATGTTATTCTTCAGTGCACAACGTTAGATCGTTTGTGCAATGCAATGCAACATGTTATCTCTTTAATGAACATGGGAAGGAATTAGTTCTAGTGTGTAATGCAATGCAATGCAATAAGTGCATAACCTAAGTTATTCTTCAGTGCACAACGTCGTTTGTGCAATGCAATGCAACATGTTATCTCTTTAATGAACGGGAAGGAGTTAGTTCTGGTATGCAATACAATGCAATAAGTGCATAACCTAAGTTACTCTTCAGTGCACAACGTTAGATCGTTTGTGCAAATCACTGCAACATGTTATCTCTTTAATGAACATGGGAAGGAGTTAGTTCTGGTGTGCAATTCAGTGCAATGCATAAAGTGCATAACCAATGTTATTCTTCAATGCACAACGTTAGATCGTTTGTGTAATGCATTGCAACAACACATGTTATCTCTATAATGAACATGGGATTGAGTTAGTTCTGGTGTGCAATGCAATGCAAAAAGTGCATAACGATCTAACCTTGTGCATTGAAAAATAACATATAGGCTATGCACTTCTTGCATTGAATTGCATTGCACTGCATTGCACACCAGAACTAACTCAATCTCATGTCCATTATAGAGATAACATGTGTTGTTGCAATGCATTGCACAAACGATCTAACGTTGTGCATTGAAGAATAACATTGGTTTGTGCAATGCAATGCAACATGTTATCCCTTTATGAACATGTGATTGAGTTATTTCTGGTGTTCAATGCAATGCAATGCAAGAAGTGCATAACCTATATGTTATATTTCAATGCTCAACGTTAGATCGTTTGTGTAATACATTGCAATGCAACATGTTATATCTTTAATGAAAATGGGAAGGACTTTGTTCTGGTGTGCAATGCAATGCAAAAAGTGCATAACCTAAGTTATTCTTCAGTGCACAACGTTAGATCGTTTGTGCAATGCAATGCAACATGTTATCTCTTTAATGAACGGGAAGGAGTTAGTTCTGGTGTGCAATACAATGCAATAAGTGCATAACCTAAGTTACTCTTCAGTGCACAACGTTAGATCGTTTGTGTAATGCAATGCAACATGTTATCTCTTTAATGATCATGGGAACGAGTTAGTTCTGGTGTGCAATGCAATGCAATGTAAAAATTGCATAATCTATGTTATTCTTCAATGCACAACGTTAGATCGTTTGTGCAATGCAATGCAACATGTTATCTCTTTAATGAACATGGGAAGGAGTTAGTTCTGGTGTGCAATGCAATGCAATGCAAAAAGTGCATAACCTATGTTATATTTCAATGAACAACGTTAGATCGTTTGTGTAATGCAATGCACCAACACATGTTATCTCTATAATGAACATGGGATTGAGTTAGTTCTGGTGTGCAATGCAATGCAAAAAGTGCATAACGATCTAACCTTGTGCATTAAAAAAAACCCATATAGGCTATGCACTTCTTGCATTGAATTGCACACCAGAACTAACTCAATCTCATGTCCATTATAGAGATAACGTGTTGTTGCAATGCATTGCACAAATGATCTAACGTTGTGCATTGAAATATAACATAGGTTATGCTCTTCTTGCAATTGCATTGCATTGCACACAGAACTAACTCCTTCCTATGTTCGTTAAAGAGATATGTTGCATTGCATTGCACAAACGATCTAACCTTGTGCATTGAAGAATAACATTGGTTTGTGCAATGCAATGCAACATTTTATATCTTTAATGAACATGGGAAGGAGTTAGTTCTGGTGTGCAATGCAATGCAATGCAAAAAGTGCATAACCAATGTTATTCTTCAGTGCACAACGTTAGATCGTTTGTGCACTGCAACATATCTCTTTAATGAACATGGGAAGGAGTTAGTTTTGGTGTGCAATGCAATGCAATGCAAAAAGTGCATAACCTATGTTATATTTCAATGCACAACGTTAGATCGTTTGTGCAATGCAATGCAACATATCTTTTTAATGAACATGGGAAGGAGTTAGTTCTGGTTTGCAATGCAATGCAATGCAAAAAGTGCATAACCAATGTTATTCTTCAGTGCACAACGTTAGATCGTTTGTGCAATGCAATGCAACATGTTATCTCTTTAATGAACATGGGAAGGAATTAGTTCTAGTGTGTAATGCAATGCAATGCAATAAGTGCATAACCTAAGTTATTCTTCAGTGCACAACGTCGTTTGTGCAATGCAATGCAACATGTTATCTCTTTAATGAACGGGAAGGAGTTAGTTCTGGTATGCAATACAATGCAATAAGTGCATAACCTAAGTTACTCTTCAGTGCACAACGTTAGATCGTTTGTGCAAATCACTGCAACATGTTATCTCTTTAATGAACATGGGAAGGAGTTAGTTCTGGTGTGCAATTCAGTGCAATGCATAAAGTGCATAACCAATGTTATTCTTCAATGCACAACGTTAGATCGTTTGTGTAATGCATTGCAACAACACATGTTATCTCTATAATGAACATGGGATTGAGTTAGTTCTGGTGTGCAATGCAATGCAAAAAGTGCATAACGATCTAACATTGTGCATTGAAAAATAACATATAGGCTATGCACATCTTACATTGAATTGCATTGCACTGCATTGCACACCAGAACTAACTCAATCTCATGTCCATTATAGAGATAACATGTGTTGTTGCAATGCATTGCACAAACGATCTAACATTGTGCATTGAAGAATAACATTGGTTTGTGCAATGCAATGCAACATGTTATCCCTTTATGAACATGTGATTGAGTTATTTCTGGTGTGCAATGCAATACAATGCAATGCAATAAGTGCATAACCTATATGTTATATTTCAATGCACAATGTTAGATCGTTTGTGTAATGCATTGCAATGCAACATGTTATATCTTTAATGAAAATGGGAAAGACTTTGTTCTGGTGTGCAATGCAATGCAATAAGTGCATAACCTAAGTTATTCTTCAGTGCACAACGTTAGATCGTTTGTGCAATGCAATGCAACATGTTATCTCTTTAATGAACATGGGAAGGAGTTAGTTCTGGTGTGCAATGCAATGCAATGCAAAAATTGCATAACCTATGTTATTCTTCAATGCACAACGTTAAGATCGTTTGTGCAATGCAACATATCTATTTAATGAACATGGGAAGGAGTTAGTTCTGGTGTGCAATGCAATGCAAAAAGTGCATAACCTATATTATATTTCAATGCACAACGTTAGATCGTTTGTGTAATGCATTGCAACAACACATGTTACAATGTGTTGCAACAATGAACATGGGCTTGAGTTAGTTCTGGTGTGCAATGCAATGCAAAAAATGAATAACGATCTAACCTTGTGCATTGAAAAATAACATATAGGCTATGCACTTCTTGCATTGAATTGCACACCATAACTAACTCAATCCCATGTTCATTATAGAGATAACGTGTTGTTGCAATGCATTACACAAACGATCTAACGTTGTGCATTGAAATATAACATATAGGCTATGCACTTCTTGCATTGCATTGCACACCAGAACAAACTCAATCCCATGTTCATTATAGAAATACCATGTGTTGTTGCAATGCATTACACAAACGATCCAACGTTGTGCATTGAAATATAACATAGGTTATGCACTTTTTGCATTGCATTGCATTGCACACCAGAACTGACTCCTTCCCATGTTCATTAAAGAGATATGTTGCATTGCATTACACAAACGATCTAACGTTGTGCATTGAAAAATAACATACAGGCTATGCACTTCTTGCATTGAATTGCACACCAGAACTAACTCAATCCCATGTTCATTATAGAAATAACATGTGTTGTTGCAATGCATTACACAAACGATCTAACGTTGTGCATTGAAATGTAACATATAGGTTATGCACTTCTTGCATTGCATTGCATTGCACACCCGAACTAACTCAATCCCATGTTCATTAAAGAGATAATATGTGTGTTGTTTCATTGCATTGTACAAACGATCTAACTTTGTATATTGAAGAATAATATATAGGCTATGCACTTGCTATACTTGCAACTTTCTATACATTCTCGTAGAATCTTTCTGATGTTACATCAGCCATACAAAAGTCAATTTTTTACCTACTGAACAAAGAGTCCTTGAACATTAACTTTCTAAATATATAAGATTCTTGTGATGTTATATCAGTCAGACAGTAGTCCACATTTGACTTATTTGACATTGAAAAGATTAACACTATACATTCAGATTGATATCTTCGGATGTTATATCATCCTGACAAAAGTCCATATTTGACATACTGAATTTTTTTCTGGCCAAGGAGTACTCGAAACTTGACTTTTCCATATATACTCATTGACTCTTTCTGATGTTACGTCAGCCATACAGAAGTCCATATTTGACCTACCGAAAATATTACTGGCCAAAGAGTCCTTAAAGATTAACACTGTACATTCAGATTGATATCTTCGGATGTTATATCATCCTGACAAAAGTCCATATTTGACAAATTTTTTCTGGTCAAAGAGTCTAAACCTGACCTTTCTATATATACTCGTTGACTCTTTCTAATGTCATGTCATCCATACAGAAGTCCATATTTGACCCAAGGAACATATATCTGGCCAAAGAGTTCTCAATCTTGAACTTTCTATACATACTCATAGACTCTTTCTGATTCTTCATAAGCTATATGGATGTCTATATCTGGCTAACTGAAAATATTTTTGGCAAAACGGTCCTCACAAGTTAACTTACTAAATACTCATAGACTTTTTCTGATGATACATCACTTTAACAGGTGTCCATATGTGACCCTCTGAATATATTTTTGGCCAAAGAATCATTGAACATTAACTCTCTATACATATTGACTCAAGAGTCAAAATTTGACCTTTTGGTCTGATTTATCATCAGAAGGAGTCTATAATTTTACATACTTTAAAAACTTTTGAGGAACCTTTGACCAGAAATAATAATAGGTCATATATGGACATATATATGGCTTATGAAGAATCAGGAGACTATGAGTATGTATAGAAAGTTCAAGATTGAGGACTCTTTGGCCAGAAATATGTTCCTTGGGTCAATTATGGACTTCTGTTTGGCTGATGTAACATCAGATAGAGCCAACGAGTATGTATAGAAAGGTCAAGTTTCGAGTACTCTTAGGCATGAAATATGTTCAGTAGTTCAAAAAGGGGCCTCTGTCTGGCTGATTTAATATCAGAAGAAGTCTATAAGTTTATATACTTTAAAACCTTTTGAGGACCCATTGACAATAAATAAGTTCAATAGGTCAGATTTGGACTTTTATATGGCTTATGAAGCACCAGAAGGAATCTATAAATATGTATAGAAAGTTCAAGATTGAGGACTCTTTGGCCATTAATATGTTCAGTAGGTCAATTCTGTCTCTCTGGCTGATGAAACATCAGGAGTCAATAAGCATGAATAGAAAGTTCAAGATCAATTACTCTTTGATCAGAAATATGTTCAATATTTCAAATCTGAAATACTGAAGAAATATCAAAAAGAGTCTGAGTGTGTTTAGAAAGTTCACGATCGAGGACTCTTTTGCCAGAAAAATGTTCAGTAGGTCATTTATGGACTGCTGTCTAGCTGATTAAACATCAGAAGAAGTTATTTTATATAAAAAGTTCAAGTTTATAGACTCTAGAATATGTTCAGTAGGTCAATTATGGACAATTGTCTGGCTGATGAATCATCATAAGGAGTCAATAAGCATGTATAGAAAGTTCAAGATCGAGGACTCTTTTAACAGAAATATTTTCAGCGGGTCAATTATGGACTACTGTCTGGCTGATGAAAGTCTAGAAAAAGTCAATGAGCATGTATAGAAAGTTTGTCTGGCCAAAATATGTTCAAGTATGTCAAATATGGACTTTTGTCTGGCTGATGAAACATCAGAAGGAGTCAATGAGCTTGTATAGAAAGTTCAAGTTCACAGACTCGGCCAGGAATGTGTTCAATAGTCAATATCTACAATTGTCTGGCCTATGAGTATGTTTAAAAAGTTCAAGATCGCGGACTCTTTTGCCAGAAATATGTTCAGTAGGTCAAAAATGGACTGCTGTCTGGCTGATGAAACATCAGAAGTCAACAATTATGAATAGAAAGTTCAAGTTCAAAGACTCTTCGGGTAGAAATATGTTCAGTGGATCAATTATGGACAATTGTCTGTCTGATGAATCATCATAAGGAGTCAATAAGCATGTATAGAAAGTTCAAGATCAAGGATTCTTCGATCAGAAATATGTTCAATATGTCAAACCTGAAGTAATGTACGGCTGAAGAAACAACATAAGGAATCACTGAGAATCTATAGAAAGTTCAAGACAGGGGACTCTTTTACTAGAAATATGTTCAGAGGGTCAATTATGGACTATTGTCTGCTTGTGAAACATCAGAAGGAGTCAATGAGCATGTATAGAAAGTTCAAGATCGAGGACTCTTTTGCCAGAAATATATTCAGTAGGTCAAATATGGACTGCAGTCTGGCTGATGAAACATCAGAAGTCAATGATTATGAACAGAAAGTTCAAGTTCATGGACTTGTTGGCCAGAAATATGTTCAATAATTAATATGGTCTGTCCGATGTACTGTCTGAAAGAGTCTATAATTATGTATAGAAAGTTCAAGTTCATAGACTCTTTGGGCAGAAAAATGTTCAGTAGGTCAATTGTGGACAATTATCTGGCTGATGAAACATCAGAAGGAGTCAATGAGAAAGATGTATATGTATAGAAAGAATAAGATCAAGGTCTCTTTGGCCAGAAATATGTTCAGTTGGTCAAATTTTTAAATACTATATTGTTACTCTTGTAAAATCAGGAGTCAATGAGTATGTATAGAAAAATGTTCCTAGACTCTTTGGTCATAAATAGGTTTAATTGGTCATATTGATACAATACAATACTGTATTGCTCTTGTAACATCAGAAGGAGTCAATTAATATGTATAGAGAAATCAAGTTCATAAACCCATCGCCCAGAAATGAGTTTAGTGGTATTTTTGGCTGAAAGTACTATCTAAAAGCGTCTATGAGTATGTATAGAAAGATCAAGGACTATTCCAGCCAGAAATATGTTCAATTGTCAAATATGGACGATAGCCTGGCTGATGAAAAATCAGAAGGATATAGTAATTGATAGATAATAATAATAGATAATTAAAGTTCCAGGTCTCTTTGGCCAGATATATGATCAATGGGTCAAATTTGGACTAACAATATGGTTGATGTAACATCAAAAGTAGTCCATGAGAACGCATATAAACATACCCTTTGAATATGTTCAGAAATATGTTCTCTTGGTCAAATATGGATTACTGTATGGTGGATGTAAAATCGAAAATAGTCTAGGAGAAGGAACAGTAAGTTAAAATTTGATCATTCTTTTGCCAGAAATATGTTCAGTAGGTCAATAATGGACTTCTGTCTCAATGATGAAACATCAGAACAAGCCTATGAATATGTATAGAACGATCAAGATCGAGGACACTTTGGTTATAGAAATGTTCAAAAGGTCAAATTTTAACTACTGTATGGCTGATGAAACATCAGAAGGATTGTAAGATAAATTAGTCAAGAAATTTAAAGTTCAAGGTCTCATGTCTAGAAATATGTTGAAAATATAAAATTTGAACTACTGTTCAAATACATCGGATAGCAGATCGGATAGAAGATACATTGGAAGGTGAGTATGTTTAGAAAGTTCAAGATCGAGGACTCTATGGTCAGAAATATATTCAATGGGTCAAGTATGGACCCATCTTTCAGGCTGATGAAACATCGGAAGCTGTCAATGAGCATGTACAGAAAGGTCAAGATCAGGGACTCTTTAACCAGAAATATGTTCAGTAGGTCAAATATGGACTACTGTCTAGCTGATTAAACATCAGAAAATATGGCTGATGACGTTGTATGGCTAATGTATTATTAAGAGAAGTCAATAAGCAGAGAAAGTTAATGTTCAAAGACTCTTTGGCCAAAAATGTGTTCAGTAGTTCAAATAGGAACCTCTGTATGGCTGAATTAGCATAATAAGAAACCCTTTGACCAGAAATAAGTTCAATAGGTCAAATATGGAATTCTATGTGGCTTATGAACCATCAGAAGGAGTCTAGGAGTGAGAATACAAAGTTCAAGATTGAGGACTCTTTTCCAGAAATATGTTCCTTGGGTCATATATGGACTACTTCATGGCTGACGTAACATCAGAAGGAGTCAACAAGTATGTATAGAAAGTTCAAGTTTGAGTACTCTTTGGCCATATACATAAAATATGTTTAGTAGGTAAAAAAGGGACCTCTGTATGGCTGATTTAACATCAGAATTAGTCTATAAGATTATATAGCTTAAGTAGCTCTTTGGCCAAAAATGTCTACTCCTTGCCTGATTTAACATCACGAGAAGTCAGTATGTACGTATAGTAAGTTAAGTTTCATGTTCTCTTGGCAGAAATATGTTTAGTAGGTTCAAAATTAACTTTTTTATGGGTGATGTAACATCAGAAGGAGTCTATAAGTTTATATAGTTTAAAAACCTTTGAGGACCCTTTGACCAGAAATAAGTTCAAACTGTCAGAAATGGACTTCTAAATGGCTTATGAAGCATCAGAAGGAGTCTATGAGTATGTATGGAAAATTTGTTCGAGTATATGTTCACTAGGTCAAATATGCACCTCTATATGGCTGATTTAAAATCACCTTTTGAGGACTCTTTTGCCAAAAATATGTTCAATCAGTCAAATATGGACTACTGTCTGGCTGATATAACATCACAAGAAGTCAGTCTTTTATGTTTAGTAACTTAATGTTCAAGGACTCTTTGTCCAGAAATTTGTTCAGTAGGTCAACAATTGACTTTTGTATGGCTGATGTAACATCAGAAAGATTCTACAAGAATAGTTCTATAGATAGTTCAAGATCGATTACTCTTGGGTCAGAAATATGTGCAGCAGGTAAAAAATGGACTACTGTCTGGCTAATACAACATCATAAGAAGTCAGTCTGTATGTATAGTACAGTTCCTACTTTGAAGGGAAATTATTGATTTACCTCTTGCGTTACAATGCATAGAATAAACTACTTCACACCTTATGTGTAATGAAAAGATAACATGAGTGTTGCATTGCACAAACGATCTAAGAATTAGCGTTGAATAATAATGTATTATATCAGTTAGATCTTTTATGCAGTGGAATGTAAATCCAAAAATGGTATCTCTTCAATGCACATCGGAATGAGATAGTTACTGTATGTTTGCAATGCATTCATAGCTTATATGTTATTCTTCAATGCACAAAGTTTGATCGTGTGTGAAATGCAATGCAACAGCACAAATTGAATTTCCTCAAAGCACAACACAATGAGTTTGGGAATGAGTTAGTTCTGGTGTGCAATGCAGTGCAATGCAATGCAATGCAATGCAATAAGTGCATAGCCTATGTTATTCTTCATTGCACAACGTTAGATCGTTTGTGCAATGCAATGCAACAACACACATGTTATCTCTTTAATGAACATGGGAATGAGTTAGTTCTGGTGTGCAATACAATGGAATGCGAAAAGTGCATAACCTATATGTTATTCTTCAGTGCACAACGTTAGATCGTTTGTGCAATGCAATGCAATAACACGTATGTTATCGCTTTCATGAACATCGGATTTAGTTAGTTCTGGTGTGCAATGAAATGCAATGCAAGAAGTACATAGCCTACATGTTATTCTTCAATGCACAACGTTAGATCGTTTGTGCAATGCAATGCAATGCAACAACACATATGTTATCTCTTTAATAAACATGGGAATGAGTTAGTTCTGGTGTTTAATGCAATGCAAGAAGTGCATAGTCTAAATGTTATTCCAATGCACAACGTTAGATCGTTTGTGCAATGCAATGCAAGAAAATCACGTTATCTCTTTAATGAATATGGGATTGAGTTAGTTCCGGTGTGCAATGCTATGCAATGCAATACAAGACGTGCACAGCCTCTATGTTATTCTTCAATGCACAACGTTAGATCGTTTGTGCAATGCAATGCAACAACACGTATGTTATCTCTTTAATGAACATGGGAATGAGTTAGTTCTGGTGTGCAATGCAATGCGAAAAGTGCATAACCTATATGTTATTCTTCAGTGCACAACGTTAGACCGTTTGTGCAATGCATTGCAACAACACATATGTTATCTCTTTAATGAACGTGGCAAGGAGTTAGTTCTGGTGTGCAATGCAATTCAAGAAGTGCATAGCCTATATGTTTTTCTTCAATGATGCACAACGTTAGAATGTTTTTGCAACGCAGTGCAACAACACATATGTTTATCTCGTTAATGAACATGGGAAGGAGTTAGTTCTGGTGTGAAATGCAATGCAATGCAGGAAGTGCATAGCCTAAGTCTTTCCTCAATGCACAACGTTATGTTTGTGCAATGCAATGCAACAACACATATGTTATGTCTTTAATAAACATGGGAATGAATTATATCTGGTATGCATTGCAATGCAAGAAGTGCATAGCCTATATGTTATTCTTCAATGCACAACGTTAGATCGTTTGTGCAATGCAATGCAATGCAACAACATGTTATATCTTTAATGAACATGGGAAGGAGTTAGTTCTGGTGTGCAATGTAATGCAAGAAGTGCATAACCTATATATGTTTTTCTTCAATGCACAACGTTAGATCGTTTGTGCAATGCAATGCAACACATATGTAATATATTTAATGAACATGGGAATGAGTTAGTTCTGGTGTGCAATGCAATGCAAAGCAATGCAAGAAGTGTATAGTCTATATGTTATTCTTCAATGCACAACGTTAGATAATTTGTGCAATGCAATGCAACAACACATATGTTATCTCTTTAATGAACATGGGAAGGAGTTCTGGTGTGCAATGCAATGCAATAAGTGCATAGCCTATAAGTAATTCTTCAATGCACAACGTTAGATCGTTTGTGCAATGCAACAACACATCTGTTTTCTCTTTAATGAACATGGGAATGAGTTAGTTCTGGTGTGCAATGCAATGCAAGAAGTGCCGCTGACTCAGAGACAGAAGTCATGAAACAGCAGATTTTTCCAGTATCATTATTTTTGCGGTACAATAGTTCAAATTATCATAGAAGTACTGGGATAAAAGTTTAAAGTTCAAATATCTGGTACACTGATGTCTACGAAAGCGATAGAGTAAATCAGCTTTTGATAAAAACTTGGTGCTTAAAATAACGCATTTATCGATTACATTGTTTCGCCACAAGGTGGCGACAAGTGACTGTTAAAAAATGAATTTGTTATTGAATCATTTATTAAAGAGAATGTAGAACTGTATGGTGCTTCTAAAATAAGTTTTGGATATATATATGCCATTATTCTACTTTAAACACCTATAAAAACCTCACTTCTAATAAGTAGAAACAAGTAATGGTCAGTTTCTATAGGGGACGTCACATACAGTACACACACCTCATATCTAACCATTTCACTGCAGTATTTTGGAGATATGTCACTTTAATTGCCTTCAGAGGCCTATAACGAACTCATTTCTAATAAGTAGAAAGAAGTTATGGTCAGTTTCTATAGGGGACGTCCCATACAGCATACAAACCTCATATCAAACCAATTTACTGTAGCATTTTGGAGATATGTCACATTAAGTGACTTCAGAGGCCTATATAGATCTCTTTTGTAATAAGTAGAAAAAAACAATGGTCAAGTTTAACACAGGACGTCCCATACAGTATACACACCTCATATCAAACCAGTTTACTGTAGCGTTTTGGAGATATGTCACATTATTCTACTTTAAACACCTATAAAGACCTCATTTCTAATAAGTAGAAAAAAACAATGGTCAGGTTTAACACAGGACGTCCCATACAGTATACACACCTCATATCAAACCAGTTTACTGCAGCATTTTGGTGATATGTCACATTATTCTACTTTAAACACCTATAAAGACCTCATTTCTAATAAGTAGAAAAAAATAATGGTCAGGTTTAACACAGGACGTCCCACACACTATACACACCTCATATCAAACCAGTTTACTGTAGCATTTTGGAGATATGTCACATTATTCTACTTTAAACACCTATAAAGACCTCATTTCTAATAAGTAGAAAAAAACAATGGTCAGGTTTAACACAGGACGTCCCATACAGTATACACACCTCATATCAAACCAGTTTACTGCAGCATTTTGGAGATATGTCACATTATTCTACTTTAAACACCTATAAAGACCTCATTTCTAATAAGTAGAAAAAAACAATGGTCAGGTTTATCACAGGACGTCCCATACAGTATACACACCTCATATCAAACCAGTTTACTGCAGCATTTTGGAGATATGTCACATTATTCTACTTTAAACACCTATAAAGACCTCATTTCTAATAAGTATAAAAAAATAGTGGTCAGGTTTAATACAGGACGTCCCATACAGTATACACACCTCATATCAAACCATTTTACTGCAGCATTTTGGAGATATGTCACATTATTCTACTTTAAACACCTATAAAGACCTCATTTCTAATAAGTAGAAAAAAATAATGGTCAGGTTTAACACAGGACGTCCCATACAGTATACACACCTCATATCAAACCATTTTACTGCAGCATTTTGCAGATATGTCACATTATTCTACTTTAAACACCTATAAAGACCTCATTTCTAATAAGTAGAAAAAAATAATGGTCAGGTTTAACACAGGACGTCCCATACAGTATACACACCTCATATCAAACCATTTTACTGCAGCATTTTGGAGATATGTCACATTACTAGACTTCGGAGGCCTATAACAACCTAATTTCTAATAAGCAGAAAAAAGTAATGATCAGTTTCTGTAGGGGACGTCCTATACAGTATACACACCTCATATCTAACCATTTTACTGTAGTATTTTGGAGATATGTCACTTTAATTAACTTTAGAGGTGTATAAATACCTAATTTCAAAGTACAAAAAAACAATGGTCAGGTTTAACACAGGATGTCCCATACAGTATACATACCTCATATCAAACCAGTTTACTGCAGCATTTTGTAGATATATCACATTTTACTACTTTAGATGCCTATGAAGTCCCCATTTCTAATAAGTAGAAAAAAAATAAATGCCAGTTCTCATAAGGGACGTCCCATACAGTATGCACACCTCATATCAAACCATTTTACTGCAGCACTTTGGAGATATGTCACATTATTCTACTTTAAACACCTATAAAGACCTCATTTCTAATAAGTAAAAAAAAACAATGGTCAGGTTTAACACAGGACGTCCCATACAGTATACACACCTCATATCAAACCAGATTACTCTAGCGTTTTGGAGATATGTCACATTAATCCACTTCAGATGCCTATAAAAACCTCATTTCTAATAAGTAGAAAAAACGAATGGTCAGGTTTAACACAGGACGTCCCATACAGTATACACACCTCATTTGAAACCATTTTACTGTAGCATTTTGGAGATATGTCACATTAAGTGACTTTGGAGGCCTATAACGACCTAATTTCTAATAAGTTGAAAAAAACAATGGTCAGGTTTAACACAGGACGTCCCATACAGTATACACACCTCATATCAAACCAGATTACTCTAGCGTTTTGGAGATATGTCACATTAATCCACTTCAGAGGCCTATAAAAACCTAATTTCTAATAAGTAGAAAAAACGAATGGTCAGGTTTAACACAGGACGTCCCATACAGTATACACACCTCATTTGAAACCATTTTACTGTAGCGTTTTGGAGATATGTCACATTAAGTGACTTCAGAGGCCTTTAACGACCTAATTTCTAATAAGTAGAAAAAAACAATGGTCAGGTTTAACACAGGACGTCCCATACAGTATACACACCTCATATCAAACCAGTTTACTCTAGCGTTTTGGAGATATGTCACATTAATCCACTTCAGAGGCCTATAAAAACCTCATTTCTAATAAGTAGAAAAAAACAATGGTCAAGTTTAACACAGGACGTCCCATACAGTATACACACCTCATATCTAACCAGTTTACTGTAGCGTTTTGGAGCAGTGGGGATTTCTTTAAGACTGCAAGGGAAGCTCGGCTTCCCCTATAATGTCAAAAAAAATAATGGTCAAATATGTACTATTGTGTTAACATTTTATTAACTAAAAATGCGTTAGAACACGTTCTCAAAGACGAGTTCATTCAGAATCAGCTACATAATAGCAGGTCGGCTGACTCGATTTCCTTCTCATACATTCCCGTAGCGTCACAGTGCATTTCCCTGTTGAAGCCCAGCGTCCATTGACTTCAATGGGGCTGCTTTGAACAGTTTTTTTCAGTGCTTCGAAACTAGACGGTCATTGGATAAATGCTGCAATTATGTCCCGCCCACGGACGCTCAGCGTCTCTGGGGGTGAATGGAGGAGTGGGCAGGCCTGGACTCCGGGCTTCTGCGTGATGATTGGAGGGTCTGTCGAAAGGCTGCATCTCCTTTTGATTGACAGCGATTTCATACAATAAAAAGTCGCTGACGCTGAAGCTATTCGAGCTCAGTCCCATCGCGGATTTCTCAACTGTAGTCGAAAGACAAACTGCTGCAACCTATTTCTTGGTATTTGCTTGTCAAAATTGCTTGCCAATTTTCATAATACATTTCACACAATTATACATTTATATCTTTATTATATTATTACTTATTATATTTTTTATATTATTATTAGTAATAATTAAAAAATAATTATTAAAATAATTAAAAAAATATTATTATTATTAGTTTTATTATACTTTATTATATTATTATTTATACCTTTATTATATTATTACATTTATACAATTATACCTAACTCTGCTGGCCATTGAGAGGACACTGGTCAAGTCACTGGAAAAGACGCCTAGTTGGTACGACAAGGGTCACAGAGCATTTTCTTGAAAAGGAACGTAGGGCAGAATTTACGTATAAATAAATGGACAATTTTTATGATCTGGCCGAAAATGAGCTTCCCCTCTTTTAAAGACCAGCAGCCGCCACTGTTTTGGAGATATGTCACATTATTCTACTTTAAACACCTATAAAGACCTCATAAGTAGAAAAAAGTAATGGTCAGGTTTAACACAGGACGTCCCATACAGTATACACACTTCATATCAAACCAGTTTACTGTAGCGTTTTGGAGATATGTCACATTAATAAACTTCAGAGGTGTATAAATAACTAATTTCTAATAAGTAGAAAAAAAATAATGGACAGGTTTAATACAGGACGGTATACACATCTCATATGAATCCATTTTACTGTAGCATTTTGGAAATATAGGACATTTTCGACTTCGGAGGCCTATAAAGACCTAATTTCTAATAAGTAGAAAAAAACAATGGTCAGGTTTAATTCAGGACGTCCCACACAGTATACACACCTCATATGAAACTATTTTACAGCAGCATTTTGAAGATATGTCACATTAATTGACTTCATGTATTAATTAGATACACATACATCTATCTAATTGTACATACATGTGTGTCTCTATACAAAGTTTGGTTAAAATCCTAAAACCTAAAAATTGATTGGTGAATGATTTTTTATTTTATTTATTTATTTATTTTGATTTGATTTTGATTTGATTTTACTGAGTCCTGGTGTCTATACAGAGGACATTCTCTAGAGTCTAGACAATGTAATGACATGACAAATTAATAAATTCAAAAATATTTTTTTCTGGTTATAAGGAGGATATTTTTTAATAATTATATATTTTAGTTTACATGCTAACAGTGTTTTCACTGTAGCATTTTCACTTTGTTTTCATTTACGTATTTTTTTCTGAGAGTACTTGTGTTATTTTTTGTCTTGTTTTTTTATAGTTTAAAACACAAATCTTGAAAGTATTGTAAAGTAATAGAGAAAAACACTAATACAGTTATTTTGCGTTGCACTCAAACAGAAAACAAGTTTAGAAAGTTTTATGACAGCATCATCTCACCTTGCATTCTCTTTGGCTCTTCTGATGCATGATCAACTCATGTGCGCACCTGCAAGGCTGTTCAGTCTATCCTCTAAATGCGCACAGTGTCCTGATTGGCCGAATCACTGCATGATCAGCGCATGAAAACGAAACGGGTGCTTTTACAAAATAATTTTAATAATAATAATAGTAACCATAACATTTATTAGTAATACTTACTTTAAAGTTACAGATTTTTTTAAACGTCAATTTAAAACGTTTAATAGCTTGAAAAAATATTTTTTGAAAAACATGTAGGTGAATTTAGGTGAGGGTGGGTGCATTGCATTAGATTCCCATCTTTCAGTCTTTAAAACAGCATCATGAGGCGATAGAAAGACCGGTAAGTTGGTAACCTTTTTATATAATTAATTGATGCTTTAACTGTAGCTACTTTGATAGATATTTCTTCATTAACTATTGTTTTAATGTTGCCATGTTGTTTACAAAAAATATTTCATTATTGTACATTTCAGAAGATACTGTTTTAAACATTTTGGGAAGGTACGTAACATTTTCATCATAGGCTATTCGGTAGTTGTATTACTATTTGACATTTGAATTGCCAATAAATAATTTTTCTTTATAAAAAAAAAAGGAATTAAAACATTTTTTTGTTTACTTTTCTTTACACAGAGTCGTAAAATTACGCTCACTTTGCAAGACATACAGAACGTTATACACGGCCGTGCTACGGATGAAAGTGCGTATCATTCACCTGGGCAACAATTTGCATGTCTTTGCAGGTTCCAATTTCATTATCAAACAGGATACAACTAAGGAACATTTTTTTTGCACACTTGAAGGTAATATTGTGACCAAAATATAAATGATAAAGTAATCTATGAACAATAACAAAATTGTTGTAAATAAAAATAGTTACAAATAAAAAATTAAATAATTGTTTGTCTTTGGTTGAACTTGTCACGATTGCCCAATGTATAAGGAGCCTCCTGAAGGCAGTGCAGAGGAGAGAGATGTGTTGGAGGCAGAGTCTCTGACCCCCAAGGTTGTTGTTGTAATGCAGTGTTATATTATATTATATTATATTATATTATATTATATTATATTATACTACTTAAATTCTACTTAAAAGTTTTCTGTGCATGTCGGGAAAATATACAAAGGAAACACAAAAAACAACAAAAGTTATAGGGCTCAACAGCCCTAATAACTTTTGTTGTTTTTTTGTGTTTCCACTGTATATCTAAGCCTTCTACCCTGGGCAGTCCTTTCATAACTCTGGAAAGCAACAGAGAGTCTGAGAGCAGAGATGTGTTGGAGGCAGAGTCTCTGTCACCCAAGGTTGTTGCTTTGTTAAATGCACCTAAAATTGTAGATTCAGTCCATTTTCAGCAAATAATTGTCCCTATGTTGTTCCTTATTGTTTCTTTTTTGGTTTGTATATTTTTTATAATTTTAGGTTTCTTTTTTTCAAAATAACAATGTTAATTTGAACAATGTTAAAGGAATTTGGCAATGGAAATATGGCAATGTCATATTGTGTTCTTCAGTCTCAGACATCAAAATGCTAAAATTTTGATGTCTGAGACTGAAGAACACAATATGACATTGCAATTCCTTTAACATTGTTCGATCGCACACTGTTGTGGTCCAACAACGTTTACTCATTTTTTTCCCCACTGTACATCTAAGTGTTCTCCTCTGGGAAGTCCTGATGCTGCACTTGACACCAACATTGAGTATGAGGCCAATGATCTTGTGGAGGTTGAGTCTTCTTCATCCAAGGTAAAGCCTTTGTTCAACATAGCATTTTGATGTCTGAGACTGAAGAACACAATATGACATTGCAATTCGTTTAACATTGTTCGATCGTACACTGTTGTGGTCCAACAACAATGTTTACTCATTTTTTTCCACTGTACATCTAAGTGTTCTCCTCTGGGAAGTCCTGATGCTGCACTTGACACCAACATTGAGTATGAGGCCAAGGATCTTGTGGAGGATGAGTCTACTTCATCCAAGGTAAAGCCTTTGTTCAACGTAGCATTTTGATGTTTGAGACTGAAGAACACAATATGACATTGCAATTCCTTTAACATTGTTTGATCGCACACTGTTGTGGTCCAACAACAATGATTACTAATTTTTTTCCCCCACTGTGCATCTAAGTGTTCTTCTCTTGGAAGTCCTGATGCTGCACTTGACACCAACATTGAGTATGAGGCCAAGGATCTTGTGGAGGTTGAGTCTTCTTCATCCAAGGTAAAGCCTTTTTTAAGAAACTGATCAACTTTGATATGCAGGGAGCATTCACCTGTTGTATAAGAATGTTGTAATTTGTGTGATCATTTAAAACTTAACCTTTTAACCATCCAGAAGTATACTCTGGCCAGCCAAGTACCATCTAAAAGCAACACAAATAGTAAAATCATAGAACATGTTAGAAGCTACACATCACAGAATAAGCCTTGTAACAATGGACCATTTAATTTACTGTGATGATGCTTTTCTACAGTTATGAACATCAGAAATCTTATAAAATAAAGTTTTTTATATTTTCATTTTTTAAATTTGTAATACACATTTAAAACGCTATACTTTGTATTATATTACCTTGGCTATAAATTACCTGAAAAAGATAAGAAATTAATGCTGTAGTAAGGGTGTTTGTAATATAGGGCTTAAGGGTGTGATGGCAAATTTTACATCTTTCTTTCTTCTGACCAAGGTAATCAATCTCTCAATCTCAAAAACATTAATTATATTTGCTATGTTTTTGGCAAACTGTAGAATTCAAGCCTGAACTTGTCCTGATAACGAAAACAATTCTGAAAGAAACAAACACAGAATCAATTGTTCTTTAAACAACATAAAACACTATAAAAAGTGTTTTATCTCTCATAAAGACACTTAATTCCATGTAATAACAGTAAAACCACAAAACAAAAAGCATTACTAAATATATTTATTGAAAGTATGAAGTGTTTTTTGTAATTGTAAACACCCAAAAATGTGGTTCATGTACTAACATACAACTAAATCAACATGATTTAATGATATTTACCAACAAAAGTTACAATTTTAACCATGTTCTACATCAATATGAAGTTCCTTCATTCGTAGGACTTGCAGGAAAACAGTATTTACACTGAACTACAGTTCATATATTTAACAGCTTTTTTCTTTCATTTATAGCTCACTGAGAGACAGGATTCTAGCCAAGCATCAGAAACATCTTCTGAAAATAGTGGTCCAGATAGCCTCTTTTTTCGGCATAAGCTGCCGACAGGCCCATGTTTTTTTTATTTTATGGACACTATGGAGTGGAGCGACCTGAGAAAACGACAGGTTGGACACCAGTTTAAAGATCTGCAGTGGACAAATATAATCTCAAAAGGAGTACAATCTGTCCATCCATACTGCAGCATTGCTTTTGTTGGAGATTTTCCTTTGCCTCATGTAAAAGTCTGCATTTCTGTGTCTCAGTCAGAACCCAGGTTAAATCAGGATACATCAGGTCAAATTAGGTCAAGTGGTCTGTGAGGATGAAAGAGTACCTAACAAGCTCAGAGAGAAGATGTGTATAGGTAGCTGATAAGATGGTACTAAAAACGTTAATTAAAAATGATGGATGGTATGACAACACTGCAGGTGCATTGAATCATGTGACCAAAGATATTCTTTAAAAATGGGTATGACCAAAGATTTTTCCACCAATAGAATAATGTCTCCGGGAAAGATGATGCTAACGGTAGCGAGATCTTGATAGCTGATTGGCTACCTAGTGATAAGAAAAGGTATAAGACCTGAGGTTCTGACCATTGCAGATCAGATGAACAGCTGCATCTCACTTTGTTGCTTGTCAATAAAGTTACTTCTTCTGAAACCTGGAACTTCGACTCTTGAGAGATTTCTTCGAGACCCGATTTGAGGACTTAGAATTTGCTACAACATAATTGGCAGGAGGGTTAAAAGGAGGGTAATTTCCAGGTCTCAAGAAGGAGCGCATGCGTAAGTAGGCCTAAAGCAAGAAGTGCGAAACGCAGGAAGTGCGAAATAAAGCAAGAAGTGCTTAAACGCAGGAAGTGCGAAACGCAGGAAGTGCGAAATAAAGCAAGAAGTGCTTAAAGCAGGAAGTGCGAAACGCAAGAAGTGCGAAATAAAGCAGGAAGTGCTTAAAAACGAAGTGCGTCAGTTAGATAAGATAAAGCGCTTAATAAATTCCGGAGCATAAAATTGGCTTTAAGGAAAATTTATAAAAGGCCAGGATCCAGAGATAAAGTTTCTTTTGGTTGTGCTGTGATCACAGATTGCGCTGCTGTAAACTGCTCTGCTTTAACACTAATTGCGCTGTGTTAAACTGTTTTGCTTTGTCACTAACTGCGCTACATTAAACTGCCCTGCTGTAACACTAATCGCGCTGTGTTAAACTATTTTGCTTTTCCACTAACTACGCTACTTTAAACTGCTCTGTCTGATAATTAACCGTGTTGCTTTGAGCTGTTTTGTGTTGGCACTGACCACGCTGCTTTGAACTGCCCTAATTAAGAGAAGAGAAGGCACTCCTGAGATAAGACTGAGATAAGTGACTGAGAGAAGCTGAGACAGTGAAAGTGTATGAGAATATTATGTGAGATCTATAAAGATGGAAAGACGAGACTGATGAAATTCTATGGACAATGAAAAGCAAATTAATATAAAGAATATAAGAAAATATAGAATTCATAAAAACACTCCCAGATACTGGGTTTGTAGACTGTTTGGTCACGTTCCAGATTGCAGATTATGTGATCCAGATGGAGAAACACAGCCCATACTGAACAGAAATTGAATGAATTAACTTTGTCTCTCCATTTGTTATAAGGAAAAATAACTGTGTGTGTGTGTGTATGTATGCATGTATGTGTGTGAATGAAATCCCGGGTGTATGAATGAATATACTAACAAACTAAGTATATTTGGATTGAGATAAAGAAGTAGGGAGGGAGAAAGGTGATAGCAATAAAACAACTGATTATATTTTTTGAAGCTTGAAGAAGAAAACACATGTTGACCAGGGCACAAGATCATTATGAGGAAGAAGATAGGAGGGAATCGAGAGAAAGAAAAGAAGAAAATGACTTTAAACAGGCATTAAGACAAACCAAAGGCATCAAAAATCATTTTTGGTTAGAAAAAGAATTCATAGATGATGAAGGACAGAGACAAGAATTGACGATTCAAAAGAAAAATGAATTCTTACAAAAATTGACAAAAATCACAAATCTGAGTCAACTTGAGTTTGAGTGGACCTTAGTGGATTGGGTTAAAGCGATCAAAAGACAGATAACCTTTGAAGTCTTAAGACCACACTTGAACAGATTTGACCTTCCCAAAACTACCCTTTTGGAATCATTGCTGATTAAATCAAAAATAAATCTGAATCCATTGTATATCCCATACCTGAAAAGAGATGTGTGGTACACTTGGCCTCGGGGTTTGGGAGGAGCCACAATTCTGAGGAACATGCATATGGTAGTGAGCTCATGTCTAAGACCAGTACAGTGGGAAAGTGACATAGTCGTTGAAGTCAGAAATGGAGGGGAAATCAGGCCAGCACTGGTAGATAATTGGACACTGGAAAGAAATCGAAATCTCATAGAAATCTATGAAAACGAAGAAGAGACAGAAGAGCAGTCAGCTGTCAAAGAAGAGCAGTCAGTAACAACTGAGAATGTCGCAACAATGGACAACTAGGAGGGGCAGGAGAGGAAACGGGGAGAAAAAATAAAACAAAAACAAAACAAAAACGAAAGAAAAAATTTGATTGATTTATTTGAGCCATTACAATTAGAAACCTGCACTAGAGAGGAATTAAACATTTCAATCACCATGTGGGGAGGCCATGAAGTGAAATTGACCCCATCTCTCACTTATCTATATAGGGCAGGAAGTGTAACTGCACGAGGCCGGTGGGTGGAGGAGAACATAATCTGGAGTTTCGAACTGATGTGCCTGGGGGAAGACATAATTTGGAAACGCAATATACACGATTGGCTAGGAGACGTGACGCCGAAGCCATTGACTGAGGTACAAATACGAGTCATTTTGAAGTATCTCAAAAAAACTAAACAGGTACCTGAATTTCTCAACATAAAAGAAAAGTGAAAAATAAAATAATAATAATAATAAATAATAATAATTTTTAAGCTAATTGAGTGGGGATATAGACAATTGGAATTAGGGCAATGGCTTCAACGTCACCTCAACAAGAGACCCCTGTAGAGCAGCTCATATCACAGTATCCGATATGCAAAGATACTATTAAAAACCTGTCTAGAAAATGGGAAAAGAGGACCAAAAAATTAAATACTAAGTGGCCAGCAGAGGGAACATTTGATTTGGCTATGTGCAGGGAAATGGGAGCGATAATAAAAAACCACAAAGCACACGATAAAAGTAAGAAAAGAGATGAGAAAAGGGAAAAAGAGCAGGAGGTGTTGAATTTATTTAGAAGTCAGGGAGCAAAATTGTTAAAGGAAAAACAAGCTAATGGAAAGATAGAGAAGAAAAATGAAACAATAGAAATCCCACCCCCTTATGCACCACCCTATGATTTAACTGGTAAACAACTGCCACTTATAAATGCCAAAGTAACAGTACAGGGCAAGGTGGACTTTGAAGACGACCCAGATGAAGAAGGAGATGGAGGAGAAAGAGGGGGTCCTGGCCACAGGGAGATAACTGGCTCAATCTTTGACACTCCGACTCTAATGAATCAAGACATCCCAAGCTTTGAAAGACACCAAGACAGTAGACCAAGTATGGGACATCTGGCCAGGGCAAACACAGACCCCACCCTAAACAATCCCTATCACCATGCAGACCAAGCCCTCCGAGAACTTAAAGAACACCTGGAAAAGGAGAAGGAAGAAGACAGCCTACGGATCACAGCTGAACGAGAACAGCTAGAAAGAGACATTCACATAACTGAAGAAGCGATTCGACAAGAAGCTGACTCCATGCGACGAGCCTTGAAAGAAGCCTCACAGAGAGATCGTCAGAGACTTCAAAGTCACTCAAGGAGCAGATCCCGCTCAGTTAGCCCTTACTACAAGAATGTATCAGGAACTCTCCTTCTGGAGGACCCCTCCCACAACCAGCCACATTGGAGAAGAGGGCACAATTTGAGGAACAGGTCAGTGAGCGGATTATGCCTGCACAAAGAAGAAGGGAATCAACAAAAAGAAGAACAGAAACAATGCCCCATCCTGATAAAGGGACAACAAGGACAATATGTGCCATGGGCGGGACAGGATCTGGACGGACTGATAGCCCGCCTCCCTGACATACATGAGGGGGCTGGCAAATGGATTCGACTGTTAGAGGAGGAGACGATGGGTAAGATCCTGGCCATCGGAGATATCAAAGCCCTGCTGGCGAAATGCGTGGGAGGTGCAAAAACGAATGAAATCCTTGCCGATGCAGGACTTAACCGAGCAATTGACTCCATAACAATGGACGCCATACCACTCGACCATAACAGAACCACAATGTGGCAGGCCCTAAGGGAACATTATCCAACTCAAATGGATCTAAAACTGTTAAGAGGTGAACCAATGGGAGAAGCAGAAAACCCAACTACTTATGTCCAAAGACAATCAAGAAGATGGAAACAAGACCTGGAAAGAGATCCTGAGCGGGATCCGGTGATAGCAACACTGTTCAGGACTGCCATACTGGAAGCCATGCCTTCTGCCGTGAAAACCAAACTGGAAGATGTGGTGGGACTGAACTCAAAGACAACAAAGGAATTCTGTGACCATGTGACTCATGCAGTAGAACAATACAGAAAGAACGAACAAAAGTTGAAGAATCAAGAAAGAGAACTTCAAAGAAGACTGACTCAGCTGCAGCTGGATGAATTAATCAACAAAAAGAAAAAAGTCCAAGCTGCAGTAAAGGAAGTTGAAGATCAATCTGCAGTCATGGCAGCTGTAAATATACCACACCCAGCCACACAGGCCGCACAGCCGGTACCAGCACCTGTGGGCCAGACTGCACTTAACACTGCAGGACCACCGCAGCAGCAAAACGCACCAATTGTGATATACCTTCCTGAACAACAGGACAACAGAAGTGGAACAATGCCAGGAAGAGGAAGAGTAGGAGAAAGACAATACAACAATCAACAAAGGATTACTTATCAACAAGGCGTATGCTGGGGATGCAACCAGCCTGGACATACCAAGAGAATCTGCCCCACAAACCCATGGCCACAAAATGGGCCCCCACAGGGTCAGATGCATCTGATCAAGGCTTCTAGGGATGCCCAGAGAATCCTACAGGGAGGGGTCAGCTTCCAATGCTATCATCTAATGCTGATCAAGAACCTATGCTGCGGGTCAAAATAGAGGACAAAATAATACCCATAATGCTGGACACGGGGGCAACGTTCACGTGCTTGAGCCCAAATTATGCCTCTCACCTCCCTAGGTCTGGAAAATATGTCAAGACAGCAGGATTCTCGGGACTAACGCAGCTAATTCCAATGACGACCCCAGTCAGCATAAAAATCAAAGACTCAGAAATAAAAATTCCTGTACTGATTTCCGAACAAACCCCAGTTAATCTTTTGGGTAGGGACGCCTTATGCAAGCTGAATTTACAAATATGGTGCTCCCCAGATGGAATATATATACACAACACTGGCATAAAACAAATGGCAGTAGTGGGAAATAGCTCTCTACAGGAACCACAAGCCAGTATATTTTGGATAGGAAATCTAGATAGTGGAGTGGAGGAAATACTTGAGAAGTGGGGAAAGTACATAAAAGAACAGCTTAGAAAACTACGCCTACCAGAAACTGAGTTTCATTGTACTATGAGGTATGATCCCCTTAGAAGCCCAGAACTGGAAAAAGACTGGTTAGAAAAGACACAGGGACAAACTGTACAATTGACCTCAGATTATTTAATTGTAGGATCAGCAGGAGCAGCATTGCACATCGAAGAGTGTGATTTCACCAAGACATGGTTTAAAATAGAAGGCTCAACCCCACATGTTACTCTGTACCTAAATGAGGGATATCAAGCAAAAGACTTAGGACCAATGATGCTAAGAGTCAAAGGAAAACAATGGGAAGCTACTGAAAACCCTTTCATTTTTCAAACAGCAGATAGGACACACCTTAAAATCCCGCAGAGGTCCCAAATCCACATACGCTGTTGACAAATGTTCCACCTGCTGCAAACTATTTCACTGTGATTGATCTTACCTCTGCTTTTTTCTCAGTCCCTCTAGCGGAAGAAAGCAGACACCTTTTTTCATTCACATACCAAGGTAAACAATATACATACACGAGAATTCCCCAAGGGTTAAAACACTCACCCCATATATTTAATCAAATCCTGAAGCAGGATTTGGAGGATCTGAGAATGGATAGGACATTGATTCAGTATGTAGATGACTTATTAATATGCTCACCAACGCTTGAACAGTACCATCAGGATTCAATCAAAGTGCTCACTAAATTAGCAGAAGGCGGTCACAAGGCTTCAAAAGAAAAATTACAATATTGCTTGTCTCAGGTAGAATACCTGGGTCGAATTATTGCACATCAAACAAGGGCAATATCACCCAATCAATTGGAGGGAATCAGCAAAGCACCACAACCGCAAACTGTGGGACAGATGATGACGTTTCTGGGAATGACAGGGTTTAGTGCTGATTGGATAGAGGACTATACTGTTAAAACAGCCCCACTGCGAGCTTTAATGAAACAAGCAGGACAGCAGAATCTTAGAGCGCACCTGACATGGGATTCTGGGGCACTGTTGGCGTTTGAGTCTTTAAAAAAGGAATTAAGCATTAGCCACACCTAATTATGATAAGGATTTTTATCTATACGTGGCAAATAGAAAAGATGGATTTGCTTCTGCTGTACTTATGCAGGAAACATGTAGCGGTAGGAAAAAACAACCTATCGCATACTATAGTACAAAGTTGGATAATGTTGCTCAAGGCTACCCACCATGTTATCAACAAGGCTTAGCTGCTGTTTATTTCGCTTATGATAAAGCTTCTGCCATTACAATGGGCTATCCAGTCATAATTTACACCCATCATAAGATTGTTGAATTACTCGAGCAAGGAAGATTTGTTTTAACTCAAGCTAGATGCTTAGAATACTCCACCCTACTAACTTATCCTGACATCACAATCAAAAGATGCACCACAACAAACCCAGCAAATTTTGTCTTGTTAGAAGGGGAGGGAACACCTCATGAATGTGTTTCTGCCTCTCTGGCTTTTACTCGTCTGAGACCAGATTTGGAATCAACACCAATTGTTGATGCAGACGTAGTCTACTTTGTAGATGGCTCTTGCTTTAGAGACCACTTAGGCAATCATGCTGGCTTTGCTGTTGTACAAAAGGATGGGGAAAATTTCAATCCTGTTGTGACGCAGCATTGTGAACAACCTTGCTCGGCACAATTGGCCGAACTAAAGGCACTTACTGAAGCTTGTATACTGGCCAAAAACAGAGTCGCCAACATTTATACAGACTCTGCTTATGCCCATGGTGTATGTCACCTCTTTGGTGCAGTATGGAAACAAAGAGGATTTAAAAAAAGTGATGGAACCCCAATCCAACATGGGGACCAAATTGCTAAATTGATCACGGCTATGATGTTTCCTACTAAGTTAGCCATCATCAAATGTCAGGCTCATAAAAAAGGTAATGACTTTGTGATTAAAGGAAATAATGAAGCTGACATCCTAGCTAAAAAGGCTTCAGGGTGTAAATTGGCAGTCATGGCCCCGTCTGTCCTCATCCAGCCCCTCCCCACTGTAGATAGCATTGCCCAAATGCAATCCAGAGCCTCTCCAGCTGAACTACACCTATGGCAGCAACGAGGGGCAACGAGAGATGCTAATAATATCTGGAGATCCCACGAAGGCTATATGATAGCCCCAACCCCTTTGCTTAATATTCTAATTCCAGATGCTCATGGTTTTGACCATTGCGCAAGGGGGGAGATTCTGAAAAAGATTAAAAGACAAGGATTCTGGTCACCATATTTGCAAGCAAGAGTAGATGAATTTCTAAGTGAATGTGAAATCTGTGCACAAAACAATGTCAGAAAAGGAACGGCGACCCCAATAGGCTCTATCCCAGTCCCTGAAGGACCGTTCAAACACTTGGTGATGGACTATGTGGACATGATAAAATCAGTAAGGGGAAAAAGATATATGTTAGTTATCATAGACAGATTTAGTAGATGGGTCGAAGCAGAACCCTCAGCAGAACAAGGAGCGCAAACAGTGATCAAGTTCTTAACCAGAGAAGTTATTCCAAGATTTGGTATCCCATCCCAGATTAGTTCTGACAATGGATCTGCATTTATCCAAAAGACAGTGAAAGCAGTAATACAACAGTTAAGAATAAAACAAAGACTCGGCTGCATTTACAGGCCGCAAGCACAAGGGATGGTTGAGAGGGTTAATGGGACGCTTAAGGCTAAAATCAACAAAATCTGTGCAGACACTAAACTCAACTGGGTAGATGCGTTACCTCTTGCCCTGATGAGCTACCGTATGCAAACTAATAGAATCACCAACTTGACTCCACATGAAATGTTAACAGGCAGACCCATGCCTGTGCCCCACCTGAGAGGTCCGTATGAAGGGCCGCCGTTAGAACAATTGCAGATGGAATTAAGGACATATATGAGACAATTGACTGCTATACATGAAGCTATTCATTCACAGGAACAAAACAGGGGGCCCAGAGAAGAAGAGGAAACTCCATGTCCAGTAGTCCCTGGGGACCAAGTATATTTAAGGGTCTTTAGGAGGAAGTGGAATGAGCCCAGGAGAGAAGGACTGTATACTGTAGTAAGAGCAACACCAACAGCAGTGCAGGTAGAGGGTAGCACAACATGGTACCACTTGAACCACTGCACCAGGGTCCCAAGACTGAGGCCTAGAAAGCAGGGGGAGGAACTAGATAGCTCAGAGGGAAGCAGTGAGGAAACAGAGCAGAATGCCCAAGAAGATCAAAGAGCTGAAGGAGAAGGTAATAATGCTGCTGAACCTCATTCTAGGGAAACTGAGCACACTGGACCAAGAGATGAAATGCCAATACAGAATGATGCACTCCTTCCAGAGGATCCAGAGCATGAAGGTGAGAGAGCTCTTAACACTGATCCTAGTATTGATACATCTGCTGCAGCAGTTGCCTCAAGCTCAAGGCCTCCAGAGGAACAGTCACCTGAATCCGGGCCCTCCACCAGAGAATCACACCAGCAGCAAGAGCTTGCTAACCTCAACCTTCAGGACATTGATCTCCCCAACATTGATATCCCCGACATCAATCTCCCCGACATCGACTTCTCCAATGTTGAATGGGATGAGTTACCATAACATGACTGAACCAACTCAAGGTAATAAGAGAAGCAGACACAATGTAAAAAGAGATTTGAAATGGACTTGGGCCACTGATGAGAACTATACCAAAATTGAATATGACTTTGAATTAGAACTAAGAAAGGAGAAACTATTGGATACAGCTTATCACAATGAATGGTACAGGTGGGCAGAATACACGGTAAAACAGACGACAAAGAGTACTTGTGTGTTGTGCTCACCCTCGCCTTTGAAAAAGTTAACAATCGTGCCAAACCAGTATGACAACGTAGACTGTGCCAGATTCTATTCGCAGTATTGTGACAACCAAACTGGTCAAATAACTCCATATTGCCCAGCGGAATGTCTAGCCATGTTGGGCAGCCAATATTACCATAAATTTTATAATCAGAAAGGGTGGGGAAGTGAATGCAAAAAACTTGATGTAAGAATAGACCCAGCCAAACGTGAAACTCCAAAGAACTATGTACTAGATACATCATTTGAATATGAATGTTTTAATAAGACTAAGGGGCGGCACGATATGGGGAAATTCCAAGGCAAGTGTTCAATAATATGGCATCTAGATCGAGAAATGTATTATGACCCAGATGTGTATAAATCTTTCAGCATAATATATGCCACAGCAACAGTAAACAACAACATGACGATAACGACTGTTAAAGACAATTGTAAGAACGCTTCATTGACTTTTCCTTTAATAGAACCCTTTGAAAGTCAAAATGAAGCAATAGCTGATTACTTTTGGTTGTGTGGAGGTGGAAGACTGAGAGCCACCTTAGTCGATTGGAAAGGACTCTGTGTCAGAGTAAGACTGGCTCAGGAAGTTGGAATTATAGACTGGGATCTCAATGAAACAAAAGACCTGGAGAGCATCAACAAACAAAAACGCAGAGTTAAAAGAGCATATACCCCAGACCCTAAAGTAACAATAGATTCCATAGGACAACCAAGAGGGATACCCCATGAATTTAAAGCCAGAGATGAGGTAGCAGCAGGCTGGGAATCCATATTTGTGTGGATATTACCAAATAAGAATCAAGAATGGATTAATTACATTTATTATAACCAACAGAGATTCATTAATTACACAGACGACGCACTTGATGCCTTAGGCCATCAATTAAGGTATACTAGCAAAATGACATGGCAAAACAGGCAAGCTCTGGATTGGCTACTGGCAGAAAAAGGAGGAGTATGTGTGATGTTTGGAACTGATTGTTGTACCTTTATTCCAAATAATACAGCCCCTGATGGAGCTTTTACTAGAGCCATGAAGAAACTGAAGAAACTAAGACAAGAGGTTACTGAAAATGCGGGAAGAGACAGAAACATTGGATACTGGTTAGACTCTTTGTTTGGTTCCTGGAAGGAATGGTTCATTAAGGTGGGAATGATAATAGTTGTGGTTGTTGTTGTTTTCCTTTTGCTGTTCTGTTGTGTTGTGCCTTTCCATAGCCAACGCAGCTGCCAAACAGATGATTAATGTGTCAGTCAAACGTTCGGGAATTGACATCGGGTGCACAAACTCAGGAGTGTACCCTATTGGGCCAGGTCTGGACGAGTTGGATGACTTCCTGTGAACAGTACTGATGAAGGAGTAAAGAAGAGAGTGCCTTGTTACTTTTATTTTCTGATTATTGATTTTCACAATTTGACACTGTTTTTGATAGAGAGGGAGGTAGCCCCACTGTGTATTTTATTTTTTGGGTAAAATTAGGTAGATCATTAGAAAATGGGTAGAGTAGGGAGTTAGTTAGAGGGGTTATTTTTTGTTTTGTTTTGAAACAAGGGCTCCTTCCAGAGTATATTCTTACATATATTCCTACATATATTCTTACATATAATCCTACATATATTTTTACATATAATCCTACTGAGTATATTTTATATAATCACACTAATTGTTCACAAAATATGAATATGTGAATGAGAGGGGACGATACAAGGTTTAAAGCAGGTCATTGCCCGTGGTACGAGGTAATGCAACCAGATATAAAGGGAAAAGATAAGAATGTTTTTATTACTTTTTAATCACTTTTTTCACTTTTTAATCACTTTATAAAAGAGTTATTTTTAATATTTTAAGTTTTCTTTATGAAATAAATGTGAAGTAAATGCCTTAGGCAACTGGAAAATGTTTTTACGGGGCAAAAGAGGAATTAATTACAAGCGCGGTCACCGATTGCCGTACCAGCAAGGGCAGACTCAACTGGTGGTTTAAAAACCCGTTGTCTGCTCCAACACCAGATAGCGCCCTAGGCAGGACCAGGGCACCTCTGGCAACGATGGAGCAACCCAGATAGCACTCCAGGCCACCGGAAGCGCCTGTGCAGTTCCTCTGGCACCGTGGGACAACTCTACCCTCAAGTCTGTACACTAAGAAATGTTGATTAAAACTGGATAACAGATGCTCATCTCTTCCTCAAGAATGATAATAGAAAAGGAAGGTGAGATCTTTTACTCCGCTCTAGTCAAAGGGGGGCGGAGATGTTTGGTCTCACTATTCCTCCAGAGTGTACCTTTGTGACAAAAGCCTATTGATAAGAAAGACGGATGGTCTATTTTTGGCCATGATTGATAGATAACGGAAGGAGGCTTGCGCATGAAGATACATTCTGGGACAAACATGAAGGTGGGACTAGAATAAGTCCCAAAGGGGGGATGTGTTGGAGATTTTCCTTTGCCTCATGTAAAAGTCTGCATTTCTGTGTCTCAGTCAGAACCCAGGTTGAACCCAGGTTAAATCAGGATACATCAGGTCAAATTAGGTCAAGTGGTCTGTGAGGATGAAAGAGTACCTAACAAGCTCAGAGAGAAGATGTGTATAGGTAGCTGATAAGATGGTACTAAAAACGTTAATTAAAAATGATGGATGGTATGACAACACTGCAGGTGCATTGGATCATGTGACCAAAGATGTTCTTTAAAAATGGGTATGACCAAAGATTTTTCCACCAATAGAATAATGTCTCCGGGAAAGATGATGCTAACGGTAGCGAGATCTTGATAGCTGATTGGCTACCTAGTGATAAGAAAAGGTATAAGACCTGAGGTTCTGACCATTGCAGATCAGATGAACAGCTGCATCTCACTTTGTTGCTTGTCAATAAAGTTACTTCTTCTGAAACCTGGAACTTCGACTCTTGAGAGATTTCTTCGAGACCCGATTTGAGGACTTAGAATTTGCTACAACACTTTTAAAAGGCACACCGTGGAAAATAAAATGTCCAAAAGAAAAGGGCCTTTATTTAATTGCCTGGGATACCGCACATTTTCAGATTGCCCAGTTTGTGTAGAGGTGACTGTAAGGGATGAGAGTACCCTCAAGGCCTGGGTGACCTTCCAGGGAGAGGAGGTCTGTCACAGTATGGAAGAATTAAAAAGAAGATATGTACGGGCTGATAACAAAGACATTTTTGGAAAACAACTTGAATCAGTGGTTCCAAAGGCCTTACATTTGCAGTGTCTGGACAAAATCCAGCCTAAAGTAAATGAATCAGGATGCAGAGACCAGGCATCTACAGCTGCAGTCCTCAAAAACATTGCTTACATGACACGAAAGAAATGCAGAAGGCATGACAACGAAATACTAAGTCTTCTCAAAATGGTGGAGGACAAAATGGATGAAGACAATGAAGTTCTCCAAAAGGTGCTCTTGCACCCCAAAGGAGTCATGTTGTGGTCCAAAAACACAATCAGACTGTTCCATCAACGATGCAGGGATGATATTGTGTATATTGACGCCACAGGAAGCATTGTGCAAAAAGCGTGAGGGAAATCAGCACCTTTTTATGTGTATGAGTTGGTGGTGAGGCATCCTATTAAAGAATCCTCCCCTATCCCTATTGCAATGTATGTCACCTGCCAACACACCACTGCATCAGTGTTATTATGACCGCCGCTAGCGTAGCTAGCGAAAGCGGTCATATAGGGATTGTCAAAGTTTTTTTTCTTTTTTTTTCCGTCATCTACTGAATTTTTCGTCAACGATACCAGGGACCCCCCAAACCCAAAAAATGCAGTTTTTCCTAAATAACTACCTGAACCGTGGCACCGAGGATGAAGAAATTTTTATGGTATGTTGGTCAACCTAGCCCATAATCGATTGTCAAAGATTTATTTATTTTTTTTCCCGTCATCTACTGAATTTTTTCGTCAACGATACCAGGGACACCGAAACACCGGGGAACATGAAATTTGGTGGGCATGTAGCCCCACTAGACTTTTACGGAAAAATTTCGTTTGGTCCCCGGGGGCCACTCCCCCCCCGCGCTGGGCCCCCCCAAACCCAAAAAATGCAGTTTTTCCTAAATAACTACCTGAACCGTGGCACCGAGGATGAAGAAATTTGTATGGTATGTTGCTCTTAAGGGCCCACATCAACCTAGCCCATAATCACTCATTTGTGATTTGCGCCCCTCCCATAAAAAATGAAAATGCAATATTATTCTGCTTTAATCGCCCCTATCTTCAGTTGAGATGTTCAGAACTGCACCATATTTCATGTGTATGATTAACTTGACATACTCTGGGGGTATGCTAAGTTTCGTAGAATTTCATCCATGGGGGGGTATAAAATAAATTCATTTATGTGCACATTTAGTGACTGTACACTCATCGGCCTGTAGATGGTGGTGTTGAGCGAAGGGTTGCTGGTTTAGGATGATACTGTCACTAAGGTTGCCAACTGTCCCGAATTAGGCGGGACGTCCCGCATTTTGGGCCTAATTTATTTGTCCCTTGCGTGACCTCCCGTGTCCCGTTTTTTGACAAGCTGATAAACCACTGACTGATACAACAGCAACAGCAGCAGTGCTGACCACGACACTTGAGAATGATCACCGACACCTGTCATCATCCAATCACAGCTTTTTTTAATCACTGTTTTGAGACAAATCATTGTTTGATTTGCGAACATCCTCTGTCGTCTGGTCGCTTCCGCTTCAAGCCGGACTCGTCTCGCGCTAACGGTAATTTCCTTTCACTGTCCACGTTTTGATTTCGGCTAATCAATTTTGGCGAATGCAAACAACGTGATTATTGTTCATGAGTCTAACATCCAGCCACGCAAGAAAACATGTAATCTACCTGAGGGAATAATATGCTCAAAAAACATTTCTGATTATTATTAATGTTTTAAAGCTTTTAGAAAGTACATAGAAAGCTTTTGTAACATTATCTTAACTGTCACTTTTGATTAATGTAATGCATCCTTGCTGAATAAAAGTAGGCAATTACTTTCTTTATTTTTTTCCCCCAAAAATAATCTTACTAACCCCAAACTTTTGAACTGTAAGCCTAGTGTATAATGTTAAAAAAGCTTTCTATTTTAGATAAATGCTGTTATTTTGAACTATGGTTTGTTTGTAATGTGACTTTTTTCATGTATGACATTAAAATTATTTTTAGAATTAAATACATAAATAGGTTAAGCAATACAAATGTGTTTATGTCTGATAACCTTTTAAACACAAACTTAACTGCAGACACTGAAATGACGTACACTGTGTGATACAGTACAAATATTTTGAGTGTCCCTCATTTTCCTATAAATAACCACGATTGTCCCGTATTTTCCTTTTCTGAAGTTGGCAACCCTAACTGTCACACACACACATGCAGGAATACAAACAAACGCAAGCATGCACACACACTGACATCCACACGCACAGACACACACCCATACACACACACATACAAATCCACATGCACAGACACACACACAAACACACACGCGCACACACATGTACGCACGCATACATACACGCACAGACACACACACACACAGACACACACATACACACACACATACACACACACACAGACAGACATGCACATACTACTACTTTTTTTAGGTATATACATAAACACGCAATACAGCCAAATTGCTCCACGTCATTTCTTTTTGTGGAAAGCCAGTGCAGGCCTGAGCGGCGGTCATATTTTGTACCGCCATGCGGTACATCTAGTTTTTTATGGAGTCATTTCAAACAGATTACTACAAGTTGTTTGGAAGGAAATCTGTGAGGAGACCTGTGATGATTATGTGTGATGGGTCCCTTGTTCTGATGCAAGCTGTTGCCTACACTTTTTGTAAACTTTCTTTGGAGAGCTTGCTCAGTGTGTACTATGACATTGTCAATGGACAGTTGAAAGAGGTCATGAATATGCCAATTCTTCATCGCTGCCTAAGCCACATCATGAAGAATGCAAAAGTGTTCTGCAGGAAACAGTTAGTTGATTGAGCACATTATATATATTGTGTTGTCATACATGGTTTGTCACATAAAATAATTAATTAACTTTGGAATAAACAATTGAACGGACATGGTCATGGTTTACAGTGGAACTATTCTTTAATAGGTGAACCATAGAACCACAAACTCACAAAAGTAGTTACAATCAAAATAGTTTAAAGTAGTGAATGGAGTTCATTAATTGTCTTTAAATAAAAATTAGGTTACACTTTATTTTAAGGTGTCTTTGTTACACTGTAATTATACATTTGAGTACTGAATCATATTAAGTAATTATGTACTTACTGTTGTGTCTACATAGACTGCTGTTACAAGAACTGAACACTAGAGGGGAATAGAGATTAAGGGAATGAAAAAGGAGAGACAGATACACATGGAGTCCATTGATCTGGATTAAAGAGTGAGCATCCAATAATTCTTGTGCCATCGTATTCTTTTATTGTTTTGTAAAGTTAACTGACAGTATAACAAATTGGCGACGAGGTGGTCTGCATCTATATTGCGTGACAATGGCTGCACTGAACGCTCCATTTCCAGACTTATGCCTTGCCCGGGTGAGCCCAGCATTCCATTCACAACGTGGACCAGGATGTTCCGCAACTATCTCCTTGTCGTGGGAGCTACAGGTGATGCTTGGCCAGAGGGAAGGAAAAGAGCCTTGCTGCTTCATTGCTTAGGAACCGAAGGGCAAAGGATTTTTTATACTTTACCAGAGACTGGAGATACACTGGATCTGCTATCACTGCATTGAGCACACATTTCACCCCTGCCATAAATGTCGTGGTAGAACGTCATAATTTCCGGAAACGAGTGCAAGGGGCTCACGAGTCCATAGTGAATTTTATTGCTGCACTGAGACAGTTAGCTGCAACTTGTGATTTTCCTAATACAAATGACATGATTCGAGACCAACTCATTGAGCATGTGTCAGATCCCCGAATCCGCGAGAGACTGCTCTTAAGATCTGACCTTACACTGGCAGAAGCTATTGCAACTGCGACCCAAATTGAGTCTGCATCAGAACAAGCAAAGGCCATCGGAGAACGGAGTTTTCCTGTGCAAGCTGTCCAAGTTCAACAAAATGCCATTCAGCGCAAACAGCAAAGAACCACATTCAGCGCAAATACTTTTTCAAAAACCAATACACGCTCATGTTTTCGTTGTGGTTCTAGTGGTCACTTGGCTAATGCAAGGGAGTGCCATGCTACAAGAGCAATATGTAAAAACTGTAAAAAAGAAGGACACTTTGCACGCTGTGTCGTTCGGCTCCTACACACACAGTTAGAGAAGTTGAATTACCTGAGTACACGTTACTGTTAATTCAAGGATCCAGCATGCAGAATAAAATCCAGTGTGCTGTGGGCATCCAGACGCCCTTTGCAAATGTGGAACTGATCGTGGATACTGGCGCTTCAGTATCAGTTCTGCCTCGATCTGTGTATGAAAAAAATTTCAAAGGTACACATTTGCAGCCATCGACCGCGCGACTAGTTACGTACTCGCGCTCGCCTATTAATGTGCTCGGCTGTATGCCAGCTACTGTTATTAAAGACAATGCCGAATGCTCTGCCACCTTCTTTATTGTGGAATCAGGAACTGCTCTAATGGGGATGGACTTGATATCTGCTCTACACCTCTGCATAGAAGGGAATACAATCACTCCTGCACGAGTCTCCGACTTACCTGCTTCACTTCCCCTGACACCGGTGATGCAGCTTTCCTCGTCTGCACCTGCGACAGGCTGTGTGAAAGGGTTCATGCATAAAGTGAAGGTGTTACCCTCCGCTGTACCGGTGCGACAAAAACTGCGATGTCTTCCTTTCTCAGTACGTGCTGCTGTGTCTGATGAACTGAACCGCCTTCTCAGCGCAGGTGTAATAGAGAAAATTGATGCTTCACCGTGGATCTCACCGATTGTTGTAGTACAAAAGAAGACGGGAGGAATTAGAATGTGTGTTGATTTGCGGGAGCCTAATAAGGCTATTATAGTCGATGCTTACCCTCTGCCACACATGGATGAGACTTTAGCTGCCTTGTCAGGTGCAACTGTTTTTTCTACCATTGATCTGGAAAATGCTTACCATCAGGTTCCGCTTCATCCAGATAGCTGTGACCTCACAGCGTTTATAACGTATGACGGGCTGTTTTGTTTTTGCCGTGTTCCGTATGGTCTCGCATCGGCTCCGGCCGCATTCCAGAAAATGATGTCAATAATACTCAAAGGTGTTCCCAATATACAGAATTACTTAGATGACATCATCTGTTTCGGACGTACACAGCAAGAACATGACGTTGCTTTGGAGGGTGTGCTCAAATGTCTAAGCGAGGCTGGTCTACGAATGAATCAGTGGGGATTTCTTTAAGACTGCAAGGGAAGCTCGGCTTCCCCTATAATGTCAAAAAAAATAATGGTCAAATATGTACTATTGTGTTAACATTTTATTAACTAAAAATGCGTTAGAACACGTTCTCAAAGACGAGTTCATTCAGAATCAGCTACATAATAGCAGGTCGGCTGACTCGATTTCCTTCTCATACATTCCCGTAGCGTCACAGTGCATTTCCCTGTTGAAGCCCAGCGTCCATTGACTTCAATGGGGCTGCTTTGAACAGTTTTTTTCAGTGCTTCGAAACTAGACGGTCATTGGATAAATGCTGCAATTATGTCCCGCCCACGGACGCTCAGCGTCTCTGGGGGTGAATGGAGGAGTGGGCTGGCCTGGACTCCGGGCTTCTGCGTGATGATTGGAGGGTCTGTCGAAAGGCTGCATCTCCTTTTGATTGACAGCGATTTCATACAATAAAAAGTCGCTGACGCTGAAGCTATTCGAGCTCAGTCCCATCGCGGATTTCTCAACTGTAGTCGAAAGACAAACTGCTGCAACCTATTTCTTGGTATTTGCTTGTCAAAATTGCTTGCCAATTTTCATAATACATTTCACACAATTATACATTTATATCTTTATTATATTATTACTTATTATATTTTTTATATTATTATTAGTAATAATTAAAAAATAATTATTAAAATAATTAAAAAAATATTATTATTATTAGTTTTATTATACTTTATTATATTATTATTTATACCTTTATTATATTATTACATTTATACAATTATACCTAACTCTGCTGGCCATTGAGAGGACACTGGTCAAGTCACTGGAAAAGACGCCTAGTTGGTACGACAAGGGTCACAGAGCATTTTCTTGAAAAGGAACGTAGGGCAGAATTTACGTATAAATAAATGGACAATTTTTATGATCTGGCCGAAAATGAGCTTCCCCTCTTTTAAAGACCAGCAGCCGCCACTGGAATGAATGAAAAAAAAATGTAATTTCCGCCAGTCCTGTTTGCGCTTTCTCGGACACATGGTGAATGGAGATGGTATCCAACCTGATGGAGAACATTTGCAAGCAATAATGCAGGCCCCAGCCCCAACTGATGTCACCAGTTTGCGCTCCTTTCTGGGTATGTTGTCCTGGTATAATACGTTTATACCTAATTTTGCCACTCTCGTTGAGCCGTTGCGTGCATGCCTGCGCCAGGATTCTGAATTTGAATGGACTGATGATGCCCAACAGTAGTTCTTATACTGGACCTTGTGTCAAAATGATTAATGGCTTTGACCTTTGACCTTTTGACAGGTTGAACTTCCGGTGACCTTTATGATTGATGGGTTGAACTTCCCGAATGAGGTCATGGGATTAACCTTTGCCCTATCGATCATGTGGTATGACAGTTAGTTTTGCCCTATGACCTAGCTAGCCCTAAATCATAGTTTTGACGGATAGTTTTTGTCCTATTTTAACAGAACAGATGTTTTTGACGGATAGTTTGACGGATAGTTTTGACGGATTCAAACAGCCGGTGTCTGGTTATATGGTGTCAAGAAGGGATATATGGTGTGTCACAGGCGCTCCCTCCCTCCGCAGTGAAAGTGAGAAGTGTATGTCACACAAACACATTCTATCCTTTATATAATTTATATAATATAAATTATATAATCTAAAACAATTAAACTAAAGTTGAAAAACATACCTTTAAAAGTGTTTGATATAAAATAATGATCGTGCTAAAGTTGAAAAACATTCTGTTCTTTTTAAAAGTATAAGTGAAATGGTTATAAAATAATTTACTAAAGTTGAAAAAATATTCTGTTCTTTTTAAAAGTATAAATGAAATGCTTACTGACACCAATTATTTTAGCTGAATAAATAAAATTGTCTTACCTTATTTTAGAGAGAGTTGAAATATATCCTACCATTCATGTCCACAAAAATGCAATGTATGAAACGAAGTCACAGCTCCATCTGTGCAATATATGAAACGGGCTCACAGCTCCATCTGTTGGACTCTCTCTGAATCAGCGATCACAATGAGACATGGTCAATGTTTTGTTAGGGCTAAAATGATTTCAAAGTTTAAATGATATCTTGTTTTAAATTTAATACATTATTAAAAGTTGTAATAATGTTTTTAAAATCAATGAATTATTAAAAGTGGTAAAAAAAAAAACTCCTTTCCTGAATGAGCTCACCAGAGCACTCAGAGTGGTGCGCGCGCGTGTCTCTGTGTCTATGCGCGCGTCCTCTGACCCCCTCCTGAATGTCTCAACCAGCGCACTCAAGAGCGGGGCGCGCGTCTGTCTCTGTGTGTGTGTGTGTGTGTCAGTGGCGGCTGCTGGTCTTTAAAAGAGGGGAAGCTCATTTTCGGCCAGATCATAAAAATTGTCCATTTATTTATACGTAAATTCTGCCCTACGTTCCTTTTCAAGAAAATGCTCTGTGACCCTTGTCGTACCAACTAGGCGTCTTTTCCAGTGACTTGACCAGTGTCCTCTCAATGGCCAGCAGAGTTAGGTATAATTGTATAAATGTAATAATATAATAAAGGTATAAATAATAATATAATAAAGTATAATAAAACTAATAATAATAATATTTTTTTAATTATTTTAATAATATTTTTTTAATTATTTTAATAATTATTTTTTAATTATTACTAATAATAATATAAAAAATATAATAAGTAATAATATAATAAAGATATAAATGTATAATTGTGTGAAATGTATTATGAAAATTGGCAAGCAATTTTGACAAGCAAATACCAAGAAATAGGTTGCAGCAGTTTGTCTTTCGACTACAGTTGAGAAATCCGCGATGGGACTGAGCTCGAATAGCTTCAGCGTCAGCGACTTTTTATTGTATGAAATCGCTGTCAATCAAAAGGAGATGCAGCCTTTCGACAGACCCTCCAATCATCACGCAGAAGCCCGGAGTCCAGGCCTGCCCACTCCTCCATTCACCCCCAGAGACGCTGAGCGTCCGTGGGCGGGACATAATTGCAGCATTTATCCAATGACCGTCTAGTTTCGAAGCACTGAAAAAAACTGTTCAAAGCAGCCCCATTGAAGTCAATGGACGCTGGGCTTCAACAGGGAAATGCACTGTGACGCTACGGGAATGTATGAGAAGGAAATCGAGTCAGCCGACCTGCTATTATGTAGCTGATTCTGAATGAACTCGTCTTTGAGAACGTGTTCTAACGCATTTTTAGTTAATAAAATGTTAACACAATAGTACATATTTGACCATTATTTTTTTTGACATTATAGGGGAAGCCGAGCTTCCCTTGCAGTCTTAAAGAAATCCCCACTGGTGTGTGTGTGTGTGTCTATGCGCGCGTTCTCTCTGTCTGACATCCCTCAGTACAGTGAAAGTGATAATGTTGTATATCTCACACAAATAATATAAATGAAATGGTTATAAAAAAATATACTGAAACCAATTGTTTCAGATAAAGAAAAAGAACCAAATCCATCGGTATGTTTATAGAGCTGAAGCGCCTATTTTCACACAAGCTTTTTGACCTGCTCCAAGAAATAGTTCGTGTCTGTATGCGTGTTTCTGTGTGTGTATGTGTGTGTGTGCGCGACAGCTGCCAGTAAATTGTGTACCACCGTCAAACATAATCTCTTTAAAATATACTGCTAATGAAACCATCGGTATCTCATGGCCAGACCCGTCAAAAACATGCTACTCCTGCTTTGACATACGACGGTCGAATGTGTGGAAGACCGGCACCAACTTTGATGGATTGCGACAAGTTCATGACCTGTTCTAATTCCATGAATTTTACCGTTCCATGAATGGAACTTTGGCTCCATCTAGTGGTCATTTTTTACATTTTTTTCATATAGTCACCTGTATAAATGCAATTTGATGGGGTGTGTGTGGCATCATTTGCTCCAAAACTTTTTCGGACGACTCTCCAAGACAATCACTTGCCCAAAAACTTTTCGGACGACTCTCCAAGACAATGGACAAAAGTGAGTATTTTCTCATTTCATGCTAAGCTGTTTTAAATCCTATTACAATTATAATTTATTAGTGTTTTAAACATGGATCATCTGCCGTAACGGAATTTATATTTTTTCATATAAATTATGCTATGGTGTTTTATCGGTTGTAACTGATGCTGTTTTAAACCGTATTACAATTCACCATTGTTTTAAAATTTCTGTGATTAAATTCAGTATATATACGTCTGCCATATTTTGCCACCCCTCAAAAATTCCTGCCCCCCTCTCGCCACCCCATAAATATTTTTCTAGATCCGCCCCTGCTGCGGCGCGAAGGCGGCCCGACACATTAACTGTAATTATGAGCCCGAGCCCGATTTAAACCCGACCATTTTTTAATATGTGGGTCGTTATAACCAGGGGTGGCGCCAGGGAAGGAGAGATGAAGCAAAGATGAAGTTGACGATCGCCATCTCCGTAGTGAATGCGCATATATGGAGAAATGCATTTTGAATTTGAGTTTCGTTTAAAGACAGGGTGCCGAAACTCAGCTTGTGCCTCACAGATTTGAGAAATATAGGCTATCTATTACAGAAAGCTTGAAATGTCTACTTTTAAACGAAAATATTCAAACCAAAATAAATAGGCTACTCTCTGATTATCCATATGAAATGTGCATTTCTCTCTACAGCGACACAGAAAACACCAGTTTATTACTAAACAAATAAATGTCTCCTTGCTAATTTAGACACATTCATAATCATTACTTTAACCGGTTCTTTGTGGCAAGCTTTATGCGTGCGGTCATAACGCTTATTATCCTGTACCAGCCTATTTAAGTAATTAAATTAATATAAAGGGGCGATTTGTCCACAAATGGCTTAAATGAACAACTACTAGTCGACTAGAAAAAAAAAATTAGTCGGAGGCAGCCCTCCACATATTTTCGATCCAGCAGGCCATTCTGGGTTGAGCGAGCGACCCTGCGGAATGAGTGAGCGGAGCGGAATATTCAGAAATGCGCTCTCCGCTCACGAGCTCTGATCGGAACAAACCCGATCCTCACTGTCTGCTGAACTTGCGCAGAAACATCAAAATAGACATAGCCATCTTTTTTAAAACTAAACATTTAGACTATTTTAGTACAAATTATGAGCTTATTGACGATTTTTTTTATAATTCTTGACAAAATTAGAATATATTAAGATTTTTAGTTTTTTTAGTTTTGGGTGCGCCGAAAACTAACGCCGTGCCTGGCCCCCACGGAAGAAAATTTTGAAAAATAACCCCTGAAATGATGACTTCTGGTGAATATTGTGGAAACTAATTGATACATTTAAATATATTTCATACATTATAGCATATTATAATACAACTTATTAGGCCTATATATTTATAGAATAGCAAAGTAGGCCTAATCAATATACAAGACTGAACCACATAGATGTGAAATATAAAGGCTATCATTTTTACATTTCCCACTGTTGTCACTTGTCGTCATCGTTGCTACGATACGTGACTCACCATGACTGAAACGACCAATTAAAAGGGGATTCTCTGATGATGTTCCAAGATGTTAAAAACGCTACGCTGATCATAGACAAACAGGGGGAGAAATTAGTATATGTTACCGCACCGTAGGTTTTTTTTTTTTTCTTAGCATACAAATGTCTTCGTTCATATAGTCTGTCTGACATAGGCTATATTAGAAGCTATAATGTGTCTGTCATGGATTTGCACTGAATTTATTCTCAAAAATACGGAACAAAGTGCGTTCCGTATCAGTTCAATACGGAACAAGACTTTTATGTGTCAAATACGGAACGATTCCGTATTATACGGAACGGTTGGCAACCCTAGAAGCTCCGTCTCTCCAGTCGGGCTGCAAGACACTGCGTACTGCAGACAGATGCACTGTGCTGCCTGCCCTGCTGCCACTGGTGAAATTTCATTTTCGCGGGGTCGCTGCCGTGCTAGTGATGGGTGAAACCATTGTGAGGGGGAGGGGATTCTAATTGGCGATTTCTGTTTGAGAGGAGTTTGTTGCGGGTCTCCTTGGCCTTCAACGTGTAGGCTATGAACATAAAATATACTTAAAAAATATTATCTGATTTATAAATGGGGTGGCAACAGGGGTGGCAAGACTGTATCCCAGGGGTGGCAGCTGCCACCCTAGATCCGCCACTGCGCCGCAGGACCTCTAGACGCGCGTAAACGCGTCTTTACATTGACTTAACATTGAAATCACTCGCGCCAGACACTCAAGAGTGAGTGAGTAATCAAAAAACCTTTGCTTTAGCCTCAATTGAGTAAAACACCGTATGTGTAACTTCGGCCATTCTCAGTGGTGTGACTGGGACACTAACTCTGCTTGTCATCATAGAAACAGATAATCAGACTGTGATGTTTATTCCCGCTTCAGTAATATGCTGAATATGCGGCGTAAAAAAAGACCTGCAACCATCTCGCAAGTGTTGATAGGCTATTACTCGTGAGGTGTAAGTTAACCAATCATATAGCGCCGTGGGCGGGACATTGAGCAAGTCTGCAGAGTGGCTGCGGAGCCAGTCAAAGTAGCGCATTTTAAAATAAAATGGACTTTAATCAAACCACGGATCCGTGATAAGTTTTGTGATCCGCCTCGCCACCAGTGTAGTAGCACTGATCACCTTGAGGGGGGGATAAATTTATCCCCACCGGGGATAAAAATAATTAAGCAGAGGCAGGGATACATTGACCAGAAAGGGGGAAATCCCACGCATCCCCCCGGCAAATCGCACCCTGAATATTCATAAAGTATGCTATGCTGTTTTATTTTATCTGCTGATAGAGATTTTTTAACTACTATATTCATAAAGTATGTTATGCTGTTTTATTTTATCTGCTGATAGAGATATTTTAACTACTATATTCATTTATCACAAATTATGATTATGCCACGATGTTTTATTTGTCTTAATATCAGCGCATCTATTGCGCAATCAGCGCTAGACTGTTTTGTATGAAAAAATACTTTTATTTTGAAAACACGTGGCTTCCCTCGGCTTTTATTTTGAAAAGACGCTGGCATCCTGTTGTTACATGTGGCTTAGCTTTTAGCTGCTAATAATGCTACAATTCAGTTTGCTATGTATATGCTTTCAGAAAAACAATTCTGCCTACATTAAATCGACGTTTTGCCGCGCGTTATCCGTTTATCATGTATTAACACGGCATCTCGGACCTGTTAGCGCTCCCAGTTAGGAATGCATGGGTTCTAGCTTAGCACGATGTGCTAGTTGCTAACTGCTCTTAAATCGGATCGATGTCTTGTATCAAACTAGTTTCCCCAACGCATCTGATTCACAAGACAGATCGATTTGTTTTGATATAATTTGGTAGAATATTTTAAAACATAAAAGTTTGTTTTAGTCACTTTCTTAAACACACCATGTTATGGATACACGAGCCAACTAGCTCTCCGGCACCACCTGATGCCCCGGAGTGTAAACTACATCATGTTTTGGTGAAATTGTGGCCCCTAGAGGTTCGGAGTAGATATGACAGGCTGTTATAGTGAAATTGCGCCCTCTGCTGAGTCTGGCTGATATGACAGTCTGTCAAGATGAAATTGCCCCTAGCGTATCGGAGTGGTATGACAGTCTGTCAAGATGAAATTGCCCCTAGCGTATCGGAGTGGTATAACAGTCTGTCAAGATGAAATTGCCTCTAGTGCATCGGAGTGGTATAACAGTCTGATTTTTTGCCACAGTCTGTCTGTGTTTTTGCCACAGTCTGTGTCTGTGTGTCTGTGTGTGTGTCAGTGTCTGTGTATGTGTGTGTGTGTGTGTGTGTTCCATTAAGTATATAAAACAGTTCACCATCTGTTTTCAAGCATAACAGGTTTTTTTATATTTTTTATCCCAGGTTCAAATATTGAGCAGAATGCCTTTGACGCCATTAATACATGTAAGTACGTATTAACTATTCTTTTTATAAATTAAAATGAACGTATTTTAATTTTGTCTTTTTATAAATTAAATTGAAATCATTTTAATTTTGTATTTTTTAATTCACAGTGGCCGCTCGGGCGATTGATCCAGACAGCGCAGCCGATGGTAAAACAAGATCCATCTCCAACGTTTTTTGTGCTTATGAGAAATCTAATGTTTAGATTTCTTTTATGTTTGAGAAATCTAATTTTATTTTTAGATTTTATACAATTTATCACCCAACCCGGCTTCGAGACGGTCATCGATCTCACGCAAGATGGCAATGAAGATCCCACCGTCAACGTAACAGAATAGACCCCACGCCCTACCTGATCCCGCTCCGACGCATGTCGAGAGTCAATTAGTCTCTGGATCCAGCGACGAACCACTTCCTGGACCCAGCGGTGAACCAGCAAGAAAGAAGACTAGAAAAACGGATCGTCCTACCTCACCGGTCAGTCCTGGACCAAGCGGCGAACCACCAAGAAAGACTTATCGTTTTACAGCGGTGGTCCGACCTGAACCGAGCGGCGAACTACCAAGAAAGACTTATCGTTTTACCCCGGCGATCAGTCCTGAGAGCCCTCCAGACAGCAAAACTGTTTGTCTGACGCCACCAAGCAGTCCCCCGACCAGTCCTGAGACCGCGCTGTTTTATGGTAAGACTATCTACATTATTTGCATTTAAACTCCGAGGAGTCATGCCATTAAGATTTTTTCTTTTTTACACGCAGCAGACTCGAGTAGTAGCCATGAGGATGACATGACTACCTGGGATACGCCTCAACTCAATGCTTGGGAACAGAGTTCTTGGACGAGCGAGCGTGGCGAGGTGTCAACCACCAACGCGGGTCAAACACCGTATCCTTCTCACTCACCGTCGTCAGAAGAAGTAGAAGTGGAAGAAGTGCCGGCGCCTCAGTCGGTTGATGAACCATGCGATGATGTTCCTCTGACGCATAGGCTCATTAATTCAATAGAGGCATTAGGCCAAGAGTTTCGTGACGCGCAGGTTGACATAAACAACAAATACATTGAGCTGAGAGACGTACAAGATGATATTAACAACAGATTGACTGCACTGCACAGTGAGTCTCGTGACAGACAAATCGAAACCCATAGCAGATTAGACGCATTGCGCGGTGAGCTCCGTGCCTATCACCTCGAGACACGCAGCCGATTCGATTTGCAGGATCGCTTTATTCAGGATCTGGCCAATGAAATATTCCGTCGCGTCAATGCTATGAGATCAACGATTGAACAGCAGTTTGATAGAAATGATCGCATGGTGAGCGAATACCATCAGGAATTGGTGCTCATTATTCATCACCTTATTCTCACCATCATAGATGAGATGACAGAGTAAAATTGAATATAGATGTATTCCGAGTAATTCTTATATTGCACGTTTGCTATGATTTTTTACACTCTATGATTTTGTAATATTTCATGTATACTTTGTTTATCCTTTTTTATACTCTGATTTTGTAATATTTCATGTATGCTTTTTTATACTCTGATTTTGTAATATTTCATGTATCCTTTTTTATACTCTGATTTTGTAATATGTCATGTATCCTTTTTTATACTCTGATTTTGTAATAGTTCATGTATGCTTTTTATTCTCTGATATTGTAATAGTTCATGTATGCTTGTTTTAACCTATAGCCTGTGATTTTGTAATAGTGTGTGTTTTGGTCTGAAATCTAAAAATGGACGGGTCAGACGACACAGACTTCTGCCAATCAGACCAATCCTCCACAGAACTGTCGCCGGACAAGATTGAAATGTTAAGTATACTGCCGGCAGGGTTCTCAAGTTTTATCAAAAGCTTGGAGTGAGATCACATGCGGTTAGGGGAGGAGCCCTAATGGAGCCCCGCCCCCGCCTGTCCCCGCCCCCAATTTTACCCATTGTTCATAATTAACCAGCACAAATTGAAATGATAACAATTGGTAAATCTGATAAATGACAGAGCAATTCATCACATCAAATATAATATTTAATGTTATATTTCAAATTACAAATATACAAAAATATAACAAATTGCTCCAAACAGTTTGGAAAAACAAATCTTTTTGCATTTTGAATGTGTCTAGTCGAAATGGTATAATGATTTATTGTGTGCTCGGACATTGTGAACAAATTACATATTAGAGTATTAAGGTGTGTGTTTGTGTGTGTGTACACAAGAGCAGGGCTGGACTGGGACATTCTCACTGTGTCATTTTGACACAGTTTATAGTGTCTGCTTTAAGGGCCTGTTTCACGCTATTTCTCTGCACATTCCTTGCGTTTCTTCTCCATCTCGCTGACTATTTTGACAGATACACACGGACACTGCTGCACGCTCGCTCACTCGTTTAAAGTTGTGATTGGGCCAGCCCAGTGTCAATCAAGAAAAGAACCAATGGGCCGCTGATCTACGTGTTTCATGGGCTGGTCTGTCAGAAAAAAAAACTACTTTTTTTGACCAATGCATTACCAGCACAAACCCAGCGCGTTCGCGCAATGTTGTTGGTTACCTAGTAACGAACGTACTTTGTGTGCGTGCGCCTCGTACACAACGTTATATAAAGCTTGCAGGACAACTTGGTTGGTATTGCTTTTTCAGCGTGAGAAATACATGGTGTGGCGTGTGAGCGTGTGAACTGGTTGAATTGCGTGTGTCTCACGGCCAATGCGTGAGACTTGAGAACCCTGCTGCCGGATTCTTTAGAACAGTATTTGTTTAATCTAGAATCTTCACAATCCCCTGCTATTTTGGATCTTTTTGAATTAGCTGTAAATCCAAATATGAATTTGTTTGATCCTCTGCTAAGCCTAGACAACGATCCCGTGTTACAATATGGCGGTGTTTTAACCAGCCCACCACACAGCATGTACCGACCCTGACGGTAATGATACTTCACAACCACCCGCATCAGGTAATGTCGACCCTACTACACAGACCCTACTACACAGACCCTTAAGCCGCACGACCATTGACAGGTTGATTCGCGAGGGTGGGGACGTTAACGGATATCATGTTTTACCACGACCTCGTTTCAATAGCGTGACGTTGAGAAGGACTACGAATCTGAGAGAGATTAACTCTACAGATTTGGCCTCTTATCACACCCGCTTACACAACATGCTCAGTGGAATTTTGCTAGAGAATTCGACCACAATGCTCCCTTGATCAATATTACATTGACGGCTCCCAGTTTACAGACGCCCGTTAGCGGGATTTTAACCCCCGGTAATAATTACAACGTGGATGGGTTTATGGATCAAATCGAAAAAGTTTTACAGAGCAACGACCGGTTTTATTATTATTATTTAGCCACGGTAATATTGTAAATAATAAACAATAATAAACAATTTTCTGGGAAAAGGGGAGGGCTGGACGGACCAAAACAAAGAAATAAACAAAAAGGACCCCACCCCTAACCTATACTAATCCCCAATAAAATAAGAAAATAAATAAAATAAATACAATCCCTATCTGGCACACGATCAAGGTGCCCTAACCAAACTTACAGCTGGTGGTCCGCCCAGGTCTAGCTGGTGTTTCTAGACAGAGGAAGTATACCTATGGGTGATGTATGTATGTATACCCCGGGGTAGCTCTAAATCTACTCCCCAACTCCCTATAAACAACAGAGAAAAAAAAATAGTTAGTACAAATTATAAGAATGCACAAACACACAAGTGCTCCGTCCTGCTACTACAAGTTCCAAAAATGGAACACAAGTTAGGTTTACTAACACACAAAAACAGTTTAAAACTATTCTCAAATGTTTTAATCAAAAATGTCAGAAAACCAAACACACACACACACAGGGTACAAACCAAACCAAAAGCAGGAACAGAGAGAAAGAACTGATCTAAAACTGAGCTTTTTAAAGAGCCCAGCCAGCTGCAGCCACTGATGAGTGGGCGGAGTTCCAAGTCCCAATCAGCCGTTGAACCACCAATCAGCTGCCGGAACAGTCACAGAAGCCATCTTACCTGGTAGAAAAACACAAACACACAAACCACAAGCAATACCAGAACAAAATGACTATAAAACGAACCCAGAACTCTGGGGACGTAACAACCGCCATTCAAAACAGCGTCGGCTTCTCAATCCAAGACCGAATCGGTCTCAGCGACATAGCCTCGTTTGAACGAGCGCTAGACATTAAAATCGTCGTATTTCACAGATCTAACGCCATGGTCTTAGAAACGTACAAAAATTCTGACGAACCCCATCCAAAAACGGTCTTCCTGTATCTCCACAACGACCATTACTACATGATAACGAATTTGATGGCATTCATCGGTTCGGATTACGTGTGTCCATTTTGCTACAAATCTTACAGCAACCGCAGAAACCATCGATGTAAGCACGTCTGCAACATCTGTTTTGACGCCGAATGTTACATGTTCCCTGTAAGAATCATACATTGCCCCGATTGTTTGCGTTACTGTAAATCGGCTTATTGTTTCGAAATGCATAAAAAAACCCCGCCTCCCGGTCAGGAATACCCCGCCTGTGATATGATCAAATACTGCAAACTATGTAACAGACGTTATGACGTTAAACCGGGCAACAAGAAAACCAAACACATATGTGCCCCGGACAAATGCGTGCATTGTCGAGATCGTCTGACGGACGATGGGGAACATCAATGCTTCATACAGCCTCTAGAGCCTAAGAACCGTGTGAGAAATACATCTTCTACGATTTTGAAACGCGTTACGAAAATGGTAGGCACGTGGCTAATTTTGCGCCATCACATTCAAAGGGAAGAAATTTACTGCTCACGGTACGGACTGCATCGCTAAGCTAATCAAGCGCTTCAGACAACCCCGATATAAAGGCTACTGCTTCATCGCTCATTACGCCTCCAGATTCGACGCCTTTCTAATCCTCGAGTATTTTTGCAAATCAGGGATCGCGATTGAGATCATAATGCAAGGGTGCAAATTACTCTTGATGTACGATGATGCAATTGCCCAGCGATATATCGATAGCTACTCATTTTTCCCATTCGCTCTCGCCAAAATGCCCGCGGCGTTAGACTTAACGACGACTGAAAAAGGCTACTTTCCCCATCTTTTCAACAAGATGGAAAATGAGAACTATGTCGGACCATACCCCGACAAAAAGTTCTACAACTACGATAACATGTCGGATAAAGACCGAGAAAAGTTTGATGCGTGGTACAGCACAGTGAAGGGCAAGTTCTTTAACTTCAAGAAAGAACTGTACGCCTACGGCGTTAACGACGTCGTCTTATTACGCGAAGGGTGTATGAAATACAGAGAGTCTTTCTTACACTGCACCCAACTCGACCCTTTTGGATTCACGACGCTCGCCAGCTGCGCGATGGGGGTCTTCAAAACACATTATCTCGCCAGAAACACGCGCGCCCTGACGCATAACAGAGCGTACGTCCATCAGAATAAGTCCTACTCAAGCGGTTCGATCGAATGGCTCGAGTATGTAAAAAAGACTCGAAACGTGGACGTTCACCACGCCGTAAACCACGGCGAAGTATCGATCGGTAAGTACTTTTTAGACGGCTACTACGATCAGGACGGTGTCAGGCACGGCTTAGAAACCGTGGGTGCATCTTCCACGGACACTGCTGTCGCTTTGAACCCCATCAGACGCACCCCCTGTCCGGAGTACCCTATGGGGTTCTCAGGAACCAGTTTGACGATAAGGTTGAAATTCTCCGGAACGCGTACGGTTTGCAAATCGAGGTTCTTTGGGAATGCGAATGGAACCGGATGAAAAAGACCAATCCCTCCGTGATAGAATTAATGGCCAATTATTCTGCCCCAGAGAGATTGAATCCTCGAGACGCGCTGTACGGAGGCCGAACGAATGCCTATAAACTTTATCACAAAGTGACCGGTGAAAGTTTGTACCCGTTTTGTCAGGCGAGGAAAAGCTACCCGATTGAACACCCCCAAATCATTTTCACAGATTTCGAACCGATTGAAAATTATTACGGACTTATCAAAGCCACCGTGTACCCTCCCCGCAACTTACTGCACCCGGTTCTCCCTTACAGATGCCAAGGAAAACTCATGTTTCCGCTATGTAGAACCTGCGCTCACGACCAAAACCAGACCGCGAGCTGCACCCACACGGACCAGGAAAGATCGCTCTCGGGCTGTTGGGTCAGTATCGAGCTTTTAAAAGCCATCGAGAAGGGCTATGTGGTAGCCAAGATAGACGAGGTTTGGCATTTTCCACAGTGGTCAGACACGTTGTTTGCCGAATACGTAAAAACGTTCTTGTGTTTGAAACAACAAGCGTCTGGGTACCCTTCGAATGTCGTCACGGATGCAGAGAAAGAGGCTTACATTCGTGACTATTTTGAAAAAGAGGGCATTCAACTCGACCCGGAAAAAATCAAGTACAATGCCGCCCAAAGGGCAATCACTAAATTAATTCTGAATAGTTTGTGGGGACACTTACCTCAAATGATTCTGGTGAGCGACCCCGAAGATTTCACCAGAATTGTTTTTGGCAATACCGACACGTTGACGTATTTCTCATTCATCTCAGATGATGTAGCTCTCGTCCAGCATAAACCCGACAAAGAGGATGTTTGCAAGGCGCGCGATGTCAATGTTTTTCTAGGCGCTTTCACTACCGCGCACGCCCGACTGGAATTGTACGAATTGATGGACAGACTAGGCGACCGTCTGCTATACTCTGACACAGACAGCGTCGTATTTGTGTCTAGGGACGGCGACTGGGAGCCTCCTCTGGGTGATCATTTAGGGGAGCTGACGAGCGAGTTAGACCACGATGACCATATAACAGTTTTTTGCTCGAGTGGTCCCAAATCGTATGGTTTTGAGATGGCCAAAGGTAAAGTTTCCATGAAAGCTAAGGGTATAACTCTGAATGCTAAAAATTCCCAAGCTATCTGTCTCGAATCCCTGATTGGTCTGGTTGACAGCTATGTGACGTCTCATGATAGACCCAAATACATCCTAGCTCAGACGGAAAACATTGTGAGGAATAAAAAGTCTCTCACATTGCACAACAAATCAGTCATTAAAAGGTTTAAGGTGGTCTACAATAAACGTAGGCTTCTAACAGATTACAGTACACTTCCTTATGGCTACTGATCAGATGATGATGCACAGAGGGTCTCAGGATGTGTCCAATTTTGATTTCAGACTTCAACACCCTTTCAGCTGCGTTGTATCTGGGCCGTCAAATTCCGGAAAGTCTTATTTTGTAAAACTTTTGTTTTAATGGTTTGTTTTAAGGTTTGAATATCATTTCCAAGAAAATTGAAAACATTGTTTGGTTGTATGATTGCTGGCAAACTTTGTATGATGATTTACTTCAATTGTATGACATTAAATTTATACAAGGAATACTCCAGAGTCTGAATGATGATGATTTACTGCCTGTTACCACCGCTAATCTTCTCGTGGTCGACGATCTCATGGAGCAAGCTAGCGCTAACGTTGAACTCCAACGTGTTTTCACGCAATATTGCCTTGGATTGCTTTCCGACCGACAAGTGGTTTATATCCCGAAAAAAAGAAGAACGTGATACATCGTCATGTCCGCCAGACTTTGTAAGCATCTGCCGGTGTTAAAACTGCTACATAAAGCCACTCCTAAACAACGACGCCTTATTTTACAATCGGCGTCCGACGAATTCATTTTAACGCTCTGCGAAGTGGCTCTAAACATCCTATATGGTACCATTCCGGTCAACAGGCAGCAGTGCCAAAAACTGAAAAAGAGAAAAGCGCATATTACATTTGTAGCCAATAAAAAAATTGGCCTTCAACCAGAAGGGCGGGTTCCTGTTACCACTCCTAAGCGTGGCTGTACCCTTTCTCTCGAGCTTGATAGCAAATCGATAAGATGGAGTATGCCGAGAAGATGTATTTAGTCCCTCACCATCAACTGGATAAGATCAAGAGTGAAAATGTGCGCGAGAACATTCAACAGACCGTGGAGACCGATTTGGATGACGCCATAAGAAATATTTTACGCCGCACCGATTTGAATCCTTGCGAAAAAGCCAAACTTTACACCCATACACTGAGCAGGTTTTTGGCCATCGTTAAACAAGGGGATCGTGAGAGCAGTGTTTTAACGCTTTCGCTACCCAATACTGATCCCGGTCATAAAGATGAACCACCGACTGCTGCTAATGCTGAAGACGATAAAGCTGAGGGGGCTGTTGTCGACGAAGTTCTGAAGAACGTACCTTCGAGAAGTGTGAAAAACAGCAGATACATATTAGACAAGATGTCTAAAGTTAAAGGACTAAGCGCGTGGAACGAATCGGGGGAGTTTGTGTTCAGAGGTAAAGTCGTACAAGGTTCACACATGGTCGATTTGTTAAAAAATGTTACGGCCCAGCAAAACGTTAGGGATGACCGGAGACCTCCAGGATGGTCAGAGTTTCTACGCGCCTTTGCCGAATTAAACATCCCTTTTTCTACGGTGCCGAATCAACAGGTCAGACGCGCGATTAACTCTCTAAAGAGTAAACCTGTAGAGCCCCCATCACCTCCTGATAGACCTTATAAAAAAAAGACCCAGAGATATTCACCTCGCTTGGCTCCGCAGTTCGGAGACTCAGCTCTAAAGAGTAAACCTGTAGAACCCCCATCACCACCTGTTAGACCTTATAAAAAAAAGGCACGGAGATATTCACCTCGCTTGGCTCCAGATTTTGAAGACTCGCCGTTTAAATCATCGGCTATCGGCCGAGGGCAATGGCTGGAAATGTAACGACTCCTTAGATTTTGTGTGAGCATTAATATGTATCTTATGATTAAATAAATAAAAGACGATAAGAAATATAATGGTTTAAGCTTTTTTATTTATACGTCAAACATGTCTGCACGCACTGAATACAGGATAACATTTTATCATTACAAACATTCGGTCTTAATCTCTTCACAAAGAGGGACACCATTTTATCATTTTTAATATAATCATCGGTGTATAGTTTCATCACGTGGTTATGTCGTGACCTCTGGCTAAATGATATGGAAAAAACACACAGTGCTGTCCACAGGTGTCCGATGAATAATCCTGGACGCGTCTGTCGGAATATAATACGTCAACGTCGTTGACGGCTAGAAAGTTACTGATGCTGATTGGAAAGCGGGGGCTGTTGGGAGGATTGCCGAAGCTGTCGAAAAAACAAGCGCTCCCCTCTTGGGCTAAATAAACGGCGATCCAATGCTCTCCCAGCAATCGAGCCAGCTGGGTATTAATGACGCAGAACGACGGTAAGATCCTCAACGTTTTTTTGGGTAGTTGATCGCTCGGTAGAACGCTGAGAAAATGAGTCCTGCACGTCATTTTATCCAAGATAGCTATGAGTTGTAGCGTGTTCATCTCTCAATAGTGATCGATCAGTACGGTTAGACACTTCAATGAGGCTGTCGAATACGGCGTAAATGATTAAATGAATGGTATTCGGCAGCGCTTGTCTGAAACGAGCTTCGACTCTGATATTCCGGGACTTGATGAGGGAAATGTGCTGTCCGCAGTCTTCATCCGGCGTCAGGATAAATGCGTAAAGCGTGTATCCGTTCAGGTAATCATTCCTGTCGATAGGGAGCGGTCGATCTTTAAGGTGTCTCCCGGTCGGTGAAAATAGATTCCAGCGTATCTTTACCGTAGTTGAGCAGACTTTCGATGATGCAGCGACACGGATAAGTTCCGGAGCTTTGCGAAATCAGGCGGTCACCAAGGGTTACGTCGACTTGTGAAAACATAGTAGCTGCCAGGTAGTTTATTGGACCCACCGTTGCCGGGTGGGGAATGTCGTCTTCGTCAGGCTCTTTGATTTTCACCCGTAGATAGATCATCGTGTTATTGAGATCCACATAATCATCGCCGTTGCCGGTGATAAAAAACTCCAATGGTGCAGAGTCCGATATGGCCGATAATGGGGCTACTTCTAAATAGCCGTTTTTCTCAATAGCGGTCTGCGTCAGTGGGACCGTAAATAGGTCCAACTCGGACTTGATGCATTCTCCCGACATGCGGTGCAATAACGCCATGTTAGAAAATGGTTTTTCCGACTCTCTTGATCGACGCGTTTCGACTAACAGACTTCTTACGCTTTCTACGTACGACTGAGCGTTTCTTTGGTCCAAGTGTTGTTTTCTTTTTTCCCCACTGACCACGCCTCCTCACACCCGGTGGTTTAGACATCCTCTTACGGGCCATGACCATCAGACCTGATCCGTCTTGAGCTTTATCGTTATGCGAACGCGTCAATACGTTTGAGACGACGTCGGATACTATATTTTTAGCGGCCGATTTTAGGTGGGGTTTCGCAATGCTAAATCCTCTTTTTAACAGAGGTATAGCCATCCTGAACAGGCCTCTGAAAAGACCCCCTAAGCCTGCTCCATACATAACCCCTCCCCCGGCATAGCCCGGCAAACCCCCGCCGGCCTGATTTCGGTAGTAGCTGACATAGTCCGCGGTCTCTCCGGGTCTATAATAAACCATTTTTTGGTTTAAAGTGTAGTTTTACGATGACTTTCCCGTAAGAAAATGGTACTTTGTGGTTTTGATCATCCTTCAACTCTATGGTGATGTCGGTGATGTGATCCTTGCTGATCGATGCGTAGTGGGGGGTGTCGTATCTAGCAATGACCGCGTCGTTGCTTTTACCAGTTATATGTACGCATCTCAAAAGGGGAACGTAAGAATCACCGACCGCTTGATATTGGATAATGCCTGTGTAAACGTACATTGTGTAGAACCCCGCGTTGATATCGCATTGATGAGGGGCGTACATGATGACGTTTGCGGTAAAATCGGGTTTTTTATGATAGTTTAAACCTCCGAGAGGTTTTAGCGTCATTCCTAAAATAGTGGCGAGTCTCCCCCGAAAACTCACTGAAATGTTGGGTTTCGCGGTCAGAAAAACAGTTTTGTAATTCGTCGTGATTCAATACGGCCACTGGTGCCATAAGTTGATTTATAGCACGGAGGATCGCACAAATGTTTGCGTAGTAACCCCCGCTTATGTATAATTTCGCAATATTAGAAAAACCAATATCTGAGTCTTTGGAGGACTTGCTATCCGGGGGTTCCGGGGCCGTATGTAGGATGAAATGACCATCTTCGTCATTAAAGTTGTACCAACTTCTGGGATATTCGATTTCGGCGAGTCCGACTTCCCATTGTCTTTTCAAGTCTATAGCTTTTGCCAGTCTGGTTGTATAGGAGGATATGCGATTTTCAGGATAAACCGACCTAGATGCATTGCACGGTAACGTGACGTAGAACCCGTGGTTGTCCATGGCGGTCCTTCGCTCTTATGATCTCATCCGTTAAACGTCGGGGTGTTTTAAGTCCACCAGAGTTTTTTTTATCTATGTAACTATTAAATTTTGAAGGCCATCCTAGCCATTTCACTAAAACAAGCGTGGATTTCCCTTGTCTTTTCTGACCTAAAATCTTTTCCACCTTAAAAGATTTGTTTTTACTCACAATTATTTTTTGCAACTCTTTTTCATAAAAAAAAATCCTCGATGACATCACCATCATAATCGGTGATACTGTAGACTGGGGGTTGTCGCGGAATACACGCGGATATGGTGAAAAATTCCTCCGTGTAGTTCTGCTCATAACCTTTGGCAAACGGACCTCTCACTTTAGAAATCCTGACGACGTCGCCGACTTTGAAATTAAATACGGGTCTCTCGGTCTTCTTTATATCACCGTACAAGTTTTGAAACACTTGACCCTCGTTTACTTTGTCGACGTCCACGGGTCTCATTCAGATACTTCGGTGATGGCTGGTGTTGTACCCCTGCATAATGTCTTGTAAGACATCTATGTATCGTCGGGAATTTGTAGCCGTTAAAAATCTCCACATACGACTTTTTAACGTTCTATTAAATCGTTCCACGACGCTGGCTTTCAAATCGGTAGCGGTAGCGAAATGATTAATGTCGTGCTTTTTCATTACATCTTGAAATTGTTTGTTAAAAAATTCCTTTCCCTGATCCGTCTGCAATTTCTGCGGCACACGACCCTCTTCGAGTATAGACTCGAACGCTCTAGTAACTCCGCTCTAGGCGCCGCTCTTATTCTTCAACACACGAGCCCAGGCGTACTTGCTAAATACGTCTATGCACGTCAGCAGATATTTATTACCGTCATTATCCTTGGCGTAAGCGATCATGTCGACGAGATCGGCCTGGAACTGCGTATCGACCCCGTACACGACCACTCTATTTCGTTTGTATTTTATAGGCGCTGTTTTGTGTAATGTGTAAGCATCCTCACCAGCCAGCCATTCTGAAACCTGTTTATCACTTAGACGGACCCCGCTGTCTTTTAATCGGTTTTTACCCCCTAAAGAGCCGGGGTTGTAGGGCGTATAATAAGCCTCTTTCATGAGCTCCGTCATGCTGCCGTTTCAACCGCTGCAAAAGAATAACTCGTACAAGTGGTTTGAATCAATCTTTTATTAAAAAAACGTTACAAGATACATGCGCAGTAAGTAAACAAAGTAAACATGGATATGATGTTACATACACATACCAAGTAAAATGAATATAAGATGAATATAAAAAAATACATACTATAAGTAAAAATGGATAAATGATGTTAATAAAACACTAAGTAAAAATAGATATAATAGAAGATAGTAAACATGGATATAAAACAACACTCTAAGTAAAATGGATATAATAAATTGAATATAATAATTTTAGTACAACAAAATCTAAGTAAAATTGAATATAACGATGTTAGTACAAAATATAGTACAATTGGATATAATGACGTTACATGCAGAGTCTAAGTAAAATGGATATAATAGAATATATAACTGCGATGTTACAGGATACAAAATCTAAGTAAAAAAATGGATAGTAAAAAGTAATAATGACGTCAGTGGTAATCTAACCAGAAAAGAAAATCGCGGCAGGACATCATGTTTTTGTCTAGGATGTAATCAACGTACATTTCGACAATTTTGTCGACGTTTTTAATCACTTCGACAATTTTGACAGCGTCGTCCTCATCATCAGAGTCATATTCTTTTGATTTCTTTGCCAGCTCGGTACAGACATCCACCACATACGTACAAGTACAGAGCAGATCGGTGATCCCGAGCGGACGTTGTGATTCACACAGCATATCTAGAACCTCTTTTATCATTACATCGGGTGGATCGTTACCGTCAACACATTTGTCCGTCATATAGTCCCATGAACTAGCCAGTCCTCTTATATACACCATATTTTTCTTGAGATTTGCCTCGCGCACAGTGTCATGACACGAAGTATCGGGGTGGGATGCGTCCGAAATAATCTTGTTCATGAGATCAGTCATCTGGTCTCTGTAATGCTCTTTAAACAATAATTCCATACACCACTTTAGGCTACAGGCTGCACCCATGTCGGAGGTGGTTTGGTCACTGGCCATTCACTATTGGAAGATTTTCCCAGAGATCAACGACGTCGTAGACTATTTCCTTGCAGGGTCTGTCCAGAAGTCTCGCCCTGATTTCTTCTACCTTAGCGGCGATGAATGGTTCGTCTTTTAATTCATGCAGAATAGTCCCGACTGTTCCTTGAATACGATGGGGTTGAGATTTTAACCCACACCGCTCCAGGAGGGTAGTGATGATGGAATGAAAAGAGGGTTTAAACAGCTTGCCTGAAAGTTCGTCAAAGTGTGTGTCGAAGTAGTAGTTGGGAGGGTCAAACAGACAGGAATGTTGCAGCTGGCTAGGATGGTTAATCGCACAGCCCTCGCATTCGTCCTTCTGCTTGTCGTTGATGAGATGTTGCAGCAAAACCACAGTCGCGGCTTTTATGATTTTGAATCCGACGTCACTGAAACATCCGTCTGTGACGTCGAAGACATGATTGGAATGAGGCAGTGTCCGGTCGATTGTAGATGCGTTGTGCGATTCCCGATCGTTATGGAGCCTGAAACTTTTGTCTGCCCCGTGGGGACAGTCGCGCTCGATGCCCAAATCCAAGTCTTTGTCGGGCTTAATATTGTTACACGGACTAGTGGTCTTTTGCGATTCCAGGTCTTTGCGAGGGTTGATGAGGTAAGTCAGGTTGCGAGATCCATGTTTTTTGTCGGATGGTGACGGTGGTGGTGAAGGTTTAGTGCAACCGCAGTCGCACTCGATCTCCGGATCCCAGTCTAAGCTACGTTTGATAGTTTTAGTCAGACCCCAGTCGTTTTGGAGGTCCGAGGGTTCAGGGCTGATAATGTTGCCAGGAGCCCAATCGTTTTCAAAGCACGATTCCAAGTATATGCGACGTTTGATCGTTTTAGCCGAGGCCCAGTCGTTGTGGAGGCCCGATGGTCCGCAGGCGTCAGTCAGAGTATGGAGGGTTGTGTCGTCGTTGGGAGGGTCGAGAATGCTGCCGAAAGAGATACCGCAGCTGCACACATGATCGGGTTCTGAAGTGCCGTCTTCAGCCATGGTTTATAAATGCTGCTTGGGAGGGTCTGGTCGCTGTAATTTATGATCGCTGTAGAAAAGGGGGTGGGGACGTTGGAGCGCTTCAGCCTTGATTTATATACGGCGCTTGACAAGGTCCGACCGCCGAGCTTTATGATGGCTGTAGTGAATGGGCGGGGACGGCAGAGCGTATGTGCTGCTCCGCGCACATCTCTCAGGGTGGAACAGCTGCACTTTAATTTTGTTGTATCCGTCATGCATGTCGCACCATTTGAACATTTTGTTGATGATTGAAAAAACCCTATTCAGTAGATCCAGATCGCACCACTTGAACAAAAATTGCATTTCATACAGATCGTGATGCTCGTTAGGCAGGATGTGCCCCAACCGAGTGTTGTTGAGCTTTGTCTTGTCTTTACAGCAGAATATGTAAACAGAATCATTCGGCCTCTTTTGAGTATGGTCACCTACCACACGGTACCGGACATTCAGGGTCGCCCCGTCCCACTCCCCCATGTACAAAGGCTCCTCGCCACCGTCATTCAGATCCTTCCAGACACGTTTGTAAAATAGAGACCAGTCTTTTTCAGGAAATACCAGACACGCGTCTTCCCCAGCCTGAAACTCGCCGACGCCGTCAGTGGTGTAGAGCGTAACAACTCGAGTTGGTTTGTGAAATTTGTATCCGAATACACGGTTACTACACATCATAAATTCACCTTTAGTCCATTCCGAAATTTCATGGAGAAAACTTGTCAAACGGATGTGTCCGAAAGGTTTTCTCGGTGCCATAGTCAGACTTTCCATCATTCGGTTGCTCAGCCCCGACTCTGGGGATTGAGGAGAGGATAAACCATCCATGCTCATGTAGCTCATGTTTCTGGTGGTGGTTTTAGAACACACTGACCCCATTTATATACGATGCTCTGGAATGCGAGGGTGGGAGGGGGAGCGAAGGCGCCTGTGACACATGTCCTATATAACCCTTCTTGACACCATATAACCAGACACCGGCTGTTTGAATCCGTCAAAACTATCCGTCAAACTATCCGTCAAAAACACCCGTCAAAAACATCTGTTCTGTTAAAATAGGACAAAAACTATCCGTCAAAACTATGATTTATGGCTAGCTAGGTCATAGGGCAAAACTAACTGTCATACCACATGATCGATAGGGCAAAGGTTAATCCCATGACCTCATTCGGGAAGTTCAACCCATCAATCATAAAGGTCACCGGAAGTTCAACCTGTCAAAAGGTCAAAGGTCAAAGCCATTAATCATTTTGACACAAGGTCCAGTATAAGAACTACTCCCAACAGAGCTTCATGGATGTTAAGAAATGCTTGTTGGACAGTTCAGCACTTGCTCTATTTAACCCAGAACTACCAGTCATTATGTCCACTGATGCATCAGATTATGGTCTGGGAGCGATATTATCGCAGAAGCACTCAGATCACAGTGAACGCACAGTAGTATTTGCATCACGAACCTTAACCTCAGCCGAAAGGCGTTATTCAACTGTGGAGAAAGAGGCTTTAGCGTGTGTTTGGGCCGTCGAGAAGTGCCGCACATACCTCTGGGGCAGACGTTTTACGCTGCGCACTGATCATCAGGCGCTGACAACACTGCTGTCTACGCGGGGAGCTGGACGTGCCAGGATGCGCATTGCTCGGTGGTCACCTCGCCTTCTGTGCTTCACTTATGACGTTGTGTATCGGGCTGGCTCATCAAATCATGTTGCTGACTGCCTGTCTCGGTTACCTCTTCCTCTCACTTCTGCTTCTAACTCTGATGATGAGTCAGAGCTTGTCGCTTTACTGTCTACTGCCCTGACTGTGATTTCACCATCCGAGTTCAAAACTGCTGCAGCCTCGTGTCCTGAACTGACCGCTGTGTGCACTCAAATCGAAAAAGGATGGCCTGTTTCTGTAAAAGCTGTGCATACCGACCTTCAACCCTACTATAATGTGAGGAATGAACTGAGTGTCAAGGGCAATGTGGTATTCAGGGACACCCGTCTAGTAGTTCCAGTGACATTGCGACATACAGTAATAGCTCTCGCGCACAAAAGTCACCAGGGAATCGTGCGGACAAAGCAGCGCTTACGCAAACTGTACTGGTTCCCTGGAATGGATAAGATGATCCAGACTCAGGTCTCCTCGTGCGAGTTGTGTCAAAGGCTGGATAAATCTGCTCGCACTGTTACCGCCCCCCTCCAACCGGTACCTTTTCCAGATGCACCGTGGAGTAAACTGGGCATGGACATTGTTGGCCCGTTTGACACTGCTGTTTGGGACTGTAAGTACGCTATCACCTTAACTGATTACTATTCCAAATGGCCAGAAGTTGCCTTTACATCGTCTGTGACAACGGGGGTTGTGATTGACTTTCTCAATGGCGTTTTCAGTCGCCATGGTTACCCGGCAGAGTTGGTTACGGACAATGGGCCACAATTCACGTCGGATGCGTTCACAACCTTTCTGCGAGAAAGAGGCATTGCAGCAGTTTGCACGGCTGTGTATCACCCAGCGGCGAATGGTGCCATAGAACGTTTTAACAGAGTTCTTAAGGACTGTGTACAGTCGGCTATAGTACAATCTAAGCCGTGGAAGCGTACTGTTACAGACTTTCTTCAAGTTACCGCTCTACTCCACATGCCACCACGGGAGCTTCACCATTTGAATTGCTCCATGGCCGGAAGATGAGAACAAAACTGAACGTTGCCCTTCATTCCCCTGCCAGCACTTTCCAGCCAGCGGCTGTTCGCAAGCGAGTTGTTCTTAAGCAATCCCAGATGAAGCGCTACACTGACGCAAAACGTGGCACACAACTGGTTATCCTCAAAAAGGGGGAGGGTCAAACAGACAGGAATGTTGCAGCTGGCTAGGATGGTTAATCGCACAGCCCTCGCATTCGTCCTTCTGCTTGTCGTTGATGAGATGTTGCAGCAAAACCACAGTCGCGGCTTTTATGATTTTGAATCCGACGTCACTGAAACATCCGTCTGTGACGTCGAAGACATGATTGGAATGAGGCAGTGTCCGGTCGATTGTAGATGCGTTGTGCGATTCCCGATCGTTATGGAGCCTGAAACTTTTGTCTGCCCCGTGGGGACAGTCGCGCTCGATGCCCAAATCCAAGTCTTTGTCGGGCTTAATATTGTTACACGGACTAGTGGTCTTTTGCGATTCCAGGTCTTTGCGAGGGTTGATGAGGTAAGTCAGGTTGCGAGATCCATGTTTTTTGTCGGATGGTGACGGTGGTGGTGAAGGTTTAGTGCAACCGCAGTCGCACTCGATCTCCGGATCCCAGTCTAAGCTACGTTTGATAGTTTTAGTCAGACCCCAGTCGTTTTGGAGGTCCGAGGGTTCAGGGCTGATAATGTTGCCAGGAGCCCAATCGTTTTCAAAGCACGATTCCAAGTATATGCGACGTTTGATCGTTTTAGCCGAGGCCCAGTCGTTGTGGAGGCCCGATGGTCCGCAGGCGTCAGTCAGAGTATGGAGGGTTGTGTCGTCGTTGGGAGGGTCGAGAATGCTGCCGAAAGAGATACCGCAGCTGCACACATGATCGGGTTCTGAAGTGCCGTCTTCAGCCATGGTTTATAAATGCTGCTTGGGAGGGTCTGGTCGCTGTAATTTATGATCGCTGTAGAAAAGGGGGTGGGGACGTTGGAGCGCTTCAGCCTTGATTTATATACGGCGCTTGACAAGGTCCGACCGCCGAGCTTTATGATGGCTGTAGTGAATGGGCGGGGACGGCAGAGCGTATGTGCTGCTCCGCGCACATCTCTCAGGGTGGAACAGCTGCACTTTAATTTTGTTGTATCCGTCATGCATGTCGCACCATTTGAACATTTTGTTGATGATTGAAAAAACCCTATTCAGTAGATCCAGATCGCACCACTTGAACAAAAATTGCATTTCATACAGATCGTGATGCTCGTTAGGCAGGATGTGCCCCAACCGAGTGTTGTTGAGCTTTGTCTTGTCTTTACAGCAGAATATGTAAACAGAATCATTCGGCCTCTTTTGAGTATGGTCACCTACCACACGGTACCGGACATTCAGGGTCGCCCCGTCCCACTCCCCCATGTACAAAGGCTCCTCGCCACCGTCATTCAGATCCTTCCAGACACGTTTGTAAAATAGAGACCAGTCTTTTTCAGGAAATACCAGACACGCGTCTTCCCCAGCCTGAAACTCGCCGACGCCGTCAGTGGTGTAGAGCGTAACAACTCGAGTTGGTTTGTGAAATTTGTATCCGAATACACGGTTACTACACATCATAAATTCACCTTTAGTCCATTCCGAAATTTCATGGAGAAAACTTGTCAAACGGATGTGTCCGAAAGGTTTTCTCGGTGCCATAGTCAGACTTTCCATCATTCGGTTGCTCAGCCCCGACTCTGGGGATTGAGGAGAGGATAAACCATCCATGCTCATGTAGCTCATGTTTCTGGTGGTGGTTTTAGAACACACTGACCCCATTTATATACGATGCTCTGGAATGCGAGGGTGGGAGGGGGAGCGAAGGCGCCTGTGACACATGTCCTATATAACCCTTCTTGACACCATATAACCAGACACCGGCTGTTTGAATCCGTCAAAACTATCCGTCAAACTATCCGTCAAAAACACCCATCAAAAACATCTGTTCTGTTAAAATAGGACAAAAACTATCCGTCAAAACTATGATTTAGGGCTAGCTAGGTCATAGGGCAAAACTAACTGTCATACCACATGATCGATAGGGCAAAGGTTAATCCCATGACCTCATTCGGGAAGTTCAACCCATCAATCATAAAGGTCACCGGAAGTTCAACCTGTCAAAAGGTCAAAGGTCAAAGCCATTAATCATTTTGACACAAGGTCCAGTATAAGAACTACTCCCAACAGAGCTTCATGGATGTTAAGAAATGCTTGTTGGACAGTTCAGCACTTGCTCTATTTAACCCAGAACTACCAGTCATTATGTCCACTGATGCATCAGATTATGGTCTGGGAGCGATATTATCGCAGAAGCACTCAGATCACAGTGAACGCACAGTAGTATTTGCATCACGAACCTTAACCTCAGCCGAAAGGCGTTATTCAACTGTGGAGAAAGAGGCTTTAGCGTGTGTTTGGGCCGTCGAGAAGTGCCGCACATACCTCTGGGGCAGACGTTTTACGCTGCGCACTGATCATCAGGCGCTGACAACACTGCTGTCTACGCGGGGAGCTGGACGTGCCAGGATGCGCATTGCTCGGTGGTCAGCTCGCCTTCTGTGCTTCACTTATGAGGTTGTGTATCGGGCTGGCTCATCAAATCATGTTGCTGACTGCCTGTCTCGGTTACCTCTTCCTCTCACTTCTGCTTCTAACTCTGATGATGAGTCAGAGCTTGTCGCTTTACTGTCTACTGCCCTGACTGTGATTTCACCATCCGAGTTCAAAACTGCTGCAGCCTCGTGTCCTGAACTGACCGCTGTGTGCACTCAAATCGAAAAAGGATGGCCTGTTTCTGTAAAAGCTGTGCATACCGACCTTCAACCCTACTATAATGTGAGGAATGAACTGAGTGTCAAGGGCAATGTGGTATTCAGGGACACCCGTCTAGTAGTTCCAGTGACATTGCGACATACAGTAATAGCTCTCGCGCACAAAAGTCACCAGGGAATCGTGCGGACAAAGCAGCGCTTACGCAAACTGTACTGGTTCCCTGGAATGGATAAGATGATCCAGACTCAGGTCTCCTCGTGTGAGTTGTGTCAAAGGCTGGATAAATCTGCTCGCACTGTTACCGCCCCCCTCCAACCGGTACCTTTTCCAGATGCACCGTGGAGTAAACTGGGCATGGACATTGTTGGCCCGTTTGACACTGCTGTTTGGGACTGTAAGTACGCTATCACCTTAACTGATTACTATTCCAAATGGCCAGAAGTTGCCTTTACATCGTCTGTGACAACGGGGGTTGTGATTGACTTTCTCAATGGCGTTTTCAGTCGCCATGGTTACCCGGCAGAGTTGGTTACGGACAATGGGCCACAATTCACGTCGGATGCGTTCACAACCTTTCTGCGAGAAAGAGGCATTGCAGCAGTTTGCACGGCTGTGTATCACCCAGCGGCGAATGGTGCCATAGAACGTTTTAACAGAGTTCTTAAGGACTGTGTACAGTCGGCTATAGTACAATCTAAGCCGTGGAAGCGTACTGTTACAGACTTTCTTCAAGTTACCGCTCTACTCCACATGCCACCACGGGAGCTTCACCATTTGAATTGCTCCATGGCCGGAAGATGAGAACAAAACTGAACGTTGCCCTTCATTCCCCTGCCAGCACTTTCCAGCCAGCGGCTGTTCGCAAGCGAGTTGTTCTTAAGCAATCCCAGATGAAGCGCTACACTGACGCAAAACGTGGCACACAACTGGTTATCCTCAAAAAGGGGGACAGGGTGCGAGTGCGCAAGCCTTTTCATGTGCCGAAGGGACACTGCAAATTTTCTGATCCTGTTGAAATTGAGAAACAAGTGGGTCCGAATACCTACTTACTAGAGGATGGAAGGAAATGGCATTCTTCACAATTGGCACGAGCTGTTCAGATGCCTGATCCTGCACCTGATCTTGCGGAGGAAACCTCCTTCTGTAATAAAGCTGATAACTTTCCGCAGGCTGAGGAACGTCCGTCAAGAATGCGCAACCCTCCCTCATGGCTCAAAGATTTCGAGACATAAATGTATAGTTATACATTGCATAGCCTATACGTTCTGTTCCTGTTATAATTAAGATACGTTTTTTTTCTTTTGTGCTCAAGCAATATTCTGTAAAGGAAAAAAAAAGAAAAAAAAGAAAGTAGGCTACTGTTCAAATAATTGTACTTCCTTGGGTTCATTGTTTAATGTTGGTATGAAACATTTAGTTTTTCATGGTAATTACTGGTAGTTTAAGTGGGGGGGGAAATATCTTACGTATTGGGGGGATGTTGTGTCTACATAGACTGCTGTTACAAGAACTGAACACTAGAGGGGAATAGAGATTAAGGGAATGAAAAAGGAGAGACAGTTAGATACACATGGAGTCCATTGATCTGGATTAAAGAGTAAGCCTCCAAGAATTCTTGTGCCATCGTATTCTTTTATTGTTTTGTAAAGTTAACTGACAGTATAACATATAGGGTTAGGCTTTGGTTTGGTTTAGTGTTAATTGCATGTTATTATAGTATAATTAATAGGTATCAGTGATGCGCGGGTTGATCCAAAATGAGCGGGTGCCTGCGGTCACCCGCGGTTACCCGCGGTTACGAGTCATCCAAAAATATTTGTAATGATATTCGGGTCGCGGTCGGTCGGGTCGTTTGAAATAAAGATGCCAATTAAACCTTTGTAATTTATATAGTACTAGACACAATTTTCTATGAAATACATAGGCCTACACTTTATTGGCTGAATAACTGACAAGCTCAGTCTACAGGTAGAGATGGAGGCGGCAAGAGAAAAGGAGAAGACGGGGGTGTGGAAGCTCCACAAATACACAAATAGAAAGAGCAAAGTGTAGGAGACATTTGCCGAAATAATGAAAGATAATGACCAAAGTGCTGGCTTTGTCATGTGTACTTCTTGCGATGCTATTTACACATTTGATGGCCACAAAACTGGCACGACCAACCAGGCACGGCGCCAGGATTCCAGTTTTGTATGGGCCAGACCAATTTTAAAAATATTTTGTTGCATTGTTAAAAGTTTCGGTGCATAGGACAGACCTATCCGCGATCGCTCTCCGTGGTTCTGACCAAAGAAGAGCGCTTTGGAATCCCCATTACGCATCATACGCATCATACCTGGGCTGCATTTTCCGATAACATTGTCTCTTAGCGCGCTACGAAGACTCTTAAGGTATAACTTAACTAAAGGTATACTACCACTAAAGGTATATCATTGCTAGGCGTCTTCAGGGCTATCATCCACTCGCGAGGCAGAGGCGCTGGCGCCCTCCTAGCAATGGCGCTGTTTTTGGTAAAACATGATTTTGACAACTTCATTAAGTTTTGTTTTATAGAAAACTCTTTTTAAAAGATTTTCATTTTGTATAAATTGTATCTTAATTTTGATCAATGTTTTATCAATCAATTGCCCGTATTTAATGAATAAGAAGCAAATATATAGCAGACAATGTTATAAGGCGCCGGCACGATCACTTGCATTGCTTGTGCCTCACAGATTTGAAAAATATAGGCTATATATTACAGAAAGCTTGAAATGTCTACTTTTAAACGAAAAAATTCAAACCAAAATAAATAGGATACTCTCTGATTATGTAATCCATATGAAATGTGCATTTCTCTCTGTCGTTCATGGCGAGTCCGCATCGTCAAATTCATCTTTGCAGCGACACAGAAAACACCAGTTTATTACTAAACAATTAAACGTCTCCTTGCCGTCTCATGCCTTAGACCGGCCCACTTTAGTTCCCGACTGACTATTAAAATAATGTAATTAAACCCTCAGTATATAAGGCCCAATCTTTCAAGGACTATCCGGCCCTTCCCCCTACCCCTACCCCTCCAACCAAAAAAGAATCGAGACAACCCTACCCCTTCACGGGAATGCGCAAAACGGAGGGGTAGGGGCAAAGGGTGAATTGGGATTGAGCCTAAGTCTGCAATAGTGCACTGTTCTGTACAGCCTTGTAATTCATTGTATTTTTCAAAAATATAATTTTCTATTCATTGCAATATCAGTACACAGGGTTTTATAAATACAGAGGTCCCAAAAGTGATCTAGGGGGTTCGGGGCCATATTATTTTTTTACTGTCATTGGCAAAGGACATCTGACTGTTAAATAGGAATCCATTGTAATAAAGTTATTCTCATTATTATGCAATAGGCTATTGCTCTACCTGCTCTCCTCTCTCATCTCCATCTCCTTCTCTCGTTCTTCTTCTCACAGTCTCTTTATCTTTACCTGTAAATCTCCCCTTCCTGAAGATGAGCTTAGATTGATACAGTCTTTGCAAAGTGATTATTTATGTCGGTCGTTTAAAATTTCTATTGTAAAACAGCTGTTTAATTTAGCCACTTGCACCTTATCTCGTGAAGCGTCGCGTTGGGATTCGCGCGCGGCCGCGGCTCGCGCTTCTGTGAACATAAATCCCGCTTGCTTTGATCGGTCATCTCAAACATTTTGCCATTGCCGACGAGCGGTGTTTGAGTGCTGAAGCAGCTCAGATGATGAGGTCAGTTATCATCGGGATATGCGAATCATTGCAGCAGTTAATATTAGGCAATTATTTCACAACGTTCATTATACACTCAGGAAAAATTACAGAGGTCCGGACCTCGGAGACCTCAATGGCCGGTACGGCCCTGACTCGTAGGCTATTTGGCCGCTTGAGTTTCTAGAGATATTTTATTATTCTGGCCTTTTCAGCGCCGCCTTTGCGCCTATAGGCTATTATCCATGTTTTGTATCTCTTATTTTTTGTTCGCACATCTCTAACAAAGTGACTTTTTTTTTTTTTTGGGGGGCTGCGATAAAATAATAATAAAAAAAATAGTGGGGCTGCGCTATGACTGGAGCCTTTAAGGAAAGCATTCAACCCAGTGCCATGACAACACCGGCCCTCCTGGCCAATAAAACAGACCGGCCCACCGGGAATTCTCCCGGTGCTCCCGATTAGCCAATCCGGGCCTGCTCCTTGCTAATTTAGACACATTCATAATCATTACTTGAAACCGGTTCTTTGTGGCAAGCTTTATGCGTGCGGTCATAACGCTTATTATCCTGTAGGCTATAGCCTATTTAAGTAATTAAATTAATATAAAGGGGCGATTTGTCCACGAATGGCTTAAATGAACAACTACTAGTCGACCAGAAAAAAAAATTAGTCGGAGGCAGCCCTTATTCCACATATTTTCGAACCAGCAGGCCATTCTGAGTTGAGCGAACAACCCTACGGAATGAGTGAGCGGAGCGGAATATTCAGAAATGCGCTCTCCGCTCACGAGCTCTGATCGGAACAAACCCGAACCTCACTGTCTGCTGAACTTGCGCAGAAACATCAAAATAGACATAGCCAGCTTTTTAAAATTGTTTTTAAAACTAAACATTTAGACTATTTTAGTACAAATGAGCTTATTGACGATGTTTTATAATTCTTGACAAAATTAGAATAGCCTATATTACATTTTTTTCCCCCAATGACGCTACGATGAGCATTTACTACTTTTAAAAAATGCGGGTCAGGAAGCGGGTCGGGTACAATATTTTCTTTTTCTTTTTTTGCGGTCCGAGTTGCGGGCGGGTTAGTTGAAAACGTCGGTCGGGTGCGGGTTGTTTATACATTGACCCGCGCATCACTGGTATGCATTGTAATGACCTATGTTCTTATCTCTTCAGTACAGAATGGAATCAGTTATACAGTAGTTGTTGTATGCAATGCAATGCAATGAAAGTCCTCGATTATGTACTTTCTATACATTCTCATAATCTTATTCTGATGATACATAAGCTATACAGTAGTCCATATGTGACCTGTTTTGGCCAAAGATTCCTTAAATATTAACTTACTATACATTCAGAATGATTACTTATGATGTTATATCAGCCAGACAGCAGTTAAAATTTGAACTACTAAACATATTTTTGGCCAAAGAGTACTTGAAACTTGAACTTTCTATACTTACTCGTTGACTCCTTCTGATGTTACATCAGCCACACAGAAGTCCATAATTGACCCAGGTAACCTATTTCTGGACAAAGACAAAAAATCCTCAATATTGAACTTCATAATCTATTTAGAAGTCCATATCTGACCTATTGAACTTATTTCTGGTCAAAGGGTCCTCAAAAGGATTTAAACTATATAAACTTATAGGCTCCTTCTGATGTTAAATCAGCAATACAGAGGTTCCTTTTTGACCCACTGAACATACATTTGGCCAAAGAGTCCCTGAACATTAACTTTCTATTGATATTGACTCCTTTTGATGTTACATTAGCCATACAAAGTCCACATTTGACCTACTAAACATATTTCTGGCCAAAGAGTACTCGAAACTTGAACTTTCTATATGTTGACTCTGTTGGAAAGTTTTCTTTCATCGACGCAAGACCAGGAGACGTTGGGATAAGCAGAAGTGATTTATTGGGATCTTCGCTGTGTGTCGTCTGTAGTGTTCTTCCAAGTCTGACTAAGTGGACGTTCTCATACAGTTTATATACATTTAGGGGCAGATACCAAAACTTTGTGATGAGACAGGTTTAGGAACCTGTTTTAGACTGAGAGTGCTGCCCATCCTAATCCACTCAGCATATCTATTCAAATGCTGAGACCCGAGTACAGGACTGGCAGGACTCTCTTGCTAAAACACAAGCTCCAAGAGCCATTAAGAGTTTCAGTAAAACAGGACTGACCGGAGTCTTTTGCTAGAAAACTCTGATAATAATAATTTATACCTAACCTTAACATGCTAAATTCAATGTAAACCTAAATTAAACATTTTAATAAATTTGTAATACAACAACTCCTTCTGATGTTACATCAGCCAGAGAGTAGTCCATATCTGACCTACTGAACATATTTTTGGTGAAAGTGTCATCAAAGGGTAACTTACAATGTTTTCTCATAGACTTATTTTAATGTTACATTAACCATAGTCCATATTTGACTTATTGAACACATTTCTGGCCAAAGAGTGCTTGATATTGAACTTTCTATACATACTCATAGACTTGTTCTGATGTTTCATCAGCCAGATTGTAGTCCATATTTGACCTATTGAACATATTTCTGGAAGTGGAGTCTTTGAACTTGAACTTTCTAAACATACTCATTGACTCCTGATGTTTCTTCAGCCATGCAGTAATTCAAATTTGACCTTTTGAACATATTTCGGGCCAAAGAGTCCTTGATTTTGTAATTGATCTTTCCATAGATACTCATAGATTCCTTCTGATGTTTCATCAGCCAGACAGTAGTTAAAACTTGACCTACTGAACATATTTCTAACAAAAGAGCCATTAAAGGCTAACTTATGTGTTCTATAGACGTCTCTTGATGTTACTTCAACCATGTAATAGTCCATATTTGACAGTTTGAACAAATTTCTGGCCAAAGAGTCCTCGATCTTTAACTTTCTATCCTTAGTCATAGACTCCTTCTGCTGTTTCATCAGTAGTTCAAATAACCTTTTAAACACATTTCTGGCCAGAGAGTCCTTGAACTTGCAATTTGAACTTTCTATACATACTCATAGACTCCTTCTTATGTTTTATCAGCCAGACTGTAGTCCATATTTGACCTACTGAACATATTTCTGGCGAAAGAGTCATCAACGGGTAACTGTGTTTTCATAGACTTCTTTTGATGTTACATCAACCATATATTAGTCCATATTTGACTTATTGAACACATTTCTGGCCAAAGAGTGCTTTATATTGAACTTTCTATTAGGGGTGTGCCGGTTTCATAATTGGTGATGACGGTTATGACGTGAGTCAAATGTGTCGTCGGGGGGGGGGTTGCGACGTTCGTCTGTTATAGGACAACTTAGTTTGAATAAAATTAATATTTGTGTAGTGTTCAATCAATGTTGTTATCAATAGTAGAGATACGCGGATGGGGTATTAGTTCATCCGCAACCGCATCACAAAACTCATCATCCGCACCAACGTTTTTTGACCAGATTTCAAAGCCGCACCCGCCCGCCATCCGCTGATTGTTTTGCGGTCTATGGACGATGCGATGCTCTGCTGATGCGAGCCGCAAGAAAGCCCTTGTCTGTTCTAGAAAGGATGCAGCAAAGATATTTAATGCTAATGTATGAGGCATAGGCCTACGCTGAGTTTCATTCATTTACGATGAGATGCGCTCTAGTTCAACTTCACAATGCAATGCAAGTGAACGCGGCGCATCGGAGCCTCGATGTCACGGTTATTATATTGTCTCCTATATTTGCTTTTTTATTTATTAAATACATGCAATTGGTTGATGAAACATTTATTAAAATTAAGATACAATTTGTACAAAACGAAATTCGCTTTAAAGAAAGGCTTTCTACAAAGCAAAACTTAATGAAGTGGTAAAAATCATGTCTGACGATTTACAAAACAAAACTTCATTAAGTGGTAAAAACCATTTCTCCCGATTGCAAATGTTCATTGCTAATGTTTATTATTGCAAATGTTTTTCATTTGTTTAATAAATCTCATAATGATGGCACATCACTATATCATAGCTTTTATATATTTCAAATGATTGGCGGTCGGTCAAGGGGTACTTGGCAAAGAATCAAATACAGTTGGAAACGACGTAGACCATTAATAACACAGACTGTTAACAATTGCTTTTAATTAGTTTTTAAACATTCTCTATGATAAAAAATGTTTGTAAAAAATATTTTAATAACACGGTTTTGGCGGTTATAGAGTTCTAATGACGGTGTTCAACTATAACCGTCGGTCTCACGGTTATATACTAACCGTCACACCCCTACTTTCTATACATACTCATAGATTCCTTCTGATGCTTTATCAGCCAGAGTGTAGTCCAAACTTGACCAACTGAAATTTTTTTTTGGCCAAAGAGACATCAAAGGCTGACTTTCTTTTTTTGCAGTCCGAGTTGAAAACGTTGATTTCAGAACGATGAAATCAACTGAAGACAAAAGAAGACATCTCTGAAGATCTCAACAGAGGAGGATTAAACAACATAAACAGCATTACCAGCTTCACTTATTATTAACTAGATTGAGTTCATTTCTGTTAGACGTCTATAGAAGTTGTTATCAAGAATTAACAGAGGTTTAACTCTAATGTGTTTCATTTGAAGTCACCATAACAGTGATTAGTGTTTCCATTAGGTGGTCTCTTAACTCTTATAAAATATTTAGATTTTTTTGGCTGCTGTGACAGTGAGTTTGTCAAACACGTTTGCAGTAGCAAAGGAAGCTAAAATGAACTGAGATCAGGTGATGGGGGTTATGGTTAATGGTTTTAAAATCATCATGAAATAACCTAATAAGGAAATCTGAATCTAACAAACTCTAACAGTTTTGTTGTGCCATAAATATTTTTACATTACAAACACTGCGTTACTGCAGCATGAGATTCAGCAGAATTATGACAATCAGTATGTAGATTTTAACAAACAGGAGCACAACAAATGAATACACGATGAAACACACAGATATCAACAGTACGCACATGAATCTCAACAATGGTGACAATCAAAAGTGCCATGCTGCAATGCATGCTGGGTACCAGCATAGTACAAAACTCCCAGCATGCATTGCAGCATAGATACATTATGCAGCTGAATTGTCTTATTATTTTGTTTAATTCTAAATAATTGCTTTTATTTTACGCTGTTGTTTTTGTTGTGACAATTAGTAGTTTTTTTGTGATGTTCAGATTTTATCTGAACATTTTAAAACCATCATCAAGTAACCAGCGTCAATTTTACTGGGTTCAAGGGTTCAATTTTAGCTCCTTCTCTTTTTTCATTATATATGCTGCCATTGGGTTCTATTTTTAGGAAGCATGGTCTGTCGTTCCATTGCTATGCAGATTGTCACTTCGTCAATAAACACCCGCAAACGCATACACGAGAGCGGTGTCCTAATTCAGGGGCTGCATCCTTTGAAGGCCGCGTCCTTCAAAGGAACGCACCGAGACTCGTTTGAAGCCATATTCACATTACAGCCCTTAAAGGTTGTATCAGCGATTTCAGGCCCAAAAAAGGCCCAAACATAAATTATCACATTCATCTAATCTTTCCTAACGATCTGCTAGCTGCCCGCCCCATAAGCAAAATAAATGTTGTTCCAACCAATCACCGACAGGGGGTGGGTGTTGTGAGGTTTTGCGCTCGTGCACGGCTGCTTGCGAATTCGGAGAACACGAGCGCAAAACCTCACAACACCCACCCCGTCGGTGATTGGTTGGAACACTATTTATTTTGGTTTTGAGTGGTTGGTGAAACCAGAGGGTTGTTCCATAAAACAAGATTAGAATACAAGCCAGGCTTATTTTGGTTAGTCAGACTTATTGTCGGTGGATTCTGTTTCATAAAGCAAACTTAAAACAGTTCAAACTCAGTTACCCTGGCAACTTATGCTGGGAAACTAGCCTGGTCCAGGGCAGGCTAACTGTCAGGCTAAGCCTCAGCTGTTACACAGATCCTCTAACACTGACCGACAAGAACACAATGATATTACCACTGACACTCTCTCATACCATTATTGGACTTTATTAACCACTATTAGTCCAAAAATAAATAGACAGTATACAGAAAATATGTAAAAACTTAAATAAGGCTACAATGATAAATTAGACTAGACAGACAGACAGACAGAATATATATACTACAGGTTTTCTTTTTTTACTGGCTGAATGTTTTGTGCCCAAGATTTAATTAGATTGTTTTAAAGATTTATGAATACATTTCTCTCTGGTTTTGTTTGGCAGCTGTAGTACATGTTTATGATTATTAGAAGAACATTAGAACACAATCTAAAAAAAAGCTTTTTAAAGCAGAAGTTAAAATTAAAAATAAATAATTACAAAAGCACAGTATAAATTTTAACTGGTAAGATGAATCTGAGCTTAGTAATTGACAGTATATTAGCCTACATTTGATTTACCCCATTACAATAGTCCCTTTACAGTTATTGCTGTCATAAAAATACACTTGTAGGTTTAAACTTCTAAATAAGGCACATCTAATGTCCAAATAACAAATATTTTAGCATATATATATATTATGTACTTTATTGTGGCTTTCAATTCAAACACATTTAACACAATTATACAAATGGACAGTTCCTTTAAAGACATCATATTTTCCCCCAATAAATATTCATTTATTATTTATTTTTCCTTCTACTTTTTTTTTCTTTTGTGATAATACCCACCAACACATAGCCTAAAAAACACATGATTAGAACAATAACCAAAAAGTACATAGTTAGACACTTTTACATATGATTTAAGGGGGAAAAGACAAAAAACAATAAATAAATATTAATAAAAATGTAACATTCACATATTTATATCAAACTCTTATAATGACACAATTCCTAATAGTTATTCAAGTAATATTATTTGAATATCAAATATTCAATAATAAAGTCAATAAATAAAAATGTAGTTAATGTAGGCTAATATATATTCCTTTATTTTATGGAATATTCTTTGATTTTAGAGTTGCACATATCTTTTCAAAATGTATACATTTGCTCTTAATTTCATGTTATCCTCTCCATAATGTACTTTAGAAACTAAATCTACTCATTTAAAACTGGGGATTCTTGCTTTCTCCAAAAAAGTATTGCATTAAAAGCTGTAATTCTCAGCATTCTAAATAAGTATACATCATCTTTATTAAGTAGCATAGGTCCTATACCCAAAACTATATTTTGTATCTTTATATATTTAGTTTCGGTAACACTTTATATTACGACCCGCAAACAACTGCGTAAGTAAACCGAAATTACAGTGTACGTTTCTGTAATTATAGTGTACTTCCGTGTAGGTATAAGGGAACAATATGTTAAGTTTTGGGTAGGGTTGGGAATCGTAAGAAATTTTCCGGTTCCGATTCCGGTTCCGCCAAACGATTCTGGTTCCGGTTCCCATTCAATAAAAAAATATTAAAACAACTAATAAAAAATAGTAGTAAGGGAAAAATCCACAATCCTTTTTGTGTTTATTTCTTATACTTGTCAAATGAGTTTAACAGACTGGTAATGTCAACAAATTCAACATATTATTTAAGCAATTTTTGCACAAAAAAAAAAAAAAAATTTTCTGAAGGAAAATAAAAATGTCTGCATTCTCTAGAATAATTTGGGACCTCTCCTAGCTTATTGTATCTCCAGCAGTGGAGAATACTCTCAGAAGGGGTAGAATATGCTTGAACATCCATGTAAGATGTGTGTACAACAGATTATTTTTAAAATCGTTTTGAATGATTGATTCATAAAGACTTTACTTGTTTCATTAGTGGATAAATCAGCGCTCTAGCAGTTAATAAACAGAACTGCACGCGTCTTGCGGAAGTACATTGTAGCCGGAGCTACTTCTCTCTATTTATGTCTATGGCGAGTCACGTACTGGGCTACTCCGCAGCGGCTGCGATCCGCCAGTCTAAAGTATAGTCCGAGTATAAACGCTTATTGCAGGCTTAACGTAGTAATTCAGGATAAGACAAAAACACGGTTTGAAAAAAAAGGCATTCATGATGCACTCGCTCATTGTATACATTTTGTAAATTCTGAACACAAAGAAGTTATGGACTGCGTCTTTATGAATGTTTTGAAGCATCAGATGTAATCGATACACTCGTTATCTGAAGGCAGCGACTTTCAAAAGGTGATTTACAATATTTTGGTTGCTACCGTAGACATCAGTGTTTATACTCGAATTATAAACTTTTATCTCAGTACTTCTGTGATCATTTGAATATTTGTAACAGAAATATCTGTGTGATTGTAAAGCTGTTTCATACTGACAACTAATGTCTCTCGGTAAACGAAAGCGCAAACAGATTAGAATGTTCAGGGGTGAGATTTTAGCGCAAACAGATTAGAATGTTCAGGGGTGAGATTTTTGTAATTTAGGAATAAGATCGCGTGGGTGTTTGAATCGAGATCTTTTAAAGATTAATCGTGCAGCTCTACTGTCTTTAATTCTCTCTCGCTCTCTCTCTATGCGTTGATATCTGACGCAAAACGTATTTGAGTAGCGCGAGGGCTTTTCAGTGCATTCATTACTATTTTAATATGAGGTGAGACGTCGCTATTAAAGGATAAGCTTCCAGCACTTCGCCCAACAGAACCGTTTTCGGAACCGAAACTTAGGAATTTCACCGGTTCTCGGTTCCCAACCCTAGTTTTGGGTAATAAAGGGGTAACAAGCAGATACAACCTGCAAAGAACTTCGTAGTAAACCGAAATTACGGTGTACGTTTCTGTAATTATAGTGTACCTCCGTGTAGGTATAAGGGAACAATATGTTAAGTTTTTGTAATTCTGACTGCAGTAGATGTGAAAGATATGAATAAAAGTGATGTTAATTCAGCCACACAGTAAAAAACGCAGTGTAAAATTAACACTTAAAAGTGTTAATTTTAACACTACTCCGGATCATATATGGTCCAAAAAAAATTACACTATTATATAATCAAGAATCTTCAGATAAGATGTATAAATCCAAATTTATTAACAAATGGGCAAAATGGCTCTTTTAAAACATATGCCAGATGTGTAAAGGTCAAATTATAACATTCACGAGGTGTTGCACAGAAGGAAAAAAGTCAATAAAACGCAAAAAATAATCAAATTTGCCTAAACATGAACAAATATGACAGGTAGATTTGCATAAAACTACTTGTCGACAGTTGTGTAGCATCCATGAATGCAATTCCTTTTTGTCCCATCAGCGAGCAGGTAGTAGTAGTCTTTGAGTTTACTGCCATATCAGCATCACCGGCAGCGAGCAGGTACGCTGTGTGGTCTCTTCAATGCAATCAAGTTGTTCTTGTATGCTGGTCCCTGCCAAAGACAAAAATAACACTCAAAGTCAGCTCTCCAATTGGCCGTCTTTATATTAGTTTTCCACAATACAATCAACCCAAATGGCAATATTTTTTGGCAGACAATAGGTCCAAATTTACCTTGTGTGTTGTTCAGCTTGATATGAGGACATCTTTCCAGGGGCCCGTTCTTCGTACGTCGCTAACTCAGTTAACTGGATTTGATTGTTGACGATTTGGCATGATCTTGGATTGTTTGGTTCTTCGAAGCTCATCCGGGACTTGCTGTCATAGCAACAGGTGCGCAAGCTTAAACCTGCTCGGGAGCAGGCTTATTTCATGTAAACAGGATTAGATTGCGGCTTCATAAGCGGAGCTGATACGGGAAGTCCAGCGCAGCGCGATAGTGCACTTTCTGAGATGTATAGTTTTTCTCGTGACTCGTGAGATTGTCGTTTACATTATTAAATTGTTGGAAACGCACATTTATTTTCGACTTGTCGGAGTTGGGCTTTAACTACAGCACAAACTGTAGGCTACCCTAAGATTATTTGCGAGTGGCTCTTTCCTTTACACTATTGGAGATGCGGAGAACTTGATGGAAAGTGCTGTCTGTCATGTCATTCGGAGTTTACCTGGCGCTTTTAGGTTTAAAAAACAGTTTTAGGTTTTTTTGAGGCATTTCCAAGCCACTTAAGACCCGATGTTGTAAAGCAGTTTTTTTAAGCAGTTTTTTATTTATTTTATTTATTAGGCTATCATATTTTTTTATTAAGATCATGCAATCATGACCATGCTGATTACAGTATGTCACTCAGGCTTATAGGCTAGACCATAGACTGCCATCAAGGCCTCAATGAAGGGGATTATGTGAACAGAAAGGGGGTTCACAATGTAAATGTGCAGCCCAGTTACTATTGGGATTCTTAATATTCCAGATTAATAATATTATATCATATAAAAAAAAGGCAGTTGACAAATCTTCCATATCACAAATGTGAAAGCAAAATGGCCAGGATCTGTGCATGACTTAAGAATTTTCAGAGATTCACATTTATGCACATTATTTGAAAGTGGTAAGAAAAGTTCCACAATTAAATATCAAGCTCACTGTATTACATACACTTATGCTGATCCTAACAGAACTGCATTTTTTCATAGGTGATTATGACATGTTCCTGCTTGCAGACAGGTGTTTTATGACCCCATTCCCTGACCCAAACCAGTTACAATGCAGCTCTGCCAGGACAAGGGCACACAATGAAATGAACTTTGGCTAACTAAAGGGAAGATTTCAGTGTCAGTGTTCAAGTCTGAGGGGTTGCACACCTGACAGGGCCTGTGACATTGTTGCATGTGCCATATTACACAACATTGCAAAAAAAAAAAAAAAAAACACTTTTCATTAAATGTTTAATAAAAAACAAATATTAGTTCCTTGAGTTTTATTTCAATTGTTCTTTGTAAAGAAAAGCCAGTGGTCAAGTGCCTGCAACAAGAGATATTAGACACATGCCTCATGCAACAAATAAAAAGGAAAAGTTGGCTATACACTGCCCACCTGTAGGCCTATGTCTCCTCTGTCTGTGCAGACTCTTCTGTAGGCCTTTCTGTAGATGTGGAATCCTGCAACTTATATTGCAGCCATAAAGCATACAAGTATAAATTAAGTAAAGTTATTTATGCACTTGCAGGTAGGCTAGTTCCTCCATATGACAGTTATCTGAGAGGGTTTATTCACTGTCCAGTGCAATGGAAACAAATGGACATTACAAAGTCTTATACTTTCTTTCTTTTGGAAAGTCAGAAAATGTCCACTTACTACACATATTTCAGCCACCACTTTCTTGGGAACAGATACAAGTGTGTATTATGTAAAAGTGCACAAAAGAGGAAAACACAATGACATTACAATGAACTACACTCGGGAAACATGTGATCAATAACTCATGGCAAAATATTTTTACATTAACATAAGTTTATCAGTTTTCACTTTCACAAGTCAAAGCAATTCATCATTACTCAAGATTTAACATGAAATGACTATACGGCCTTAATTTAATGCAGCAAAAATTATTTTACAGTGTAGGCTACTAAGATCTTTTCTTTTTTTTCAGGCTTTTTCTTGGTTGCTTTTATAAACAGACAACCATTTATTTAACAGTGCCTTTTATAGAAGAGAAGAGACTATAATATTAAATAACTAAAATAACTTTAGTTATTAAATAACTAAAAATTACCATTATGTAGAATATTTTTGTACTTCACTTTTATTTGTTCCCATGTTCTAGTGTGGTGACTCTGACAATGAACAAAGTAATTATGCAATTATTAAAATACAAATAAGGCTAATAAGTGATAAAAACATCTAACATGGCCACTTCTAACGGATTTAAATTGTCTGCTACTTTTTGCCAGCCCTCTCTCCTGGCTTTTGCAGACTTTGAGGTGTTCCCTGGCGTTTTGATTAATCATTAAAATTCCGAATAAACTTCGACTATCTTGCTCTGCTGAGGAGAAAAACTGTGCGCGCTCTTTGGCCACGCTGAACAGCCAATAGCAGCGTTGCTGATCAATGTTTCTACTATCGATACATATCCCCTTTTAAACCAGCGCATGAACGCGCAGTTATCTCAGATAACTCAATCCAGCGATACTAATCATAAACAACAGGTGTGTTCGAAGAACCCAATTAGCCGGATCATGATTAGCACGATGATATCATCTTGGATGTGTCATTTGATCTCGGATGTAATAAGCAACGTACGAAGAACGAGCCCCAGGTCTCTTGCAGCCTTGTGGTGATGGTGGAATCAAATCAAGGAGACGACGAATTGATGCAAGATCGCTGCCCCATTCTAAATAACAGATGTGACAACTTCAGCAAAAAATGCATGAACGCATATAGATAATCTTATTCTGAACTATAGTCTAACCTGAATCATCAGTTTCATCACCTTTTACAGCAGATTCTGCAGTCAATCAGGTCCTTGAAGGTCTTGGGAGAAGCATTTCCAGGAACTTAGCTGAGGTCTTCTAACCAAAAAATCAAAAAACAAACAAAACAAAAACATCATCAAACAGTTACATAGCATAATGACAACCATATCTCTCTCAGGAACCATTCTGTTCAGATGATCGTGTAGTCACAGAGTAGTGCCGTTCACACCTGGCATTAAAGGAGAACTCTGGTCAATTTTAACATTGAGCTCATTTTTTTGTAAATTTGGAGTGCTGTCAATACAGAGAACAACGGCAAAAATCGGTGTTGCCTACACCGTGTTATCCTCTTTTTAAAATTTGCACCCTGTTGACTTCAATGGGGCAAGTTTTAAACCTGCTTTTAGCCTCTTAACATCCTTGATGTGTCATTATAAGTGCACAGCCAATGTGAGTGATTCCTTCAGAGTGAACGCGGGTGAATCTGACTGCAGTAGATGTGAAAGATATGAATAAAAATGAAGTTATTTCAGCCAGCGCTCATACCTGTATTTACATCCTGTTTTCGGTCGAAGTCCATAGTAATCGATTGTCGAGTTCACGCGCGTGATGTCAACAGGGTGCAAATTTTAAAAAGAGGATAACACGGTGTAGGCAACACCGATTTTTGTCGTTGTTCTCTGTATTGACAGCACTCCAAATTTACAAAAAAATGAGCTCAATGTTAAAATTGACCGGAGTTCTCCTTTAACATTCATCTTGGGTGAGCAACTCGAAGTACAGGTGTAAATGCACTCAAGACGCATTGAGATTCGATTGTTCTGATGAGGTCTAGGCCACGTTCTTTTATTAAAGGGTTAGTTTCACTCAAAAAAATTTATTCTGTAATTTACTCACCCTCATGTCGTTCCAAAACCTGCAAGACTTTCTTTCGTCTTTGAAACACAAATGAAGATATTTGATGAAATCTGAGCGCTTTCTACGCAACTACCACTTTGATGCTTCAAAAAGTTAATCTTAAAATTAATCCATATGAACCAAGCAGTTTAGTCGACATTTTATTTCTCTTCTGTTTATGTTTGTTGATTAATGTTTATATGCGAATAAAAGTCTAAATTCAATCTCATCACAAAGCGATCGGGTCTCTTCCGAAATTTGGACTAAACCGCTCAATTCATATGGGTTAGTTTTATGATCTCTTTATGAACTTTTTGAAGCGTCAAAATGGTAATTGTGTGGACTGTCAATAGAGGGACAGGAATCGCTAAGATTTAAAATATATTCATTTGAGTTTCGAAGATAAACGAAAGTCTTTTCATGACATGAGGGTGAGAAATGACAACAACTTTACACTTTTGGGTCAACTAACCCTTTAACTTTTTGTTATAGTGTTTGATGTGTCATCATGAATTATGGCAATCAAGACACATCAATCACCCCAGACACATGTAAATTCCAGGTCTGAACAAAGGCAGACTGTGGTTGCCCAGTTAGGTTTAAATTTGTAAATTAAAATTTTACATTCGTCATGTAATAAAATTTGTACTGCACAAAGAATAAAATATAATGACACTCACAATTCTGGATTCATCTTCAGCATTCTGTTGCTTTCGTCTTCATGTCTGTTGGTTGCTTTCTGTTGCAATCTCATGAGAGGAGCTTTTTTCACTTGACTAGTCTAGGCAAAATCTATTGAAAAAGGATTTGAAAAAAATATGTCAGTTGAGGCTAATATTTCCAAAATTCAGTAATGCAATACATTTTAAATTAGGGCTGTAAATATGGTAAAATAATTGTGATTACCCTTTCTATAAAGCATGGGTGTCAAATTCTAAAATTATTTAAATTTATATTCACACATCTACACTTGAATATTCACATATTCAAGTTAATAGCCACAAAACCTTTTGCATTGTTCACATGGAGGCCTGAAACGAGTGATAAGGCATCTTAAATTAAACTTGGTGTACTACGTTAGATTGTAAAACGATTAGAATTTTTTTTACCCATAATTTATTAATGATATTTATAATGTGAACAGAAAATACAGATTTATAATAATAAAATACAGACAGATAAATAGTTAGGACAAAATTTATCCCAAAATAACATGCAGTATGAATTGATAAAGAATGATTTCAAGCTAAAGTACCTGTTTGCTCTTCAAGTGCTTTCGCAAATATCTGTAAACTGAATTGGAAGACAGACGGATTTACAGATTAGCTTTAACTCACTTTCACAATGTTTGAATTTAACAGTCATAAAAAAAAACTTGATGGTAGTAAGTTTGTCTTGACTCGACGCAGATATGACGACATGATATTCAGTGCTAAGAACAAAATAGAGATTATGTAATTCACACTTAAACAAAGGGCGAATAAAAAGTTTTTAAACGCTTCCCCACCTCAGTCTACAAAAAGTAAACGTTCACTTAACGTAAACAAGCTGTTAATAATGTGCATGCGTCACAAAAACGGAATTCTTAACGCGTTCATGTATAACACACAACCACTTTTATACACACAAAATAATTATAAAATTACCATTTGAAGAATTCTCTCATCTGCGCAGAAAAATAGCCCAAAGGGTGCTGCTTCCCCATGAACTTCAGTGCCAAGCTCGTCGTAAGTTAAACCCAGGCCTCGGCGCGACTGGAGGCGGGAATGCATAACGTTAATTTCATGAAGGCTGTCAACAAACCAAAATCAAAGAGTATAGAAGTTACAAGAGGCGAAACTCCGTTGCAGTTTTGACAACAGCCACTAGGTGGCGCTTCGGTAGCGCGGCCGCCATTTTGGACTGAACCAACGGCTTTACCGTTAGCACAACTACTGTACAGCATTAACATTATGTCTGGAAATAATTGGAAACAAAGAAAACAGTGTTCTGCCATCAACTGCAACAACTACCAGTGTACAACCAATCAACTACCATTTCATAGATTCCCCAAAGATCCAGAGAGGTAAAGTAGAAAAGGTTTTTATTAACTTTAAAGTGAGCTAACGTCAATAACAGGTGCTGTAACGTTAATGTAAGCTATCCCATAACCGCAGTAACAGTTTGCTAATGTTATGTATTTGGTCGAAATTGTCAAGACTCGAAATGGGCTTTTTAAATCGCATACTTTCAGAGATATATGAACACCTAACCTGGCAAATGACCGCTTTATTAATTCATTGTTATCACTAAATTAACCCTTTAACTAGTGTCACCTTTTTTCCGCATAAACATGAAAATCACTATCCAAACTTAAATGGTTGTAATTCAAGAATGCTTTGGAATTTAGACCTATGGTTGGTCTTGTTTTAATTTGTCAGATTATTGTTGAAGTGAAATAAATTATGAAAGTGAAACAGAAAAAAGTTATATAAGTTTGAGTTTATTAAAATGTACAAATTTAAAATATAATTATTTATATTTTATATAAAATATATATATTACAAAATATATTTTACTCTAGAACTGCAAGAAAATGAAAGCAAAAATTCTGAACAAGTTGTGTTCCACATTTTAGGTTGATATGTTGATATTTCGCTTCCTCACCCTTTCTGCCGTGTGCTCTAACGTTACACGGTTTGGAGCTGCGCGCTCTTGCTCGCTCACTCTAGATTCCGGGTGATTTTAGCTAATTTGTGGGCATCAGGGATCCGCTATCAATATGCGGGAGACTCCCGGATCTTCCGGGAGACATGGGATGTCTGCTCTAGAGATATTAAAAACTAGAAACTACTTTTTAGTTCATTTAACCGCTTTTGAATTTGAACCGGTATCGTTCAATTCTATGACAGCTGTGTTGCGTTCAGTCCAAGATGGCGGAGCTGCAGCTCTGCGCATGGGTGAGTTTGTTGCAATGGAACGTTCTATTGAGTTTCGCCTCTTGGTACTTCTATACTCTTTGACCAAAATGAAAGAAGCTAAAATATATATAACAAATTATAAGCACATTCCAACACATTTATTTTAAACGTAAAAGTATTTTTTACACTGCCGATTTTACTGTGCAGCGCACGTACTGTATTTACTTCCTGTTTTCGGTCGAAGTCCACAGTAGTCGATTGTCGAGTTCAGTCTGAGTCTCCACTGTTGCTTAGTTGCCTATGATCACGCGCCGCGCGTCCACTTTGGACTTCGACCGAAAACAGGATGTAAATACAGGTATGAGCGCTGGCTGAATTAACATCACTTTTATTCATATCTTTCATATCTACTGCAGTCAGATTCACCGTGTTTTCTCTTTGAAGGAGTCACTCACATGGCTGCTTTTTTGTTGCTGTCAGAACAACTATGCCTTTTAAAAAAACATTTTCTGCTGCACTACAGTCATTATCACTATAAAATATCACAACCCCCCCATGATCTGCCTCAAACTTCACCGAAATGTGTTTTCTTCAAATTTACAGTTACTACAGTAAAATAAGGTGGCACAAAATGTTTTAGAGTGGAGGATTGTTCGACAACTTAAAATTGAAGGTGTAGCTTACGGAGCCCCTAAAGGGACGTGGTGGTGGAAATTTTTTTAGGATGGGAGAGTTTTTTTTTTTTTTTCCAAATCTTTTGCGTTCCCTCGCAAAACTTTTGCGTTCCCCCGAGAAACTTTGCGTTCACACGCAAAACTTTTGCGTTCCCTCGCAAAGTTATTTGCGTTCCCTCGCAAAGTTATTTGCGTTCCCACGCAAAGATTTGCGTTCCCACGCAAAGATATTTGCGTTCCCTCGCAAAGATATTTGCGTTCCCACGCAAAACCTGTTTTGAGCTCGGACAGACACTTCCTGTTGTAATGTCCCGCTGGCGGTGTTTCAGAGCTCCGTACGTTAATGGAGCGTTAAGTAGTGTTTGAACTTGGACTCAAATATAAAGAAATGTGGTCAGTGCTTAACTAAAGGAGTTCAGTGAAGTTGGCAGTATTCACATAGGCTATTCGAACTTCCCTATTCTTGACCTAAACGTTGTTAAAACACAAACGACAACTATTTACAATCACAGTAACCTAGACAACGAGCTACAACCCAATTCCAAAGTTCAAATAAGGGGCCGTCTATAAAGTGCAAATCTCAAAACCCTTCTGCACATTTTATATCATTAAACATATTCAATAGCTTCCTGTCAGTACAGTGTGTCACAGTGAAGCTATTGAATATGTTTAATAATATAAAATGTGCAGAATTGTCACCAAATTCAGTTCACACATCACTGCTCTCCTGCTGGTTATACTACATTACTTAGTTTGATAAAAAATGCAGAATTTTTATGATTATTTATTATGAAATAAAAGCAATAACTTCACCCTTTTTAGAAATAAATATTAAATAACTTCACACTGTGTGAAGTGTATGCTTACATACAGTGTACAGTGTAATGCCATCAAATTCAGTAAGCAAATATAATGCAAGCTGCGTATAGCCTACCAATATAATTTGTGTAAAGAATAGGCCTACTTATTTTTTATGTGCAATTACTTCCCAAACTAATTGTTGTAGGCCTATAACCAACATTAGAGCAGTGATGTGTCATGTGTGAACTAAATTTGGTGTGTTACAGTGAAGTTATTGAATATTTTTCATAATTTAAAATGTGCAAAAGCAGTGTAGTATGACCAGTGGGTCACCATTGATGTGTAAACTGAATAGGGTGGCACTACAGTTTGTAACATTGAAGTTAATGACTATTTGACTGTGAGTTGATGCTGTAGTCGTTTTTGGGTTATATTGCACTTTGCAGACGGTCCCTTCTAACTTGTCTCTCAGCCGCCTGCTCATAGAGATCAATATTATAAAGCTTGTTTTGATGACAATCGGGTTGTAGCTCGTTGTCTAGGTTACTGTGATTATAAATAGGTGTTGTTTGTGTTTCAACAACGTTTAGCTCAAGAATAGGGAAATTTGAATAGCCTATGTGAATATTGCCAAATGCCAACTTCACTGAACTAGTTAAGCACTGACCGCATTTATTTATATTTGAGTCCAAGTTCAAACACTATGAAACGCTCCATTAACGTACGGAGCTCTGAAACACCGCCAGCGGGACATTAAACAGGAAGTGTCTGTCCGAGCTCAAAACAGGTTTTGCGTGGGAACACAAATATCTTTGCGAGGGAACGCAAAACTTTTGCGTGGGAACGCAAATAACTCTGCGAGGGAATGCAAAAGTTTTGTGTGGGAACTCAAAATTTCTCGGGGGAACGCAAAAGATTTAAAAAAAAAAAAATCTCCCAACATAAAAAAATTTCCACCACCACGTCCCTTTAGGGGCTCCGTAGTAGCTTGCTAAGAACATGTATATTCATATTTTTGCAGTGCAGCAAGACCAATGGGACTCCATCAACTCATCAACTTCAGAGTCCCCAGTGGAAGTTAAGAAAAAGAAGAGCAAGAAAAGAAAGAAGAAGAAAAGCAAGAGAAGCAAATAAAAGGGGGGGATATAATGTGTTACTTTGTTGTTTGAGTATACTGTAGAAAAGACAATGTTTTATTAAGATGAAAAGGTGTTTTGAATTTTTTTTGTAAAATAAAAGTCAGAAATTAAATGGGATCCTTTATTGTATATTTACTGCACTTACCCTGTAACTACACAGAACAAGGGGGTAACAAGCACCACTTTAATTTACAGCCCGCAGGAGTTACACTTACCCCGTAATTACACAGAACAAGGGGGTAACAAGCGCCACTTTAATTTACAGCCCGCAGGAGTTACACTTACCCTGTAACTACACAGAACAAGGGGGTAACAAGCGCTACTTTAATTTACAGCCCGCAAGAGTTACACTTACCCTGTAACTACACAGAACAAGGGGGTAACAAGCGACACTTTAATTTACAGCCCGCAGGAGTTACACTTACCCTGTAACTACACAGAACAAGGGGGTAACAAGCGCCACTTTAATTTACAGCCCGCAGGAGTTGCACTTACCCTTTAAATACACAGTTGAAACGGGTAACAAACACTACTTACTATGTAACAATACGAAACAACACTATTTGCACAGTAATTACAGAGAAAGGTACTCTTATTAAGAAAACATAAAAAAAACAAAAAACGTTTTAATTACACAGTATATTTGCCCTGACATTTAAGTGTCATTGCAATACAATGTGATAAGGTAAGAAAGTACTACATGGTACGTTCTAAATTAAAATCATAGCAGAAACTATTTTTTTTTTTGGCTTAACGTTAAGTAGTTTAGTAAGAAAAGCCAATAAATTCAATTTTTATCATACTGTGCTTACATACAGCCACTTTTATATACAACAGACGTACAATTTTTGCCTGGAATATATTAACAGAATAGGTACCTGTTAGTTTTAAAATAATTACAATATAAATAATTTGCTTGTATATCTGGTTGTACCCCTTTATTACAAAAACTTAACATATTGTTCCCTTATACCTACACGGAGGTACACTATAATTACAGAAACGTACACCGTAATTTCGGTTTACTACAAAGTTCTTTGCAGGTTGTATATCTGCTTGTTACCCCTTTATTACCCAAAACTTAACATATTGTTCCCTTATACCTACACGGAAGTACACTATAATTACAGAAACGTACACCGTAATTTCGGTTTACTACGAAGTTCTTTGCAGGTTGTATATCTGCTTGTTACCCCTTTTTTTACCCAAAACTTAACATATTGTTCCCTTATACCTACACGGAAGTACACTATAATTACAGAAACGTACACCGTAATTTCGGTTTACTTACGCAGTTGTTTGCGGGTCGTAATATAAAGTGCTACCCTGCAACTTATCCAACATCCTAAAGATAAATTATTATAATTAGAAGATATTTCTAGTGTTATAAAATATCGCGTATTAATTTTCCAAGCAAAATGTATTTTAGTCAGAATTATTGAGCTCCTATTTGGCGCGCATGCGCGCAGCAGCGCTCATTCAATATGAAGATTAGCAGCAAAATGGATACATTTGCATGACTTTCTAACATTTACAGATGGAGGATATAACTGTAAAATGTAAGTTTTGCACTGAGGGAAAAAAAAACACATCACAAACGCATAAAACAGCACAAAATATATGCTGTTTGATGGTGGATCGATTTGATCCACGATCGACCTCTAGGGCTGCTTCAAAAACGCGTGCACACGCAATTATCTAGACTTGATAAACCTGGATCAAATTAGTGAGATTGCGTGAACTTCAATTACCTTTTATGGAACCACTTTAGCCCCAACTCATTTGTTAGGCTCATTCAAGTCCGGTTTTGGAGTTTAATCCCCGCTTTTCTAAGCGTCTTTTATGGAACAACCCTCAGGGGTCCGTTCTTCGTACGTCGCTAACTCAGTTAGCTGGATTTGATTGTTGGTGATTTGGCATGATCTTGGATTGTTTGGTTCTTCGAAGCTCATCCGGGACTTGCTGTCATAGCAACAGGTGCGCAAACTTAAACCTGCTCGGGAGCAGGCTTATTTCATGTTAACAGGATTAGATCCCGGCTTCATAAACGGAGCTGATACGGGAAGTCCAGCGCAGCGCGATAGTGCACTTTCTGAGATATATATATTTTCTCGTGATTCGTGAGATTGTCGTTTTTTGTCGCTTTTAGGTTTAAAAAACAGTTTTTTTTGTGGTATTTCCAAGCCACTTAAGACCCAATGTTGTAAAGCAGTTTTTATTTTATTTTATTTTTAGGCTATTGTAGAAATGAGTGAGGAGTCCATGAATCCAAGCCAGATATGTTTATTATATAAACCTCTGTTGCATATAATCAACTTATACGGCCACAGGCCACAGGCAACATGCTAAACTAGCAACTTCAACTCTGCGGGGGAATGCCACGAGCGCGGGCAGAACTAATGCGCATGCGCGCTTCCTCCAGTACGGTGACTCATAGTGTCCATACAGTATGCAAACACGATCATTCACCAGAATGATCTACATCCCCTTTCTTTAGTTTGTGCTTTCTACGGCAAACTGAATAAAAGGCTAGGCATTAACTTACAACACTATGACAGTTAAATTTTGTATGTTATGAAATTGTACTTTTAACATTCAAAACATTTCAACATTCAAATGTGAATTCAGTGCATTGATTTTTTTTTTTTTTTTTTTTTTTACATAGCTATGGCCAGAACTATAGAGTCCCATAGAGCCTACTGCAGAATTATATATATTTTTCTTCTTTAAATGTCTTTGGTTTGCAGTCCATAACAGCAAAATATTCATTGTTCATACTTTGGATTAGGCCTACAGACGCGACCCGAGCGTGTCACGTACAGTGTGTTACCTGGTGTTACCTTCGTTGGAGACTGAACAGCAGGCCTCTGCTGCACACTGGTGGGCCTAGGTGCTACCTGGGTCCCTCGAGGTGTGTGTGGTGTGTATGGGGGACTGACTGGTGCAGCTGGATCGGCATACTGACAATCAAGGTCTGCAGGGTCGACCCGTCGTGGTGGTGGCTCAGCGACGGGGAGGATGTGGCGGCGATTTCTCCTGTAGGTCCCTCCGTAGGACTCGATGATGTAGGAGCGTGGTTCCTTGCACACTTCCTTCACGGTGCCCAAGTGGTCGTGTCCCTTGATGGTCTGCATCCTAACGACTTGTCCCTCTGCAAGCGGCTGTAGTGGGCGGCTTGATTCATCATAGTAGCGCTTTTGAATGAGTCTTTTATTTTTGAGTTGGGCATTGACCCGCTTTGTGTTCTTTGGGGCTGGCTCCAGCAGTCTGATGCTGACAGGAAGAGTAGAGCGTGTCTGTCGTGACATAAGACGTAAGACATAAGACATAAGCCCAATGCTTGGTCACGGGGAATGTTCCTTATGTTAAGCAGGTTGAGATACACATCAGTCCCATCTCTGTGAGATTTTTCCATCAGTAGTTTGGCACTGCGGACTGCTCTCTCTGCCAGTCCGTTTGACTGTGGATACCCCAGGCTGCTGGTAATGTGGGTGAAGTCCCACTGCTCGGCGAAATCCTTGAAACGTTGGCTTGTGTATTGCCTCGCATTATCACTGATGAGGGTGTGAGGTGTTCCATGGACAGAAAAGTGCCTTTTCAGCTTTGTGATCACCGCTGCTGAAGTTGTGTCACGGAGAAGGTCGATTTCATACCACCCTGAGTACGAGTCTACCAGCACGTGGTACTGTTGTCCGTGCCACTCAAACATATCAGTAGCCACTGTAGACCATGGCAGCGCCGGAACTGGATATGGCTGTAAAGGTTCCTTTTGCTGATGTGGTCTGGTGCTATTACAGACGGAGCATGATATCAGTTCTTCTGCAATGTCTTTGTTCATTGACGGCCAAAAAACAGTGCTCCTGGCCCTGCGTCTGGTTGACTCTAAGCCTGGGTGACCTCTATGTACAATATTGATGTATTCTCGGTGCAGAGAGTGCGGAATTACTGCTTTATGGCCCTTGATAACTATTCCATCTTCCACCACCAGCTCGTCTCTGTAAGGGAAGAACGAACGAATGGATGGGTGGACACTGCGTTCTTTGTCAGGCCATCCTCGTTGAATGATTGTGCTGAGAGTCTGTAGCACCTGATCCTGTGCTGTGTGGGTCCGGAGCTCCTCTAGTCTGTTAGTTGAAATGTAGCTGATGGACATCACCTCAAATGTATTGTTTGCCGCTGGGCTTTGTGAGACAGTTTTGTTTGGAGCTCGTGATAGGGTGTCAGCTAGGTACATGTGTTTACCCTTCTTGTAGACGAGCGTGATGTCATAGGCTTGTAACTGTAGTAACATCCTTTGCAGTCGGGCAGGAGCAGTGTGGATGGGCTTTTTTAGGATTGTGACCAGAGGTTGGTGGTCGGTTTCAATGACAGTGGGCTTTCCATATACGTAATCCTTAAATTTGGTGCATGCAAACACGACCGCCAACAGCTCCTTTTCAATTTGAGCGTACCGTGTTTCTGTGTCAGTGAGCGTGCGAGATGCGTAAGCGACTGGTCTCTCCTCCTGTAAACATGCAGCACCAAGTCCGTAACATGACGCATCACAGGTCAGTGTAACTGGTTTTCTCACATCGTAGTAGGATAAGACTGGTGCGCTGGATAAGCATGACTTGAGACGGTCGAACGCCTGCTGATGTTGTGGAAACCAGCACCACGCAGTGTCTTTGTGTGTGAGCTGTCTCAGAGGCGCTGCAATCTCGCTTAGGTTTGGGATGAACTTCCCAAGATAGTTCACCATGCCAAGGAATCGCTGCATAGCTGGGACGTCCTGAGGGACTGGCATGTTTGTGATCGCCACGGTCTTGGCAGGGTCGGCTTTGAGGCCCTCCTTTATAAATATGTGGCCTACATAACAGACCTGATCCAGGCGAAACTTGCATTTGAGACGGTTCAGCCTGAGGTTTATCTCTCGGGCCCGGTCGAGCACTTGTTTTAGGTTGGCGGCGTGTTCAGTGGCATCACAACCTCCTATGATGATATCGTCTACTATAATAGCACACTGATATCCTGCAAACTAGTGGTCGACCGATATGGGATTTTTAATGGCCGATGCCGATATTGAGAAAGCAATCTGGCCGATTGGCCGATATGAGGCCGATACAATACATGTGAATACAGTAAATGAGAGACATAAAGAATATTGGTGAAACTAAATGAACATTTATTGTACATACTATTCATGCAAAATTCTTTTTGCAATAAATATATTTACTAAGAAATTAAAATGTAAACAAAAAGGTAAGGTAACACTTCAATAAATAAAGTTTTAGTGCAGCTTCTTGTCTGCTTTAATATTTACAGTCATTTTTTCAGTCACATAAATAATTACTGCTGCTTACTGCAGGTTACAAATAACATTTATCATTAATGAACCAATCTGAACAATATTCATAAATTAATGACAAAATAGTATGTGAAATTACATACATTTTATGTACAATACATAGTTAAATATTAATCTCACATAGTTTATTTACACTGTTAACCCTTGCTGTAAAATTCTGACAATATTATACCATTTTCCATTAAAACAGTAATATACCGTAGAAAATAAAAGTAGCCTACAGGAATATACTGTGAATTAACAGTGCTCAAAGTCGACACTCAGAGGCTGTTTTCCCAATCACACCCTATACCCTCATTCACTATTCCCTACATTAGTTCACTAATATAGTCCACTTGAATGAAAAGAAGTGAGTGAATTGAGACACTGATGAACACCTGATAAGCAGAATCACTGAAGGACAGAGAAACAAGAACAGAAAAAAGAGAAACACAAAAACTACAACTGACTTCCAGCCACACTGAGTGTGAAACCAGTTTACAAACCAGTTTACGATTATTTCTTTCATACATGTACAAAAGTTCTTGTTGAGAATTAACAGAGATTTAGTTATTAATAAAGTTTGTTGTCACCATGATGGAGATCAGTATTTGCTTTAGTTGGTCTCTTGTCCCTGGACTTCTTACCATTCATCTCTCTCTGGCTGCTGTAACAGTGAGTTTATAAAACACATTTGTTATGGCAAGAAAAAGTCAAGAGGAAGATGATTTTTATTTTTTTGCGATGATGTCACAATCATCCTGGACATGCCTGATTTTCAGATTTTTCCTGTATATAATCATTGAAATTATAGTTATCTCATATTTAGCATATATCTGTGAATCTACAAAATGAAATCAATATTTCTGTAATCAAGTCTTCTGAAAAATATTGTAATCATATAGTGCATTCAATTTTATTTTACTCCTGCTTGGCTCAGACACACACAGACATCAACAATCAGCATATGAATCTCAACAATGGTGAAAAGTTTCATGTCGCAATGCATGCTGGGTTCCAGGATAATATAAAACTCCCAGCATGCACTGCTGCATGAATAATAATAATAATAAAAAAGAAATATTGCCACCATTGTTGAGATTCATGTGCTAAATTGTGATATCTCGGTGTTTCTAAAACACAGTGTAGCTCTGTTTCTCTGGTTATGCATCATGTGTTTAAAAAAAAAGAGTCATTGTATCTTATTGCTGCGTTTTCACAGTGGTGGTAATGTAACACTTTCGATTGAGGATTAAACTCTGAATAAGTGAGAATGAATTCCTTAGTGAATGAACAGGCAATATGATGATTTTGTCATCATAATCATTATAACCGCAATCATTCATAAACTGTGTGTGTGCACAAGTGTGACTTGCACAAAAACACAGCTCAAGCAGCAAAGGAAAAAACTAATGTTTTAGCATCAGCATCCCAACTAAAGCAAGCACTGATCTCTATAATGGTAACTACAAACCAAACATTCAATTAAACATCTCAATAACAACTTCTGTATGACTGAATGAAATAAAGTCATACTGGTTAATAATAAGTGTAATAATGTGTAATGGCTGGAAGTCAGTCGTAGTAATTGTGTTTCTCTATTTTCTGTTCTTGTGTTTCTCTTTTCTTCAGTGATTCTGCTTGCAATCACTTACATATTCCCTTAATTATCTCACTGCATCGTTACTTTTTACTCGTAGTGTGGATTTTCCTGTGGGGTTGAAAGGGTTAACTGTGTAAGATAAAAAAGACACACCCACAAAATGTATTTTAACAGTAATAAACTGTAAGTTATAAAACAGGTTTATACTGGCAACACTGTTGCCAGTAGTTTACTGTAAAATTAATTTTTTGGGTCACCGTTGTGCAGAAGAGTAGAGCCTGTGCTTCAGTCCAGGAGAAGATCTACAAACATTGATGATTTGCTGCATGTTGCTTTATTTAACAGGCGGTGACTGTGTAGTTGCTGATCCAGTGGAAATCTCTTTATGTGCAATAGTTTTTTAGTGGTCTCAAATGAAAGAAGTTCACAGTAATACTTTGCTCACATTATTAATGCATTATAAATGTAAGTTAATACATTTAAATGACAGTTGGTCAATTTAAGGCAGTCGGTTTCTGCAAGTGTAATTAGTTAACTATAAATTTAGTGCATTTTTACAGAAACAAACTAGATTACAGTAAAGAACTGTACAATTAACAGTATTTTACTGGCAACAGTGTTGCCAGTATTTTACTGTAAAAAAACCTGGTAAGGTCTAACAGTGTACACTATTTACTTTAAACAGGTTGTTTTACTTAAAGTATATTTAAGTAATAATGATTTATGTGTTTAGTTTTGCTTGTTTGTTTCTTTAAAACTTTAAGCCGTCACATGTATTTGCATGACATACATGAACATATGAAAATGTATACTACACACGATATTACGCCAATCATGGATAAATAAATACAGTAGATAGTGAATAACATTTTCAAGGATTTATTTTCAAACGTAATATTATTACATAGTGTTCTCCTCTCATCCACCTCACGCGACCACTGATCTGTAGTGCACGCGACCCAGCTTTTCCGTGCACGCGAGTCCGTTGGAAAACAGCGTCTATGGCGTTATTATCCAGTCAAATGTCGAGAGCGCATTATTGTAGCGCGAAAGTACATTAATATAATGCGCGAGCGCGAATCTCTCTGCTCGCGCGCGGAATATAAATGCGCGAGCGCGAATCTCTCTGCTCGCGCACGGAATATAATGTGCCGAGTGCGAATCTCTCTGCTTGCGCGCGAGAACTGGGCACGCGCTCTCAGATACACATTGCTCTTGTAAGAATTTTCTCTGGGCTCGCTCAGAGAATATGCCTGCACTTAAAACGTGTTCAGTGCAATCGCGAATCTCTCCTCTTTGCTTAAAGTAAGCATGTATGTGCTTAGACTGTGTCCCGTGCGTTCGCGCATGCCTAAGTACTCTTCTCTTCAATTTCTTTCTTTTTTTAAATTTTTTATTAATGCCAAGGTATCAAAAATATAACTTGCATAGCAAAAATGTACAAATTACATACAACGGAATAAAGAAAGCAAAGCAGCATATATATATATATATATATATATATATATATATATATATATATATATATATATATATATATATATATATATACATACATTCATATAGCCTGTACATATGCCCATAAAAAAAAAAAAAAAAAAAAAAAACACAGAACAGACCAGAAAGCTTTAATGAAATAAATTAAAAAGTTGAAACAAGTTTATTGTCTTAAGAGCTTTAAGATTCTTAGATAACAAAATGCTTTGGATGTATTGTTGGACCTCTCTTCTAAAAACAATGAATAAGGGATTCTGCTGAGTGAATTTACTACGGTGAATGTGAAATTTTGCAAGGAACTATAATAGATTAATAATAAAATACTCATTAAATGTAGCTTTTGAAAAGGTTTAAATCATAAACACAAGTTGTTCTTTTTGTGGGGCCCCTGATGAAACTGCTCTTCATATCTTCTGGGATTGTCCTCACACACAGTTATTTTGGGTTGAATTTTCTGCTTCCAGATTTCTCTTTGCTTTAATGCTTTTTAAGGATGTACTGTTTGGTTTCTTTAATATACAAAAAGCTAAATTTAATGAGTATTTTATTATTAATCTATTATTGTTCCTTGCAAAATTTCACATACACCGTAGTAAATTCACTCAGCAGAATCCCTTATTCATTGTTTTTAGAAGAGAGGCCCAACAATACATCCAAAGCATTTCGTTATCTAAGAATCTTAAAGCTCTTAAGACAATAAACTTGTTTCAAACTTTTTTATTTATTTCATTACAGCTTTCTGTTCTGTTTTTTTTATTTTTTATGAGCATATACAGGCTATATGTATGTATGTAGGCCTATATATATATATATATATATATATATATATATATATATATATATGCTGCTTTGCTTTCTTTATTCAGTTGTATGTAATTTGTACATTTTTGCTATGTAAGTTATATTTTTGATACCTTGGCATTTATAAAAAAAAAAAAAAAAAAAAAGAAATTGAAGAGAAGAGTACTTAGGCATGCGCGAAAGCACGGGACACAGTCTAAGCACATACATGCTTACTTTAAGCGAAGACACGTTTTAAGTGCAGGCATATTCTCTGAGCGAGCCCAGGGAAAATTCTTACAAGAGCAACGTGTATCTGAGAGCGCGTGCCCAGTTCTCGCGCGCGAGCAGAGAGATTCGCACTCGGCACATTATATTTCGTGCGCGAGCAGAGAGATTCGCGCTCGCGCATTTATATTCCGCGCGCGAGCAGAGAGATTCGCGCTCGCGCATTATATTAATGTACTTTCGCGCTACAATAATGCGCTCTCGACATTTGACAGGAAAATAACGCCATAAGCGTCTAGTTTAAATGTAACCCGAGAACAACGCGCGTATCTGAGGAACAGCCACAGGATTTTTGACTGTTTATGAGGTAAAATGTTTTCAGTTTTGTTTGAATTCGTTTACATCACATCTGTGACCCCCACTGGAGCTACCGCTGGGCTGCGGATCTGACATATCACGGTACTGTTTGAATAGACTCTGCTGCACGCCGGAGTGTTTTTGTGTGACAATGTAGCTTCAGGTTAGAAAGCGAATGTGAATGGTCATTTACTGTGTCTGTCAGATGTCTGCTTCACTTCTGAGTGGCTTGTCTTACGGTGCTGGGCGGAGCAGAGCGAGTGTATTCAGTTCATTCAGCTCGCTCTGTTCGCGTCAGTGGAAAAAAGCGCTAATGCACAGTCACAAACTGTTTTGAAATATATCGGCCAAACGGAAAGATTTATCGGCCGATGCCGATATCTAAAAAATTCCAAATATCGGCCGATATATCGGCCTCGGCGATATATCGGTCGACCACTACTGCAAACAGCTGTTCCATTGAGCGCTGGAAAACTTCGCTTGCTGAGCTTATGCCGAATGGCATGCGAAGGAATCTGTAGCGCCCGAAAGGTGTGCTAAAGGTGGTCAGCATTGATGACTTGTCATCGAGACATATTTGCCAGAATGAGCTCTTTGCATCTAACACAGAGAACACTGTAGCACCTGACATCTGGGTGGCAACTTCCTCAACGCTGCGCTGGATAATGGGGTCTCTTCAGAGCAGTGTTGAGGTCTTTTGGATTGATACACAGTCTGATTTCCTGTTTGTCTTTTTTGTGCGTTGCTACCATGGACGAAACCCAGTCTGTAGGTTCAGAAACTGTGGTTATGACACCTTTATTCTGCATGCTGTCAAGCTCAGCTTTGACTCGTGTCTGCATTGCCACTGGAATGCGGTGTGCTGGACGAACCACCGGTTGTACAGTTGGATCTAGTGTCATAGAGTATGTGATAGGGAGTTTTCCGAGCTCATCACTGAACACATCTTTGTATTGTGCGAATATCTGTTTAGTGAAATCGGCATCGCTCTCAGTGCTGACCTGATGAACGTGGGGGCTCATTGTGACAATTCCTAAGCGCACACATGCACGAAATCCCAGTAGTGGCACTACATCTCGGTCCACAAGGAAAAAAGGTAGTGTGTGTTGCTGTCCATCTAAACAGCAAGGCAGTGTGACAATACCGTTAGTCTCTATTTTGCTGCCTCCATAAGCCACTAAGTTAGTGTCTTTGCTGCATTTCACTGGTCGCTCACCGTCAGCAAGCTGTTGAAAGGCATCTTTTGACATCACGTACACTTAGCACCTGTATCTACTTTCATTTCAAAGGGCTTGTTATGTATGTGCAGTGTAACAAATCCTTCATCCTTTCCTTCTGTTTGAGGAGTAATGGAATTCACACACTTGTCGTCAAGTTCGACACCATCCACATAAAAAGTGTCATCACAGGTGCTGTTGTCTGACTTTTCCAGTTCTAACTGGTGTACAGATTTTCTGTAGTCGTTGTGCTTTGCATAGCTTTTCCTTTCATAGCCTTGGCGGTGTGACATGGACTTACAGCATTTTTTGTAATGATTGAATTTTTTACAGTTGTGGCATTGCTGGCCAAAAGCAGGACACTTGTCTCTCTGCGCCGTATGGCTACTTCCACAATTGCTGCAATTTGTAATGGATTTTGTCTCGTATTTGCCTGCTTGAGATTTATATTTTGACCTCTGGTGCCACCCGCCGGAATTTGGCTGAATTGCGTCGACAGTGGTGGCTGTTTGGGGCATGGCAAGCGTCCTATTACTTTCCTCAGTCATCTCATATATGCGGCAGATTGTGATAGCTTTTGTTAGAGTTAATTCGCTGTCACGTAGCAAAGCCTTTCTTATACTGTCATTTCTGATGCCACATACTATTCTGTCACATATAAGTTCATCTGTCAGGTTTCCAAAGTGACAACTGTTAGCTTTGATCCTCAAGTCACTGATGTAGGATTCAATATTTTCACCTTGCTTTTGATTTCGTGAATGAAACTTGTGTCTCTCCATAGTTTTGTTATGTTGAGGGTTACATACCTCCCGAAATTTTCGTTTCAGGCACTCGGGGTCTTCTCTAGACTCAGCGACTGAGGAACGACAACGACTCCCTCTTCACCTGGCGCCCTCACCTCTGCTGCGTAAACAAATGAACGCTCCCGTTCGATGGCCTCCGCTCCTGCGAGATTGAGGAGGATATATGCCTTTGTTTTGGCAGGCTTGTCAGAGTGCGCCGCTGCTATGAAGATATCATATTCTTGTTCAAAAATCTGCCAATTCTCGCCGAGGTTCCCGTCGAAAACGAGGGGGTCTGGTCTACGAAATCCATCCGCCATCACGTCTTTAGTCGTAACTTTAACGACGTCAGTAGTTTTCTCCGCTCGAGACAGAAAACAAAGCACGTGAAACTCACAGGCAATAGATCCGTTTCATCTTCTGACACCATGTAGAAATGAGTGAGGAGTCCATGAATCCAAGCCAGATATGTTTATTATATAAACCTCTGTTGCATATAATCAACTTATACGGCCACAGGCAACATGCTAAACTAGCAACTTCAACTCCGCGGGGGAATGCCACGAGCGCGGGCAGAACTAATGCGCATGCGCGCTTCCTCCAGTACGGTGACTCATAGTGTCCATACAGTATGCAAACACAATCATTCACCAGAATGATCTACAGCTATCATAATTTTTTATGAAGATCATGCAATCATGACCATGCCGATTACAGATATGTCACTCAGGCTTCACTAACGTGATTGGTACCATAGACTATAGGCTACCATAGACTGCCATCAAGGCCTCAATGAAGGGGATTATGTGAACAGAAAGGGGGTTCACAATGTAAATGTGCAGCCCAGTTACTATTGTGATTCTTAATATTCCAGATTAGTAATATTATATCAAATAAAAAAGGCAGTTGACTAAAATCTTCCATATCACAAATGTGAAAGCAAAATGGCCAGGATCTGTGCATGACTTAAGAATTTTCAGAGATTCACATTTATGCACATTATTTGAAAGTGGTAAGAAAAGTTCCACAATTAAATATCAAGCTCACTGTATTACATACACTTATGCTGATCCTAACAGAACTGCATTTATTTCATAGGTGATTAGGTTCCTGCCTGCAGACAGGTGTTTTATGACCCCATTCCCTGACCCAAACCAGTTACAATGCAGCTCTAGCCAGGACAAGGGCACACAATGAAATGATCTTTGGCTAACTAAAGGGAAGATTTCAGTGTCTGAAAAGTCTGAGGGTTGCACACTTGACAGGGCCTGTGACATTGTTGCATGTGCCATATTACACAACATTGCCAAAAAAAAAAAAAACACTTTTCATTAAATGTTTAATAAAAGACAAATATGCTTAGTTCCTTGAGTTTTATTTCAATTGTTCTTTGTAAAGAAAAGCCAGTGGTCAAGTGCCTGCAACAAGAGATATTAGACACATGCCTCATGCAACAAATAAAAAGGAAAAGTTGGCTATACACTCCCCACCAGTAGGCCTATGTCTCCTCTGTCTGTGCAGACTCTTCTGTAGGCCTTTCTGTAGATGTGGAATCCTGCAACTTATATTGCAGCCATTAAGCATACAAGTATAAATTAAGTAAAGTTATTTATGCACTTGCAGTTATCTGAGAGGGTTTATTCACTGTCCAGTGCAATGGAAACAAATGGACATTACAAAGTCTTATACTTTGTTTCCTTTGGAAAGTTAGAAAATGTCCACTTACTGCACATATTTCAGCCACCACTTTCTTGTGAACAGATACAAGTGTTGGTGTATTATGCAAAAGTGCACAAAAGAGGAAAACACAATGTCATTACAATGAACTACACTGGGGAAAAATGTGATCAATAACTCATGGCAAAATATTAAGTTTATCAATAAGTTATCTTAAAATATAATAAGTTTATCAGTTTTCACTTTCACAAGTCAAAGCAATTCATCATTACTCAAGATTTAACAGTTGAAATGACTATACGGCCTTAATTTAATGCAGCAAAAATTATTTTACAGTGTAGGCTACTAAGATCTTTTTTTTTTTCAGCCTTTTTCTTGGTTGCTTTTATAATCAGACAACCATTTATTTAACAGTGCCTTTTATAAAAGAGACTATAATATAACTAAAAATTACCATTATGTAGAATATTTTTGTACTTCACTTTTATTTGTTTCCATGTTCTAGTGTGATGACTGACATTACAATGCACAAAGTAATTATGCAATTATTAAAATACAAAAATATAGGCTAATAAGTGATAAAAACATCTAACATGGCCACTTCCAACGGATTTAAATTGTCTGCTACTTTTTGCCAGCCCTCTCTCCTGGCTTTTGCAGACTTGGCGTTTTGATTAAACATTAAAATTCCGAATAAACTTCAACTATTAGTTCTTGCTCTGCTGAGGAGAAAAACTGAGCGCGCTCTTTGGCCACGCTGAGCAGCCAATAGCAGCGTTGCTGATCAATGTTTCTACTATCGATACATATCCCCTTTTAACCAGCGCATGAACGCGCAATTATCTCAGATAACTCAATCCAGCGATACTAATCATATCCAGCAAGTGTGTTCGAAGAACCGAGTTAGCCAGATCATGATTTGCACGATGATATCATCTTGGATGTGTCATTTGATCTCGGATGTAATAAGCAACGTACGAAGAACGTGCCCCAGTTGTTTTTGTGTGTAGATCTAAGAGTCTAGGCTGCCTACCAGGCGGGAAGGAAGTCGACCGGAAGTTGAAGCCGGCCGCGTGCCACCATCTTGTAGCAGAACTTCACCTGCAGTTAGCATCCCATTGACTCCCATTCATTTTGGCGTCACTTTGACAGCGAATAACTTTACATCTGAGGCGTTTGAAGACTCCATTTGTCCATTATTTATTTCTAAAGAAACACGACAATGTATAAAATGCTCCATTACCTTGTAGCTTATGTTATGGCCCCGTAGAAGCAGTTTTTGTAAAAGTAGGCTAACGATTGCAACATAACCACGCGACTCTCTGTCGCACAGTAGAGAGATTACCGTTTGGACGGGAGGAGAAGCTCGCGGGCAATCGGGGGACGTGGAGGCAAAATGACAATATAATTAATCAGAATACCTAGCAAAAGTTGCTCCTGCTTCAAGCTCATGGACAGCTCCTACTCACACTCTCCGTCTCTGCAAGATTCGGAAGGGAATGATTCAGATTTCTCTTGGCACAGCTACTAGAAGACAGACGGGTTGCTCACGTGGTCCGTGTAACGCTTTGCTCGGTTTGAGTCTGCGCGTCAGGAAAGGAAGTGCTAAGAAATCGCTAAAAATGGGCTTCACTTGTTTCAATTGAGATCCAATGAGATGGCTCTGTCCACTTCTTATACTGTCTATGCTGCCTACAGAGACGCGTATTTTGACGTCCTGCTTGGGAGGGCAACTAGCGGATCGTTACGAAAGATTAGATGAATGTGATAATTTATGTGTGGGCCTTTTTTAGGCCTGAAATCGCTGATACAACCTTTAATCCCATGTTCGGGGACAAATTTGGGCACAGAGGTCTAAGGTGTGATCCAATCTTTTTTTTTTTTAAATAAATGTTATATCACTATCTTCGATAAAATAAAAACTATCTCTTTGTAGTGTTTTTTATTATTTCTGGGGTATTTTTGAATTTATTTACCTATAAAAGTACCATATTTTCTATGTAAATTATGCTTATTTTTATGTTATATTTAATATTTCTTTAACTTCAGTAAAAAAAAAAATCATTCCAGTAAGTTCAGATAGCTAAAACCTAAAAATGTGGTCACTTTGGTGACATCTGGTGTCTTATGTTGGTATAAAATTAACAAAAAAAGCAATAATATCAATAATATCAATAGCCACTAGATGGCTGTAGCATACTCAATGGCTGCATATAGGCTGAACTCTATAAACCACTGTTATAACGAATTTAACCTCGTACATTTTTGACTTTATCACAAGTTAAAATTGTAATTTAAAAAGAAAAAAAATATCTGTGTTAGGTGAGACTATACAAAGATGCCAAAATATGCTTAGACAAATATGACCATGCTATAAGGAAAAGGCAAAGTAGTAGATCATTTATCATTTATTTCAAACAAAAAACATCAAATTTCAATAACTCAAAAACCTAATTGGTACCAAACAGGTAAGAATAAACATAACAATAACTCAAAAAAGTTAGTGTTAGGTAAGAATAAACAGGTAAGAACAAACAATTATCATAGTTATAATGTTTACCTGCACTTGTGCGCATGTGTGTGTTTGTGTGTGCGCGTGCACAGGTGGTTGATTGGAACATTTTCAATTCTTTGTTTTTGTATGTGTGAGTGACTTTTTATTTGAAAAACAAAAACAAAACAACAACAACAACAACAACAGCTGAATGCTTTGTGTGTGTGTGTTCAGGTGGCAAACTTAGGAAAAGTAGCCAAGTCTTGTACCGCTCAGATTAAGGAAAGTATTTAAAAAAATTAAATACAAATGATTTTGCCCACATTTGTCCCGAGCATAGCCGATTGCGTCACCGCGGCGCGACGAAGGCTGTCCCAATTCGAAGGTCCTTAAGGCCTTATTATACTTCTGCGTCTGACCTACGCCGGAGCCTATACGCCGTAGGCAACGTGTTGGTTTTAATTTAAGGCCTCATTATGTACATAAATCTACCATGGTGAACATTTTTAGATAGGTTTTCAACCCCGTTTTGTTTTTAGGCAGAAAAAAAAAACTATATATTTATAAATATATAACTTAAATAAAGTTTTATATATAAAGTCCAGTACAAATGTTACTGCCGCTCCTCTCAACGGCTGTCACCAGTTGCTAGGTGACAAAAACCAGACTGTCCCATTGAACAACTCCCGGGACACAGCTAGCAACAATTTGTTAGTGACAATACATTAAGTTAGTTTCATTTTACAAATAACCAATGGTGGAATGTAACAACATACATTTACTCTGGATTAAAGTATACTTTTTTAAGTACTTTAGATTGTTATTCAACTCCACTTCATCTCAGAGGCTAATATTGTACTTTTTATGAAAAATTTACTTTTTACACATGGATATTATGATATTAGATATTGTTTAAAAAAATATGAACAGTATATAACAGAAACACTAAAAATATGTCTTATAGATCAAGGACTGGCAACGTTTGGTCCTGGAGGGCCACTGTCATCCAGAGTTTAGCTCGTAGGACAGTTTTGCATGTTAAAATATTTTATGGTTTGATTTTTGAGTATGTGAGTTAATTTCTTTTATTCTTCCCTCTTTCTGAGAACATCTCAGTGACATGGCAGCCCACGACTGAGACAGCCCTGCAAACCTGTTAGTGGACAGTGGAAATATGCACTCATCCCAGATGATGTCCCGCTGGCAGAGGCCTTCCAGGATCTCCTGCTCATCTCAATAAAAGTCTACAGAATTTTTTTTTCTTCCAATCTGTTTTATGTATACTGTTAATTTAAACTTTTATTTTGTTTTTCTTATCTCAAACGTAACTTATCTTGTAAATAGTTGTAAAAAGTAGGCTACTGTAAGTAAAAATGTACAGAACAATTTATTTTGTATCAAATGTACAAATTAATTGACATGCCAAATATAAATGTACAGAATAATTTCTTTATTACATTTACAAGTTATAACTTGCATTACAAACATAAACAATGCACAGACATTATTTTTTGTTTCATTTACAAATTATAACTTACATAAAAATAATGTAGGCCTATACGATTTGTGCAATGTGTGATATTTCTGAGGATCTATTGACAGAAATGCAATATAAGATCCATAACTATGTTTTCAGTGGTGTATAAAGACCTTACTTAATGAACCGTTATGTTTTTATTACCTTAGAATGAGTCATTTATATCTACATAACCGCGGGCACCCCCCTTCTATGAAGGTCGACATATCGTGACGTCATGTTTCTACTGTAGCCGACAGCGAACAAACAGCGCTACAATCCTAACTTTGAATTAACATATAGAAATGTCATTTTTGGTTTTCATGAAGGTGAAAAGAAAAGTGATATTTATTTTATAAACCTTATTTTTCTGTTAGCTAAATTTCACATTCACAAATGTAAATTTTCTAAATGCAAACCTCTTTTTTTGAGATTTAAACATGAAATGAAGATGTACTTTGAGTCTATTGAGTTCTCTAAAAACTTAAAAGCTATGAGAACAGTGGCTGTGTTTAAGGACTTGGCACTTAATCTGGACTGAAAGACTGAAGGAACTTAGTCTGGACTGAGGGTCTCTGGAGTATGGTTGTAATGTAATGACAATGACTGTTGTTAATGTTAATGTTTTTTGTTTTTTTTGTTTTGTTTTGCTGTTATCTTCTACAAGCATTTAATAAAAAAAATAAAATAAAAAAAACCTCTTATCCATAGCTCTTATCTTATACTAACTAGCATGGAAACAGGCTATGGTAAAGTCAGTGAATAAAAGACTAACACAATGATGAACAAGTAAAAAAAAAATAAAAAAATCGCAATAACATGTTGTTTTACTGAATAATTAAGTAAATATAATTTAATATAAAATATAATATAAAGAAACCTCATTGATTGACTTGCTACTCTCTGCTGACTCAGACGACGACATCTTCCGATCCTACGTCGGCCACCGTAGCTTCTCCTTCGAGTTTGCAATTTGAGGGATGGGCCATGAGTGACTGACTGTTTGCAATTCACAAATCTCACCACTAGATGCCGCTAAAAATCACACACTGCACCTTTAATTTACAAATTGTAATTCACATAACCAAAAGTATATTTCTCTACCAATCTGTCAAGAAGAGAAAACAATCTGTCCATTCTCTCCATGCTCTATCTCTCTGAAACTTCATGTCCTCCCTAAATATCTCGATCAGCTCATGCTTGGCTGTGGATCTTGGCTGGTGCTGGTTCCTCTTTCTATCCTTCACTGTCCTGGGAAAGAAGGACGGTAGGCAGGGTTGCCAGGTCTGTAGCCCAAAAACCCCATTAGCTTTTCTCCATCGGGCGGCCGAATTCTCCACTGGATTTGTGAGTATGAGAGATGTTTTGGGGTGTTGGAGCATCAAAATCGTACTTACAGGGGTGGAAATCAACCCGCGGAAAAATGTTTACCCACGGCAACAACTTAAAAGTAGTCCAATTCCGGGGTAAAACCTCGGACTTGGCAACACTGGCGGTACTCAGCATTAGAAGGAGCCTTCGACTTGGGACAGCCTTCTTCGCACCGCTGTGACGCAATCAGCCCTCAAATGCGGCCTTCGGAGGATGCAGCCCCTGAATTGGGACACAGCCATTGTCACCGTTTTCACAAATTCACGTTTTTGTTGTTTACATGGAGACGGTAAAGGCATTGTTTTCAAAGCCTTACACTTTAAAACCCTTTTCAAAAGCTTGCATTTTCAGGCCCCCAAAACGTTCTGTAAAAATCCTAATGCAGTTCAACCTAGCTCAAAAAGCAGCAAAGAAGAGCCTGTTGCTTCTGCATGTTGATTCCACCTGTGTTGCACTTGATTGAACTGCTTGCTGTTGAACTCACTCAGTAAATGATCAATCTTTAATTCTTAGACCTATCTCTCTCAAGTTATTACAGGAACAGATCCAAATTCAAACTTTTATTCAGGCATATTTATCTTCCTCACTACTGATCATAAAAAAACACTCAATGACTGTCAGCAGTGGCTGCCAAACAAAAACCGTAAAATTAAAGGTGCAGTGTGTGATTTTTGTGAGATTTGCGAATTGCAAACAGTCAGTCACTCATGGCCCATCCCTCAAATTGCAAACTCGAAGGAGAAGCTACGGTGGCCGACGTAAGATCGGAAGATGTCGTCGTCTGAGTCAGCAGAGAGTAGCAAGTCAATCAATGAGGTTTCTTTATATTATATTTTATATTAAATTATATTTACTTAATTATTCAGTAAAACCACGTTATTGCGATTTTTTTTAACTTGTTCATCATTGTGTTAGTCTTTTATTCACTGACTTTACCATAGCCTGTTTCCATGCTAGTTAGTATAAGATAAGAGCTATGGATAAGAGCATCAAAGCAGCTAGGTAAGGGGAAATAGCTAACGTTACGATGTTCGAGGCGTCGTTCAGACAGCATGTTTTTCTCCACATTTGCAGAGTCAGGGACAACCTGAGTATTCTGCTGCGTCTTTTTCTGCTGCTTCTCATTCAAGTTAGTGACGAAACGTGCTCTGTAGCGCTGTTTGTTCGCTGTCGGCTACGGTAGAAACATGACGTAACGATATGTCGACCTTCATTGAAGGGGGGTGCCCGCGGTTATGTAGCAGGGTGGGAATTATGTAATTTTAGGGGCAAGGCCATTTGGCCTCCACCTTTTTTTTTTTTTTAGGGGCACCAAGGCCATATGACAGGGCACAAAGGCCATCATACAATTCGATGGTTTTCCCATTCAGATTGATAGCATAACATCCTAATTTGGAATAAGACATGGATTATGACTTTTTTAATAAAAAAAACATTTTTTAATGAGAGAGAGAGCGCCATTACATCCAGAAGGTATACACCCTCACACAACAATAGAAACAACATAAATGCCAATAAAAGCATTCAGAAACACCACAAATGCCAATAAAAGCATTCAGAAACAACACAAATGCCAATAAAAGCATTCAGAAACAACACAAATGCCAATAAATTAATAATTTCCTGCATTGTCGAACGCTCTTCTTCATGTGTTTCAAATATGGACTATAATGTTCAGTAGAGCGCCCTCAGGCTGCTGGTATGAATTGAAAACACAGCACATCAGTATACAGCGCTCATAATGATAACATCGACGCATTTGGCTATAAATTCAATAAAATATTATTCCTGTCAATAGAAATCTGATGTAAACTGAGAATATATCAATATTTCTCCAAATCTGCACACTTTTGAGCTAAAAGCCGTGAGGGACGTTGTTTTGTGAATTGCTTTCATGACGACAGCACAGGAGTTTTTTATGAATGGGAGCGTCTGACGCTCATAATTCATATTAAAGGTATCGATTCATTTTTGCATTTCATAACTCCTGACACAAATTAAGACATAACTGTCAATATAAATTTCTCAGAATACAATAGTAGTCAAATACTGAAACGTGAGTCTTATATCTTTTTAATGATGTTTGTCAAGGTAATAACATTAAATCTTATAGTAACTTTGAACTATTAAAAAAAAAAACGCTTCAGTGCGCCGACGCCGTTACCTCTGGAACGTTGCATAGGGCCCTTTTCTGAAAAGGGCACTTATCTACTAGCAAATAGATTTTGATATTTTTAGGTCAAACCGTTCTTGTCTGTCAGTCATATAATGCAGGTTTATTATGGTCACGGTCTCAAAGAGCATGCACAGAGTCCAAATTAAAACAATTCCCCATTGTCCAAATTAAACAATTGGCCATCGTAAGTACACATTGATGGCCTAAGACACGAAACGAGCGGTTTGTGTGAGAAAACGAACAGTATTTTTATCGTTTTTACCTCTAATAACACAGCGACGTCCAAGTGATCTGAGGGCGCGCGCGCTTCCTGCTGTGTGACGTGTGCGCAGACTGGTGCATAGATAGACATAATAGATTTCGCCTTGGCTACGGCAGTTCATGAACGAATGCCGTAGCCAAGGCGAAATCTAGTGTATATATCTATGCACCAGTGTCGACAACAGAGTGTCTTTCTTCTGTTGGTGCTGACGTTACATGCTTCTTGCACTGCTGTTTTGATGCGTGAGATCATCGATGTGATTATGACACTGCACCTGCGCGAATCCACAAACTAATTGAAGTTCAGAGACTACTTGGGTGGAACTTGGACAGGGCCAGGGCCAGGGCACACAGGCCACTGTGGCCGTACAATGATTTTTTTTTCACGGGGCATGAAGGCCAAAGTGTAGGGCAACGGCGGCCATGGCCGCGTGGCCGCGGTATAATTCCCACCCTGTTATGTAGATATAAATGACTCATTCTAAGGTAATAAAAACATAACGGTTCATTAAGTAAGGTCTTTATACACCACTGAAAACATAGTTATGGATCTTATATTGCATTTCTGTCAATAGATCCTCAGAAATATCACACATTGCACCTTTAAAGTAAAATATCCTAATTTAAATAAATCAACAGAGGTTTAGAATTTCTGCTGTTGTATTGGCATAAGAAATTAACTATTTATTTTGACAGTTGAACCAGTGAACCAGGCCACTACATGAGGGCTATACCTTCATTAAAAAGTGACCAACATCATCTGATCAGAGATTCTTTTGCATTTTTTTCAATAACAAACGTGTATCAGAGACACACAGTTACAGCAGCCAGAGATGTTTCAAATAATGTTAAAAAGTCAAGAGCCCAAATAAAGCAAACACAGATCACCATTGTTGAAAAGGAAAGTGCAAGCCAGTCCAGCAGAAGGCGCTAAAAGACTGTATTATCAAATGACTGCCTGAAATTCTATTGCGTTCTTACGCGGAAGACTTTTAATTTGTATTGATGCGACAGGCAAGAAGGAAACCAGGGGCCTGTTTCAGAAAGGAGGTTAAGTGAAAACGTACTCGGTTACTAACGTAACCTCGGTTCTCTCTAGAAGAGGGAACGAGTATTGCGTAAGTTGCTTACGCTACGGGTAAAGTAATCTTTTCTCGAGATATTGAAGCCAAAAATTATCCTTAATTTTGTATTTATTGTCAACGCGTTGCAGCAGCTAGCAGACCTAAAGCGGGCTTACTAGCGTGCTCATTGGCTGCTCTGCGGCAACTGCAGCAGCCTACCACTGAGCCTTGCGTGACGTCGCACCCTCACGCGTCATAGCCCGCCAGAATGGGTGTGGCTTAGCGTATATAAGGATGGGCTCGAGGGCTGCTTACCTGGTTTTCATCGACTGGAGCGGAGCGGCACAGCCGGATCATACTGAGAAGAGGATATCAATCCTTATAGTGCAGCTCAACCAGGGGAGCTGGGATTAATGTGAGAGTAGCCTGCGAATGAACAAATCTGAACAGCACATACTCATAAGTTAGACTGACAAAAGTCTAGCCTGCAGGGCAGGGACTTCAAGGTTATAAAACCTAACAAATGTAGAGGGGGAGGCCCAGCCTGCCGCCATACAAATGTCATGAATAGAAATCCCGCTGGACCAAGCCCACATAGAGGCCATGCCTCTAGTGGAATGAGCCCTAACGCCCAAAGGGCACTGCAGGTCTTTAGACGCATATGCTGCCGCGATAGCGTCCACTATCCATCTGGACAGACTCTGTTTCGAGGTGGCGAGGCCCTTGGCGCGCCCACCGAACGAAACGAAGAGCTGCTCCGAGCGCCTGAAGGCGGCGGAGCGCGTGACGTAAACCCTTAACGCCCTAACAGGGCAAAGGAGGTTAACATCGACTTCGCTACCGGATCCCGGTAGGGCCGATAATGTAATAACCTGCGCTCTGAAGGGAGTGCCAAGCACTTTGGGGACATAACCATGTCTCGGCTTGAGGATGACTTTAGAATCATTAGGTCCAAACTCGAGACACGCGGCGTTAACAGATAACGCATGTAAGTCACCCACACGCTTGACTGATGACAGGGCTATCAGAAAACGGTTTTGAGCAAAAGGTATTTCAGATCCACGGTTTGTAATGGTTCAAAGGGATGTGCTTTCATGGCCTCCAGGACCACAGAAAGATCCCAAATAGGAACCGACGGAGGTCGTGGCGGATTCATCCTCCTGGCTCCTCTAAGGAAGCGGATGACGAATTAGTTCCTTCCTATTGCCTGGCCGTGCGTCGACTCTGCGAACGCCGCAATGGCCGCAACGTAAACTTTGAGCGTGGAAGGGGACCTGCCCTTTTCCAGCAGCTCTTGAAGGAAAACAAGTACCTCAGAGACCCCACAGGTTCGCGGGTCCAGGCCTTTTCCAGCGCACCAGCTAGTAAACACAGACCATTTTGACGCGTAGAGCCTTCTCGTGGAGGGAGCTCTAAACTGCGTGATCGTGTTCACCACCCCTTCTGGCAGGACAACGGGTACCCGTTGATTATCCAAGCATGCAGAGACCAGCGCTCTGGATGAGGATGCCAAATCTAACCGCCGGCTTGAGAGAGGAGATCCCTTCTCACCGGAATCGGCCATGGGGCTAGATCCGTCAGCTGCATCAGCTCTGGGAACCAGGCTTGGTTCTCCCATCACGGGGCCACGAGGAGCACCGAATGGCCCGCCTCCCTGATTCTCCTGATTACCTGTGGTAACAGCGAGATCGGGGGAAAAGCGTACAGCGGGCAACTGGGCCACGCTTGGGCCAGCGCGTCCTCGTTCTTTGAAAAAAACCGTGGGCAACGAGCGTTGTCTTTCGACGCAAACAGGTCGACTTTCGCTCTGCCGAAACGGTGCCACAGCAGCTGGACTGTCTGAGGATGCAGGGACCATTCTCCCGGGGGAACATTGTCCCCGGACAGCCTGTCTAGACCGTCGTTTAGGCGTCCAGGCACATGCGCGGCTCTCAGTGAGAGCAGGGAGTGCTGAGCCCAAACGAGGAGGCGTTCCGCCAGAGCACTGAGATTTCTGGATCTGACACCACCCTGGCGGTTCACGTAGGCTACCACTGACATATTGTCCGTGCGGACCAGCACGTGGTGGCCCCGTAGGTGTGGGAGGAAGTGCCTCAGCGCATTCTCGACCGCCACCATCTCCAGACAGTTTATGTGAATGCACTTTTCCTGGTCTGACCACTGGCCAAAGACCGGCCTGCCCTCGAAAAGGGCGCCCCAACCTAGGTTGGATGCGTCTGTCGAGATAACCTTCTGGTGCGAGATAGCTCCCATCGTCACCCCCGACTGGTACCACTTGGCCGCTATCCAGGGCTCCAGAGCTGAGACGCAGCTCTGAGTCACTCTGATACGCAGACCACCAAAAGCCCAAGCTTGGTGTGGTACTCGTGCATTCAGCCAGCACTGTAGCAAACCCAGCTGAAGCACCATTGCGGCTGAGGCCATGCAGCCTAGCATTCTCTGAAAAGTTTTCAGGGGAACAAGGCTGCCCGTCCGGAATGAAGCGGCCAAGTGTTGAACGCGGCGCGCGCGCTGCGTCGACAGGCGAGCCGTCACAGACACAGAATCCAGATCTATCCCCAGAAAAGAGATCGTCTGGCTGGGCAGTAATGAGCTCTTGGTCCAGTTGACCGTGAGACCCAAAGTTTCCAGGTGGCTGAGAAGCAGCGATCTGTGAGATATTAATTCTATCTCTGACTGCGCTAGAATCAGCCAATCGTCCAAGTAATTCAAAATTCTGAGGGGAGCGAGAGCTGCGTCCATGCACTTCGTAAATGTACGGGGTGCTAGGGACAGGCCAAACGGGAGGACGGTGTATTGATATACCTGACCGTCGAAGGCAAATCTCAAGAATGGCCTGTGACGGGGTATTATCTGGATCTGAAAGTATGCGCCTTTCAGATCGAGAGATATAAACCAGTCCCTCGGGTGAATCTGCGCAAGGATTTGTCTTGTAGCTTTTGTGCTATCAAAAATACACGGAGGCAGGATTGCAGTGTCAGAACAACAACAGTTGTGTTTTTTTATTGAACTGATGCGTCAGAAAGACGCGCATTAACCCACCCCCAAACTCTCATGAACGTCTTCTTAAAGAGGAAATGTCCAATAACATGCGAGTCGGTGATGAGTGAATTATGTCAGCAGATCAGTGATGTGTGAGCTTGTATCTGCCCCTACAGTCTGATCATTTTGAACGGTCGCCTCATGAGGGCTTTGTTCAGGTGTCTCAGATCTAAGATGGGTCTGAGAGCCCCATCCTTCTTTGGAACGAGGAAATAGCGGCTGTAGAAGCCTGACTCGCTCTGAGAAGGTGGTACTGGTTCTATAGCCCCTTTGCATAGCAGCTTTGCTATTTCTGCGCGAAGTAGGTGTGCTACTTCTTGATTCACTTTCGTCTCGGTCCGGGCTCGAAAGCGCGGAGGGCGGCGAGCGAATTGCAGAGAATAGCCCTGCTTCACTGTATTTAGCACCCACTCTGACACTCCCGGAATAGCTTCCCACGCTTCCGCGTGGATAGCTAGGGGAAGAATGGTCTCTCGGTCCCGATCGCCGCACAGTGTGGGCTCGTGGACCTGAGTCTGAGGTATTGGCGCTGTGAGCGCGCTCTCGGTGCTTGTATACAGCTGCGCGCTGAGAGCGGCGGCTGGCCAGTTTACATGTAACGTCCCGGTCAGCTTGGACGGGGAACGCTTCATGGGAAAAACGTGTGTGTAGCGCTGCCCGTGGTGTGTTTATCAGTAAGCGTGAGTGCTCGCGGGCAGCCACAGGTCTTATGACATAGCCGGTGTGTGTCGGCTTTATATTTTTTGTTCCCTGTGATAGAGGTGTAACAGAGCTCAGAGAGTGAGTAGGAGTGGGCACTGTTTTCTGGGCACATTTCCTACATTTAACACTCAAGCGGCATATGCCAGCTTCATGAGAGTGGGCTCTGCATGAGTGAAAGACACCTGGGGAACCGTGCTTATGTGTAGGGGTGAACACTGGGAAGCGGGCACATTTTCTACACTTAAAACACCATTGGCATGAGCCGGATAACCAGAAATTGTACTCTTTATGAGATTTCTCTGGGTCGCCGTGAAAACGGCATTTGTGTGCAGATGAGAAGGTTGTGCGACGCGCTCGTTGGCTGCAAAATACACATCTGCAGTCGCCTTTTCTAAGGGAACTGACAGAGTGAGATGTTTTGATGGCGGTCCGGCCGCAGCGGGACTCAACCATGTTTTCCTCCTCGATGCTAGGAGGACTTCGCTGGCTCAGGTGTCAGCGCAATCCTAGGCGGAGGAGATCGGCCTGAAGGATCTGGAGCAGGGCCATTGAGTGTAGGGCGGAGGCTTGTCCCGCGGCCAATGAAAGCTGAAGTCGCCCGGCAGGCTTTGGACGGGAGGGCAGCCTTAGCGCGCCATCCAGCGGAGGGCGGACTCAGGTGCACTGCTACCGCCTCTTCCACGGGGGGAATGGACTTGTATCCCTTCTCACTAGCGCCGTCCACTTGGGAGAGTGTCGTGGAGATAGAGGAGTGAAGTCTCGCGGAGAATGGAGTGTTCCACGATTTAGTGAGCTCATTGTGTAGCTCTGGCAGGAAGGGAGCCGATCTGGACGCGGGCGCTTGGCGGCGGCCAGGTAGAAAGCACCCATCGAGCCTGTTGGGCGCGGGCTCTTGAGGCGGGGACCACTCGAGGCCGAGTTGACTGTCTGCCCTGGTGAGGAGGCGAATAAGCTCAGCCTCCACGCTGGCCCGAGACCCACCGGACTCCTGGAGTGAAGGGGCGGGGTCTGGGTTGGAGCCAGACCAATCCTTGCTTCCTGAAGCCAAGAGGGAGCAGCTGTCGTGAATGGCGTCCTCGTCCGCTTCATCTCCTGAGGTGTCGACAGTGCGGGCGGCAGCCGGCATCTGTGCATCCGGGAGGGAGCGCGGAGAAGGGGAAGGCGAGGCTCGCGGGGAAGGCTCCGGTAGCCTCTGGGAGCGACGCTTCTTGCAGCGTGGTCCAGCGGAGGCGGGCGGAGGTGCAGCTTCAGTGTCGAACATCTCAAGTCGAGCCCGCAGGGAATGCAGTGGACGCAGTGGATGCAGCCGCCCGCGGAAAGGGCGAGGGCTGCGTGTTCACGGCCCAGGCAGAGAGCGCAGATGACATGGCGGTAAAATGCCTCACGCTCTTTCAGAGAAAGTGTGTGTCGCGGCGGCGAGCACACACAGGCAGAAAGGATATGACGCCGGATAGCGTAGCAGGCACGGATGGCTGAAGGCGGCGAGGATCGTCCGGCTTCTTCAGGCACTGTCCTGGGCGTGTTTTGTCGCTTGAGTCGACGGCGACGGCTTCTCTCAGGAGATCTCTCAGCTGTTTTTTCCTTTTTTTTTTTTTTTTAATAAGATGAAGTCTATATAACTCCTTAACTGGCAACTGAAAATACAGTAGTAGATTAGAGTTACATAATGTAGTTCTAAACAAATTCTACAGAATTAAACTGTGGCATTTAAATCACTGAACTGTGTTCATCTGTGCAACAGAAGTTGATGGACCGTCCTCCTGCTGTTCTTCCACACTCTGGGGGCGGGGAGAGAGATAAGAATACCCGTTTATACTTAGATTTAAACTTAGATTCTATAGGGTACTCCACATAAAAATGTGAAAAAATCTGAATGTGTAGATTGTTTGATGTGTAGACACGTAATATTAACATTACCTCTGTAGGCCTCTCTGTGGCAGCAGAAACTCTTTATCCCCATCGTCCTGTGAAGATGAGCATTTGGTTGAATACACTTTATAACACTATTTGTCATCATTTCTGGTGTATTGAGTAGGCTACTTACAACTGCCTGGGGTTCTGTTGGGACAGGAGGCTCCAAAAGACAGATATTACCATAAGAATATGTTGGGACCAACAAAAAACCCAACCCAAAGTAAAATAAATGGACATTTACATTTTATGAAGGCCCTTGGATCTTCGGGAGTGACTGGCTCTGAAGTCCCTCCAGGAATTCCCTCAGCCGAAAATCCTGCTGCACTGCTAGACAATGGATGCTATTTAGTCATTTAATATGTCAAATGTAAAGTCAGGTAGCCTACACCCATGATATGCTCAAGCCTTACCTGATTGAATTATGTTTTTATATTTAATTTTCAGCTGCTGCCACGTTCTTTTAATACCTGCAGGATTGCGCCTACATGAAAATTAAATTTAGGTAACATACTGTTCTTCCAGTTTCACCTCAGATATTATAACAGTTGGGTAAGTTACTCTAAAATAGTTATTAATTACTAACTATAATAACATCTTCAACAGTGTAATTAGATTAATGTAATAATGACTATCTTTAGAAAGTATTGGTCTACTTATTACTAATTACTAAATCCCATATCAACCTCAACCACTTGAACAATACAAGGAGTCTCTGCATTTTTAATGCTTTCAAATAAACAATATACAATTGCATGAATTATTCTTGAATTGACCAAAGTGTGTAGAGGGAGAAGGTTACATTAAAAATATACCTTTTAAAAATGTATGTTAAATATACAGAATTGTTCTATAGTCTAATGCAATTACATCAGATTTTACTTTAAATTACAGAATAATTAATCCCTTTAATTAAATTACAGTATTTAGATTACTTGGTAATTAATTACACCCAACACTGTATAACAGTAATTAAAATGTAAACTTACGTATTGACTTGAGCAACTATTTTCTCCCTAGCTAACTCTCAGTCTTTCGCTGCTGGAGCTGATATTTAAAAAATAATAATAATAATGTTCGTACTCTCCATGTGCTTGCAGAAGCTCATCCAGTTCTGCTGGTGAGAAATATGAAGAATATGCCATGCTGACTCATAATATCTGCGCTCCATTGATAATGGCTTTTTATAGTTGTGGTGCACGCGCTTAACTCAGAGTAGGTCAACTCAGAGTTGTTTGAACTAACTAATTTCAGCTGTTCTGTAACCGAAAACTCAAAGTTTCCCATCTCAGGGTAAGTCAACTCAGAGTTTTAACAAGAGTTGGTTGAACCTCCTTTCTAAAACAGGCCCCAGGACTTTGAATGTTGTTTGCAAAGTTAATCTTGCTTTGATGGATTTGTGCGTGCAGAAATTTGTGAGTATTATCATATTTTCGCACATATGTATATTAGTGATGCGGGGATCGCAGTTATATCCGCGGGCGCTGCGAAAAATCCGCGGATCGGGCGGGTCAAGTAGGCCTAATAAAATTGTGTTTAAATGTTTTTTTATTTGGTATTTCATCAGAAGATCATTTGTAACTACACTATTTTATGCTAACAAATAAAACTTACATTCTAACAAATATGCATGAAAAAAAAAAAACATCCAACCCCACCCAAAAACTCAACCCAAAAGTGCTATCCAGTGGTAAAAGCAGGTGATGAAGGCATAAACATTAATCACTAGCTTGCAGAAAAGAAATAAAAGGGGACCAATTTTTTTCAAATAACAAAATCTTATTTTTTAGAGCACACCCAATTCTTTCTAAATTTACTGTATCCAGTCAATTCTGTCAGCCATTAAGTGTTGGAACTTCCTTTTTCTTCCAAAACAAAATAATACGTTTTTTTTTAGCAGAAATTAAACCATACGAAACAAAATGTTGTTGTACCAGTGTAAGTCTCAAAACTCTTCAGAAACTCCAAATATAATTAATATAGGATCTGGTTCAAAATGTATGTCCAATGTATCTGAAAAAACCTGGAAAATCTTATTCCAGAAACTTTGTAATTTTGGACACATAACATAGCAATGAGACAGGCTGGCATCTAAAATTTGACTTTTGTCACATAATGGACACACTTCTGGAAATGTTTTGTTCAGTTTACATTTGGAATAATGAAGCCTAAAGCACTTTAAACTGAATAAGACAATGTCTTGCATTAATGGAACACCTGTGGACAAGTTCAAGACTGCGTTCCAACATTTCACTAGGAATTTCTACCGCAAGTTCCTCTTCCCTGGCAGATTTAATTTTCTCCATCGAAGGACATTTCACCTGTTCTAAAGCCTTGTACAGAAAGAAGATGGTATTACCATCTCTATGACGTCTTTCCAACACTGTAAAAAATAAAAAGTTGAGTAAACTTAAAAAAGTGAAGCAACCAGCTGCAAAGCATTTTTGAGTTTACTCAACTTCAGTGGTCGAAGTTCATCCAACTACCAGTCCAACTCAAAGAAACGAGTAAGCACAACTACAGAGGTCCTGAAGTTCAGTAAACTCAAAAAAGCTTTGCAGCTGGTTGCTTCACTTTTTTAAGTTGATTCAATTTTTTACTTTTTTAAGTTGATTCAACTTTTTTACTTTTTTAAGTTGATTCAACTTTTTCAAATATCTCACCCAGATACTTGTATAGCCTTCACATTAAGAATCCAAATGCAGGGAGTAAACCATACTGTAAATACAACACAATACAAAAGACATTGCTATCATTACAGAACTTATTTATTGACAAATATTCTGCAAAACAACACATTTTCTATTTGCATTAGGTACACATATTTAAAAAAAGACAATGCACAAAATTAGAGTACAAACTGGAATAAATAAATGCTCAACCTTACAATTATCCATATGGATTGCAGCTACTTGGACAATCTTTTGAAGGACTATGCAAAAAAAAAAAAATCAGCCTTGCGGAGCACTTTAGGTCAAGATAAATAAATGTTTTTTTTCTAAACAAACTAAACAATTTTTTTCTTAACCAGTTACTACTGGTGTATTTTAATGCTTTAGAATAGTTAACATTGGGGCCATAAATCAAGCCAAAGAGGAGAGTAACAACTGTGGCAAAGGTCTTGCACATTATCTGGCCCAAACTGCTCTTATAGTACTACAGAGAGGCACCTTATATTTGGGTTTGAGTGGATAGTGGCAACATCATCTTCAACGATAGTTAAGGTCCTCATCTTCTCCCCTTGTGAATGTCTTCTGGCTCTGTGTCCTGCAGTAGAAAATAAATCAGCATAAAATTAGGGTCAATTAGGGTCATTTTTTTCAATTAGGGTATTAAGGCACACATTCTGTTCATCACCCAAAACTGGTCATATTGCATCAGTGAAGATTGGTTTAAATCACTAGAGTCACATGAGGAAGCACATTGGAGTTTCTGTGTCTGAAAGACAGAAAAACAAATACGGAACAAGTTATATACAAAGTGAAGCATGGGAATTACCTTGAAAAAGAGATGGCACCATTCAGCCTTTAACCAGAGAGATATGATCACATGCAAAATAATTACTTGATGATCAAGTGAGGATCTTCATCTCCACCACTTGCTCTGTACAACTAGATGTGTATTCATTTAACTAAGATAAAAAGGTGCTCTTCGGATCAGTTTGTGTGATACTGTAATACTCAGCAGAGAGCAGAGACCCTGAAAAAAGGAAAAAAAAAACATTGTTGAAACAGTAAGAAACATTAAGTAAATTCAGTTCAACTCACCTGATCTTTTAAAAAATAAAGGCCACTGTTTTAGCACATCCAAGGATCTTGTCACTGTACTGATGTTCTTTAGTCTAAAAAGGACAAATACAACAGAACAAAGATACATAATTTTATTAAACAAAATCAGTTACAGTAGGTTAATTTAACATGTAGCAAAAATAATACAGAAAATGAATAATCAAATGTGAAAAATAATCAATGCATAGTTTTCACTGTATTTAATAAATATTACAGATATTAAAGATACAAAAGTTATTATAAGAGCAGTGAGTGATTTTGTCTTTTGTTAATTGATTAACATTAAGGATACACAATATTTTTATCCTATTCACTTTAAAACATACCGCACACATACTACCCATTCTATTATTTGATATGCAAAGCTAACATTATTTTTAACATAACATTAGTTTTGCATAGGCTTCTATTATTAAATTTTTCCTCTAAATTGTATTGTATTTAATTATATTGCACTACTGTAGAATGACTGAGCCTCAACCTAAGCATGTACAAATTGTAACTGAAATTTGTATACGTGACAAATAAACTTGAAATTAAATTGAACGGACTGCGGTCACTTTAAGAGCTCATGGATCTAATACTAAAACATCTAACGTTAGGTTTCACCAAATTGGTTATGTTCACTTAAGACATTGCCGACTGTGTTTACTTGAATACTTTTTTTGTTTTGTTTTTTGTTATTGACATAATTGTATGTGTATGTCATTATTAAATCGCAATACGCCACGAAAGATAGCTGAATTCGCACTCAGATTCTGTCCGAGTCCGAGAGAAGCGGCTTTCTGTCTCTCAATCAGTGCAAGCACCGCATTTAAGTCTTTATTCACGACTTACTGAGCTTAACATTTTTAACATCTTTTAAACACCATGCACGTCCTTGTCCTTTTTCAAGCATGTTTCCTCACTCTAACGTTAGTCTGGGTAACGTTAGCACGTTAAGTAGCAATGTGCTACGTGGATAATCTCTAACAATAGAAACTTATCGTCACCACGAAATATATCTTTTAACATAATACTATATTTTATCAACATATGTGTGCAATTTATAGCCTTTTTTCATTCATAAAGCTTAAAGAAAACTTACCGCAATCAGATGAAATCCAGTCCCTTCGATAGTGTGGTTGGAGGAGGAAACCCCAAGTAACGTACAGCGAGACAGACTGCGCATGCGCGATGACGGGAAGTTAAACGTTCGAACTATGAAATCAAAATATTAAGTTTTCTCAACTTAATTGTTTGTGTTCATTGGACAAAATAGTAGTGCACTTGCAGTTAAATAGTTTTTATAAGTAAACTCAACATTGCAGTAAAAAATTTGCCCACTCAACTTAAAATTTTAAACTGAGTTAACAATTTGCAAGTTGGATTTTTTACAGTGAAGAATGCATCCAGATACATAGGTGTAGCAGTGACATAATTAGGAATGTAGACTTCACAAAGTCTCTAATTTGAAGGTAGGCCTCCCTAAAGAAATTATTTGAAGGAATATTATATTTCTTACACAGCTGTTGAAAGGAAGCAAATTTTCCATTCATATATAAATCCCCAATATTTCGTAACCCTAAATTTTTCTAAATCTCAAATGCACTGTCTAACATCGAGGGGCAAAAGGAGGGGTTAGCTGAGATAGAGAGCAAAAACGACATCTGGATGAATTTAAAATGCGTCTTTAACTGTTTCCAAATACGAATAGAATTATGAATTACAGGGTTGTGATTATAAAGTGAACTAGCTTTACCTGTGGGTGATAGAAGTATTGTGTTAATGGAATATGGGAGGCACTCCTCCTGTTCCAGCATCAGCCAGCTCTCCCCTATCATAGTGGAATCTATCCATTATAACTGTCCCAGCTATTTCAAATCAGGCCTGCTACAGAAGAATGAGGGGGGAATCAATCTTGCACTCTACCCTACCGGATACTGTGTTTAGGGTATGCATGAATCAACAAAAGAAAAAAAAGAAAAGAAAAAAAAGAAAATCTTTTCTCAGCATATATTGAATTTTTACATAAAACAATTCACCATAAACACCAAACAAACAAACTCTAACATTAAATAAATCACACAAAAAGTTGTGAGTGGATGAGTGTGAAACGTCCCATAAAGATGTTGACGAATAATGGGGGTTGATAAATTGAGCAGTCTTTAGAATGAACAGTCTTATCTGCAAATGGTAGGAATTGATGAAAGGAAGTATTTGTCCTTCTGGTTGTAGCCCGGGAGTCTTTGAATAAAATCCTTGGGCAGTTTCACCCATGCACCCAAGTTAACTCCCAATCCAGCACTCAAGGGCAATGTAAGTCACGTGTAATACAAAAATCCTCTACAAAAGAAAACAACTCATTAACATTTTTACAAATTCTTCACCAAAGCATACACAAAAGATGAAATATAAGAACTACAAACTCACGGCTGAGCAGCAAACTAAACGTTTCTCAAGCCAGGATTATTATTTTTTTTCAACATTGTATTTATTGATTTTTGAAACATTTACATTAAAACAAACACAGGAAAATATATAAATAAAATACATAATTACAAAAAAATTATAAAAAAAATAATAATAATAATAAAAGACAATAATAAAATAAACAACAACATCTATACTATACAAGTGTCAAGACAATGGTACATTAATCATAACATGGTGAATGTTAAATCTGGTTACACAGAAAATAAACTATTTGGTTCAGCTTCCTTCAAAATTTCTATAAAGGGGTTCCATACTTTGAACATTTTTTCAGGTTTTCCCTTAACAATATATGTGAGTTTCTCCAGAGCCAAACAACCAGACAATTCCTGTAACCATTGTTTAAAATGAGGGATTTCTGTGTTTTTCCAATGACGAGCAACTACAAAGTTTTGCTTGTAATAAACAGAAGATCAACATTTTCTTACTAGAGTTAAAGTGCAAGTTACAGGGAAAATATTAAATATACAAAGTTTAGGACATTTGGGGACATTCTGTTTCACCACCAGTGACAAAAAGTCTAAAACCTTTTCCCAAAAAAGTTGAACTTGAGGGCACTTCCATAAGCAATGGTATAAAGTTCCTATATCTAGGTTGCATTTTATACATTGATTGGGAATGTTGGGATTAAATTTATGAAGCAGTTCTGGAGTTATGTATACTCTCATTATCCACTTGTACTGCAGAAGTTTAAACCTGATATTAATTGTCTGGGTTTGGGCCTTTAAGCAGATACTCTGCCATTCATCTTCAGTTATATTCTCACTTATATCTTGACACCAAGCCAAACGCTTTTTCTCCGTATTTTCTTTACAGTTAGTGCAAATCAGTTTAGAAAACAAGGAAACTTGCCTAGCACCATTAAGGTGATTTAAAGTCATTTTTTCTAAAGGGGACAACTCTGGTAATAGAAGAGAATGATGCTGTGTTTTATTGATAAAATTCCTAATTTGAAGATATTTAAAAAAAATGGGTTTTAGGCAAATCAAACTTTTGTCTTAATTCCTGAAAACTGAGCATAGTTTCATTGCAAAATAAATCTGCCACCTTGTTCAAGCCTTTTGATGCCCAGATTTTAAAACCACCATCATGTGTCCCTGGTGTAAACATATGCTGCGTTCCAAACCGCATACTTCCCTACTATTTAGTATGGGAAAAAGAGTAGGCGAGCGAAAAAGTATGTACGAATCCAAAAGAGTAGGCGAGAATTACCTGGGTGACGTACTAATTATCGCGAGATTCGGACTTAAGTGCGTTCGAATATGCCTACTTTCCTACTATATAGTAGGCGAAAACAGTACGTGAAGGAAGCAGTACGTTCGAAACATCAGTATTCATAAAAGAGTAGGCGAGAAGTTCCCGGATGGCTTACTGCTTCCGGCCAGATTTTCGAGTGCTCAACCGATGGATACTCTTCTATCCCAGGAGGCCACGCGAGAGGATACGTCATTATCAAATATCGCAGAGATCAGCGACGCGGGTGCTTTCAAATGTGAGTAAACACGGTTCCTTTTGTTAAAATTGCATGTGTTGAACTACTGTAGAGTAAACTGTTGAATTGTTGAAGGTGTAAAGACGTTACACAGTATAGTATAGTTGTGATTTTGCTGTAAAAACACGTTTTATTATGTATAACGTTAGCTAACAGGGGAGCTCCAGTAAAGACACGTAAGTTACGTCTCTAAAGTGGATTTACATAAGCCATATACATCTTAAAGACGCTTATTTTAAATGTCTATTTACATCTGACAGGAAAATCTTGAAATATCACAACATGAAATAGACATCTGAGTGATGAATGTGTGCTATTATGTAGAACAAATCTATAAAGTAACTAACGTTACACATAAGTTATCTATTTTATTTGTCCATTAGTAGTTGATAAATTGAGGAACATTTATGTTGGATAAAATTTAAAACAACCTCAACATGTAAATGTAGTGTTGAGTTCATAAATCACAGAGGTAACGTGGATCTTGTCTGGATGTTACAGGGTCAGATGAACAGATGTGTGTTTATCTGGTGGAGAGTGGCTCATGAAGGCTTTGAGTGAGTATACTACAGAAATGAATAACAACTATTTAAATCTTAAGTTGTAGTTTATTTTAATTATTGTAATTTCAAACAGAGCTATTACAGCACCTTTCTGATTCTTGATTTCTGTGCATTTGCTGCAGATCTTTTGTGGTGGAGCAGAACCTGCAAGGAAAGATGATGGCGGCATTTGTGGAAAAAAAACGTTTTTGTCTTCTAAATAATACTGAAATCAAATGACATTGTGCGGTTAAAATTACTGCTTTTGTGTTATGTTTGTGCATTTTGTAGGATCTGAAATGTCAGCAGGCTGGTGTGAGCACTGAGGATGAGGAGCCCAGAGCTGAATCCTGGAAACGGTGCCATGGATGAGACCCTCCATCACTCCACCTGCCCTTATGAGACCCTCCATCACTCCACCTGCTCTTATTGCCTCAGATTGTGAAGCACAACACATCACGCAACAACCTCCGACACGAGGGAACGGCTCACCTCGGGCGGTCAGCTGAGTCATCAGAATAAAGCCGCAGAATGGGAACCGCTGTGTTGAGATGGCAGAAGGATGTGGGGTTCAGCGCCTGTAGCCTACATACATGATTGTAATTTGAATAAAGCTTTGTTTCATGTGTTGACTTATGCATTTGTTTATTGTGTGATGGTGACTTTCATTCATTCTTTTACTAATTTATTAATATTTCTCATTGTTGTCAGTAAATAAAATATAATTATTTAATTAATGTTTTATTTAATTGTTTGAAAGAAAATGTAGATATGTTCATTATATACACATCTAGAGTGTATTAAATCATGCATAGCTATGTCATATGATATACATTACATTTTGTTTGTTTTATTGAAATCATTTTCAGTAAAAAGTAATATAATTAAGTATTGGTCAGCATTTATCTTTGTTATTATTTTATGTTTTGGGGTGGGATAGCAATGCAATTCATTCTGGGGTAATATTAATTTTTAATATTAATGATACTTAAATTTTTCGAGTACAAAATCAACAGTTTTCTCCAAAGGCGAATCTTCGCACAGCTGCCCTTTGTGCAGACATTACAAACGCTGAGGAAAACCATTCTAGGTAGGGCTGTCGAGTTACTGATGTTATGAGGTATATATATATATATATATATATATATATATATATATATATATATATATATTATGGGTTTGCATACATATATGAGATTTTTTACACAGGATAAAGAACCTACAAGGTTGAATATCTTAATATATATTCTTAAATAATTCATTATAATACATTTAAAAAAAAAGCTTTTTTTGTTTTGTTATTTATAGGCCTGAGGGATGAAACGAGAGTTAAATTCAACAAGAAAAAGAGGAATACATAAAGCAGTGAGCCACTTTGGCTTGTGGATGAAAATGTTTGGATATTAAATAAAATAAAATTAACAACATATTCAAGAGATGACAATTTTGGGATTTCGTAATAAAAATAAATAATATCGTTAAGGATAAAACGGTGGGTCACATTAGTAGGGTTAAATATAAGAACTTAAATCAACCCTAAATGTAAATGTAAATGCTAATATTTACAGATAGATGAATTAAACGTGTCCGTTCGAATCTTTTAAGTTGTTGCGCGTGTGATAACGCGTCGTAGGTCACATGATAACGTAAACATGGCAGATGTCCGGTTCGCATTCATACTCAACGAGATCTGGCTATAAAGTACCTACTCTTTTAGCGCTCGTTAAGTAAGTACTTATTGAAATTAAGTACCTACTCATTGAGTATGCGGTTTGGAACGCAGCCTGGGTCTTGCGAACCCAACGCGCACGACCGCCCACACTGCAATGACGTCATTTTTGCCGCGCGCACCTTCGCGCTCGTGCGGACGAGTCGAGTATAAACCAGGCTTGAGTGTGTGCGTGCGTGCGAGAGCGATTGGGTGTTAGTGATGGGCATTCCGGCTCTTTTTCGTGAGCCGGCTCATTTGACTCGGCTCACTGAAAAGAGCCGGCTCTTTTTGACTCACAAACGGCTCTTTAAAAAATATATGTTTTAATTCGCTGAAAGACCTCCACACAACTGTGCAATGTGAATATTCACATTTTTAATTGTCCATAACAACCCAAAAACTAGCCTGCTTGCCTTGCACATCTAATTAATGGGCAAAGTTATGACTGACTATTTTTCTTACCTTCTTTTTTTACTTTTTAATGTGGATATTATTGAGCTTGTAGAAGTTTAGCTCTTGCGTTCTTCTGAACATCTTGCGCTGCAATTGCCCGATGTCATTTCTGAGTCATATCGGACCATAATCTCTCTTTTAAATGCATATTCCACAGTGGTAGTAGGCTACGATTGGCTGTTTTAAAATATAATTAATATCGAAACAAAATAACAAAATAACCCAGGCGGTCTCATCTAAGATACGTTTAGGCCTCCTCCAATAGTACTGACAGCTGGGCATAGCTTGCAGGTTTGCTTGCATGAAAAAACTTTTTTCATTTGATTGGTTCAACCGCCACCCGCCCGAATTTAATTAAAATATTATTTTTCGTCACGTCATCCGCCTGATCCGCGGTTTATCCGCATCTCTAGTGTGTGTGTAAGTTTGCTCGGCACTCCCTCATGCAGTTTAATTGGTTGACATCGCGTGTATGATTGACAGGAACAGAATGTGAGGCTGATCAGACAGTCGAAACAAATGTGTGTGCGCCTTTACGCCTATATAATTATGTTTTTGTTGGTTTTTGAATTAGTCAATTATTTTAAATGCATTTAAAATCATTCATTATTTCATTATTAGCCTACATAATGATTTAATTTCTATAGGCTATATTTTTAAAAATAGAGTCGGCTCTTCAGATATGCGAGCCGGCTCCCGTCGTTCACCTACAAGAGCCGGCTCTTAGATCCGGCTCATTCGCGAACGACCCATCACTATTGGGTGTGCGCGAGTGAGTGAGCGAGCTACAGTGTGTGTGTGTGTGCGCGCGAGAAAATGTGTGCGTGAGACGGCTCGCGGTGACTGGTCGGAAAGCAACGTGTAGTCTGACATATTTCTTGTCCATCCACGACATGACAAGATTTTTAGGAGTCAAAATCGTGTAATCTGACACCGACTATCGTAACAGACACAAAATTCTTGTAATCTGAACCAGGCATATGATCACCATGAATCATCTTACCCAAACATTGGAGTGTCCGTGCTCAACTAAGGCAGAGGCGGCATCTATGCCGGTGAACCGAACAATGGTGTAATGATTCAGTTCGACTCCCAAGACAAGACGATGCTCACCCGACTGGCCAATAGGAACGTGGCCCCGCCCATGACACAATTTTCACAGTGAAAGCAGAGAAAGCAAAATCCTAACATGAGAGCAAGAAATTGCATCAAGAGCAAAGAAAAGCGTTTTGAGAGAAACACTTTTTTTTAGAGAGAAAATGTTTTCACACTGATAGAAATATATATATTTGAGAGTTTTTTTCAACGTATTTTGAGAGAGATTTTTTTTTCTCAGAAATCATTTTTAAAAATTCAAATTTATATTTTTTTATGTTCTATAAGAAAATACTTTCTCTCAAAACTTTTTTTAGTCTCAAATATTATTATTTTTTGCTATTGGTATGAAAACTTTTTCTCTCAAATATTTTTTTTTCTCTCATGAAATGCTTTTTTGCTATCAGTGTGATAACTTTATCTCTCAAACTTTTTTTTCTCTCTCAGATCATTTATTTTCTCGCATGTAATAAAGACACAATTCTCTCTCCATACAAGCCCTCACAAACACACACACTACAACATGGTGCAATAAATTCAAAACAACATTTCCAAAACTGGTAAGTTATGTTGTAGTCTGAAGTACATCTACCTGTTTTCTCCCGAGAGGTTCTTATGATTGAGGCAAATTTTGGCAAAATTTTCCTCGTAGCTCAGCCAGTCATACCATGGACAAAGACATGGGCAACTAGATGGCACAAATTTCATCCAAGACTTGTCTCCTTACCCTTGCCCTTTAACCCCACCCCTTTTTCTGATATATACCCTTCTATCTTCACTTTTACATTCCTTTCCATTAAAAGTTCTTTAAACCACAATACAATTTTGAACTACACACAGACATCAAGAATCAGCGTATGAATCTCAACAACGGTGACATGCTTCATGCTGCAATGCATTCTGGGAGCATTCTGAGTATAAAACTCATCCATGATTCCCAGCATGCATTGCAGCATGAAGCGTGTCACCGTTGCTGAGATTCATACGCTGATTCTTGGTGCATCTCTGTATCTAAATATGAAGTATATTTTAAGTACTTAAAAATGTTTTGTGCACAATATTTTAAAACAAAAGGGTCTGATTAGCACAGTGCTGATCCTCTTGTTATAGTATCAGTGTTCATAATATGATATTTAATTGTTTTGAATGATGTAAAAGACTTTTGTGATAAACCTTGGGATGAGATCTCTGATTTAGTAAAATTAATGATGAATAAGTCAACAACAATTAATAACAAATTATCTCAAATATTTCTCTTGGATTTTTTTAGCCATAACAGATGTGTCTTAAATACACAATTAATGCAACCAGAGAAAAACTAATTATAAAACCTCAAGGGTCAAGAGCCCAACTAAAGCAAACACTGATCTCCATGGTAACAACAAACTTTATTATTTTCAAAAAATCATCAACATCTTAATCTCGGTTAATTCTCAATTAGACCTTTTGTAGATGTATAACAGAAATAAAGTCAAATTGGTTAGTAATAAGTGAAGCTGGTAATGCTGTTTTTGTTGTTTAACCCTCCTCTGCTGAGATCTTGAGAGATCTGTTGGCGTATAATGTTCTGTTGGGATTTAAAGGGCCCTATTTTAACGATCTAAGCGCACGGCGCATAGGCCATGTCCAAATCCACTTTTGCTAGTTTAAAGACAGGAAAAATGGTCGGCGCGCCTGGCACATGGTCTAAAAGGGTAACAAAAAAGATAACAGATAAAGTCAGTCTGAACATCACAAAACCAACAGCAAAAATAAAAGCAAATAGTAAAAAGTAAAGAAAATAACCAGAGAATTCAGCTGCATAATTTTTTTCATGCCGCAATGCATGCTGGGAGTCATGGACAATTTTTTTTATACTATGCAAGTAGGCTACCCATCATGCATTGGAGCATGAAACTTTTGATTGTCACCATTGTTGAGATTCATATGCCGATTCTTGAAATCTGTGTGTGTCTGGCTGATTTACTGGTTGTCAAAACACTAACAGATCTCATTCTGTAGAATCATAGTGACACCATGATCAAAAATACAAAACGTCTTCCATATAAATACATACAAAAATTAATGAAATCAGTAATCAGGCGATCGTGGCCGTTAACAAACAGCCATTGTCATCTGATAACGTTTTCTTTCAGCTTTTTTGCCACCATAATGGTACCATCAAATGAAACAATAAAATTACATCTAAACCCTGTCACATTTTAACTTCTGTAGACATATGACAGAAATAAAAAAGTCTGTCTGGTTAGTAATAAGTGAAGCTGGTAAATGCTGTTTGTGGAGTTAACCCTCCTCTGCTGAGATCTTCAGAGATTTAATGTCTTCTTTTATCTTCAATTGATTTCATCTAAGACGGTGTCTGAAGTCATTTTCTTTCTTTCAGTCACTCTTTTTTGCTCTCTTCTCTTTCCTTCAGTGATTCTGCTTGTTAACAGGCTGAGATGACTCAATATTTAAAGGGGTGGTTGATTATGATTTAACTTTTCTAACTTTAGTTAGTGTGTAATGTTGCTGTTTGAGCATAAACAAAATCTGCAAAGTTACAATGCTCAAAGTTCAAAGCAAAGGGAGATATTTGCTTTTAAAGAAATCGTTTTTTAAGGACTACAGCAAACGGCTGGTAGGGACTACATGACATTCCTCCCGGGTTAGTGACATCACCAACCCTAGAATTTACATAAACCCCACCCCCTGAACACGTTTTATAGATTATCAAGATTATTAATTCATCAACTAACCATTCAGAAATGTCCTGTTGCATTCTACATGTTGTCACTTCTTCTTGAGTCTCTCCATCATTGTCTGACTCCGGTTCTAACATAAAAGGCTAAAAGTTTTAGAAATTTTCAGTGCATATCTGTGTGAGGTAAAAGGACACAAGCTGTTGTAGCTCCGCCACCTGTGCAGCTCCTCATTTGCATTTAAAGCAACAAACACAAAACTGTGCATTTTTGCTCACCCTCAAAAAGTGACAACTTTAACATGCTATATAAAAATATCTGTGGGGTATTTTGAGCTAAAACTTCACATACACACGTATTACCACCCCTTTAATATACACAGATTTTGTGGCTCAGGTAAGGTCCAGTTCTGGTTTATTTCTTTGCTCTTGGCTGACATGTGGCATTGCTATGGCCTGATTGTGGCCCAGATCTGGCAAACAGGAGTGAGCCATCCCAGGGCCATCATTCCATGCATGTGGGCCAGATCAGCCATCCAAGATGTCCTTCAGGACTGCGTTGTCATCGTGTCCAGGCGCAGGTCCTTCATCAGATCTGGATACGGCCTGGATCCGGCGGACTGCCGTAAACCTCGGGATAAACAGAGAGACCAATATTAGCATAGACGCCATCCTTCTTATGATGTAACAAGTACATCAGGATTTATGGGAAGTGTTCCCGGTTCCAGCTGACCTAATCTATACAGCCTAACAATGAATTATAGAAATCAAAGAGAATTTAATTATTGAATTATCAAAGAGATGTGTTTTTAGTCTAGATTGGAACTGACAGATTGTGTCTGCTTCCTGGACAATGTTAGGAAGACTGTTCCAAAGTTTTGGTGCTAAATAGGAAAAGGATCTACCGCCAGCAGCCGATTTTGAAATTCTACGTATTATCAACTGGCCGGAATTTTGAGATTGCAATAGACGTGAAGGACTATAATGCGTTAAGAGCTCGCTCAAGTACTGGGGAGCTAAACCATTTAGTGCTTTGTAAGTAATCAGCAATATTTAAAATTGTATATGATGTTTAAATTTATACAATGTTTAAACATAATTATAGTTGCATAGGGAGTCAGTTTTGACAGAACCGGGCTAATATGGTCATACTTCCTGATTCTAGTAAGAACTCTAGCTGCTGTGTTTTGGACCAGCTGTAGTTTTTTTATTAAGCGTAAAGGGCAACCACCCATAATAGCATTACAATAATCTGGCCTTGATGTCATGAACGCATTAATTAATTGTTCCGCATTTGTCATTGAGAGCATATGACGTAATTTAGAGAAATTTTTAAGATGGAAAAATGTGGTTTTACAGATACTAGACACTTGACTTTCAAATGAAAGATTGGTATCAAAGAGCACACCCAGGTTCCTAACCGACGACGAAGACTTGACAGAGCAGCCATCAAGTGTTAGACAGTATTCTAGGTTATTACGTGAGGACGTTTTTTTTGTCCGATAATTAGAATCTCTGTTTTTTCAGAATTAATTAGTAGGAAGTTACTAATCATCCAGTTTTTTATATCAGCTATGTATTCCGTTAATTTTGTGAATTGGTAAGTTTCGTCAGGGTGTGAAGAAATATAGAGCTGAGTATCATCAGCATAACAGTGAAAACTAATGCCATGCTTTCTAATGACATCTCCCAAGGGCATAGGATGAAAAGCAACGGTTCTAGTACTGAGCCTTGCAGTACTCCATACTGAACTTGTGATCGATATGACATCTCTTCATTTACTGCTACAAACTGATAACGGTCAGATAAGTATGATTTAAACCATGCCAATGCAATTCCACTAATGCCAACATTTTCGAGTCTATTTAAAACAAAATTTGTGGTCGATGGTATCAAATGTAGCACTAAGATCCAGTAACAGTAATAAAGAGATAAAACCACAATCAGATGATAATAGCAAATCATTTGTAAATCTAATGAGAGCAGTCACTGTGCTATGATACGGTCTAAATCCTGACTGGAAATCCTTGCAGGTACCATTTCTTTATAAAAAGGAACATAGTTGTGAGGATACTGCCTTTTCTATTATTTTTGACAGAAAGGGTAGATTTGAGATCAACCTGTAATTGACTAATTCTCTAGGATCAACTTGTGTTTTTTTAATAAGAGGTTTAATAATAGCCAGCTTAAACATTTTCAGTACATATCCTAATGACAAAGAAGAATTTATGATTTTATGAAGAGGATCTATGACCTCTGGAAGCATCTCTTTCAGTAGCTTAGTCAATATAGGGTCTAACATACATGTTGTTGATTTAGATGATTTAAAGAGTTTAGACAATTCTTCCTCTCATATAGCAACAAATGAATGGAATTTGTCCTCAGCGACACTACAATGCATTGTCTGATGCGATACTGTTGCATAGTTATCATTTTCTCACTAATATTATCAATCTTGCAAGTAAAGAAGTTCATAAAGTCATTACTGCTATGTTGTTTGGAAACTTCAGAAGTTGCAGCTTTATTTCTTGTTAATTTTGCCACTGTATCAAATACTTACCCCCCTTTTTTTAAGAGAGATGAAAAATAAGCAGATCTAGCAGTTTTTAAGGCCTTTCTGTACACAATTTCTATGAAATGCAATTGACGCAATTGTCGCACACATGCATTTTATACTGCCCGCAAGCCTGTCAGTATTTGCATACTTCGCGACAATTGGCCAGCTGTTCCAAGATGGCATTAGCCCATAAGATTTCAACAAAAGTGGAGAAGGGAGGAGTTCCTGCAGCGTTGCTACGCAATGTCTCGTTCCCGCCTCTCAGGGAACCGAGGTTACGATAGTAACCGCAGACGTTTTGTTTTCTTCCAGCTACGCTCCATTTTTGTGCCATATTACTAGAGAGAAGAGCTGCACTGTAAGAGCCCCATACTAACCCCTTGAGGGCTGTTTGGAAGTATTGGCTGAAAGAATAAAGGATTTTTCATGTTTTTGCTTTTTTGTGTTTGTGAAAATAAATGTGCAACACTTTAACGGACTGGCCATGTATTTTTGACGAGTAAGACACTTCAACTCCTCCTAATAGAAGCAAGAAAATGTGGCTTTGGTCCTTGTTTAAGACATGTATCTCAAGTAAGATAACTTCTCTTGGACAAAGTTTGATAAAAGGTCTGGCGGAGTGGCGCCGGAGAAGAGGTATATGCATCACACAGGAAGAGAGGAATGCGCTATTAATGGACACTGGCTGTGGTTGGATTTATGGACATTTTGTGGATATGCGCAGTGAAGTTCAGTCTGGACTTGATCCGTTGTGGAGCTATTATTCCCGAACAAAAGCTGTTTGGACCAATCAAATTGTCAGGGCGGGCTTTATACGATGATGGACAGATGATCAACAGTAACGTAATCATCCACGTCACCAACGAGCGCTTGGGTTGAATTCGTTTACAACAAAGATGACTGCTGCTGGAGAATTGAGATTTCACACTTACAAATAAGTCAGATAGAATAAATGCATATTTGGCGTACTGTCCGAGGAGAGGGCTCCGGGCTCGGTATTCGGCCCGGACCCAAAGTACTCCCCCCGTATTCCAGGCTGTGGAAGAACAAGCCAAGAGTGAGTGGAGGAATGCTGAAAACTGTCAAGGAATGTTAGGTGAGTTGACAGAGTGAATAAATATATGCTTCCTCTCATGCTGATAGGGTAGACATGGTATTGTTTGATGACAAGCTGATTGGATTGATTTTTTGAACGTGCTCCTCCCGAACTTTGTGTATGAAACATTATGTGTAGATTCCGCCATCGCGTCTGTTATAGAAGATATCGACAGCGCATTAATTTTAAAAGAGGAACAGAGAACAGAGATCTTCTATCAAGGCATTTGTCAATCCGAAAGATGAATGAAGAACATATGTCACTTACTCCGTTGCTCTGATTGGTTGTAGGTCTATCCAATTGAGTGCAGAGGCATTTTCCTTCCTGGTTCGGTTGAAACACGCCCCATAATCACAGCCCAATGGAGCAGTATCAGACTCACATTCAGACTAGAATCTGAGTATGATGACGTCAGGCTAGAAGACTGGATTAAAGGCGTAAAAATTCAGACCAAAGAGGCAGAACAATATGATACAGAGGTTGGGTTTGCTGACAGTGCTTCTGGTTGTGTCTTCCTCACAAATAGGTCTCTTAAAGAAGTCAGTCAGGTATCATCAAATGTTTCTTCCACTTCTTCTAGACTGAAAATTGAAACAGAGAGGGCAGAACTGCTGGCACGTGCTAGTGCTTTACAGTCAAGTCAAGTCACCTTTATTTATATAGCGCTTTTTACAATACAGATTGTATCAAAGCAGCTTCACAGTGATTACTTGAAAATAATACAACAAAGTTTGTTTCTAGAAGAAAATTGCGTCATCGTCCACCTTAAGTACCTTAATCAATAATATTGCTGAATATTAAATGTCCCCAAATAAGCAAACCACAAGCCAAGGCAACAGTGGCAAGGAACCAAAACTCCATCAAGGTAACAGAATGGAGAAAAAAAAACCTTGGGAGAAACCAGGCTCAGTCGGGGGCCAGTTCTCCTCTGGCCAGCAAACGAACAGTGTATGATTATGATTCAGGCAACATTACAGGTCAGCTTGAGAAAGAGCTTTACAGAAAAAGAAAGCGCTTGAGAAAGAGGAAGCTGAACTCAGAGCTAAAAAAGAAAATCTAGCTGCAAACCGCCATTGCTGCTGCTGAAGCTAAACTTCAGGTGCTGTCTATGTTTGAACCTATTCATAGTGCTTCTGGGGGAGAGACACATGCTGCCATAGTGACAGAAAATACTATCTCATTTTAAAATCACTGTCTTCAGATATTATGTTCCTGCAAGAGACTCATTTGAAACACACTGCCCACGTTAGACTGAGGTGCAAGTGGATTGGTCAAATATATAATTCAAATTTCTCTGCCAAATCTAGATGCACAGCTATCCTTATCCATAAAGGAGTTCCATTTAAAAATAATCAGACTATTTCAGATAAAGGAAGGAGGTATGTGATAGTTGTTGGAGAAGTATTTTCTGTGCCATTGTCATTAGTCTATGTTTATGGACCAAATTGTGACACACATGAGTTTTTTTAAAAAAATGTTTGACCTAATTCCTGATATTTCAGATACAAATCTCATAATTGGGGCGATTTTAACTGTGTCCTAGACCCGTATTTGAACAAATCCTCCTCCACAAAAATAGTTAGTTCCAACTCCAGTAAATTTATATATAAGCAATAATATAAGCATATATAAGCAATTCTAATATGTTTGATGTGTGGAGAATTCTCTATCCAACAGACAGGGAATACTCTTTTCATTCTCAAGTCCATAATGTCTACACCCGAATAGATTATTTTATTCTGGATGGTAAACTTTTGCCCCAGGTCTGTATGCCTAAATATCATAATATTGTTATCTCCAATCATAGTCCAGTGACTTTTTCTATTAAAATAAATAATATGGAGAAACCACAAAGAAATTGAAGGCTTAATTCTCATTTTACTTACAAATAAAGTATTTATCAATTACTTAATACAGGAGATAAATAAAAATTTCGAGTTCTGACAAGCCTGACATGTCTATAGGGGTGATATGGGACACATTTAAAGCATACATTAGGGATTGTATTATATCCTATCAAGCATCTCAAAGACAAAGACGTAGGGTTGAATTAGAATAATTAAATTATTCTAAATGAATTAAAATTCGAGAATTAGATATTGAAAATGCTAAACAGCCATGTATTGAAAAATATAAAGAAATTTGTGCACTTAAATACAAATTGAATCAAATTCTCTCTTCTAAAATTATAAAAATCCTTTCTGTATGTGAAGCAAAAATACTTTGGTGATTATAAATACTTTGGTTAATTCGGTGTTAAACCTCAGAAACCTTTAGCTCGACATCTCTGTAAAATAATATCTGAACGTACAATATACAAAATTAGATCAGACACAGGAGAAATTCTCACTTCCTCTAGGGATATAAATAGTAGGTTCCAGACATTTTATGAGGCACTATACTTGTCTAAAGAAGTATAGATCTTACAGTTATGGCTCAGTTTCTAGACCAACAGAATCTTCCCTCATTAAATCAAGAACAAGTTGATAAGTGAGGTAAGTTGATAAGTGTCACAGGCCGGGGTGGCCTTCCCTCCCCTTCTGAACGTACCACCTCGAGGAGTTACCCAGAGACACAACAGACCAGACAAGATAATTATCAAAAACTTGTATTTTATTTAGTTAAAATAAGTCCAATCTCAAACTAAAATCCACCGACTGATCCACCTCTCTCTTCCACCAGGTTGCGTGGGAAGTTCGCACAACGGTTCCTCTCGGCCAGAGGTAAGTAATGGAGCAAGCACTGGTAAGGATTCGCGCAGCGGTTCCTCTTCAGCCAGACATAAGTAATGGAGCAGGCACTGGCAAGGATTCACACAGCAACTCCTCTTCGGCCAGAGGTAAGTAATAAAGCAGACACAGGTAAGGGTTCGCACAGCGGTTCCTCTTCAGCCAGACATAAGTAATGGAGCAAGCACTGGCAAGGATTCACACAGCAACTCCTCTTCGGCCGGAGGTAAGTAAATGGCACAGGCACTGGCAGGGGTTCACACAGCAGTTCCTCTTCGGCCGGAAGTAAGTAATGAAGCAAGCACTGGTAAGGATTCGCGCAGCGGTTCCTCTTCAGTCAGACATAAGTAATGGAGCAGGCACTGGTAAGGATTCACACAGCAACTCCTCTTCAGCCGGAGGTAAGTAATGGCACAGGCACTGGCAGGGGTTCACACAGCAGTTCCTCTTCGGCCGGAGGTAAGTAATGAAGCAAGCACTGGTAAGGATTCGCGCAGCGGTTCCTCTTCAGTCAGACGCAAGTAATGGAGCAGGCACTGATAGGAAATTGACAACAAAGGAAGGGGTTACTCTTCTCACAGGACAACATCAACCATTTGAGTGTCACCTCTCTTTGGAATAGGGGGGAGGTTCGGGCAGGGAATCATCCGACGCAATACAATAGTCCGTCGTAGATGGCAACCGGGGAGCTCTCTCGTTCCCTCCACGAGACACACCCGCTAGCTGGGGGCCACTCCCCTTCCACAGGCCGACGGCAGTTGAGATACAGCGACGGACAGTAATTTCCCCACGGAACGGTGATGGCCGCCTCTACTGGCAGAGGACAATTTCTCTACGTTCACAGAACAACCGTGGTGAGTACAGGATTTGACAATCAACAACTGGATCTTCTTACCACAGAGCAGTGATGGCAGCATTCGATGGCAGAGGGCCGTTTCTCTATGTTCACAGAACCACAGAGATGAGTACAGGTTTCAACAGTCAGCAGCTGGGCCTTCTTTCCACAGGACAGTAGTAACAGCATTCAATGGCAGAGGACAGTTTCTCTATGTTCACAGAACAATCATGGTGAGTAGATGATTTAACAATCAACAACTGGATCTTCTTACCACAGAGCAGTGATGGCAGCATTCAATGGCAGAGGGCAGTTTCTCTATGTTCACAGAACCACAGAGGTGAGTACAGGTTTCAACAGTCAACAGCTGGGCCTTCTTTCCACAGGACCGTAGTAGCAGCATTCAATGGCAGAGGACAGTTTCTCTATATTCACAGAACAGCAGTGGTGAGTACAGGATTCAACAGTCAACCACTGGGTCTTCTTACCACAGAACAGCGATGCATAGATCTCTCATAAATCCTCTTCCATTCAGACAGGATAGAGCTGCATTCCTGCACAGCATATGCTCAACACACAGCAGTTTAATTCATTTCAGTTTGACCTTCGAAACCCATGAGTAGTCAACTGGGGAACGGGCAGACATAAAACTACAGTTTCCACACCAGTGCACAATTCAGTCACTTCAAATGATCACACGTGTTCACTTCACATTAGGCACTGCAACTCACATCAACTCACAGTGAATAAGGTCTCTTCTCGTGGTCCCAGCCGACTCTCTCCGCTCAACTGACAAACTGTACATCCAAGCTGCGTAGGTGGTTGACTATGGAAACACAACTGACATTGAAAAGCTTCAGAACAGAACTCACTGAACGCCGGGGCGGTTTCACCAAATCATGGCAGGTAGCGGGCACTACAGGCATTAACTTCCTAATAGGACTGGCAGATAACACTTGTCTGTTCGATGAAATAACACAGTTCAATCATACCGCTGCTCTCCAGCTCTTCCTTCTTTACATGCAGTCTTTCCCGTCCTTTAACGATCCGCCCTCTCGTGTACTGCTCGACGTGATCAGTGGATCAACAACAACAGATTTCCTCCAGTCTGCATCCACCCAAAAGATTTCGCTCCAAAGTTTCTTCCCCCAAAACTTCTTTTCTACTGCACATCAACCGGATCCTTTTATAATCCCCCTCACAAATCCATATCCCTCGTGGCTCAATCTCTGCTCATCGCCCAGCTGCCACTCATTCCCGTCAGACTGTTTACACGGAAAGACCCGGAACCGTTCTGGTGTTACATCAAACTCGCTCCCCCCCGGAAACAAGAATAGAGAGGGACAGTTCCGCTTATTCGTCACCCTGTGACATAAGTAAAGGGTTTACAAACAGGCATTTATAGATCAGTCCATGCCGCCCTCCCTAGATGAGGCAATTATTATTGTAGTCCCAAAAAAAGGAAGGAACCCAGAGGAACTGGGTTCTTATAGGCCGATCTCACAATAGGGGACACCAGTAGCACCTATACCTTATGGATAAAAGAGGAAGTAGAAGAGTAAGAGGTAGATTCAGTTTGAGTAACCACATGGTATCTGCTGTTCTCACTAATAATCCTGGCTTAACCATACAAGAGGGGAGGGTTGTAGTTGCCTAATCTTAAGTGGTATTACTGGGCAGCTCAGCTAAGAGCAGCAATGTTTTGGTTTACAAATGATAATTCTATCCCTTGGGTACAGATTGAGGCGAGCACAACTCTGTATTCAGCACCCCTGCCCAAACTAAAAAAAAGCCACTTCCAACCCCTTTGTTAAAAATACTATTTTCAGTTCCGAGGAATTGGTATTAGTGTTTGTTGTTTAAAAAATAAATAAGGCAGACGTTTATGAGTTTTCAATAAATAAATAAATAAGTCAGCTCATAACTCTGTTGAATGAAAAGAGGAGCTTATAAAGGGAGGTTTTATCTAGTGCTGTTGCTAAGTTAAATATTACTGGCCAGCCGAACATATATGAGAGTGAAAGGAAAAATATATATAAAAATATATATATTTTTATAAGGAAAACTCTATATCTCAGCCTCCTCATCGGGGAGTGCCGTGTTTTCCCTATCTCCACACTGAGGTGTAGAGATCGTGGAATAAACCGGTTTTCTATTTATGTGAAATTCTATCCCTAAACTTCTACTATAGTAATGTTATGGGTATTAAGTATCATGGTATGACAGTGCCTCGGGTTAAAGAGACGCTTACGAGCTATCTCTCTTCTGGGTCGGCGTCATCATAACCCCGACGTTACCCACCAGCCATCATAAATAATAGATAAATATTATTAGGCAGCACTGGTAGGTAAAGTATATAAGGACATGGATGAATGTGAGGATATAACAGCACTGACGCTATTCGAGAATTGCGTCGTGCAACAGATAAACTATACCGGCGAGGGTCGGTTTCTCCTCGGCGTCCTCTGGGTGGCAACTCTCTGAGGAGGGTCGCAGTGCTGCCAATTCGGTTGTTTCCTGCTGGTGGCCACGGAGTGATATATATTTATATGTATATATATATATATGTGTATATATATAGTTTTTCTGATGTAAAGAAAAATCAAGATAAAATATGTCTGTTCTTCTGGACGCTCCGCTTTCAAAGAAACTAAGAAAAATAAACTCGTCAGCGGCGTTCCAGAGGTTTCTTCCTCATCGATCTAATGTTCCTGAGACTGCTGGGCGGGAGCAGTCTCAGCCTACTAAAGCTCCTCGCAGCATAAATAAAATGCAGCAAAACAGAGCGTTGCCATTTGGGCTCATCCACAATCGAAGGGGACCTGGGTGGCGATCGCAGTCTAGCCAGTTAGAGATATGCAAGATTTGAGGACTGTTTTTCTCTAAAATCGCTGGAAGAAGCAGTCCTGACGCCGAGGCTGCAGGCTTCGGAGGGCGGTCCCCTCCGGGGTAGGGACAGTTTTGAGAAATCGTTTCTCCTCGGCGCCCTCTGGGGTGCGACTCTCTGAGGAGGGTCGCAACGCTGCCAGTTCGGTTTTCCTGCCGGTTCGCCGTTTCAGGACACCGAGGTGTCAGCGTCCCCAAACGATCCTCCGAGGAGGGTCGTAGAGCAGTCAGTTCGGTTTCCCTGCCGGTTCGCCGTTTCAGGGCACTGAGGTGCCTGCTTTTTCCAACGATCCTCTGAGGAGGGTCGTAGGAACAAAGCTATTTAGAGTCGTTATCTCTAATAAAACTTAGACAAGAAGTCGTGACGCTGAGGCTATCAGGCTTCTGAAGGTTCCAGGGACGGTTTTGAGAAATCGTTTCTCCTCGGCACCCTCTGGGGTGTGACTCTCTGAGGAGGGTCGCAGCGCTGCCAGTTCGGTTGTTCCCTGCCGGTTCTCCGTTCAGAGTCCCCATACGATCCTCCGAGGAGGGGCGTAGAACGGTCAGTTTGGTTGTTCCCTGCCGGTTCGCCGTTTCAGGGCACCAAAGTGACTGTTCAACCAAATCCAGAGGCCAGTCTCGAGAGACTGGTTCCCCTAGTAGAATTTTTGGCAGCGTGGAAACTACTGCCACATATTTCTCAGTGGGTCCTGCACACTCTAGAAAAGGGTTTCAGAATTCAGTTCGGTTCTCATCCGCCCGGATTTCTAGGGGTCCTCCCCACAGTGGTGGACCCCGAGCAGGCTCTGATTATGGAGCAGGAAGTACTGACACTTCTGCAAAAGGAGCTATAGAAGGGGTTCCTCCTCCCAGCAGACAGCCAGGGTTTTACAGCCATTACTTCATTGTTCCGAAAGAGGATGAGGGGTTGCGTCCTATTCTAGACCTGTGTCAATTAAACAAAAGGTTTTAGAATCTCAAGTTCAAAGTATGCTTACGCTAATATGTCACAGATTCAGTCCGAGGACTGGTTTGTCACAATAGACTTGAAGGAGCGTGTACTTCCATATATCTATCCATCCTCATCACAGGAAGTTCCTGAGGTTTGCTTTCGGGGGGCGAAGCATACCAGTATCGGGTTCTTTCCCTTCAGCCTAGGTTTATCACCCCGCACCTTTACAAAATGCGTGGATGCAGCTCTGGCTCCTCTGAGACTCCAGGGCATTCGCGTATTAAACGACGATTTAATATCTTTTTAATCGACGATTGGTTGATTTTAGCTCAGTCCGAGCAGATGACAGTTCGGCATCTAGATGTCGTATGCATTGGAATGGAAACTGTTCTCTGCCTGGTGCGGAGAACTCCTTCTGAATCTTGCTATCTGCCCTATGGTACAGTACTTGATTTCTGCAATGTTTCTTTGCTGGGTTATCTCTGAGGAGAGATCCTTATTTTGTCTTCTCCGTGGTACGTGAGGCTGAGGCCTGCACATACTTGGATTTGCACCTGGTATGGTGATAGTCTTTCTTCACCCCTTGCCGGGTTGTATTCCTAGGTCCCTACTAAATTTTGCGGGTCATTTGTGCTGCAGGCCTTCTGTCCTCCACCTCAGATCAGGAAAAACTTAATCTGTTATGCTCCTTTTTGGGCTTTCGATGCTTATGTCCACAAAGCTGCCCTGTATATTATATATATATAAGAGCAATTATTTGTCTGCTTCGGGTTACCTAAGTTAGGTTGCCCTGCATCTAAACAGATAGTGAGCAAGTGAGTAGTTGAGGCTGTCTCACTTGCTTATTAAGCGGCTGGACAGCCTTCACCTTTGGCTGTCCCGGCCCATTCTACCAGGAGTATGGCTGCCTTTAAGGCTTTATTATCAGGAGTTTCACTCTGACATCTGTAATGCGGCAGGCTGGTCCTCACCGCATACATTTGTTAGATCTTATGACTTGGACCTAGGCTCCACTCCAGGGTCTAGGGTGCTTGTTCCTAGTGTGCGCATGGTCTTCATACAGAACAGGCATTTGTCATATGGCGTCGTGGGTATAGGGTTCCCGCAGCGCTTGACGCAGCGCGAGTTCCCTTTAAAGGGAACGTCTCAGGTTACGTATGTAACCATGGTTCCCTGAGAGGGAACGAGACGCTGCGTCGCTTTGCCATACTCCCTGCATGCCTGTGATCGACTTGCTTCGGCTTTTCAGAAGCTGTCACGGTCTGTCTCAGGGGTGCTTTATAGTTTCCTGGTTGATGATGTCACCCGCCTATGACGTCTCGTCTTTCCATTGGACTGATTACACATGAGCTTCACGACGCAGTCACGCAGGGCGTTCCCGCAGCGCTTGACGCAGCGTCTCATTCCCTCTCAGGGAACCATGGTTACATACGTAACCTGAGACGTTTTGGATGGATTATTAAGGATGTAGTGCAGGATATGAAATAAATTAGTATAATAGTGGTACAATTACCATCAATACCTCTATGGATCTTACCACAACAAAAAATTGATTTATTTATATTGGAAGCAAGACAAGATAAGGGTCAAAAGGCATTAGAGGCAGAGATAAATGGACTATATGGACTAAGTATGAATGCTATATGTTTTTACAAATGCGTCTAAAGATCCAGAGAAAGGACAGGTGGGCGTAGGCATCATCCCAAGATTGAAAGACGCAGAAGGAAAAAGGATATCAGATCAAGTATCAGTGTCTACAGGAGAATTAGCAATTTTGCTAGAAATGAACAAAATAAAAGAGATGGAGTCAAACAAAACTCTCTTATGTTCAGATTCAAGCTCAGCCCTCTTAAGTCTGGAAGCTCAACAGTCTGAAACTAGACAAGATATATTGATGGAGATTCTTCAGGTATTATATATAATGCAGCAGCCAAATAAGATAGTTCAGTTTTAATGGGTTCCTGCACATGCTGGAGTATCAGGGAATGAGGAAGCAGATAAATTAGCAAAACAAGTTATGGCAAAGGAAAATATAGATATGCATATATAAAGTATAGTAAATCATAAATCAAATCAATAATAAAAAAGAAGTTAACTAAAAAATTGCAGTTTTATTAGGATAATGAACAAAAGGGTTGGCATCTACATATAATACAGGAATAAATTAGTAGGAAGAGGAAGGAATTCAGGTGGGAGGAGGAAAGAAGGTTGTCTTTTATGTAGACTCAGACTGGGACATACAGGACTTAATTCAACAATGTATATTATAGGAAAACATTTTACAGGATTATGTGATTGGTGTGGAGTCAGAGAAACAGTGGAACATGTATTAAAGGGATAGTTCACTTTGAAATTAAATTTTGGTATGTTTTAGCTTACCTGAAGGGCATCCAAGATGTAGGTGTCTTTTTTTCCGCAGTAGTTTCAATTTTGATATTTTTAGGTCAAACCGTTCTTGTCTGTCAGTCATATAATGCAGGTCGATGGTCCCTGTCTCAAAACACAAGCACGTCGAAGTGATCTGAAGTCGCGGGCGCTTCCTGCTGTGTGACGTGTGCGCAGACTGGTGCATAGATGTATATACACTAGATGTCGCATTAAAGACATTCGTTCCAATGAACTGCCGTAGCCAAGGCGAAATCTAGTATATACATCTATGCACCAGTCTGCGCACACGTCACACAGCAGGAAGCGCCCGCGACTTCAGATCACTTCGACGTGGTTGTGTTATAAGAGGTAAAAACGATAAAAATACTGTTCGGTTTCTCACACAAACCGCTCGTTTCGTGTCTTAGGCCATCAGTGTGTGCTTACGATGGGGAATTGTTTAATTTGGACGATGGGGAATTGTTTTAATTTGGACTCTGTGCTTGTGTTTTGAGACAGTATCCATATACCTGCATTATATGACTGTCAGACAAGAACGGTTTGACCTAAAAATATCAAAATTGAAACTACTGCGGAAAAAAAGACACCTACATCTTGGATGCCCTTCAGGTAAGCTAAAACATACCAAAATTTAATTTCAAAGTGAACTATCCCTTTAATGCAGTGTAATATAGAGGAAAGAAATAAACTGACAGATGAATTACAGAATAAATGAGAACAGCTATTAACTTGAATCAGAAGTTTTTGAATCCAGTAAGATTGAAATAATATAGTTAGGCCCAAAAGGTTTTTTCTGGTCTTTTTTTTTTTTTTTCTGATCAGGGAAGAGAGGGAAAAGAGTTTTTGATCCATAACCCACAGTAGATGGCGATAATGCTCTATTTAAGAATGCGAGCTGGCAATAATTTTTTTTTTTTCACACACACACACACACACACACACGCACACACAGGTTTCTGTTGTCTGAGTTTTGTGGGTCACCATTGTGCTGAAGAGTAGAGTCTGTGCTTCAGTCCAGCAGAAGACCATTAAACACTGATAATATGCTGCATGTTGCTTTATTTAAAATGTATTAATCTATTTCAGTGATGTCTGTTAACTCCTTTGTTAAGCTTTTTAACAAATGTTTTTTGTTCATTTATTTATTCGGTTAAGTTTAATTAATAAAAATAAATGCGTAGTTAATTTTTTTCCTGACACCCTTTTGTATGTCTTTGAAACTGAGAAATTTAAGGCAATTATTTTCCACGTTTTCTAAGTACACTGAACTAATTACATTTTACAGAGTAAATATTTTTTCTTTTGTATTATTCAATATATTGTAAAATATAACACAATATATGACAGTTTTTTCAAATTGCTTGCACATAATTTCTGAAATTATGGCTCCATTTCTTGAAACTCTACACACAAAACCACAAAACACACACACAACATGCAAAACATCAGACATCTTTTTCACAAAACACACACACACACACACACACACACACGCACGCACGCACGCACACACACACACACACACACACACTTTTTTTGGTATCAACATTCAGTGCAACATTTTGAGTCAATTTTGTCACTCTGAACTGACTTGTATTATGTACAGTTAGTTTGATCACATCATTAGAGATACAGTTTTTCTCAATCGATTTGGTACATTTCTCCAAACTCAGGGAACAGCTCTCAAAACAGTTAACACAGCAAACTAAACACACTCTTATGTTGGTGAAACAGTTAAGTATTCACTGCACAATGAAACACAGCATTTTATTCTAGTAATGCATTTATTAAAATTCAATATTAACATCAAAACTAAAAGTGTGTTCTCTGTTGATTTGATAACAAATTCAGCTGAAGATTCACAAATAAATAAATAAATGAAAATACATGTTTTTCATTAAGTTCTTTAATGAGGAGTTCAGGTGTATAACAATGAGTTGTCACCCCACAAAAAAAATATTATGTAAATAAGGTAAATAAAAAAAAATAAAAAAAAATGTACTGCATTCATTGAATCAATTAATTTATTGATCATGCCTCTCAATTACATCTGGCCAGAGAATTTCATCAACATCACAGCAAATATTTTCACGAGTCATGCATCGTGGGAAAAAACGCCTTGAATGCTGTATCCATCCTTGACATGCTTGTGCCCCAATATCTTCACAGGCCTCTTCCATCGCTTGAAGAAGACTTACTTGGTTGTAAGGGTTGCAATCATGTACTTTCCATCTCCAAGAGGAGAAGAATTCCTCAGTTGGATTCAGGAAAGGAGAATATGGTGGGAAGGAACACCATCCTGAAATGTGGGTGATTCTCAAACCACTCTCACACTAGTGCTGAATGGTGGAATTGGACATTGTCCCAAACAACTACAAAATTCCGCACCATTTGCTCCTGATCACCCTGCGGAAAGATGATTTCATTGAGGAGGTTTAAAAAATGTAGGAGCCTTGCGGTGTTGTATGGTCCCAAGACAGCATTGTGTGCCAAAACACCAGTTGTAGAAATTGTGGCACAGAGAGTGATGTTGCCTCCTCATTGTCCAGGGACATTGACTGTAGCACGATGGCCAATCACATTTCTCCCTCTTCTCCTTTTTTTGTGAAGATTGAAGCCTGCTTCATCAATATACAGGTACTCATAATGATGAGTTGCACTGCTATCCAACTCCAAGATTCTCTAGAGTAAAAAGAACACAAGGTACAATACAGTAAGTTAGTGTTTTACAGTAATGGCATCGATTGCAGTCAATACTACTGTGAAACTGTTGCTGAAGTTTGAGTTCACACTTTGAAGCAGCAGTATACATAGATATGCCTAAATCCTTTCACTTACAGTAGCATGGAATAGTTTATGGACACATACTTAAAATTCAGGAAAAATATATCTTTGTGTTAACAGTAAAAGTGCAGTAATTGGGTTGCACATACTTGAACAAACTGGAATCGCAACTCCTTCACTCTAACGGAGTTCCTCTCAAAAGGGCACTTTGTATACTTGTTTCATTCGGATTGCATTTCTCCTTAGAACATGATCAGTTGTGGAGAGACTGCATTGGTGGATATTGTGGAACAGTTGATTGTCTGGTGTTATTCTTTGCTGAATTTATTTGAGGCGGAGGGTGTTGTTCTGGACCACCATGTCAACAATGGCATGCTCTTGTTCAATTGAAAGAAGTCTTGTTCATCCACTTGAATGTTTTCTAACTTCAATTCTGAATTTTTTTTGCACAAGCAGGAACATTTACTGTAGAAATCTAGACCTATGTCAAACAAGACTACATGGACTCTCATTGTAGAAGTAGAATGATATAGTTACCGGTTTTCCCTCTGAAATGTGCGGATAATTGAAGCCACTGTGGATCTGTTTATATTGGGCTGAACTCTCTCTGATTTCATTTGAAACGTGTGTACCCTATCCTTCTACCTCTCCTCCCTCCTCTTACACCTTGCGCTCCTCTTACACCTTGTACTCCTCTTCCTCTCTGTCCATCTCTTCTTATATTTTCTACTCTTTCTCTTTCCACTATACCATTGCCCTCCAATCTATCCATCTCTTCTCCCTCTACTCCTCTTCTTCTCCTCTTCTTACATCCTCAGCTCTTCTTTCCCTTTCTCCTATATCCTCAGCTCTTCTTTCTCTTTATCCTACATCCTCAGCTCTTCTTTCTTTCTCCTATATCCTCAGCTCTTCTTTATCTTGCTGCTTCATCCTCAGCTCTTCTTTCTCTTTCTTTATTCTTTATTAAAGATTTGGTTGGCTGTATGAACTGCTGTGATAACATTAGGGAATTTTGTGCACTGTGTTTTTAGAAAATGATGCTTTTGATTTGTAATTTGTACGAAATGAAGGAGAATTTACTATCTGTTTAGGACAATTACAAAGTGTACAGATCACTGTGTTAAATGTTTTGAGAGCAGTTACCTGAGTTTGGAGAAATGTACCAAATCGACTGAGAAAAACTGTAAAGGTAAAGGTCTTTCTTAGAACTAATAGGAAAACGTAGGATTTAACCTGAACGTTTAGATAACGAAAGTTATAATCACTTTAGCTTTCAACATAATCAGTGATAAAAGGAAAGATTCTCAAAACCTTTAAAGCAGGCAAAGATATTTATTAAGTTACATGTTTAAATATACAGACAGTAGAATGAAACAACAGAAGAGGCCGTAAAAGCCTTTCTTGTAGTATGAGGTTACGCACCGGTGTGCGGGAGTGGCGGGGTTAAAGCCTTTCTCCTAGATCAACAGTTACCTTTCCTTCTTATACCCTGAGCAAAGCATTGTTAAACATGAGTGGAATACCAACACCAAACCGACCGACAGGAAACCAAAAGATGAGGCAAATGGGTGGAGATCCAGAGGGGGAGAAGAACATTAAAATATTCTCCTCAATGCATGTTTAACCAATAGTACCTAGATTGTACATTAGGATACTTTAATATCTCTATTAAGTTCACCACCATTCATTTCAGTTTATAAGCTGCCAGATGAGACCAAACATGGCATAGTTACATATTAGAACACACTAATAAATAAACAGTATGTAGTTGAAAGCATATGTCCTGTGAAGCAAATGGTACAGACGTATCATTGAGGTGCAAACGACTCTGTCTCTCCCGACAGAACCATCCTGTGCCTGGAGTGTCCCAACAGTTATCAATCAGTATATTGATGAAATCCCTGCACTAGATATGCATTAGCATACTGTGATGATGAAGGCCATTGTACCACGTTTAATTCACATGTATACCTTTAAAAGGCTTTTTGAAGTACTAGGGCAGTAAAGAGTTCTGCCCATATTTGCTCAGCCCTACAAATCCCTCCTCGGGTACATTGGACCTCAGGAACCACTGGCATAGTAGCACAGGGTAATGATGATAATTGTCATTGTCAAGGATGCTAAGAAGATACACACAGAACACCTACTCCCATCAGGTGTAGGCTTAGTCAGATGATCATGTGGAGACACTTGTCAGGAACTCTGTCCATAGGTTTACGTCCATCGTTGGCTTTGGCAAGCCAACAAGATCACTAGTGTCTGTGGTGATCTGTTCCTTCTCATGGAGGGTATCTTCAACTCTCTGTTGTTCATGTAAAGTTGCCTTTACCTTCAAGTAGAGAAAATGACTTGCAGGCAATAGCAAGCCCTGAAAACTGAAAAAGGCATTCATTGGCAACACAGTCCTAGATGACAGAACAACAATAGAACACAACTTGACAGCTTGATGAAAGGAAAACTTATCATCTGAAAACCAAAGTATGCAAAGGTTACAAATTTTAAGAGAGAATTAACATGTAGTAGTTAAATTGTTTGGCATCATAGTATTCCATATAATAACTCGATCTCTGATGACAACAGAGATGGCATATTTTGACTGAATAATGGATGATTGCTCAGGATATAATGAAGGAAAAATAGCATGAAAAAACATATTCCTGTTGGAGAAATATATACAAAATAAAAGGAAATGGGAATAGAATGAAGTGGATATGAAGTGGCCAAATAAAATCAGTTGACTGAATCTCTAGTACTGTTACATGAAACATAAATAAATTGCCTTAAAGAAAATCAACAAGTGTTATTTTCAAACCCTCCTCTGATAGTAGGAGCATCAACAAAATATTTAGTGAAAACAAATTCAGAAACATGATGAATTTCAATCAATTGTTGATGTAAATTAACAGCAAAGACTTCAAAAATCCTAAAAATTTCTAAAATGAAAAGTAAATGAAATGCCCAAGGTGTTACTGTAAGATGGCAAAAAACAAAGATGCAAAAAAATAAAAACAGACAAAAGCAAAAATTAAATACTTAGTGGAATGTATACATCTGAGCATGGTAAAAGACAAAGTACATTGTCACTGAATCCTGTTGTGAGAAAAACATTTACATGGTTAATGCAACTGTGAAACATATTGTAGCCGTGTGGTGTTTTTGTGCTCCTGTGTATGGTTTAACTCCAGCTATATGGAAAATAGCAGAGTGTGCCACTTAGTAGACAAACACAATCAACACATGCAACTTGAAACTGATTAACAATTCCAGTATTACGATTATTCCTTTTTAACACAAGACATTTGGTCTGGTATGCATGTGGCATCTACAACCTCTAAGTGTTTTTATGGAATAAACTCAATTAGTCTATGTGTACACATAACACAAACAACTATTGTGTGTTTTATGAAAACAACATGTTATGCACAATTACAATTTTGAAAATTGTAGATTCAATGAATTTAGATGTTAAACTATTAAGCTATTTGCTATTGGGCTGCTACCCGACTAGCAAATGACGCTAATAGCTGAAGGCCTTGAGTGATCAAAGTTGTTAGGTCAGTAAGAGTTTTAGATGCATTTGTGCTTTGGTTACTTGCAGAGTGCTGGTTTGTGTCATTAGAGTGTGATTGTCTGCGTTTTATGAAATAGGGTGGAGGTCTGCCTCTGCCCAGTGACCAGCACTTTTCCTCTGTATGGCCTGTTTTGTGACAGGAATTACAGAATCTGTTCAGTTTGCCACAGTGTGGCAAACTGAATTCTCCTGCAGATGGAGGATCTTCATGACATTCTAACACAGCTACCTCACAATGCATTTGTTTGCGTGACTCAAATTTTTGTAGCCCAGCAAACAATACCTTCGAATGTATTTTGTGCTGGAGAAGCACCACACATGAGCAATTGCTGTACACGCAGCCCTGCATTTGTAAGCAGTAATTCAAGGAGAATTACATTGTTGTGGTTAACACCTTCAATTCCAGAATACTCCTCAAAAAGTTCAAACATATTTTCTGCATATGTCTCAAACGATTCTGCCGTACTCTGTTTCCGATTGAAAATCAATTCCCATCCAATAGGACTACAACCACGCAGATCACGAAGGCATTGTTTTAGTCTATTAAAGATTTCACTCTCAGGCTCATTTTGATACATTGACTGCACAATGGTGCCTGTCATCAAAACCTGTGGTATCTTATAGATCAGAACATCTGGAATTGAGCTGATAACAATTTGCCAAATATCTTTTGGTTCGAGCTGAAATGCATGTTTTTGACTAACAATGCATCTCCATCATGGTTCAAATGGCCCTTTCAAAGGGAATGGTCCGATCTCTGTTTTAAACAAGTTACATTAAGTTACCGTTAAAGGACGCAGAATGGTTGACTCTGTGCCGTTTGGGTGCCGTTTGGGTGCCGAAACAGGCACTCTTTTCAAAACTTTATCACATGCTTCATATGTCTGAAAAGATACAGGATTATTAGAGCAGGCTGCCTCTAAGAAGTGCACATTTTTAGTCCCGTCGCTATTAAGCGTTTTGGGAGACTTGGACTTTTTAGCATTTAGCCTAGCCTTAAGATCTGCAATGGTGTCTTCGTGATTTTTACACTTTTCAGTCAAGGCTAACAGCTCAGCTAGTAATCTATCTAGCTGTGTTTGAAGATCTTGAATCTTTGCCTCAGACTTTTGTGCCTCTGTATTTTTAGATTGCACTTCTTTACATTTAGCATCTATACTTGAAGATAGACAAGTTGTTAATGAAGCAGATTGGGTATTTCCCTTCGTTCCTCCCCCTGGTGGAGAATTGAATTATTTACCCAGTAGAGTTAGTGGTGTCAGGTAACCGGCTGGTAACTAATTACCATGATTGCGCTCTAAATAAAAATGCAGCCTTCAAATGGCTGGGGATGTTACTTTTTGCATCCTGGTTGCCTGTTCCTAGTGGAGTCGTGTGGTTCGGGGGCATTTATTCTGCTCATTGTTTGATCAGTCACTACGCAATTCGAGTGCAGCGAGAACCTGTACAGTTGTGTTAGAATCATTGTAAACGCAGTCGGAAGGAACGTGCATGACAGGCTTGCTTCCAGCTCTGAGCGGTGTAAGCTTATCTTTAATGGCAAGACGCACGGCCCCGGATTACGCTGCTGTTTTGTTTCTATTTTGAATGTTGTTTTATTTTCATTAATGTTCTTGTTTTGTGGTATTTTCTGTTATTTGTAATTAATGTAAGCGCTCAGGTCTCCTGTGGCCAATGGTAAAAAAGGGTACTTTGCCCGCCTCTCTTTTTTGGGTGTAGTGTTTAACACTTGAGTGTGAGTTTCTCATTCCCTTTCTAGTGTGCAACACCAGTGTGAGTGGTTGGTTGTAGTGAGTGATTACTGTTTGAGGTGGGGCAGGATTCTCTTTCCCTGTTAGTGTCTTTTGACGACCCAAGTGCTGCCCGTAGTGTTTAAATCTTTTTTTCTTTTCTTTATTTTAAGTACCTTTTTTTTCGTATGTGTCGGTAATGTAAAAGGTAAATGTATTGAAGGTACTTATTAGTGACTGTCATGTGCATTATATGTATTGAAGGTACTTATTAGTGTCATGTGCAATAAAACAAAAATTGTTTTAATTGGCAGAACTGTCTCAGTCCTCTCTGGAAAGAACGAACCTGGGGTTTAGATTTTCTGAGTACTAGTATATCCTGGGGTGAAAGTCCCTAGGTGGCGTAGTTGGCTACAGTTAAGACTTTGAGTATCTTTACGTGAGCTTTTGCTTATCTTAGTTATCATCTTGCTCTCCGCCTCACCATCGTGCCACATTAACTCATGTAGCCGTGTACAACTTATGAAGTTTTAAAGCCTCAATTATTTCACCATGTTTTGATTTATTCTGCTTACTACCCACTGTTTTCCACCAAGTGAAAATTTCATTGTCAATAGCATCCATGTTAAGACCTTTTCTACTGAGTTTGTACAGTGTAGGCTCAACCTTTTCGGACCATAAATTAAACAGGACATGATCATTACACATGTTCCAATTTATATTTGGGGAAATTTACTTAGATTTCACAATAATGAGACTACTTAGATTATTCTAATACTTCTAATCTCTGTTTCATACAATTCATGCAAATGGAGACTTTCCCTACCATGCCATGAAGCAATGAAAACAGACTTACCCACTCCGAGGTTAGAAGATCAGCATTAATCTGTTCAAAAGTGTCCCCATTTCGATGACCAATTGCTGTGAAGCCATTACTCCAAGGATAAAATAATCCAATGTCAAATGAGAAAAAACAAAGTAGTTGAGGATACAAAAAAGTACCGCGCGATTAAAACTTGCGAAAAATGTATCACGTCGGGCTCACCAAAAACTGTAAGGCTGGAAACTTACGCTGCTATTTTGAACCAATAATCAGTAACAAAAGGGAGTTGAAGGATGACGTGTATAATTCAAATATTTATCTGACTCCAATATAATTAATCTGACTCCATTAAAGTTGTTAACCTCTTATTCTTTAAAGGTAAAGGTCTTTCTTAGAACTAATAGGAAAACGTAGGATTTAACCTGAACGTTTAGATAACGAAAGTTAAAATCACTTTAGCTTTCAACATAATCAGTGATAAAAGGAAAGATTCTCAAAACCTTTAAAGCAGGCAAAGTTATTTATTAAGTTACATGTTTAAATATACAGACAGTAGAATGGAACAACATACTGTATAGAAACTTAGTTGTAACAAATAATGCACTGTCGTGCAGAAGAGGCCGTAAATGCCTTTCTTGTAGTATGAGGTTACGCACCGGTGTGCGGGAGTGGCAGGGTTAAAGCCTTTCTCCTAGATCAACAGTTACCTTTCCTTCTTATACCCTGAGCAAAGTGGAATACCAACACCAAACTGACCGACAGGAAACCAAAAGATGAGGCAAATGGGTGGAGATCCAGAGGGGGAGAAGAACATTAACATATTCTCCTCAATGCATGTTTAACCAATAGTACCTAGATTGTACATTAGGATACTTTAATATCTCTATTAAGTTCACCACCATTCACTTCAGTTTATAAGCTGTCAGATGAGACCAAACATGGCATAGTTACATATTAGAACACACTAGTAAATAAACAGTATGTAATTGAAAGCATATGTCCTGTGAAGCAAATGGTACAGACGTATCATTGAGGTGCAAACGACTCTGTCTCTCCCGACAGAACCATCCTGTGCCTGGAGTGTCCCAACAGTCCTCAATCAGTATATTGATGAAATCCCTGCACTAGATAGGCATTAGCATACTGTGATGATGAAGGCCATTGTGCCACGTTTAATTCACATGTATACCTTTAAAAGGCTTTTTGAAGTAGGCCTACTAGGGCAGTAAAGAGTTCTGCCCATATTTGCTCAGCCCTACAAGGAGTTCAGGTGTATAACAATGAGTTGTCACCCCACGAAAAAAAATAATATATATATTATGCAAATAAGTACATAGGTAAATAAAAAATAAAATACAAAATGTACTGCATTCATTGAATCAATACATTTATTGATCATGCCTCTCAATTACATCTGGCCAGAGAATTTCATCAACATTACAGCAAATATTTTCACAAGTCATGCATAGTGGGAAAAAACGCCTTTGAATGCTATATCCATCCTTGACATGCTTGTACCCCAATATCTCCACGGGCCTTTTACATTGCTTGAATAAGACTTACTTGGTTGTAAGGGTTGCGATCATATACTTTCCATCTCCAAGAGGAGAAGAATTCCTTAATTGGATTCAGGAAAGAAGAATATGGTGGAAGGTGCACCATCCTGAAATGTGGGTGATTCTCAAACCACTCTCACACTAGTGCTGAATGGTGGAATTGGACATTGTCCCAAACAACTACAAAATTCCGCACCATTTGCTCCTGATCACCCTGCGGAAAGAGGATTTCATTGAGGAGGTTTAAAAAATGTAGGAGCCTTGCTGTGTTGTATGGTCCCAAGACAGAATTGTGTGCCACAACACCAGTTGTAGAAATTGGGGCACTGAGAGTGATGTTGCCTCCTCGTTGTCCAGGGACATTGACTGTAGCACGATGGCCAATCACATTTCTCCCTCTTCTCCTTTTTTTGTGAAGATTGAAGCCTGCTTCATCAATATACAGGTACTCATAATGAGTTGCACTGCTATCCAACTCCAAGATTCTCTAGAGTAAAAAGAACACAAGGTACAATACAGTAAGTTGGTGTTTTACATTGGCATTGATTGCAGTCAATACTACTGTGAAACTGTTGCTGAAGTTTGAGTTCACACTTTGAAGCAGCAGTATACATAGATATGCCTAAATCTTTTCACTTACAGTAGCATGGAATAGTTTATGGACACATACTTAAATTCAGGAAAAATATATCTTTGTGTTGACAGTAAAAGTGCAGTAATTGGGTTGCACATACTTGAACAAACTGGAATCGCAACTCCTTCACTCTAACGTTCACTCTAAGTTCCTCTCAAAGGGCACTTTGTATACTTGTTTCATTCGGATTGCATTTCTCCTTAGAACATGATCAGTTGTGGAGAGACTGCATTGGTGGATATTGTGGAACAGTTGATTGTCTGGTGTTATTATTTGCTGAATTTCTTTGAGGCGGAGGGTATTGTTCTGGACCATGTCAACAATGGCATGCTCTTGTTCAATTGAAAGAAGTCTTGTTCATCCACCTGAATGTTCTCTAACTTCAATTCTGAAAAATGTTTGGACAATCAGAAACATTTACTGTAGAAATCTAGACCTATGTCAAACAAGACTACATGGACTCTCATTGTAGAAGTAGAATGATATAGTTACTTACTGGTTTTCCCTCTGAAATGTGCGGATAATTGAAGCCACTGTGGATCTCTTTATATTGGGCTGAACTCTCTGCCCAGCTTCTCTCAGTGAGAGACCATGATTTATGACATGGTCAATAAGTGTGGCTCTGATTTCATTTGAAAGACGTGTTTACCCTATTCTTCTACCTCTCCTCCCTCCTCTTAAACCTTGCCCTCCTCTTCCTCTCTGTCAATCTCTTCTTATATTTTCTACTCTTTCTCTTTCCACTATACCATTGCCCTCCAATCTACCCATCTCTTCTCCCTCTACTCCTCTATCTTCTCCTCTTCCTACATCCTCAGCTCTTCTTTCTCTTTCTCCTATATCCTCAGCTATTCTTTCTCTTTCTCCTACATCCTCAGCTCTTCTTTCTTTCTCCTACATCTTCAGCTCTTCTTGCTCCTTCTCCTACATCTTCAGCTCTTCTTGCTCTTTCTCCATCTCCTCTTCCTCTTCTTCTTCTTCTTCTTCTTCTTCTTCTCCCTCTACTCTGTCCACCACCTCTCACTCTTACACCTCTTCCCTTTCCACTGCTCATTCTTCTTCTTTTTATTGCCTTTTCTCCTCATTCACCTTCTTTGTTCTTCTTCTTCTTCTTCTTGTAGGATTCCAGCAGTGTAGACGCTGCTGAGCACAGCGCCCTCTACTGCCCTCCACAGGTCAAAGTTTGAACTAAATTCTTACATACAGTCCTGTATCATGCAAGAACTGAAGAACTGCCTTGGAGATCAGTTTATGCTCGTCACTGTGACCAAACAAATATAAAAGAGAAAAAGCCTTAACTCCAAGTCCTGCCAGTTTAATAAAGAATATATTTCTTTCTGCCCTATACTTTCTGCATTCTAGGAAAATATGCCCTACTGTCTCAAGACTCCCACATTCACACAAGCCAGAAACATGCTTTCCTACAATGCACAAAGAATAATTTAACCCACAGTGCCCCAATCTCAATCTACACATTTTAACTGAGTCCCTGTGGGACAAAATGTTAAATTAACATCTTTTCCTAACTTTAGGTTGTATAGAAAAGTAGTGTCTACCCCTAATTTCCTTTTCCCAGCCTCTCTGCCATTCATTTATTAAGCCCTCTTTAATTTGTTCCCTCAGTTCCACTCTCCCTAATAATACATGGACATCTACTTCTCTTCCTCAGCTCTCCTTTGCAATTTTATCCACCCGCTCATTCTCCCTCACCCCAGCATGCCCGGGAGCCCAGCAAAAACTGATGTTGCAGTCAAACCTAATTCTAAAAAAACACATTCAAGATGTCATTTACAATGTCAGGACGAGCTTTAGATTTTCCCACTTTTACATTTTCTAGAGCAGCTGCAGAACCAGAGCAGATAATGACTTCTCTAGGTTTTACTTCCTCAATCCACCATAGAGCCCATGAAATTGCCATTAATTCAGCAGTGAGAACAGAACTTCCATTAGAAATACATTGACCAATTTCCAACCCTAGCTGTTCCACATATACCCCAAATCCAGCTTTCCCACTAACTGGATCTCTAGATCCATCTGTAAAAACAATCATAGTACTCTCACTGATTGAATTAAGATATTCCTCTGTTTTTGGTGCCACCTCCCATTTATCTTTTTCCTGAAGAAAACCAAGCTCAATACACATTTCAGGCAGCACCCAATACAATGCCTCCCTGCTCACCTTCCCTGCCCACTGATTTACTATGACAAAAAAAATATTGTATCTATTATCTCCAGCAACCTCTTGCAACAGACACCTTGCTGGGAAGGTATGATTACACCCACTAAGTTTTACCCAGTACTAACTTAATGCGTCTTAACCATAAGGGCATTTCTCCCATTTCAACCCATACACAAAAGAAATATATTTGAAATATATTTTCAGAGTATATTTTGGAATGTATGCAAATATTTGAAATTGGCCCAATAAATATATTTCACACTTAATATCATATATTTTTGTTATATTTCAGAATATATTTCAATGTACTTTTTTTCTGTATGGGTCCCCAAAAGTGTCAAAATATATGTGGCATATATTCCAAATACATTGAAATATATTCTGAAATATAACAAAAATATATGATGTTAAGTGTGAAATATATTTATTGGGCCAATTTCCAATATTTGCATATATTCCAAAATATACTCTGAAAATATATTTGAAATATACAGTGCAATGCATAAGTGAATACACCCATGCTAAAGTTGACTAAAAAGAGGAATAAAAAATCATATTTTGGAAATTGAACTTAATGCCTTAATTAAAAAAATTAGGAAAAATCCAACCTTTAAGGACACCAATTTTCTTTGTGAATGAATAATGTATCGTAAATAAATAAATGTTCTTCCTTAAAATACATGGTGCATAAGTGAGTACACCCCTATGTTAAATTCCCATAGAGGCAGGCAGATTTTTATTTTTAAGTATTTAAAAAAAAAAAAAATTTAGGATACTATGCATCCTGATAAAGTTCCCTTGGCCTTTGGAATTAAAATAGCCCCACATCATCACATAGCCTTCACCATACCTAGAGATTGGCATGATTTTATTTCAGTTAGCCTAAAAGCTAGTTTGATTTGCATTGAGAGATGATCTTATGGAAAGTACCCCATGCCAATCTCTAGGTATGGTGAAGGCTATGTGATGATGTGGGGCTATTTTAATTCCAAAATTAGCAGCATTGTCTCCCTATTAGCCCCCCACCCACACCCAGCCAGACTTCTCATCACATTCAAAACTTTTTCAATCTTCAACACAATTTTACCTACATGCACGACCCAAGTCATACGCTCTTCAAACCAAATAACCCAAAATTTAAAAACCTTTACCTTCTCCAATGGAGACCCATACATATATAGCCCTATATTAGATAACTTTCTTTTAAAACCAAATACCATATATTTAGTCTTAGAAGCAGAGATTTTGAAGCCCCATGTATTTCCCCATTTGCTCTACAGATACTAACACTCTTTGTATCTGTTTTAAAACAAACTCTAGCCTACATTACGCCCTCTTTTCCAAACGGCCCCGTCATCTGAAAATAAAGATAACCCGAATCCTCTCTCTATTTTACCAAAGATATCATTAATCATTATATTAAATAAAACTGGACTTAGTATTCTCTGTTGTTTTTCTCTTCCCCTTTTGTAGTTGTTGTAATTAAAGGGATACTTCACCTCTGGAAAGATGAATGTGTATTTAAAATGGGTCATTTATGTAGAAGAAATGTGAAATTATTTTTGAATTTGGAGCTTTCTAGACTGAGAAAAGCCAGAAAATGTATTTTTGGCTTATGTGGATGAAAGACAACAACTCCCAGAATGCACTTGCTTCGTTGCTCTACAAGGCAACTCCCAAGCCACGCCTACCGGTAAGAGCGCGCAGTTAAACAACAAGACTAGGCTACTAGTGAGTCTCCGTGACGAGTCTTCGAGATCACCCAAAATGTCCGGGATTCGGCTTTTGCTTTCTACAGTCGCCATTCATTATGTTTACTGTGGCGAGCAGGACGAGACTGAGGGCCGTGGGAGAACGGCGCGAGGCCGGTGGCGTGCGTGATTACTGATGAGCGACACCTGTGAGACGCACCGGTCTCGTATCTCTCACGGAGGAGCGGGAATTTTCTTAGCAATGTTAAAACGCACATCAACCGATCACTTGTTTAGTGTTCATGTAAACACTACATTCAGATTCACCAATCGGAATGAATTCAGTTAGATTGAAACAAAAGGTGTGCATGTAAACAATGAATGGCGACCGCAGAAAGCAAAAGCCGAATCCCGGACATTTTGGACGATCTCGACGGCCGGACATGTCCGGGAAAAAGAGGATGGTAACCCCTACTACTCAGCTTTCTCCTACTACTCGGTTTTCTCCACAGAACAAGAGCCTGCTAGCTTAGCTTCCAAAAAAAGATGGCTGACACTGTGTACATTCTGTGAGTGAGATCCCACCCTCTATGGGCGGGTTGAAAACATGCGGGACAGCCCCTACTACTGGCTGTAGTCTTTAGCCTCTGGCCAAAAAATCCTCAGATGACGCAAAATGACGATTTTTGCGTCATCAGAGGATTTTTTCCAGACAAAAAATACATAAATCTCTCGTCTCGGGGGGATATGAGGGTGGAAAGCACGGTAATTCGAAAATACTACAGGTTTTCTACTAATACAAAGCTTAATGCTAAATCCTGAAGTATCCCTTTAAGACAGCTGTGTGAACAATTAGGAAATTGGCTTTTTCTGTGTTGAGTGGATTACTAACTCATCAGATATCAATTTGGGGTTAATTGAGGACATAAGGTGTGCAACTGACTATTTTACAATTCACAGAGTTTTGTTTGTTGTGTTTTGAAAATGGTACAAAAATGCCTGTGATCTTTGTGAAGACCAATGAAAAAGCTGCAAATGTTTTTCCTGATATATTCAAGATTTGGTTGGCTGTATGAACTGCTGTGATAACATTAGGGATTTTTGTGCACAGTGTTTTGAGAAAATTATGCTTTTGATTTGTAATTTGTATGAAATGAAGGAGAATCTGTTTAGGACAATTACAAAGTGTACAGATCACTGTGTTAAATGTTTTGAGAGCAGTTACCTGAGTTTGGAGAAATGTACCAAATCGATTGGAGAAAAACTGTAAGTGTGAACTATTTTGAGTCGTTGTGAGTAAATGATGACAACTGTGTTGTAGTTGTGTTTAACTTTTGCCTGCCTGTGTTTAGCATTTTGAAACAATGGGGTTTAGTGTTTTAGCAATTCAGAAAAACGGTAAGAATTAAACTTGCATATTGACTCAGTAGTATGCGGACGTCTTTTTGTTGGGTGCTGTTGCAATGGTGAATCGAATTTCGGAGCTCCATTGATCATGGCTTTTCATAGTCGTGGTGCACGCACTTAACTCATGGGCCCTTCAGTTCATTTGCACTTTCTAGCTGGTGGACTTACAATGGCTGCCGTGTGCATAGAGTGTTCCATCTTGGGTGCTTCTCAATATCCCTCCTCGTTTTCTCGCTCCTCTGTCCTCCAGCCTGTGACCCGGAAACCGATTGAATTCAGCCATCTTGAAGGACATCTCAATTCTCTAATTGCACCGCGAGGAGGCGAGGAACGGGGAGTGAGGAGGCTTCCAGAGAAATCATGAGCGAGGATACACAGGTGTTTCCTACGCAGAAGTCTTTCTTGTCGAGAAACCTGGCGCACGTATAAAATTCTAATAAATGAATTTTAAATTTAAATTTAAAATTAAATTAAATTAATAAAACATATAAATTCTCCTCCCCCTTCACATCTGTCACAATAATTTGAATATATCACACATATATCAACAGGGAATCTTGCTTTATCTTTATTATTTATTCATTTCTTAAGTAACCAAACTTTAACAACATAAGGGCAGATCCTTTGAGCGCAGTTGCCGCAGTGAAGTGACGCTCGAGTGATCAAGAATATTCCAATATACAATAAGTGTCACAGGGTGACGAATAAGCGGAACTGTCCCTCTCTATTCTTGTTTCCGGGGGGGAGCGAGTTTGATGTAACACCAGAACGGTTCCGGGTCTTTCCGTGTAAACAGTCTGACGGAGCTTACTAATGAGGGAATGAGTGGCAGCTGGGCGATGAGCAGAGATTGAGCCACGAGGGATATGGATTTGTGAGGGGGATTATAAAAGGATCCGGTTGATGTGCAGCAGGAGAGAAGTTTTGGGGGAAGAAACTTTGGAGCGAAATCTTTTGGGTGGATGCAGACTGGAGGAAATCTGTTGTTGTTGATCTACTGATCACGTCGAGCAGTACACGAGAGGGCAGATCGTTAAAGGACGGGAAAGACTGCATGTAAAGAAGGAAGAGCTGGAGAGCAGCAGTATGATTGAACTGTGTTATTTCATCGAACAGACAAGTGTTATCTGCCAGTCCTATTAGGAAGTTAATGCCTGTAGTGCCCGCTACCTGCCATGATTTGGCGAAACCGCCCTGGCGTTCAGTGAGTTCTGTTCTGAAGCTTTTCAATGTCAGTTGTGTTTCCATAGTCAACCACCTACGCAGCTTGGATGTACAGTTTGTCAGTTGAGCGGAGAGAGTCGGCTGGGACCACGAGAAGAGACCTTATTCACTGTGAGTTGATGTGAGTTGCAGTGCCTAATGTGAAGTGAACACGTGTGATCATTTGAAGTGACTGAATTGTGCACTGGTGTGGAAACTGTAGTTTTATGTCTGCCCGTTCCCCAGTTGACTACTCGTGGGTTTTGAAGGTCAAACTGAAATGAATTAAACTGCTGTGAGTTGAGCATATGCTGTGCAGGAATGCAGCTCTATCCTGTCTGAGTGGAAGAGGATTTATGAGAGATCTATGCATCGCTGTTCTGTGGTAAGAAGACCCAGTGGTTGACTGTTGAATCCTGTACTCACCACTGCTGTTCTGTGAATATAGAGAAACTGTCCTCTGCCATTGAATGCTGCTACTACGGTCCTGTGGAGAGAAGGCCCAGCTGTTGACTGTTGAAACCTGTACTCACCTCTGTGGTTCTGTGAACATAGAGAAACTGCCCTCTGCCATTGAATGCTGCCATCACTGCTCTGTGGTAAGAAGATCCAGTTGTTGATTGTTAAATCTTCTACTCACCATGATTGTTCTGTGAACATAGAGAAACTGTCCTCTGCCATTGAATGCTGTTACTACTGTCCTGTGGAAAGAAGGCCCAGCTGTTGACTGTTGAAACCTGTACTCACCTCTGTGGTTCTGTGAACATAGAGAAACTGCCCTCTGCCATTGAATGCTGTCATCACTGCTCTGTGATAAGAAGATCCAGTTGTTGATTGTTAAATCTTCTACTCACCATGATTGTTCTGTGAACATAGAGAAACTGTCCTCTGCCATTGAATGCTGTTACTACTGTCCTGTGGAAAGAAGGCCCAGCTGTTGACTGTTGAAACCTGTACTCACCTCTGTGGTTCTGTGAACATAGAGAAACTGCCCTCTGCCATTGAATGCTGCCATCACTGCTCTGTGGTAAGAAGATCCAGTTGTTGATTGTTAAATCTTCTACTCACCATGATTGTTCTGTGAACATAGAGAAACTGTCCTCTGCCAGTGGAGGCGGCCATCACCGTTCCGTGGGGAAATTACTGTCCGTCGCTGTATCTCAACTGCCGTCTGCCTGTGGAAGGGGAGTGGCCCCCAGCTAGCGGGTGTGTCTCGTGGAGGGAACGAGAGAGCTCCCCGGTTGCCATCTACGACGGACTATTGTATTGCGTCGGATGATTCCCTGGCCGAACCTCCCCCCTATCCCAAAGAGAGGTGACACTCAAATGGTTGATGTTGTCCTGTGAGAAGAGTAACCCCTTCCTTTGTTGTCAATTTCCTATCAGTGCCTGCCGTAACCCCTACCTCCGGCTGAAGAGGAGTTGCTGTGTGAATCCTTACCAGTGCCTGCTCCATTACTTACGTCTGACTGAAGAGGAACCGCTGCGCGAATCCTTACCAGAGCTTGCTTCATTACTTACCTCCGGCCGAAGAGGAACTGCTGTGTGAACCCCTGCCAGTGCCTGTGCCATTACTTACCTCCGGCCGAAGAGGAGTTGCTGTGTGAATCCTTGCCAGTGCTTGCTCCATTACTTATGTCTGGCTGAAGAGGAACCGCTGTGCGAACCCTTACCTGTGTCTGCTTCATTACTTACCTCTGGCCGAAGAGGAGCTGTTGTGTGAATCCTTACCAGTGTCTGCTCCATTACTTATGTCTGGCTGAAGAGGAACCGCTGCGCGAATCCTTACCAGTGCTTGCTCCATTACTTACCTCTGGCCGAGAGGAACCGTTGTGCGAACTTCCCACGCAACCTGGTGGAAGAGAGAGGTGGATCAGTCGGTGGATTTTAGTTTGAGATTGGACTTATTTTAACTAAATAAAATACAAGTTTTTGATAATTATCTTGTCTGGTCTGTTGTGTCTCTGGGTAACTCCTCGAGGTGGTACGTTGCGAAGGGGAGGGAAGGCCACCCCGGCCTGTGACAGATTTGGCGTAGTCGGCAGGATTCCACCTCGAGTTGAGCGACCAGAGACCCCTTATGGCAGACGAAGAATTGCCTGCGGCCCGGCCCCAAGTTATGCCCATCTTTATGGGAGCCCCTTGGGCCCAACGATATGGAGGACCCGGGTCAGAATTGAGCTTATCGGAGTGGAAGGCTCAGGTTGAGTATCTGGCGGGACTCCAGGGATTGAGTGCCCCACAGAGGTTACAGTTTGTTTTGAATTCACTTGAAGGAGAAGCCAGGAGAGAAGTGCAGGCCGCACCAGAAGCAACTCGAGCTACGACACAAGCTGTGTTTAACTTCTTGATCGGGCAGTATGGTGATGCCATTCCAGTGGCGGTCCTCCGGACTCAGTTCTTCAATTGCAAACAAGGACCCAAGCAAACCTTACGGGCCTTTGCTCTACGACTGCGGGAGCAGTTTACTAGGCTGAAGGAGAGGCGTGACCATGGCCTGGGTGGTGAAGAGACTTTGTTACGAGATCAATTTCTCCTGGGACTCCGGGAGGGCCCTGTCCGTCAGAGCTTGCGTGTACAGCTCCGCCGAGATCCTGAGCTGACGTTTGAGGATTTGCGAAGGGAGGCCTTGGCTCTGGAGACGGATCATGCGGAAACGGCGGACCCCTCCGTTTGTATGGCCACCAGTCGAACGATCGATTCCACTCTCCCTGGGCCGTCCGATTGGAAGCAGACCCTACGTGCAGAACTCATGAAGGAGGTGCGGGAACAAATGACCGAGTTGTCTAAGACCTTTCTGGAGGAGTTTCACCGGGAGCGGCCAAATCCGCTGCCCTTGCTTCGAGAGCGTTCTTACTCGGACGGGAGTCGAGACCCAGGAAGGCGTCCAATTCGGTCTGCTGGCCCCAGATTCCAATGGGACGCGCAGGGTCGCCCGATTTGTAATGGCTGTGGAGAGCCGGGACACTATAGTCGCCAGTGCGGCTCTCGCCGGGGTTCACAGGGGGGTTTTTAGAGTTACCGGCCACTGTGGGTCAAGTGGTCGGGACCCCTTTGATTGACCCTTCTTTGTCTACTGTCCCCAGAGACCACTTAGTTGGACGCTGCCCCACTGTGGAAATTCAGGTGAACGGTGTCAAGGTCCGATGTCTAGTGGATACCGGGTCCCAGGTTACTTTATTCTCTGAGAGTTTGTCTAAAGAACTGTTCAATGCTCAATGTTTACAGGAGGCGGAGGCCCCTTGGCTTACCTTGCGAGGAGCAAACGGTCTAGACATTCCTTATGTTGGATACTTGGTCACGGACTTGGAGATTCATGGGGTTACGGTACCACAGAAAGGAGTTGTGGTCGTCCGGGACCCTTGTTTGGGGACGCATCGAGCCCTTTTGGGCATGAATGTCATTTCAGAGTGTTGGGAGGAACTGTTCCAAACCAGGCCTATTCGAACTGCCCCGCCAGCCGAGAAACGTGAGTGGGAACGCATTGTTGCGGATTGTCGCCGGGTTCATACGGCCAGTTCCCAAGAAGATCGTGAAGGCACAGGCCGGGTCACTTGTCGATATGCTCTTTCTGTCCCGGCCCGGAGTGAGGCTGTGATTTGGGCTCGGTTGCCCGCTCGGATGTTTGGACCAGAAGATTGGGTGCTCGTGGAGCCCCATTTGGATTGTCAAGTGGTGGAGGTGGCTCGAGGTTTAGCCACTGTTCGGCGGGGCCGAGTCGTCGTAAGAATACGGAATGTACATCCTTATCCGGTCAACTTGTACCGCCATCAACGATTGGCCCGAGTTACCTCGGTGGGCCTCCAACAAGTGAGGGATGATGGAGTTAATTTCTGTCAAGTGAGCTCTACAGTGGTCGAGGTGGCCCTGACGCGAGTGGAGCAGCCCATGGGTTCCTTGAGGGAGGGTATGCCGGCCCATCTTTTGGGGAAATCCCTGCGGGGGGAGGGGCTGGAGGAGAGTCAGACGCAACAGCTTCAGGCATTCTTGGCGAAGTGGCAGCACCTATTCTCCATACATGATGAAGACTATGGTTGTACTGACGCTGTGAAACATCAGATTCCTACCGGTGATGCTACACCAAGCAGAGAAAGATATCGTCCGGTGCCACCAACTCTTTACTCCGAGGTTCGTACCCTGTTGCAGGGGATGCTGGAGAAGGGGATCATTCGTGAGAGTAGCAGCCCTTGGGCGGCCCCTATCGTCTTGGTACGAAAGAAGACCGGAGCTTGGAGGTTTTGTGTAGACTACCGTAGACTGAATCAAGTGACCAAGAAGGATGCCTTCCCGCTGCCTTGGATCGAGGATTCTCTCACCAGCCTGACTCAAGCCGCTTGGTATTCCACCTTAGATCTGACCAGCGGGTATTGGCAGGTGCAGGTGGAAGAGGGAGATAGAGAAAAGACCGCGTTTACAACTCCCTTTGGGCTCTTTGAGTGGGACCGGATGCCCTTTGGCCTTTGCAACGCCCCAGCCACTTTCCAACGACTGATGCAGCGGTGTCTGGGCGGCCAGTTGGTGGATACTACGTTAGTATACCTAGACGATGTTATTGTTTACTCCCCGGACTTTGAATCCCATCTCCAACATTTAGAGCAGGTGTTTCAGGCGATGGAGAAGTACGGACTGAAGCTGCAGCCAGACAAATGCCAACTGTTTCGCAAGGAAGTGAAATTTCTGGGCCACTGCGTGAGTGCCTCTGGAGTCTCTGTGGACCCCGAAAAAGTATCAGCTGTCCAAGGATGGAGTGCGCCTAAGACAGTGCGGCAAGTGAGATCCTTCCTGGGCTTCGTAGGGTATTATCGGCGGTTTATTCAAGACTTCTCAAAGATCGCCAAACCATTAAATCAGCTTCTTGTGGGTTCAGGCCGTCCCCGCGGTCGTGGGTCCCCTCCTGTTGCTTGGGATTCCACATGTGACGTGGCCTTTCAGAGGCTCAAGCAAGAGCTATTACAGGCTCCGATTTTGGCATATGCAGACTTTACCCAGCCCTTTGTTCTGTATACCGATGCTAGTAACCTTGGCCTGGGAGCAGTATTGGCCCAGCGGCAACAGGGAGTGGAGCGGGTCATCGCCTACGCAAGCCGAAGTCTTCACCCCGCCGAACGAAACGATTCCAACTACAGCTCATTTAAACTCGAATTGCTGGCCATGAAGTGGGCCATGAGTGAGAAATTTAAGGACTACCTATGGGGAGCTAAGGTACTCGTAATAACTGATAACAATCCTCTAGTCCACCTACGAACAGCTAAGCTGGGGGCAGTTGAACAACGGTGGGTAGCGCAACTGGCTAATTATGACTACCAACTCCAGTATCGACCAGGCCGGGAGCACATTAATGCTGATGTGTTGTCTAGACTCCCCGAGGCCGAAAGTTGTCCGTTGGGGCCTATGGAAGAGGGTGAAGAAGGGCTTATGGTGGGACGTGTGGAAGCACCTGGGCTCCAGCAAGAGACAGTCCCCGCTAGTTGGGGCTGGGATCCACAGTGGTGGAAGGAAAGGCAGGAGGGAGATGCTGAGTTGATGAGGGTACGGTCCTGGTTGACGCAGGGGTCGTGGCCGGAGGTGGCGGAGCGTCGGGCCCAGACATGGGTAGTGAAGAAACTCCTTGGGCAGTGGGAGAGGCTCTATCTGAGAGAGGGGGTGGTTTGTCGATCCATCCGAGACCCAGTGCTGGGTGAAGCTGTATGTCAGGTGGTGGTACCTGAAGGTCAGATTCAAGCCCTTTTACAGGCTTACCATACCCAGTTAGGACACCAAGGGAAAGAGAGGACGGTGTCTTTGTTGCGAGAAATTTCTATTGGCCAGGGATGGAGGCGTCTGTGAATTTGTTCATCTAGAAATGCCCACGCTGCACGCTCTTCAAGACGAGGAAAGAGGTGAGCCCCATTGGTCCCCATACGAGCCAGGGCCCCTTTGCACATTGTGGCCATGGATTACTTGACGTTGGGTCGACCGACGGATCGCTTCCAGAACATTCTAGTGGTAACTGACCTGTTTACAAAATATGCTTGGGCCATTCCTACCTTAGACCAGACTGCCACCACTACTGCAAATGCCTTGTGGAAGATCGTATTCCAGCCGTTTGGGTGTCCAGAGACTCTTCACTCAGATCAAGGGCCAAACTTCGAATCTAAGGTTGTACAGGAGTTGTGTCAGCTCTATGGGTGTAAGAAGACTCATACCACGCCATATCACCCCCAGGGAAACGGAGGGTGTGAGCGGTTCAACCAGACGTTGCTGGGCCTATTGGGGACGTTGGACACGGAGCGTCAGAGTAATTGGGTTGATAGTCTCCCCGCGCTGGTACAGGCCTACAACAATAGTGTGCACAGCACCACTGGGTATGCTCCAACGTACCTGATGTTTGGGAGACATGTGCCTCTTCCCACAGATCTACTACTTGGAACGGCTGGAGTTGGAGAGGATGTGAGTCTGACGGATTGGGTAGGCAGGCATCATCAGCGCCTCCACTCGGCGTACGAACGGGTCACTGATCGAATCAACATAGCCTCTGCTAAGAACAAGCGGCTGTATGACCGGACGGCCCGAGAGGCTCCGGGAGAGAGTTTTGGTACGGGACAATCGACGCCAAGGAAAGGGCAAACTGAGTGATCGGGGGGAGGCCCTGCCTTATGTGGTACAAAGCCAGCAACATCCCGACCAGCCGGTTTATACCATCCGCCCTGAGGGAAAGTCAGGCCCGGAGCGGGTGATACATCGGAATTTAATCCGCCCCTGTCCGAACTATCCAAAGCCTATGGTAGAAGCTCCGACTGTCCCGGTGGCACCTAGGCCACCCTTAGTAGGTTGGGCAGTGGTTCCAAGGGGCCTGAACGTCGAACCAAGAGGGGAGGACCCCGCCTCGCCACCAAGACGTTCCCAACGGGACAACAGAGGACAGCCCCCTGCAAGGTATGGAGACTGGGTCTCTGGCCCTCGTTCTAGGGACTAGAACGGATTGGTGGGGGAGGATGTCACAGGGTGACGAATAAGCGGAACTGTCCCTCTCTATTCTTGTTTCCGGGGGGGAGCGAGTTTGATGTAACACCAGAACGGTTCCGGGTCTTTCCGTGTAAACAGTCTGACGGAGCTTACTAATGAGGGAATGAGTGGCAGCTGGGCGATGAGCAGAGATTGAGCCACGAGGGATATGGATTTGTGAGGGGGATTATAAAAGGATCCGGTTGATGTGCAGCAGGAGAGAAGTTTTGGGGGAAGAAACTTTGGAGCGAAATCTTTTGGGTGGATGCAGACTGGAGGAAATCTGTTGTTGTTGATCTACTGATCACGTCGAGCAGTACACGAGAGGGCAGATCGTTAAAGGACGGGAAAGACTGCATGTAAAGAAGGAAGAGCTGGAGAGCAGCGGTATGATTGAACTGTGTTATTTCATCGAACAGACAAGTGTTATCTGCCAGTCCTATTAGGAAGTTAATGCCTGTAGTGCCCGCTACCTGCCATGATTTGGCGAAACCGCCCCGGCGTTCAGTGAGTTCTGTTCTGAAGCTTTTCAATGTCAGTTGTGTTTCCATAGTCAACCACCTACGCAGCTTGGATGTACAGTTTGTCAGTTGAGCGGAGAGAGTCGGCTGGGACCACGAGAAGAGACCTTATTCACTGTGAGTTGCAGTGCCTAATGTGAAGTGAACACGTGTGATCATTTGAAGTGACTGAATTGTGCACTGGTGTGGAAACTGTAGTTTTATGTCTGCCCGTTCCCCAGTTGACTACTCGTGGGTTTCGAAGGTCAAACTGAAATGAATTAAACTGCTGTGTGTTGAGCATATGCTGTGCAGGAATGCAGCTCTATCCTGTCTGAGTGGAAGAGGATTTATGAGAGATCTATGCATCGCTGTTCTGTGGTAAGAAGACCCAGTGGTTGACTGTTGAATCCTGTACTCACCACTGCTGTTCTGTGAATATAGAGAAACTGTCCTCTGCCATTGAATGCTGCTACTACGGTCCTGTGGAGAGAAGGCCCAGCTGTTGACTGTTGAAACCTGTACTCACCTCTGTGGTTCTGTGAACATAGAGAAACTGCCCTCTGCCATTGAATGCTGCCATCACTGCTCTGTGGTAAGAAGATCCAGTTGTTGATTGTTAAATCTTCTACTCACCATGATTGTTCTGTGAACATAGAGAAACTGTCCTCTCCTCTGCCATTGAATGCTGTTACTACTGTCCTGTGGAAAGAAGGCCCAGCTGTTGACTGTTGAAACCTGTACTCACCTCTGTGGTTCTGTGAACATAGAGAAACTGCCCTCTGCCATTGAATGCTACCATCACTGCTCTGTGGTAAGAAGATCCAGTTGTTGATTGTTAAATCTTCTACTCACCATGATTGTTCTGTGAACATAGAGAAACTGTCCTCTGCCATTGAATGCTGTTACTACTGTCCTGTGGAAAGAAGGCCCAGCTGCTGACTGTTGAAACCTGTACTCACCACTGTGGTTCTGTGAACATAGAGAAACGGCCCTCTGCCATCGAATGCTGCCATCACTGCTCTGTGGTAAGAAGATCCAGTTGTTGATTGTCAAATCCTGTACTCACCACGGTTGTTCTGGGAACGTAGAGAAATTGTCCTCTGCCAGTGGAGGCGGCCATCACCGTTCCGTGGGGAAATTACTGTCCGTCGCTGTATCTCAACTGCCGTCGGCCTGTGGAAGGGGAGTGGCCCCCAGCTAGCGGGTGTGTCTCGTGGAGGGAACGAGAGAGCTCCCCGGTTGCCATCTACGACGGACTATTGTATTGCGTCGGATGATTCCCTGCCCGAACCTCCCCCCTATCCCAAAGAGAGGTGACACTCAAATGGTTGATGTTGTCCTGTGAGAAGAGTAACCCCTTCCTTTGTTGTCAATTTCCTATCAGTGCCTGCCGTAACCCCTACCTCCCGCTGAAGAGGAGTTGCTGTGTGAATCCTTACCAGTGCCTGCTCCATTACTTACGTCTGACTGAAGAGGAACCGCTGCGCGAATCCTTACCAGAGCTTGCTTCATTACTTACCTCCGGCCGAAGAGGAACTGCTGTGTGAACCCCTGCCAGTGCCTGTGCCATTACTTACCTCCGGCCGAAGAGGAGTTGCTGTGTGAATCCTTGCCAGTGCTTGCTCCATTACTTATGTCTGGCTGAAGAGGAACCGCTGTGCGAACCCTTACCTGTGTCTGCTTCATTACTTACCTCTGGCCGAAGAGGAGCTGTTGTGTGAATCCTTACCAGTGTCTGCTCCATTACTTACCTCTGGCCGAGAGGAACCGTTGTGCGAACTTCCCACGCAACCTGGTGGAAGAGAGAGGTGGATCAGTCGGTGGATTTTAGTTTGAGATTGGACTTATTTTAACTAAATAAAATACAAGTTTTTGATAATTATCTTGTCTGGTCTGTTGTGTCTCTGGGTAACTCCTCGAGGTGGTACGTTGCGAAGGGGAGGGAAGGCCACCCCGGCCTGTGACATAAGCTTTCCTTCGATTCCTCTGTCCTCATTTTCTTTCCCTCGCATCCTGGGGGTGGAGCTGAGACACTAAAGTTCAATTTTAGATCATAAGACTTGGCATTATGGTGATGAACTTTGAAACTGGCATTATCTTTGAAACTAGATTCTCTGTCTGTCAAGCCTAACTGGGCAGTGAGATAGTAAAATAGCTATCTAGCTGAACTAGCTGTCACCCCTATTTTGCTTTTATATGTTAAAATTTGAAATTGACATTGTCTTCAAATACTAGACACACATTTAGTGTTATAGTCATTAGTAGTTTAGTCATTAATGTTGTTTGCTGCTATAGGAAGGATTAATTCATTTACTGTTACTGTTTATTTGTATTTTATTTGTATTCTAATTTATACATCGTCTTTGCTTTCATCTTATTCTGTCAAGTTTCACACTGCCAAAACTTCACAATCAAGAAAATCAACAGTACTTCTGACAAACGCAAACTCTTCAAAATATTAAATACTCTCCTCTGTCTCCCACTATTTTATTTCTATTTTATTCCCATTTCTCCCACACTTCCATCACTCACACATCATCAACACATCTCTCCTCTCAGGCATTTTCAGACTCAGGCTCGGGTGACACAAAAAAACTAAACATTTAACACTTTACTTGTAGAAAGTTACAGGCCTCTGTCTCAGTCTCTCTGATTGAACGAGTTGTTTCCAACCAGGTATCATCTTTCCTTTCACAGAACAAACAGCTGGATGATAACCAATCAGGTTTTAAAAGTAGCTTTTCAACCGATACTGACTTTCTATCGGTTATGGAAGCTCTGCAGATTGCAAGAGCTGCTGGGGCCAGTTATACACTATGTTAAGAACTAGCAGTTAACCAAGGGGTAATCAGTCTTTCTTTTCGGATTCAAATTAGACCAATATACCTTTTTATGTAACTGACTTTAAAAAGTTTTGGCCAGTCTTGAAGTAAAAGAAAAAAAAATAGATACCTAACTTGTAAGAGTAGTCTAAGAAGTTCATTAGTCATTAGTTCTCATTCTGATAGATCTACAATATCTCTCGCTTTCGACACTGTTAATCAGGTTAATAATTTGCTGGTTTGAATATATACAGTGAGGAAAATAAGTATTTGAACACCCTGCTATTTTGCAAGTTCTCCCACTTGGAAATCATGGAGGGGTCTGAAATTGTCATCGAAGGTGCATGTCCACTGTGAGAGACATAATCTAAAAAAAAACATCCAGAAATCACAATATATGATTTTTTAACTATTTATTTGTATGATACAGCTGCAAATAAGTATTTGAACACCTGTATATCAGCTAGAATTCTGACCCTCAAAGACCTGTTAGTCTGCCTTTAAAATGTCCACCTCCACTCCATTTATTATCCTAAATTAGATGCACCTGTTTGAGGTCGTAAGCTGCATAAAGACACCTGTCCACCCCATACAATCAGTAAGAATCCAACTACTAACATGGCCAAGACCAAGGAGCTGTCGAAAGACACTAGAGACAAAATTGTACACCTCCACAAGGCTGGAAAGGGCTACGGGGAAATTGCCAAGCAGCTTGGTGAAAAAAGGTCCACTGTTGGAGCAATCATTAGAAAATGGAAGAAGCTAAACTTGACTGTCAATCTCCCTCGGACTGGGGCTCCATGCAAGATCTCACCTCGTGGGGTCTCAGTGATCCTAAGAAAGGTGAGAAATCAGCCCAGAACTACACGGGAGGAGCTGGTCAATGACCTGAAAAGAGCTGGGACCACCATTTCCAAGGTTACTGTTGGTAATACACTAAGACGTCATGGTTTGAAATCATGCATGGCACGGAAGGTTCCCCTGCTTAAACCAGCACATGTCAAGGCCCGTCTTAAGTTTGCCAATGACCATTTGGATGATCCAGAGGAGTCATGGGAGAAAGTCATGTGGTCAGATGAGACCAAAATTGAACTTTTTGGTCATAATTCCACTAAACGTGTTTGGAGGAAGAAGAATGATGAGTACCATCCCAAGAACACCATCCCTACTGTGAAGCATGGGGGTGGTAGCATCATGCTTTGGGGGTGTTTTTCTGCACACGGGACAGGGCGACTGCACTGTATTAAGGAGAGGATGATCGGGGCCATGTATTGCGAGATTTTGGGGAACAACCTCCTTCCCTCAGTTAGAGCATTGAAGATGGGTCGAGGCTGGGTCTTCCAACATGACAATGACCCGAAGCACACAGCCAGGATAACCAAGGAGTGGCTCTGTAAGAAGCATATCAAGGTTCTGGCGTGGCCTAGCCAGTCTCCAGATCTAAACCCAATAGAGAATCTTTGGAGGGAGCTCAAACTCCGTGTTTCTCAGCGACAGCCCAGAAACCTGACTGATCTAGAGAAGATCTGTGTGGAGGAGTGGGCCAAAATCCCTCCTGCAGTGTGTGCAAACCTGGTGAAAAACTACAGGAAACGTTTGACCTCTATAATTGCAAACAAATGCTACTGTACCAAATATTAACATTGATTTTCTCAGGTGTTCAAATACTTATTTGCAGCTGTATCATACAAATAAATAGTTAAAAAATCATACATTGTGATTTCTGGATTTTTTTTTTTAGATTATGTCTCTCACAGTGGACATGCACCTACGATGACAATTTCAGACCCCTCCATGATTTCTAAGTGGGAGAACTTGCAAAATAGCAGGGTGTTCAAATACTTATTTTCCTCACTGTATATATGCAACTGCAAACCAAAAAAAAATAAAAAAACAGTGGCAAGAATACATATATATTATATATTATGTAACTTATCTTGATGAGCTTCTCTCTGATTAAGTTATCTCTTCACGTCATAAGTCAACAAACCATAAGTTAACCCCCAACAACAGACTAGTTTTGAAACTATGATAATGAGAAGTTTAGCATGATAAAATCCAACAAAAAATAAATATAAGATCTGAGACTTAAGTTGAGACACATTTAGTTTCTTTCTTTTCTATAATATTCCGATCTAGTGCTAATGATGCTGTTGATAATTCAGAATATATAATTCTGAACACAGTCCGTCATTTGTTCTAAATGGATGAAATGTTCTCTGAACTGTTGCACACTGACTTGGTTTCAAAGATAAGAGTTGTAAATTGGGAAAGGACATGTTCTTTGAAACTATCTACGATTAGGACATGACTCACATGTCACTGCAGAGGATGGTATTTGTTAACAACTACTCAGATGTGTTTTGAATCAAGGTTTCTGCTCCAATAATTAGGCTACAGTATTTGTGGCATTTGTAATTTGTAATTTGCCATAATAACATTTTAATAAAAGTTTATTTCCTTAATATTTTAGTTTGTAGTAAAATATTTTATAAAAGCATATCAAGAATATAATTATAGCTAAATAAGTTGTAGGCCCTTTAAAGCCCTTTAGCCCTTTTATTGCTTATGATTTAGTCTTACACTTAGATTACATTTATCACGCGTATTTACTAGGGGTGTAACGATACCTTCATGTCACGATTCGATATATATCACGATATTGAACTCACGATACAATATTATTGCGATATTCCAAGACATATGATTAAAAGTACACAAAATGTACTGTTGATTAAAATGCTAAATTTGGTATTACATTGTGTTTGTAAATGAATAGGCTTGGACTCGGTGCTGGAAACCCAATGCACAAGACAATAGTGACACCAGAATAAATATATTCATGATTCTGAAGCTGAAAATACAGAATTATTTTAGACGAATATGCTTGCACTCTGTCACTGACTAGATTTATTTAAAATAATGTAGGCCACTTTTTACTGGTAGCATAAGACATTTGGCATTATCAGGACCCACAAATATTCCTCCACTGCATTATTATACATTATATTCAACATTATGTATAGTAGTTTAATGTAGTACTGACACTAAGACTCTTGAAGTTTTCCTAAACACACTTTTATTTTGGGTGAACTATACTATTTTTGTATTACGATATATTGTTACACACCTGGTATTTACACAATCTGTAAAGGATTAAACATAGCTAATTGAAAATCAGCTTAGAAACAAAACTAAGCAACAACCTTTGGCCAATGCAACATTTTCACAAAGAAAAGAAAATCAATCAAGGTCTAAAAGCTGTGGTTGATGTTGGCTAATGCAATCAGTGAGTTCTATCAGTTCAACTGCTGACAGGAAAATCTTGGATGGTGTTTATGAATCAGCCTTTGCCTTTGGCCTGCCACACTGGCTGATGGAACTTTGGACCTATTGCAACCCTTGATTAACACTGGACTGAATAGATCCGAGTATAAAAGATGCACGCCAGGGGATCACCATCAGTCTTCGTTTGGAGGAAGACTCGCTTTAGTTTCAGGGCTTCTGAGCTTCGTCTGACCCAGCATGGGTAATATGAAGTTCTGCCTATTGCTGATGCTTGGCACCTATGCCATAGCCCGTGAGTATAAAGTTCCTTTGCATTCTGGTGCATTAAAAGATTTTCAGTGCATGTAGAGTGCATTATTTATTTTGCTTCATCCTATGTCTCCTATATCCTGTTTTTTTATTTTTTTTTATAGCATTTTATATTATTTCAAGGCTATTAATGTTTTTAATGATAAAGTTGTTTGAATGGTTAAATTCACCTTTAAATTATTTGATTTTTTTAAATTGAAATACATGATCTTTTAATGTTATGTTTAAAAGATAAACATGCATTATTTATTTTGCTTCATCCTATGTCTGCTATATCCTGTTTTTTTTTTTAGCATTTTATATTATTTCAAGGCTATTAATGTTATTAATGATAAAGTTGTTTGAATGGTTAAATTCACCTTAAAATTAGATATTTTTAATTGAAATACATGATCTTTTAATGTTATGCTTAAAAGATAAACATGCATTATTTATTTTGCTTCATCCTATGTATCCTATATCCTGTTTTTAGTTTTTTATATTCTTTCAAGGCTATTAATGTTATTAATGCTAAAGTTGTTTGAATGGTTAAATTCACCTTAAAATTTGATTTTTTAAATTGAAATACATGATCTTTTAATGTTATGTTTAAAAGATAAACATGCATTAGCCTATTTATTTTGCTTCATCCTATCCTATATCCTGTTTTTAGTTGAATTACCGTGTTATTAAAGATAAAGTTGTTTGAATGGTTAAATTCACCTTAAAAATAGATTTTTTTAATTGGATATATTATTGTACATTATTGATGTATATGGATACATTATTGGATACATTACATGTTATGTTTAATGTAATTACATAATTACTTTTTCTCGCCAGAGCAAGAAATTGAGACCAATTCTCATCCAGGATGTCACTGTAAGTATTTTTCTTTCTTTCTTTCTAATCCTTTGATTCATTTTTATTTTTATTTGTATTTGAGGTGTCTATGACTCACACATGTTAAAGTTCCCTATAATTTATCCTGACCTTTTACCTGTTGGACTCACTGTACCAATTGTTGTTGACACTTACTTTGAACCCTCAATAAATGAGATCACCATTGTAACCTGGCCTATGTACTCTTTATCAACAACAGACAGTTCTTGAGTCAGGATGACAGAGTCCATATTTCTTATTGCTCATCTTGATTAGATAAAACAATGTAATATGAAACGCAATTTAATAAGTAACATTTTAAATAATAATCTGATCATTTGACCTCTAAGAAAAATAATTGAAAAGTCTAGTGCCAAAAGGCAAAATGTATATTAAAAATTTATATTACATTTACATTCTATCAAAACAATCCACAGTTGAAAAAAATATATATTTTTATTGGAAAACAAGAAATTCATTGAAAACCAAATGTACTGAAAATATGATTAACACTTTAAGGTTTGTTTAAATTTGTTAACATTAGTTAATATAATATATTATATTAACTAACATGAACTAACAGTTTGCTATATATATTTGCGCTATACAACATTTAACAATCTTTGTTCTGAATTAATATACAATTGTTCATTGTTTATTCATGTTAGTTCACACTTTACTAATTTCATTAAAGTTAATACACCTTTTAATTTTAAATATGTATTAGTAAAGGTTGAAAATAACAGTAACTAAGTCTAATACATGCTGTAGAATTATTGTTCATTGTTAGTTCATGTTAACTAATGTACTGTTTAACAAATGTTAGCAAAGGAAACCTTATATATTAAACCTTAAATATGATTGTTTATCAGCATGTGATTATTGTTTCAAATATATCATTTTTTAATTGACCTTGTATTTATTTTATTTACAGTATCTAAAAGATTTAAGATCTACAGAAAATATACATATCGGTATGAAGCAGAGATCCAAAACAGGGTGACTGGGACCTCTCCTCTCATGAATGGCCCCAAATTGTCCTGCAAGGTACATCGAAATTTGAGAAATCATATCTAACTATACAATTTCTCAATATATATTCCCTGTTTTTTGTTTTGTTTGTTTCTTAAAGTCATTAACACCCTTCCATCCATAGGTTGAAATTGATGTGCCTGTGGCATGCAGCTTTGAGCTCCGGACAAGTGAGTGCTCCCTAACTGAGGTGGTCGGAACAGATGCAAATGGGGCACCCATCTATTCACCTGCTTCTGAGGCCCAAGCCTTTCAATCTGCCATGGAAAAGTATGTTTAAGTTTCCCTTCCCAGCTTTAGAGAAACTGACCCAAATAATAAAGTTCACAAATATTTTAAATGAGCAAAGCCAGTATAGCTAAAATATACAAACAGCCTGTGAAAAATAAAAATTACCTTTAAAACTATATATTGTAAGACTGGTTTACACTGCCCTAACAAACACTAACATTTTAAATATTTTAAAGTTGCCTTTGGACCCAACAACAATTAAAGTTTGTGTTTATTGAGACATTGTGAACTAGGCTATGTTCTCCAGTCTATAATAAATTGATTTTAAATCTGTCCAGAAACTCAAGACGTTATTCAACAGCCATTCATTTTATTTGAACAGGAATGTACTGAAGTTTGTAGTTGAGGGTGAAACTGGTGTGACACTCTATCCTGAGGGTGATGAAACCAACATTCTGAACTTCAAGAGAGGTATCATCTCTGCCCTGATTGTGCCTGTCATGGAGAAGGAACAGAGCAAAGACATGGTACATAAACATATTTACTTCTTCCTTAAGGTCCTAATCTGTAAAGGTATTAATTGCCTTTTATTGATATGTTGAACTTGTTTGCAATGAATCTTCTTATCTAGAATAATAAATTCCAATGAAGAACAAGGTGATCTTGACCTAAGGCACTTAGCTGATAGGAGACAATTTCCTAATATCCATTTCATTGCCTCTAACATCATCAATATCCTCATGACAGGTTTGAAACAATTATGTTAGTACTCTCATGATTTGGTGAAAAGTGTTGAGGCTAGGTTTTGCATATTTGCTTAGTATAATCATTATTGTAATTTTATGTAAAACAATATTTAATTTTCAAACAATATCCTTTCTCTAACAGAGCCACCAATCCCCACTACACCATTACTGTATTTAACCTTAAAGTAGTTTGACTTTACTCATTAGTAGTAATAAAATTAAAATGTAACAGATTGTAATTAAAATATTAGTTTTACATAACCTTTGGCCATATGGCCCAGTAAATGAATAAATAAAAATAACATAATAATTACTCATAATAGTGGAATATCAGTTGAGTACATTGACTTTATATATGCCAGTACTTCCTGCCAAAAAAAAAAAAAATGCAAACAGTGACTGAAAGTAAGTGAGGATCTGTAAAAGTAAATGCCTGTACACAAACATGTATTCGCATTAATTTAGATTTCCTTGTTTCATCTAGGTTACTGTCCATGGAATCTGTGCCACTGACGTCAAGGTCAACACCAAGGAAGATATTGCCACTGATGTCACCATCACTAGGGACCTGTTAGGATGTGATGCTTTCAAAACCCAAAGAAGCCACACCAGCCCTCTTGCCATCATCAATAGTTTGGTGAGACAAATATTTTTATTTTATTTATTATACCCTCTGCTGGTTGAATCTTGCAGTTATTGCTTCTTTGTTTTTTTTATTATTTTTATTTATTATAAATTTAAATAAATGCATTTATTCCATTAATCATCATCCTCAGTGCAATTTACCCATTACCAAATGTTTGAACAATTAGGTAAAGATTAAGCAAGTTACCTCTAACCAATATTGACAAAATCATTATATCATACAGACTGAGCCAACAACAGTTGGATATTTGTATTTGTTTGTCAACAGCAATACCCTCTGTCCAAGCTGATTGGCAGTACCCAGACCTGCAACTATAAGTTCGACAACCAGAAGAAGCACATGACATCTGCCACATGCACAGAAAAGCACATATTCCTTCCCTTCTCTTACCAGTGAGTGACACTGACATCAAATCACTAGCTACATTTCCTAATGCAATGTACCTGCATAAGTGGTACAAGTGGTCATGATTCATTCAAATGTATTTCATTTCCATTGCAGGAACAAGTATGGTCTCTCTTCTCTTGTGAAACAAATCCTAACTCTTCAGGAAACCAGCAAGATCAATGACAGAGTTTTTGATTACCGTGAGTATTCCCAGTTTCACTGTATATCTCAAATAAATTAAAGATCTTTGGATTTGATTTGTCTGGTTAAAAGTTAAGGAATACTGACTACATTTCCAGCCACTTTCACTCACACATCATCCCACTCTCTACAATACAGGTTCTACTAACCCCAAGGACTTGGTTCTAGAAGCAGTAGAGGACAAAGCCCCAGTCCAGACCTCTGAGGCTCTGCTGTTCATCTTCAGGGAGTTGAAATCCATGAACGAAAAAACAGATCGCCAGCAGAGGGCCAACACGTTCCAGAGTTTGGTGTCTGAACTCCGTGGACTTGAGCATGAGGTTTTGCAGCAGGCCATTACTCAGATGGTGGAGGAGGACAAGCTCTTGACTTGGCAGGCTTTGACTCAGTGTGGCACCCCAGAGTGTGGTAGTGCCATGTTCAGTCTCCTGAAGACCTTTGACACTGATGCCATCGAGGTAGATGCTGCTGTCTATGCTCTAGGAATGATGCACAGCCCTACTGGCCTCTTGGTGAAAGACATATTGGAGATTGCCAAGACCAAGCAGAGCAAGCCAATAATGTATGCTCTCAGTAATGCTGTAAGGCGGTAAGCAAACTCTTTGTACCATTCTTATAGAATCTTTCACTTCCCTGCTGAAAAGACCAGCAGAGATTGATTTTCCATGCTTGTCCAGGTTTGTTCACACTAGTAAAGTGGTGGCCATCATATAAGCTGCAAAACATAGTTTGTGAAAATTGTTACCTGTATGGTCTTTGTAGTGAAACTAAGTAATCATGCGCTATAAGCTAGTTAAAAAGCTAGATGGGGACATCTACACACCAGAATCCAAAACACAACATATGCTGGTGACCAGCTATGCTTCTCTTTTCAACAGGGATTGATTCTCATTTTGGGGAAAAAAAAATCCTAAATGCATATGTCCACTGTAACTGACAATGTATAATATATCCCTTCAGGCACTTCCAAGCTGAGGGTCAGCTCACCTCTGAGATTCTTGAGGTGTATAACTTCATTACCTCAATCCTTGGTGCTGACTGTGCTGGCGAGAAAGATCTGATCTTCTTGACCTTAAGGGTGTGTCTATATTCCTGGACATATTCACACTAGTAAAAACAAATCCAGTAATAATGTATCCAATATAGTAATATAATGTTATTATTATGATTATTATAATTATTATAACCTGTCCTGTTTAGGTGATAGGAAACATGGGTGAGGCTATGGAAGCAGCTGATCCCAACATGAAGACCACTCTGCTTAAGTGCATGAGACAGCCTGCCACCACCCTATCCGTCCAGATGTCTGCCATCCAGGCTTTTAGACGTATGTCTGTGACTCCTGATGTAAGTATTGCTGGATTTGTCCAACTATTTACATTTCTTCAGAACCAATTATGTGGAATTTTCTTACTAAAACTAACCAACTTCACACTAATATTTTTCACGCTCAGGTCCGTTCCAACATTCAGAGAGTGGCCCTTTATGCCAAAGGTGCTGTTCAGAAGAGACTGGCTGCATATCTTATCTTGATGAAAAAACCAGAGGCAAGTGATCTGGAGGTTGCGAAGAAGATCATTACCCAGGACCAGAATGTGCAAGTCAAGTCATTTGTGGCTTCTCATGTCTACAACATTATTCATTCCAGGGATCCTGAAATTCAAGAGTATGTTACTTAGTTTATCAGTTTTATTTAGACTGAGTTTAAAACATTTCATTGCATATCATCTGCTGTCTATCATTTCAGTTTGCTCCTTATCCTCTCCTTAAGACAATAACTTTTTCCTTCCCAGGTTGGGCAAAAGGATAGTTGAGGTCATGCAGGATGATGAGGTGCTTACCCACTCAAACTACACTCAGCTTTCTCGTAACTATAAGATGGACATATTTATGCCAGGAAAGGATGTCATAGGCTCCAGCACACAGGGAAGCATCATCTTTGATCCCAGCAGCCAGCTGCCCAGAGAGGTTATGCTTGAAACAACCCTAAAAGCCTTCAGTTACAACCTTGACTTTATGGAGGTAGGAATCTTCATGCGATATGTACTTGTAATTAGTTAATTGTGAAACTATATTGTTATGTTTTAAGTTTTACTAATTGTTTGTACCAATTCTTGATTTTACACACGTGACTTTTAGAATTATTATTGTTAATTTTTTTGTCACCAAGTTTGGTATGGACGGCAAAGGATTTGAGCCAACTGTTGAGACTCTCTTTGGAAGCAATGGCTTCTTCCCTGATACGATTTCCAAGGCAATGTACTGGTTTGGGGACAAAATGCCAAACAAAATCAATGAGGTTCTGCAAGAATGGGTTGACCCTCTGCGAACAGAAAAAACTAAGAGACAGGTACTGATATCCATTGCTTATTCCAACCCTAAAAAAATTGATTATTTTCATGATTGAGGTTTTGATGCATGTATCCAAGGCTAGATAATATCAGGACCTTCTCTTTGACAGGTTCCTGAGAACATTATCAGGGAAATGGTGCGCAATTTTAACAAGCTTGCAAAGGACCTGTACAACCAGGAATCCCCAGAGGCCATGGCTTACTTAAAGATCATGGGGAATGAATTGGGATACATCAAGAGTACCAATGAACTGTCAGCTATTGTTGATAGGATGGCCACATATATTCAGGCCCTCAAATTCTCACCTGCTTGGGTATGTATATGCATTTTACATACATATCATATGTCTATATTAGCTCATATATCAGACAGCAATTGGTATTTGCTTGATTGGTAAGATTTGCTTTGTTATACTTTAAGAACAGTTTGTTTTTCAGGTTCTATAAATGCAAATACATATTATTCTTGTTTCAATAGATTACAAAGGTATTAATGTCTGGAGATCAGAGCATCTTTGCTCACTATATCTTTATGGATAATGAGTTCAGCCTCCCAACTGCCTCTGGATTCCCCCTGAAGTTTGCTCTGTCTGGGACTTTTGCACCTGGTGTTGAGGGTGGTCTGCACATGGAGCCTGGCAGGGTACAACATTTTGCCCCTGATTACTATTTGTTCAATAGCTTGATGGTTAATGTATAAAAACTGCTACAATTTATGCTTCATCTTATTACTGACATGTTTATTAGCATTACAAGTGTTTCCCTGTTCTTTTCACAGCATGAGCTGTCCTTTTCACCCTCCATGGCAGTAGAATTTGTTACCCGTATGGGAGTCCATATCCCCAAGTTTGTTGTCTCTGCTGTGGAAATGCACACTAATATGTTCCATGAAAGCTCTTTCAATGCCAAAATCACTAAGGTCGATGGTCAAATAAAACTGTCTATCCCGGCACCTAAGGGTACAACCGAACTCTTCAGAGTCAGGTATCTTTTGTGTTATATGTCTGAAACATACTTCAATGCTTTATTTAAAATGTATACTCTCTTCATACAAATAAAGAAAATATACAGAAAGAAATATCATCAGCTTTCAACAATACTGGTCAAGTCAACTGTTTAACAAAGACATAATGGGAAACCTTTTGTCATTTTTTCACAAATAGCAACAAGCTAGTGATGGTGTCCAAAACCCCGGTCACACTTGTTCCTGACACAGGTGACAGGACTGCCATAGCACACTGCAGCCCCCTTATCTCTGGGATCAATTTCTGCACCACCATAATTAACTCTAGAGCTGAGAGAAATTCTCCATACTTTCCTTTCAATGGAGAGTCCAAGTAAGAATCAAATATTTTCCATGCAAAAACACACCAAATCATTCCTCTACTTAATTTTTCAACACCTGTTGTGCAAAAATTATTACTTTCCCACAGTTTTGTTTTGGGTATCCAGCCCACTGGTGACATCACTGAGTACACAGCAACTATTGCCTACGAACTCTTGAACGAGGGCAAGGAAGGCCGCCAGAAAGTAGATTCTCTGAAAATGATTTTGCAAGCAGAAGGCATGTAATTCTTAACAACAGTGAATTTTAAATTATGACCACTACATCTCTAAATTGATCAAAGGTGGCTAATTACTTTTTTCTTTTCTAATCATAAGGTGAAAAGCCCACAGAGGCATCTGCTACTATTAAGTACAACAGGAACAAGAATACTCTCACCACCAGCATTGCGATTCCAGACTATGATATTGAGGCTGGAATCAAAGTTGGTGTCACTGACAGCATTGCCAAAGGAAAGAAGATCGCCATTGATATCTCCAACAAAAATATTCACCAGTTTTCTCTCATTGGTCGTGCAAAGTAAGTAGAGATCCAGATAACTTTTTGAAACACTTGTCGATGGACAACCAAAATTCTTTTCATCTAAAGACAAGTTTCTGCTAATAACAGGTTTGATACCATGAAAGATGGCTTGCTGGAAGCTCAGTTGATTGTGCCCTCACTTAACACTGAGTGCACTCTTACTGCCACCCTGAACTGTGTTGAAGATTTGACCGTGGAACTCAAGAGTAACATCAAGCTCCCAGAGACCAACTCTGTGCAGAAGATTACCTTCCAATATGGTATTGTATCTATTTCATGTCACTGTTTTTTGTAAACTCCTGATTATTAATTTAAAATCATAATTATAAAAAGATATATTAAATCAATCATCTATTCTGTCAAATATGACAAGTGAAAATGTGCTTTTACAACAGCTAAAGATGAGATGAAGATAGAGATGAAGTCTGACATAGACTCTGAGATACAGAAGCTGATGCCTAATGTAGCACCTCTTCAGAGTCGCCTGGATCAGGTCTTTGATGACATCATGGAACATAAAGTTGTAAGGACTGACATGAAGCTCCGTCATATTTATGCAAAACTCTGGGAGGTATGATTGTATATAATTTCAATTGAAAACAGTATTCATTACATACATAATTTTGTTTTAATGATGTTCATACCAGTATGTTCATTCATTTTACAGGCTTACCTCATTTGGATGGAGAAGATTGCTTCTGATGTGCCCTACCTTCAGACACTAAGAGAGAACATTCCTGAGTTGGTTATTCCATCTATGCCTGAGAGGGTGTTCATGAACACGTAAGATTAATGCTAACTTTTTTTTTAATCTACATAATCCAACTTCTAAGGTGCATATCTATTCACTTCCAAAAATGTGTATTCTCTTTACAGTGAGAGCATGTTCAAATACAAGTTCAACAAAGATCGTGTCACTTTCACCATTCCTTTGCCTCTTGGTGGAAAGACATCTGAGGACCTGAAAATCCCTCCCACCATGGCCACCCCTGACCTAACTATGCCTCAAATTGGTCTAATGCTGCCCTCTAAACAGTTCAGTCTACCCACCTTCTCCATCCCCTCCAGCTATGATCTCTCAATGCCTCTTCTCGGAATGGTAGAGGCATCTGCAAAAGTCAGCACTAACTTTTATGATATAGAGGTGGTTTTCTCTGGTGGCAACAACACTGTCGATAAGTCCAGCTACACTACAGGCTACAAGGTTGTTGCTAACAGCCCGTTGGAACTTCTTGCCTTTACTGTGGAAGGTAAACACATGCATACATGCAGTATACATGATACATGAATTTAGTGTATTGATATCGGTCCTTGGATACATTTTTCTATAATTTCTGTAATTTCCATATCTGTTATATACAGGATCTGCACAAACTGCTGGCATTTCAGAGGACACTGCGAAGTTCGACATAATTTCTTCCCTGAAGCATAAGCTCTTAGATGCAAATTTCAGTCTAATGGAAACAGCCAAAATCACAGATGCAGTGAAAACAACAGGAAATTACAAGATTGAAGCCTTCAGCCCTCTGGGTATGCAGATGTCTATGATGTACACAACCCAGGCTTTATTCTCTTCTGAAATGACAGGTGATGGCAATTTAGATGGATCACTAAAAGTAGGATCAATGTCTACTACAACCACTGCCACCCAAACCTTTATACTTCAACCCAAAACCAGAGAGGCAAAAGCTGAATCCACTTTCAGTGTCAGATGTCCCATTCTCCAAATTGTAAACAAGATGAAAGCTGCAGCAGTCAATGGAGAACTTTCTTTTGAATCGATCACTGACATAGAGAATGACCCAGTCCATCACACCACCAAGTTCAACATTGAACTGAAAGAAGCTCAGTTTACCATTAAGTCTGATTCTGTCACCAAATCTAATGAGCGAAAGCTTCAAAACCAGGTAGACTTTACTGCAACCATGAAGGAAGTCGCTCTCAGGATTGAGTCCCAGGCTGATGATAACACAAACCGAGCTTTCTCCCAGCTTGCTGGATCCCTGAACACCCAGGGACTGGAGCTCAATACTGATGCCACTATCAGCTTTGCTGCCAACCGTGCCTCCAACAAGGGCACCCTGTCATTCACCAAAGATGGCCTGACCACTAGCTGTACCACCAGTGCCCAGGTCAGCTCTCTGACCTTTGAAAACATTTTCCATGGTGGCATTACAACCACTGGTGCAACAATGTCTGTCTCTACCAAAGGAACAGTCCACGAGAACAGTGCTGAACTCAAAGTTGAGGGAAGACTTGCAAGCTCAGAGGTATACCTAAACAGTATGTACAAGGGAGACATTTTCAATGTCAACACTAGAAACAGGATCAATTTCAAGTTGAATGGAGATGGCCTGAACCTCTCCAACAACTTGATTGCATCAAATCAGGAGATGAAAATAGAAAACACTGACTCTCTGATACTTACCCTCAAATCTCTGGCCATCCGCTCTGAGTCAGACAACTTTCTGAATGAGAACAACTTCTACAAGCACAAAATTGTAGTGGACATGCATGACTTTAAAGCATCTTTAAATGTCAACAATGAATTTAAAGTAATTGGTGTCAACTACATCAATGATGCCCAGATGATGGCAGAGCCCTACAGGATGGAAGCTACTGGAACTCTGAAAGGGGCATTTGGTGAAGAGGAACTAAGACATACATATGAGATCACCTATGTTGACCAGACAGCCACTGCAAAGTGCAGCACCACTGGAAAACTCTTGGGCACTCAAATGACTCAGAGCTCTGAGTTTGAGATTGTTGGATTTTCCACAAAGTTCGGCAATGAGGTGCGCTTCATCTCTCCCTCTCTCCGACTGGAGAGCAACATCCTCACTAAAGCCGAACCTTTTAGTGTGAATGTTGAGAGCTCCTTCAATTCTGATGGATCACTAAACCTGTATGGAAAACACAGTGGCCAGGTGAAAAGCATGCTGCTCATTCAAGCTGAACCTAAGTCTTACTCACACAAGCATGAATACAAGGCATCAACCTCTCACCAGTTGAACAGTGGAAACTCCATTGAAACTAACTTCCAGCATAAAATAACCAGCGCTATCACCCCTCAGCAGCAAAATTGTAACATGAATATGAAGTCTATGCTGAATGACCATGCCTTTGGCCACTCCCTGGAAATCTTCAACACTCCAAAGAACATAGGTATTGCACTGAAAGGCACAGTGTCCACCAACCTCTTGAACAAAGCAAATGATAATCAGGAATTTGCCATAACAAGTGCTCTGCAATATGAAAAGAACAGTGATAGTCATTTTATTTCCCTGCCTTTCATTGAGAAGCTGCCTGTTGTCATTAGGGATGTTAAAAGTTCAATTCTCACCATGAAAGATCATAGCATTGACATGCTTCACGGCATTGATGATAAATATGACATTACAGCCACTCTTTACAGCAAAGGAATGGAACTTTCACAAGTAATTGAAAATTTTGATGTAGATATGTTCTTGGATGATGTGAGACTTTTTGCCTCCTACATGACAGCTGTAGTAACGGAAATGGGCAAACATCTGCAATATTTAAGGAACTTGATTGACAGTTTGGATCGAAGAACTGGCATTATCACCAAGATAAATGAAATCTTCAGCAAAATTGATGAGGTTTTGGCAGAATATGAGGTTGAGGCAAAGGTCGAGAAAATTATTGATAATGCTGTGTATTTAATGAAACAATATGAGCTAAGAGAAACTATGCAATCAGCTGCAAGTTACCTAAACCATCCTGACATAAAACCAGTGTTTGAAAGAATCTTTGGACAGATTAATGAACTGACAAAACAACTAATTACCAAAGTCAATGAAATGATTGCTTATGATTTTGACACCTTGGCTGATGAAGTAAAGCAGATTGCTACTGACCTCATTAAAGTCCCCTGCTTTGGAATGCTGCATAGTGAGATTGAGATCAAATCCTCTGAGCACACTCTGAAGACCATCACTGAACTTAAGAACTCAACAGACAAGATCACTGCTAATCTGAATTCTCAGTTCCAGACTCCCGTTGATCTCCTGGCCTATACATTTGATGCCACTGCTCACCTTAACATCCCTAGAATGAAAGAGCTGTCCCTGACTGAGACAGTGAAAGCCAATCACATGGCTTTCTCTCTTGATCACCAGGGAGAAATGTCCATCAATGATGTTTTTGCCCAGGTATCTTCCAAGACCACAGCTAAGGTAACCACAGAACCATACACTGCTGACTTAGAGAACAATGCATTACTGAGCACAGAGAATGGCTTCTCATGTACTTTGGAGACCTCTTACATCCACAGTGTGAACATGCCAGTGGCCAACATCTTCAGTGAAGCTACAATGACCCAAAAAGCTGCCGCTCAGCTTGAATCTGGCATATTTACTCTCACCCTTGGAAATGATGGCAAAGGAAAATACTCTATCCTTGATTATTCTGATGAAGGAAACCATAAGAGTAACTTGGAGATTGTGATGAATGTGGAGTCCATAAAACTGATCTTTAATGGTGACACTGAGAGTAGTCTTCTCAAGATGAAGCAGAAAGTGGATGCTGAGACCAGTGGTTTGACTCAGATTAAGTTTAATGCGCATGCAGAGACAGAAACTCCCTTCATCCAGAGAAGCATTGCAGCAGTAAAGGGGCAGATTTCTTTGAAGAAACTCATGTTTGAGCTAAGTGGGTCTCATGATGCTGAACTGATTGGCAAAGTTGAAGGCACCATTACCAACACAATTAACTTCAAGGCTGTGCCTTTTGAAATGATCTTTGATACCAAGAACAAGGAAAACATAAAGCTGATGCTTCCCTTTAAGTTATCCAGTAAGGTTGATTTGCAAAACGATATGACTTTAACTCTGAGTCCCTCTGTGCAACAGGCAAGCTGGACCGGTCTTGCTAGAATCAATCAATATAAGTACTCTCATTATATCAGTATGGCTAATGGCGAGAAGGAAATTCAGATCTCTGCATCACTTAATGGTGAGGCTGACTTTAATGTGCTGACCTTGCCAATTAATATTCCTAAATTGACTATCCCTTTCATTAACAAGGAAACACCGTATGTAGAGACATTTTCTTTATGGGAGGACACAGGCCTTAAAACAGTCTTGATCACACCTCAGCAGACCTTTGATATGGATGCAAAGCTTAAGTATGTGAAGAACCATGAGATGTTCAACATTCAGCCAGCCCTCAATTCTGTTATTAGGAAAATTCAAATACCCATTTTCACAGTTGCCAAAATCTCATCTGATATATATGAATGTCCTTATTTGGCCAAGATCCCTCTTCCCAGTATAAAGGAATCCATTATGATCCCTGTCATGGGAGACCTGACCTATGACTTGTCTGTGAAAACTGCTATGATCACCATTAATACCAAGGCTGAGATCCTTAATCAGGATGAAATTGCTGCCCAGTTTGAAACTCTGGCTACATCTGAGTTTGGGGTTTTTAATGGCAAAACCAGTGGCTCTGCAACCTTTAACATGAAGTCAGGGATGACATTTTTAACCAATCTGATAGTGGAGCATAAATATTTTGAGAACAACTATAATGGACTTCTTGAGGCCAACACAGAAGTCTCAAAGGCTTTTGTTTCAAATACTGCCAAAGTCAATCTGCCAGATATGAAATTTATGCTTTACCACGAATTAACTGGAAATGCAGAAGAAGGTCTTACTGTCTCTGTATCTTCTCCGTCTGCTGGACTTCTTGGTCTTCAGCTACAGAGCAAGAACTTATCCCACCATACAGGAAGACTTTTTGGTGCAATCCCAGTAAGAATTTGTTTATCATTTTAGAATATTACAATTTATTATACATTTAGTGTATCTTACATATCAATCAATTGTTGATATCTTAAATATTTTGAACGTTCAATTACAAGGTGACATGATTATAATATTTTCTGTTTCTTTATTACAGTCTGAGGATAATGTGGACATTCTGAAGGTTGACATTGCAGTAATGAACTCAAACAGACTGAGCATCCAGACACAGTGGAACAAGGAGGTCCCAAGTCAGATTCTTTTGTGGCTGAAGGAGAAAGTTGCTTCATTAAAGGATTTGAAAGACACAATGACATATTACATTACTGCAGTTTACAATGGCATCAGCAAGAAGTATGAGAAGCTAGAGAGTGCCATTGATCACATCAAAGATCAAGGTAAAGTCATGTACAAGAGAGCAGCTGAAAAGATTGCTGCTGTTGATCTCGCAGGAATCAGCAGTAAGATTTCAGACAACATTGTAATGATCCTAAGAGCATACCAGAAGAATATTCAAGCCCTACTGGAAGCAACCATTTCATTTATGAGGGACACCCAGTTCCAGCTTCCTGGACATGCTGAGAAACTCTCTGGACTTGAGGTCTACAATAAAATTAGTGTCTTCATTTTTGATGTCATCGAGGAGGCCATCACAAAGGTGCCAGAGATCTTTACCTCATGTGCTAAAGCTGTCATTGAACATATTAGAAAAGTAGAAGTCACAATTCCTGGGTCTACCCATATTATCACTGGAAGAGATGTGTTGGATGACTTCCATGTTGCATTTCAGAAGATCCAAAGCCAAATTATCGCCATTGTGAAGGGTCTAAGAGATGTAAGCTTTGAGATCATTGTGCAGAAACTGTCTGAAATCCTGAAATTTAGTGTGGAGAAAGCAGAGGAGCTCTTTAACACCATCAAATTTCAAGATCTTGACAAGCTCTCATCCTGGATCTCTAAAGTCTTCTCTGATGCTGTCAATTCCAATAGCCTGAGTGAAATAACTGAGCAGGCTGAGAAGTTCAGGACAATTATTGAAGACTACTATAAAACTGTCAAAGCCAAGGCCCAGGACATTTTTGCTGAGATGACCATTGAGCAACTGATTGAAGACATCCAGGCTTGGATTAAATCTATAATGAACCAACTGGAAGTTCTCAGGGACCAAATTACTAAGACCCTCAAAGATGCCATCAAGAGCATCCCGTTTTATGTCAGAGTAAGTGACACAGAGATGGACATTGACATTCCTATACCATTCATATGTGATTTCTTCAATAGAATGATTTCTCATCCTTGTATCAAGTCACTAATTAGCTAAACTCTTTACCAAGAGTAATGATTAAGATTGCCTCATTAAAAGTGTTATGCCCACAAAATATTTAGCCCATGCTGCTTTGGTTCCCTCTTTTTGTTTTGTAAGTGACTAATTTAGAATAATGTTCTTTAAAGTAAATATCTGAATGTTACAATCTGTCTTATTTTATTTAATAAGCAATGACATTGAAGTATCAATAAAAAAAAAACATTTGTACTGCATATAAGGTGTTATGTGTTCCTTATACTTTGACACTTGCATTGCATTTTCTTATATACAGTTCTTATTTTCTTTATTCATTCTTTGGTATGTACATCTTCATTTTCTGAAAATCATAGGTTGACCAGACACTCACCACTGGGTGTCACTAAACAGCAGGGGAAAACAGATACGTTTTAAGATGCACTTCAGTTAAATTTAGGAGACAGGGTAACACTGATCAGATATTCCACAGATTCTAGTCTGATAGTAAAAATAATAACAAAGAAATAAATAATAGAAATATTACAAATCAAAATGTGAGTAAACTGTTCAATCTGAAATCTTGCTTGCTCAAAACTGTAAAAATAAAAGGTGCCTGGAGGAACCTTTTGGGGTTCTTCACTTTGCCACACCGGCGGAACCGTCTGTAGATCCTCTAGGCACCCTTTAAAAAGGGGCGGTTCTCTGAGGAACCATACAGGTTTCCTGAGGAACTCTTATATGAAGCACTGTGTGGAACCACTGTGGGTGCCTCCAGGAACCAAATTTCATTTTTTTTTAAATATTTAATTTCATGTTGTTACTATGGTTACCTTTCACTTCTATTATAATAAACAAATTGAACCAAATGCAAAATAGGAATTGTTTATTACATATTTGATATTAATTTTTATACATACACTTCCATGCACATGGGAAAAAAGCTAACTATAGATTAACATCAATGAATACACAAAAAAATAGTACAATACATAAGTAACATGAATAATCAACCATGTATATACAATAGGCTATACAAGAAAAGACATCTCAACAAAATGCATGGAAACGCATATGTTCCACGAAATAAATCAATGTAAAAAAATTACATTTTGACTAATTAAAAATGTCCATCTTTACTTAACTATAAAACATTTGTGTTTCAGTCCGATGGTAAGTCTGACATCACTGTTTCCAAGTACAAAAGCTCTATCAGATGCCAAAACAAACAGTGCTAATATACACTCATTGTGCTGTAATATTCCTGAAAATTATGATCCCAACCTTTATCTCTATACCAAAATCTTAGATGGTTAGTTATTCAGATATTTTGAATCATAAAATGTTGAAGTCTGGGATGCCGTTAGACTGGAGACTGTAATCTACACTATGGCTTTTGAAAAGCTTAAATGTGTGACTTCAACAGTGTTCATAAATGGTTGTTGAGTATTCTCATGAAACAAGATAGAGGAAGTAGAGGCTTTGACCCAGAAACAGTATTCCTTATGCCACAACAAGCAGAAAACATTTTCCATTATAACAGAGTTAAGGTGCAGTAAAATGATCTGTTGTTCTGTGAATGTTCACTGGTGAATTCCAGTCATTTCAATAAGAATCCACACGATCAGCAATTTCGTTTGTGGTCAAAAATGTCACTATGGGACCAAGTTGGTGTGAGGTACTTAAAGAGTTAGAAAAGTGAAGAGGTGCCGAAGCTTCGATTTCCGTGTGTTTTTCCTCTGTTCTGGTGGATGGTCCAGGCACTTCAATGATTTTAAGGTCTACAGGAGGATTTTTATTCTTGTTCAAACTTGTATTTCAGCTTACCGAGGTCCCTGCAAAGTACAAAATTTACTGTTAGTAAGGTTATTAAAGTGACAGATGTGAAATTTAAATAATTTCCTCAGCCTTGTGACGTTCCAAACCTGTTTGACTTTCTGTCTGTGGAACCCAAAAGCAGATCTCAGGCATAATGCAGCCCCAGTCACCGATCGCTTACCGATCACTGCATGAAACAAGCAGAACAAATGTGTGTAAATCATTCAGGAAACCATTCTTATGTACACTTGTCTAGTTCAATTCAATGCAACAATTTATGTAAAAATGGTTAAGCTCCAAAAATGTCCCAGAAAAGATCCTAAAAATAATCAATGAATTCACAACTCATGTGTTATGGGTTGTGTTGTAAGTCTTCTGAAGCCATATAATAGCTTTTTCCTTTTTTTTGTCGAAAAAGACTAAACTTGAAGTTATAATTCAGAGTTAAAATGTCTTATATTCAAATGCAAATGATAAAGATATAAGAAAAAAATGCATAGCATTATTTGTGAACCAAACCTAATATTATTTTTCTGAGTAACATGAATGAGATTTGAGAGCATGAGGGAAGATTTTCAGAGAATAACTGATTAAAAAACACAAGTACACAGTAAAACAACACAATTTCACATAGAGAAAGTTCATAGTAATAAAGTACTTGCATGTTGTGCAGGTAAGTTAACTTACTGTAATTCAATGTTGCCACTGAAATGTTCAGATTATTTTAGAAATGTAATGGTTGTTCTGGGGATACAAAAGAAAAAAGCTGATTATTCACAACATAATATTTATTGACCAGTAAATGGCTTTAAATGGTAACGTATTTGAGAGAATGAGGGCACCTGTAATAAGTAAAGTTAGGCGAAACAAAAACAGACCAAACTATATTAGCAGCTAACCTGCTTTTGTTATTCATAATGACAGCAGGAATCAGCTAAATTAGTTAGGCTATATCAGCAATTTGAAGACACAGTTGTACAGAATATGTTGAATTGAATGACTAAATCAATCTAAGACAATAAGTCAATAATTTCCATTTGTTCATTACATTAGATCAACGTAACGTTAGTTAGCATCGCGGCTAAAACCTTCATACCAGATACTGTGCAATAAACGAGTGGTAAACACTGTAAAAACGTAGTAATGTATAATAAATTTAGTTTATATATATATATGTGTGTTTGAATATACAGTGAGTAGACTCTGTATTTATATTTATTTGCGAGTTTACAAACCTTGTAATGGAGAGCCGAACAAACGGCGGAAGCTTTGATGAGAGGAGCCGTTACTTTCAAACCCGTCGATCAGCTGAGCTTTGATGCGCGCGAGCAGCGCGAGCATCACTGAAGCGACGACAGCAGAGGAATAGCAGCAGTTTCGTGACAGAATAAAACTTTTCTCCTCCTGGTTCTTCTTCTTCATATTATTAATATTATTATTATTTAGTGTTGTTGTTTAAGGTTTAAATTACTTAATAAAATAGCCTAGGCCTATACTAAATATATGTAAGCTACCCAAGTGAAAAAGACGTAGGCTACTGTTAAATGTATTAAAATGCATTACAGTATATTTGTATTGTAGGTCTACTAAAAACACACTCAAGTACATTTTTAATACATTTAATAGTACGTCTTTTTCACCTGGGTATGTATACTGAATCAAACTTAAGTAGCCTATAATAATAATAATAATAATAATAATAATAGGATAATAATAATCTTATTCTGGACTCACTGAACCATTGGGTTCCTCCAGATGCTGGCTCTAACATAAGAGATCTTCCAGGAACCACTTAAATGTTAAAAGATCTTCCAATAACCCTTTTATCGCATTCAGGTTCCTCTATTTTCCCCCAAAGCACTTTGAGGTCTCGTGGTAATGAAAAGGTGACTCCAGAACCTCTGAACTAAATACAAAGTGCTTAAAGGATCCCATAAGTTCCAGCAAGAACCTCAAAGATTGTCAATGCTCCTCCAGTAACCCTACTATAGGAGAAAGATCTTATGCCTCGTTTCCACTGAGCAGTACGGTACGGTACGGGACAGTACGGTACGGTTCGGGTCTGTTAACCATGATCTGGCTAGCGTTCCCACTGCCAACAGTACCCTTACTTGATAGGCGTGGTGTTTCGATCGACGTCATTTTCGCGCGAAGAAGAACATAGTAAACTACAATGGATGACATGCAGCAGATCTTGTTCTTGCTCCTCGACATGTTTGTCACAAGAAGACAAGCGCCGACATTAGGCTTTTTCTCAATATCAAGTACGCAAAGTCTGTACTTGCCATGTGCGACTCCTACATGCAAATGGTACAGCGCGTTTTTAAAAGCGTCACTCAGCTCGCTCTGCTACTCCGGTTATCTCTGTTACTCTGTATGTACATTTTAAAGCAACAATAAAACGAAATCTGTTATAAAACACCACTCTGCCTCTTTTCGTTTTCATTTAAATAAATTAAACATTATAGGGACACAAATGTGGTTCATGCGCAACGCATATTGATTATTCACTGCACGTTATACGTTATTCTATTTATAACAAAACGAAATTTAAAACACAACCCTAACGTTACCTCTTTTCGTTTAAATAAAAAAAATTAAACATATTCCAGGCAATATATGCGTTTGTACAAATGTTGCAATAAACATCAGTGATAATCTTGTAAAAAAAAAAATGACAAGAAACCATATTTCTTTTTGTAAAATTTCAGTTTTATCAATAATAGCCTATATAAAAGTTTAAGTAAAAGGTACAAGAAGCTATACAATAAGAAATAAAGCAAACAATTCAGTCAAATATCCAAATGCAGCGCTCTAGTCTAACATTACAAGTAAAGTTAAATACAAATAGCCTATAACGTTAATATGAAACTAAACTTCCCCTCAGCCAAAACGATTGACAGGGAACTCATTATATATTCACGAGACCAAAGATCGCCCGTTAGGTCTACACAAGACGAAATATCTCATGTTTAACCACTACCGTCGGAGTCAGCGTCTTAGCGACGAACGTCAGAAGACTAGCCGAGGAAAGGCTCATCCAGCCAGAAAACATGAGCGCCGAGCGCCCGCTGACCGCATGGATCTCACAACCGGGAAAAAAAAAATCATCTTTATAAATAAACCACAGATTTGAGCTTTAAACAACTACATTCTCGCCTGAAAAACTCTTAAAATAACATTTCGTGATACAGTAACAGTAGTATTATATTAAACTGTATATTAAAAAATGGCGCTTCTTATGTTGTCATTCCCCTTGTAGCACGCGCAAGTGACGATTCTCTGTCAACCAATCAACGTCCCGCAGTGAGTCTAGCTCCACCTTTTAGTACCGTTCCACTGTGCTAGGTACCCCAATGGAAGGGTACCTAAAAAGTGGTACGGTACGGTTCGGCATTTTGGTACCATTCACAACTTTTGATAGTGGAAACGCAAATAAATGCGTACCGTTCCGTACCGTACCGTACTGCTCAGTGGAAACGAGGCATTAGAGGCACCTAAATTACATTTTGAAGTTCCTTGAGTATCCAACAGGATATTTGAGGCTCCTTTAGTTTTTACAGTGTAGTCTGGTTCAGTGTTCACTGTTGGCGAATGGTCTTTTATCATTCCGGTAACCCTTTACATTAAGGTTCCTTAACTTCCTTTTGTAAAGGTTTTATTATTTAGTGTTTATTAATAACTAATAACTCATTTACAGATTCATTATAATTTGTTGATAAGAAGTTAGAACTGCATGAATAAAAAGGGTGACTTTATTATGACGTACAGTAGGCTAGATCTGCCAAATAATGAGCCATTTCTAACTCAAATGTTATAAATGCTTAATAAATACATTTATTCATATATATTTCACTCAAAACCAGATTCCTGAATTATTCTATGATGCTACAAAAATTAACTATTATAGTGAGACTGAAGGGTGTTGTGTTTGTGGTTTTCTCATGACTCATTTCACTTTTCTTACAATGTTGCTTACCAGAAGCTGCTCTCTGTCTTACCCATGATATTCTGCAAAAAGGGACTGAAATAAGGACATTATTTTTCCTTTAAAGGTAGGGTAGGCAATTTTCAGAGAGGCCAATAGCAAGCTTTGAAAGGATTAGATCCCACCCTCCCTTCAGAGCGTATTCAAAGCCACGCCTCCTTCAAAACACATGAGCGCACACTGCAAAGTGTCACGAGAAGAGAGGCGGCATTAAATTTACCTCATGTCTCAAAGCACATAACATTACAATAATACAGTTTTTCTGAATTGCTAAAACAAATTTCTTGAAATCATCACTAATTTTCTCAAAACCTTAAACGCAAATCCAGATTTTCTAACTAAATTCACGAAACCAAAATCTTCTGGCAAAATCAAACAATTGCTTCAAAACCATTTTCATCTGTACTCAAAATCAAATAATGCTTTCAGATCAGACACAGTCAATAATATACACACTACAGGTCATTCATTAAACACTACAGAGAAAAATGGAGAACACAGTGTCCAAAGCATGTGTAATGGTCACCAGCTGGAGTGCCCTTGAGAGCCACCAGACTATTATCACTCCCTCACAAACTACATTTCCCATAACTCACTGCCCGGACTCATCATCACTGATTGCATTCACCTGTGTCTCATCACCCTGTTAGTCTCAGCCTATTTATACCATGTTCAGTCATTCACTCACTGTGAAGTTTTGTATGTTGTTGCACTGCATTTCCGAGCGTTTCCCCTGGTTTCATGTCTCTTGGGTTTTGGATTTTTTGCCTGTTCCGTGGATTACTCTTTTGCCTCTGACCCCTGCCCTGTGTCTCCATCAGGGAGAGAGGCCCATAGAGGAATACATCATGGACTTTTTGGAGCTGGCTCACTTGACCTGTATGGACAAGTTATGTTTAATGATCTTTTTCCGTGGAGGGCTATCCGAGCCGTTCAGCTCCCTTATGCCACTTCATCACCCTAGCTGGACTCTGAAACATTATATTGACTTGGCCCTGCAACTGAGCGGCTCAACTTTTTCTGTGAGTTTGGCGTCTGCCAAGTCTGAATCTCTTCACGTCATGCCTGCCAAGTCTGAATCTCTTCACGTCATGCCTGCCAAGTCTGAGTCCCTTCACGTTATGCCTGCCCAACCTGAGTCCCTTCACGTTATGCCTGCCGAGCCTGAGCTACTTCACGTCAGCCCTGCCGAGCCTGAGCTACTTCACGTCAGCCCTGCCGAGCCTGAGCTACTTCACGTCAGCCCTGCCGAGCCAGAGACTGTTCACGTCACGCCTGCCGAGCCAGTGTCTCCGCCCCCAGATGGCCGCCCCCACGCTGTCTGTTCCTGTTCCTGAGCCGGTGTCTGTTCCTGCCCATAACCCCATAGGGAGATTCTCATTTGTATATAGGTTTAGGTCATAGACTTTCCACCGCCATGCAGAGAAAACAGTAAACACAAATCCATAACGTCTCACCCAATTCCCCAAACATCCTATTTTTAGGTCAAAATTAAGCTCTACACTCAAAACCATTCACTCTTGCTGAAAAAACAAACTGAAAAAACAAACTTTGCCCTCAGACACAAGCCCTCACAAACACACACACTACAACATAGTCTTACACACTGGTGCAATAAATTCAAAACAACATTTCCAAGTTGTGTTGCTTGTGGTTCCCCCCTCACACACCTTTTCACGTGATGAACACAAAAGACACAACCAATGGATACATTGGCACATTTTTTTATTTCTCTCCCTACAGTACAATACACAAAAAAAAAAACAAAAAAAAATCCACCTCAGCATCCCATCTTTGGTCTGGGTCAGGCCAGAGAATCTCGTCAGCATCACAGGCTATATTGGCCCTAGCCAGGCAGAGGGGTAAAATCCTCTTGCATGCCTGTTCCCCGCTGGCACGCATCAACTGAAATATTTGGCAGGCTTCTTCCATTTCATCATCTCTGTGTCCTAGAAAAATAGAAGTACTGATTACTGTAACTGTAACACATCCTTTTTACAAAATGGAAGCATTCAGAAAACTCTCTGTATGTGAGGCAATTTGATGCATTTCTTTTTATTATAATAGTATAGGGCAACAGCTACAGTATGTGTTGTCACAGCACAGTGTACTGCACTCAGAAGTTACAGTAGAGAGCAGTCTGAAGTACATCTACCTGTTTTTCCACCTGAAGCAGGTTCTTATGATCGAGGCGACGGTGAAGCGACTCAAGTTTGGCTGTACTCGTTGCCCAGCCTCCCTCATAGTCATACCATGGACAAAGACATGGGCAACTAACTCTAGCACTGCTTGTCTCTTTGGCCTTGCCCTTCCTCTTCACCTTCCTCCACCTCCTCCACTCTAGTGTCCTCGACCTCTTCCTTCATGTCTTTCTGGATTCATTGTTCCAAAACCCAGTGAACTGACTCTGGCCTGTTTATCTATCTATTGAAGGATCTGATTGGTGTGTGATCAATTTTGACTTTTAGTGTTTCCACTTGGGTAATTGTGTGCTATCTGAGCTGAAGCTGTGCTGACTTAAGTGAACAATAATGAATGCTAGTGCTTTCTAAATGACAGCATGGTGCCATGAGAAATGAAGGGCTTTGTGTGTAGAGTTTTGCAGTGGCAGTTCAACAAATCTGACTTGTGTCAAAACAGGGGAATAGTGTTTATAGTTTAGGGCAGGGATAGGCAACTCCGGTCCTGGAGGGCCACTGTCCTGCAGAGTTTAGCTCCAACCCTAATTAAACACACCTGAACAAGGCAATCAGTGTTTTCAGGATTACTAGATAGATACAGGCAGGTGAGTTTTTATGAGGGCTGAAGCTAAACTCTGCAGGACAGTGGCCCTCCAGGACCGGAGTTGCCTATCCCTGGTTTAGGGAAATGGGTGTGCTTTTTGATAAATGGCGTTATGGTTTTGAAATTTTAGTTCAAAAGACTGGTTATAGTGTTTAAGCAATCAAGAAAAACTGTATGAAATTAAATTATGAAAATACAGTGTAAAAAATATTCCGTTCACTTCTCTGAATGTTCTGATTATGGTGGCCACAGACAATCTGCTCAAATTAGGTTGAACTCTTTGTCATCGTCATTCCATGGAGAAGAACATGGACTATAGCTCTAATTTCAACTGAAATTACTATTCTTGGCCTTGCTCTTCCTCGTCCTCTTCATCCACCACCTCGTATACGTACCTCTACCTCTCATATTGTTATTCATTGTTGATGGATGCACCCGTGCCATCTGTGCACCTTGAACTGGCTTATGTTTTGTATACCTTCTGATCACATAATTAGAAAAAAGTGTGAACAATTTTGAATTGTTGTGTGTAAATGATGACAGCTGTGCTTCAGTTGTGCTTAACTTTTGCTTTCCTGTTTTAGTGTTTTGCAAAACAAGTTCATCGCACTGCAAATTGTGTTCTAGTGAGTGAGAATGTGTTTAGAGTTTTGCAAAAAACATGCATGAGATTTGCAAACAGTGTCTAACTGCCTGAACTTGTTTAAGGTTTTGCAGAAAGAGTGATTTATTCGACAGATTGGTTTAGGCTATTGAGAACTTGGTTCAGAGAATGGGATTTAGTGTTTTAGCATCATGTTTCATCATCAGGGGTCTCATTTATAAAACTCTGCGTAGGAACCTTACTAAAAATGTACGTGCGCCCGAAAGCCAAAAATGGCGTACGCAAAAAAATATTCAGACTTATAAAACCGTTCGTACGCCAGAACCTGCGCAGAATTCAGTTTATAAATCCCAGTCAGCGGAAGATTGTGCGCACATGCGTCTCCACCCCGAAATAACCATATATGGAGCTTACAACGCCTAGTTTGTTGTAACTTCTCAGTAATAATTTCATGTTTAAGTGTTTAACTCCATTCATTTGAATGGCATATTTAATCTAAATGTTTATATCAGAAGCAAAACATAGTTTAAATCATTATTTTATTTATTTAAACTGTTATTTGCGTCAGTTTCACTAAACGGCTCAACGCGCTCGCTGGCGCGGACATTTAAGAAGGGATGGATATTTGTTTCATGTAACAGCTTGGTGAGTGAAATTTGTATTATCTTTCTGTATATGTTTAATTTTCTTTAGATTTTCTGTCTAAAAGTGACCAAAAAGACATTTAACTCCAGCTCACCATCGGTGTCGCCAAACTGCTCCATCTCCAAAACGTTCGTACGCATGGGTCAGAGTTTGCGTGCAGGTGCGCAAATTTTCCCGTCAAGTTTGTTTTTATAAATCACAACTTATGCGTCGGAAGTGGCGTACGCCTCTTTCAGGGCCTGTTTTGTGCGTACGCAACGGTTATAAATGAGGCCCCAGGTCTTCATGTTGGTCCGGCCGGAGGAGTTTCTCCACATCACAGATAATGTGAATCTCTGCAGGCAAAGGGAAAAACCCTAAAGCGGATCCAGCCTTGACAACATTCTACACACCTTCCTCTTCCTCCTCCTTGTACACATACTCTTCCTCCTCTCCCTTACTGTATATTGTTTCCATCTATTTTTGGTATCAACATTCAGTGCAACATTTTGAGTCAATTTTGGGACTCTGAACTGACTGACAGTTGGTTTGATCACATCATTTGAAATAAGTGTGAACAATTTTGAGTCGTTGTGTGTAAACGATGACAACTGTGTTGTAGTTGTGTTTAACTTTTGCCTGCCTGTGTTTAGCATTTTGAAACATAAGTGCATCACAGTGCAAAATGTGTTTTAGTGAGTGAGAATGTGTTTAGAGGTTTGAAAAAAGAGTGCATGAGATTTGCAAATGGTGTCTTTAGTAACTACCTGAACCTGTTTAATGTTTTACAGAAATTTCGTGTGATTTATTCGACAAATTGGTTTAGGCTATTGAGAATTTGGTTCAGAGAGTGGGATTTAGTGTTTTAGTGTTTAGTAATTCAGAAAACCTTTAATTTGGAATTTGCAGTGACAATACATTCAAAGTGATTTTACAGTGTCGAAACTATAATTTTAATAGTGGACCATAATGTTTAGACAGACTCAAGTTTTGGTATGTTTGGGATGTTTAACACAATGTTTAACCTCCTCAGACCCGAGCTTTGGTTTGGCGTGCATTTTAGATTTCTTCTAGCTTTTTGGGGTTAGGAGGGGACCAATATATATAATAACCAGATATTATCTTTGAACATGAAGCACTTTTTGAAAAAAATGATGTCCACATATGTGGACACTGGGTCTGAATTCACAGAAAAAAATCAATACACCATTGTGTAACAAAGTGCAAATCTCTTTTATTTACAGCCTGTGCCTGAACATTTTTCGTTGTTACTCTTGTATAACTTCTGAACATACATACATACATCTTCCGCTTATCTGGGGCCGGGTCGCGGGGGCAGCAGTCTAAGCAGAGATGCCCAGACTTCCCTCTCTCTAGACACTTCGTCCGGCTCTTCCAGGGGGACACCGAGGCGTTCCCAGGCCAGCCGGGAGACATAGTCTCTCCAGCGTGTCCTAGGTCTTCCCCGGGGTCTCCTCCCGGTGGGACATGCCCGGAACACCTCCCCAGGAAGGCGTCCAGGAGGCATCCGGAACAGATGCCTGAGCCACCTCAGCTGGCCCCTCTCGATGTGGAGGAGCAGCGGCTCTACTCTGAGCTCCTCCGGAGTGACCGAGCTTCTCACCCTATCTCTATGGGATCGCCCAGCCACCCTGCAGAGAAAGCTCATTTCGGCCACTTGTATCCGGGATCTTGTCTTTTCAGTCATGACCCACAGCTCAGCCCAGGTGAGTTGGAAAATTTATCCGGGGCCCCACCCTGGAGCCAGGCCCGGGGTGGGGCTCGTATGAGAGCGCCTGGTGGCCAGGCCTCCCCCATGGTGTCCGGCCGGGCTCAGCCCGAAGAAGCGACGTGGGGCTGCCCTCCCGTGGGCTCACCACCCGTAGGTGGGACTGTAAGGGGCCGGTGCTTAGAGGATCGGGCGGCAGTCGAAGGCGGGGGCTTCGACGACCTGATCCCTGGACCCTGGAGGGGTGCTGGATAGCGCTCTGACTGGGGACTCCATCGTTCTACTTGGGGACTTCAACGCCCACGTGGGCAGCGACAGTGACACCTGGAGGGGCGTGATTGGGAGGAACGGCCCCCCTGATCTGAACCCGAGCGGGCTAGTCACAGTTTGTCCATAACGAACACCATGTTCAAGCATAAGGGTGTCCATCAGTGCACGTGGCACCAGGACACCCTAGGCCGGAGGTCGATGATCGACTTTGTGGGCGTTTCATCTGGCCTCTGGCTGTATATCTTGGACACTCGGTGAAGAGAGGGGCGGAGCTGTCAACTGATCACCACTTCTGAACATTGATATGGAAAAACAAAATTTATATCCAAATAAAAAACATATCCAAAAAAAAAATAGAAAATTTGCTTTCTTTTTTGTAACACTCCAAAACTTCAACTTCTCCAAACTAGGAATGTTATTTTTATTTGTGTGTGTGTGCACGCTCGATCGCAGTGAGCAAGAATGTGTGTGTGTGTGTGTGTGTGTGTGTGTGTGTGTGTGCGCGCGCGCACGCGATCGTGAATGGGCAAGAGAGAGTGTCTGTGTGTGCGATCGCGAGTGATCAAGAGAGTGTGTGTGTGTGTGCGCGCGCGCACGCGATCGTGAATGGGCAAGAGAGAGTGTTTGTGTGTGCGATCGCGAGTGATCAAGAGAGTGTGTGTGTGTGTTCGCGCACGCGATCGTGAATGGGCAAGAGAGAGTGTCTGTGTGTGCGATCGCGAGTGATCTAGAGAGTGTGTGTGTGTACCCGCGCCACGAAGCTCAGTGCAAGTTGTGCAACTACAAATTGTCATTTTTTTTGCTAAAATTCTTATACAGTTTCATCGAAGTTAAGTCCCAATGTCCACATATGTGGACATCAAGTTTAGCAGCCTAGTAAATCTTTCCTGTTACAAAAGTTTGTCAAATGTGCATGCCATTTTAATCATACAACACTATTATGCATAACTTAACAAGAATCAACGATGAAATGTTATTACATTTTTTACCTTGTGGGCGTTTTGGTCTGATGTGGCTGCGTGACATTTCGCCTCTGTTCTCCGCCATCTTGAAATTATTTATGTTAAATCTTTTTTTCTCCTGACACCACCAGATGGCAGTATAAGTGTCCATGTTTGTGAAAAACATGTTCCAGTTACACAGAATTAAGTATTAAGCTGCACACAGCCAAAAATGTGGTGTCCACGTATGTGGACACGGGGACTGAGGAGGTTAAATGTTTGTTCAACTGAGAGCAAAATTATAAACCCTAATATGTAAGTTTGATAAAAGACTGAAAATCCATCCAAATTCATTTAGGAACTTGTGTGAAACATTTAACAACATTGTAAGTATTCCGAATGTACCAGGAGGAAGCGGCACAACTTGTTTAATTCAAATGACACACTTTCCCATTAAAAATAGCACTACAAATGAGTTTGTAATTTGCTGGGGGTGGTGTATTGGTGTCCCAATTAAATGTTCCAAATCCACAGATGTCTCTGACATGTAGTTGAAGACTAAGTCAGTGGTTCTAAACATGATTCTGACCCAAAAATGGACTGAAAAAAATTATATATTAGAAAAATAAAAGGTAACAGTTTCTGTGAAGACCATGCTTATAATGAATTATAGCCCCATTTATACTTATTTATAAGTATTACTTTTCTAGAAATATATTATTTTTTATAATTACTTATAGGTCATGCATTTGCTTTTTCAATGCACATGCTCATAATCCATTATGCACTGATTTATAAATGATCAAATATAGAAGAGTTCCAGAGACAATTACCAATTAGTTATCAATTATGATATGATATATAATAATGATTATTATTATTATTATGATATATTATGAATGGCTAATGTTTGCATTAGAGGTGATGAATGCTAATTTTGATTTGTTAAAATCTATATCTCCTCAGCCATATGCATAGTATTGTTTATAGCAGTTTGGAATTATACTTTAAAAAATATTGTTGCAGTGTTTTGCTAGTATGTAACATAAAAAAACTGTTTGTATTATTGATTTCTGTTTTTTTTTTTTTTATTATTATTTTAATACAGGAATTATTGTTCATTAGTTACATATACAAATAACTTAAAATGTATAATGAGCACATCTTCATGATTTCTTTGCTTTAGGAAAACTGCATTTAAGTATTTATAAGAACACAACACGGCTATTAATCACAATATATTCACTTATTTGAAGGAAAGAAATCTGAGTTACTAAAAAGTCATTGCAACTATAATATAATATCATAGCAATGCAGGTTGCATCTTCATAAATACATTCATGGAACCATACGACTGACTAATTAATACTTAATTAAAAATATAAATCAGTGTATAATGGATTATGAGCATGCGCATTGAAAAAGCAAATGCATAACTTATTATAAAAATAATATAAATGTGACTATAACTGTTCTTATAATGCAGAATAGGTATTAATGAGTCTTTATAAATGTATTTACAAAATAGTAATACTTATGAATAAGTATAAATGGAGCTAGCTATAATTCATTATAAGCATGGTCTTAGAAAGTGTTTCTAAATAAAAAAAATACAGCCATTTTTTTTCTCTAATTATAATTATGTTTTGACTCAATCCTTACATTTTGATTTAATATTAATAAGAAAAGTTCCCAAAGATAAAAAAAAAAACATTCAAGATTATTTATTATAAAGACCATAAACTGGATTTGCATGATTAAATCATGTACAGTACATCAATTCCACAATTAATGAAGTAACACAAACACACAAATGTAATCTGTTCATGTAACTTTATTATCATTGAATTAGATTGAGACTACTTAATTTGGTCACTTAAAAACAAAGTGATTTTATATGGTATTTGTATATATATATATTTTGTCATTTGTCACATCACTGAATAATAGTTAGCTAATGAACAGCACTTATTAGCACGCCAAATGCTAAGTCTGCTCCTTAAGGAAAGTAGCAAAGACATTGCTTAATTCAGAACTGCATATACTGTACTTTTACTGTCATAGAAAGATATGGTACAAAAAGTAAGAGTAACAGAATGCAGTTCTGAATTCAGCCACACTCTTCATGTTCCCATTCTCAGCAAGCAAAAGCTCCACTCTTCATCACAATGGTAACCCAGTATCATTGAAACAGTTCTAAATACAAACATAACTAAACAAGAAACACTTTCCATTCTTGCTTTTATCTTCTTGCTGAAAAATACAAAAATATACATGATTTCAACATTCAACAGTCCCATGCAAAGCAATTGTGTTGTGTAGTTATTTTTTTTATTTAATTTTTTGTTTATGACATGGTTAATAAACATTTTGACAATGTTTTCTATAAAACAGAGAACAGGAATATATCTTCGAAAGACTCTGATGTTAAATAAGATGTCTTTTTTTGTTATACAAATATGTTTCTTTTTAATTTTGTTCAAATGGAACAAAACAGGATATATTGATTAGATCAATATAAAAATGCATTTTAAATAAATGACATGGTCACTTCACTTTGTGTGTGTGTGTGTGTGTGTGTGTAACATTAAGATACTGCAGTTAGGATAGTAAAGTAGGCCTATCAGCTTTTAAGGGAAGTGAAAATGCTTTCCACATCTTTTGATTATGTAAAAGGAAAAGGAAATACAAGGAAATAAAATGTTAAATTGGGTCACCACTTGGGTCACACTGAAGCAAGAACAACTAAGAACCATTTAGGAAAAGTCTCTATCAGGCACTCTCATTATTTTAAAATACATCTGTATTTATAAGTGTAATTTACTAGAAAAGCCATGTATTCACATTGCTTTACCTATGCATTCTAATTTCCCATAAATACATGAAAGCAACAAATTCACAGGAATAAAAACAAAAAATTAGGGACATAGCTATACGTGTGACCAGTGCCAGCCCTGTTGAGCCAGCATTTTGACCACATTAACAGATGACACATTAATAACTATGACACTGGCACAAAAGCCATAGCCATGTACACACTCCAGCTGAACTGATAGTTGTCACTTCCCCTCTTAATATGGAAAAATAACAATCCCAAAGATATCTAATAAATGGACATGGCAACACTGCAAGAGCGCGCTTGGCGAAGCAGCTTTATGAGCATTAACAAAAACACAGCAGAGCTCAACAGCCAAACACTTTCCTCAAGAGCATGTTTACTTAGAAAAAAATATAGAAAAGTTGTGCAGTGGAATGGAAAAAACTTAAGGTTCAGCGCAGTGGAATTATCAAATATATTATACATGACTTTATACACTTGCTCACGCGCATATTCTGATGAAGTTATTAAATAGTTAATAGGCTACTGTATGTGTAACAGAATGCTTTCTCTGTGTCCAGATTTGACTGTAACAATAATTAAAAAACTGACACTTCAAACTAACTTAACAAATTAACAACAACAACAAAATCTCAACTTTGACAAAAGAAGTCCTTAATAATGTCTAAATATACATATCCAAATGCAAAACAAAACCAAATGCACTATGTCTGAATCCAATGTTCCCAGCAAGGGAATACACAGCTATATTTATATATATTTATGTATAGGGCTATACAGCCAAAGTGGCTTCACAATGGTAATACAGATGATAAATTGCATAATTTACTACTAAATATTAAATACCTATAATCCTCTTATGGAGCCAGTATTTATTTCTGTTTTCCCTGGTCTCCCTGACTGGTTCTTGGTTCTCTCTGTCCCACCCCATTTAAAAAAATCCAACAGAGATTGAATCACCTCACTCTTATTTTATCACTAACATTTATGATGATAATTTGTGATGCAACATTTGAATCATACTTTTTGTGTTTGTATTGTGCGTGTGTGTTGTCTTGGGGGAGGCCTAGGGGCCTCAAGAAATCCCTGAGCCTAGGGGCCTGTGTAGACCACATCCAGTATGATGTGGTCCATGGTTTAAGAGGCTGTGTAAAAGAATCACATAAGAATCCTCTACTCAAATAAAAAAACAAATCAGACACTGATGAACGGCAAAGGTCAGAAAAAAACAAACAAAAAAAACAAACAAAAAAAACAGGTAGACCTATTAACAGGGATTTCCTATGATGTTATTTCTTTCTTTTTTATTTTATTTTTTATTTTAGAAAATTATTATATGATCCTTTTAAGTCAAGTCAAGTCACCTTTATTTATATAGCGCTTTTTACAATGCAGATTGTATCAAAGCAGCTTCACAGTGATAACATGAAAATAATAAAGCAAAGTTTGTTTCTAGAAGAAAATTGCGTCATCGTCCACCTTAAGTAAGGCAGATCAATAATATTGTTGAATATTAAATGTCCCCAACTAAGCAAGCCAAAAGCCAAGGCAACATCTTTTAAGAGATGTTCAAAATTATGATAGAAATGTCCTTATAAATCCTTCAGCTTTGACAGGGTATCTTTAGAAAACAATAATAAACACAGTTTTGTGAGGCATATTCTGAAAGCAAATCCATTTATATAGTGAGCATGCTTACAAAAACAAACCTGTGCAACGTCTACAAACTTAACGGTGGGTTCAAACTCCTCATTCCATCAATCAGCAACATTTCAAAGACGGTCAGTAGCCTCTTGATCTCTTATTTTCAGTGGATCATACTGTACTTTACTTGCTTTGAAAAATTAGACACAATACATAGCGTGTTCTGTGACTTAACGGATATAAAGTCTTTCACATCAGTCTGCAACAGTTCAAACAGCCAGTGGGTGGTCTTGTTCTCCTCTGTAATGAGGCTCGAGTAGCGGTCTCAAACACCTCCCGAACCCCCTCCTTGGTTTTGGCAGAGCACTCCATGTAGTCACAGGCCCCGATGCGAGCAGCCATTGTGTGCCCGTCCTCTGTTCTCACGGGCTCCTGTTTCATTCTCGACAGCTCACTCCTTACACTGTGATCGCTTCGCAAGTCTTTCTTATTCGCCACCAAAATGATGGGCACATTAGGACAGAAATGTTTCACCTCTGGCACCCACTTTTCTGGGATGTTTTCCAGAGAGTCCGGGCTGTCCACTGAGAAGCACATGAGAATGACATCAGTGTCCGGATAGGACAGGGGTCTGAGGCGGTCGTAGTCCTCCTGTCCCGCCGTGTCCCATAAAGCCAGCTGGACTCGTTTATTGTCCACTTCAATGTCCGCGACGTAGTTTTCAAAAACGGTGGGCACGTAAACCTCTGGAAATTCATCTTTGCTGAAAACGATTAAAAGACAAGTCTTTCCACATGCCCCGTCACCAACCACCACCAGCTTTTTACGAATGTTCGCCATAAAGAGTTACACGAACTGAAAGTAGCGGAATAACTAGTAAAACTGTGTAGGCGGCAGTGTTTCTGAACATTAAACACGAAGTGTCAGACTTTATAAGCACTCTGTGAGTTCCTAATATAGCAGTCCAATCAGTGTGAGGGAATGCCTCTGACTTCACTCTCTTTCCACATGAGTCAAGTGTTGTCGGGACAGTTTTTTTTCACTATTTCATTAGAGGAGTCACCCAAACACAAAGTACTGTGGGATAAACACTACAGTAAAAAATATTGATACTCATTCTGGGATAATTACCAGTAAAAAAGAAAAGAAAAAAAAGCTCATTGTCCTACATTTCATTTCCATCTATTCCATTTTTTTCACCATTTTGAATTTTAAGAACTCCCCCAAGGCCACACACACAGACATACATACACACAGAGAGAATAGGTGAGACTACACAAGTTGCTCTATCTTACATAATTTGTCCAAAAAACAAACAAACAAACAAATAAACAAAAAACACCTCCATCCACAATGGAGAACAAATACACACACACACACACACACACACACACACACACACACACACACTGACGGCAAAGATCACGTTTGATGCCCCGGTTTGAACAGTGAAAACAGGTTTGAACATAATATAATTATATCAAATTATATCTGGATGAGCTAATTTACTCACACATCCAATTGTTTCTGATATGTTTGACTACACGCTGCAAGAAATAGCATGCTTTGACTGCATTAATAGAAGATGAGGCCAAAAGGCCAATAACTAGCTTGTTTGGAGGGAAGCAAATTTTCATCAGGGGTGAAAAAAGTGACAGATGCGACCCTCCACCAAGAGGTACTCATGAGTCAAATGGTGTCCAGCTCCTCCTCTCTGGACGTCTCATGGGGTGGAGGGAGAGAGAGAGAGAGTAGTGGGTGTGGTTACATATTCTAGCTCCACCCATCAGGCCCAAATTACATTCACTCCTCCTCGCTGGATGACTAATTTGTGCCTGCAGTGCGTGACGAAAACTGTACAAAAAAAAAAAAAAAACATACTCGCACTGCAAAGTTTTATCAATTACATTATTTTTATAATTAAAACAGCTTTAAGAAGACATTTTATTTGCAATCTTTCATTTTTTAATTACAATATAATTATTTTTGCACTCAAACACAGGCCTATGTTTGATTGAATAAAAACGACATAAAAGTAATTCCACAGAATAACTTACAGCCAGGGGGTAAGCTAAATATTATGTAATTATATTAAAGTTCAGTTCAGTTCAGTTCAACTTTTTTGACACACTCAGGGTCCATTAGAAAACCATACAACATTACAGACACCCAACCCCTCCCTAAAAAACAAAAACAAAAGGACTCACATATATAAAGTTTTAATTGCTTTCTGAATGAAAAATAGTCTTGATATATTTTTGAATTTCTTTTTCAACAACAAAAAAACAGGTTGGGTTTTACTGTACTTAGATTTAGCCTATGTATATGAAATTGAGCAAAAATAAAATAAAATGTATAATATAGGCTAGTATTATTTCCTTTTTATTTGAGCGAATATTAGTAAAACCAAATATAACGTTTTCTAAATACAAAGAAAAAGTGGGGTCAGATGTTATCAATTATAAATCTAGTCAAATCATTCCAAAATGTCCTTACATGAGCACATAGCCAAAATAAACTAAACAAGTTCAGCCAACATATTACAAAAAGTAATATGTAAAAGTAAAAAGTTCAAAACAATATATGTATTTTTAAATTTAACAAGAAAATGATTTATCTGTGTAAAATTTTTAAAGTTATTTCCTTAACTTTATTTACTAATAAATGTTTGTTTGGTAAAGTCCAGATGGCCATCCACAATAAACCTTCCACCAGTCTATTCCAACAAACAGTACAGTTCGAAATGGTGACAGCATCTTTTTGAAGGAAAGAACAAATAGTTTTAAGATTTAAAACTCCATGCAGGGGCAAAGAAAGTTTCCCCAATTGCAGTAACAAATAAAAGCAAAAGGGGGCGCAAAAAGTTTGTCTTCATTCAAACTCCATGGTATGAGTCAGATGTGGCATGTTAGAAACATGACATTTAATGATTTCATTTCAAATGCAATGCATGTATTTTCGTCTTGTATACAATGTAAAAATATATATGATTAGTAGATTGACGTTTTAACATTGATTTAACTAATCAAAATAAGTTAAACAATTCTCAACTTTTTTACAAGTTATACAAGACAACGTATTTAAAGTCAGTTTAATGTAATTTAAATTTAAATGACTTAAAGTACAATCAACTTGAATGTTTAAGGCAGCAACTCTTTTTTTTTTTTTTTTTTTTACTGATTGTGTGGTAACAGTTTATAAAAGCAATAAGGTACTTGAGGCTAAAGGGGTTGCAAAAATTTAGAAATCTGAATTCAAACATTAACATACTTTGTGCGATAATCGAAACATTTAAATAATGACTATTTATTTAATAATTCTTTTCAGCGGTCAATGAGTGTGCAGTGAATATAGTGTAATCAGAGTGAACAATAAAAGCTTCAGACAACAAAATCAAATGTTAGAAGAACAGTTTAATCATACATAGTCACAATTCTGCTTCGAAAAAAGAAAGAAAATCTGTTTTCCTCATCTAACATCTGGAAATGTACATAAGGCCACCTGAAAATGTACATGACTTTGACAGTGTGACAAAACTCATATGTTCATATTTATATAATTGACAATATCTTACAATTATTTTGCTTACAAGTTAGTGGCTGCTCCAAAATACAGCACTCCTTTATACAAAAATAATTCTTGTCGTGTGAAATTTCCATGGTAGCAGGTAGGACCAAAGACAGCCCCATGTTTTTTTTTTAATTCATTAATTTTTTATTATTTTATTCAACTGCCACAAGTCAAAATGACAATGTCAACAGAATGTGTCACTGCTCCAGGTACATAAAGAGGCTGACCTTTTCCAAAAACCGATTAAAAACAAAACCCTCTTGATATTGTGATGCATAAAAAGATTTTTTTTTTTTTTTTAAAATAATGCTTGTTCAAAGAAAACTGTATACATTATATTCAAAGGGAAAGGAGTGATGAATATTCACACATCAAAATGCACATTTTGCTAATTTTTTCTTCCCCAAAAAGTGTAAAAGACATTCCATTTACAGCATTAACGTTTACAAATGTACAACTGTACAGACAAAATAAAAGCAAATCACTATGCAATTTAGCCTGTCCAACAAACTAGATTCTTTTTTTTTTCTTCTATTCAACTAATAAACTTACACTTAACTCCACATATACTACATGTATTCTACATTTATTCATATGAAGCAAAAGAACGAAAGCCATTAATATATTAGCCATACAGAAAAATTGTGTAGAAGACGGCAGCCCCATGTCCATTCTCTGAAAAAGTACTCTCCTGCACTCAATTTACACAGTTGAATGCCGCACATTTGACCCGACCCCACAACATCTCACGTTCATGAAATCAGTTTTGTTCTACACGTTCTGAAGCCAAACATCCTGGGATGACCTACCTCTAGACTTTGCTCCTCTAAAAACTTAAGCGCCGTCTCCCCCCACACCCGAAAAACAGCAACAATTTCATATTTACTTGTACATAAAGAAGCTATACATTTTGCCTAAGCTATTACAATGTAAAGAGATGATAATCAGTACACAACCATACTGTTTCTAGGGCAGTGTTCAAAAAAACTACTCGATCGACAATGTTCAACAAACATGACAAAGAAAAATCATTCCGTTAAAACATTAAATCCAGACACAGCATGCCAAATCTCCCTACCCCTTCGTGTCTCACAATATCTCCCATGCACCCCAAAATAGAAAAATGATTCCAGGATTCATCTGTCTACCATGGTGTCGGTCTCATAGCTGTATAAAATGGCAGGAGCTCTGGTGTCCTTATACGTCATTCGAAACACAAAAACCGAGACAATAGCTATGTGTGGAACAGACTTGGTCAGTGGGATGTAGAGTATATTGCAGCCACACGCATGCTCTTTAAAAAGAAAAGAAACACTCACACCAAAGATGGAGCAGTTAGTAAAATGAGGGAGGGAAAGAAAAGAGATGGCATGTGCAGCCACGTCAAAGCACGTCCGGATGATACCACTCCCATTTAAAGGCAGCAAACTGTAGGCAGCAAGGCTCTATGATTGGTTGTGGATTTCTTAACCCAACTAACTCAATGGCATGGCAGACTTGACGTCTACAAGCAAGTTACGTGAAGATCAAGCTGACTGGTTCATTATTTTTCATCAGCAGCTTTGGCTTGTGTACCATAGTGCTAAAACAGGGCTTAAACGTATCACACTTCTTAACTGTGCCATTAAGAGGTCTGGATATAAAAACAAAAATAGAATAGGAAAATCATTAAAAAGGATCACTCAGTTTGGCCTTATAAAGTCACTTGCTGGTGTAAATTGTAAGAACTGTAAATTTTCAGCAAACTTTTCTTTTTCTACAGAGAATGTACAAGGTAAAAAAAATGTACAAGATATTTACTAGAAAACAAAAAGAAACAGTCAGTTACATCAATTACATAATAAACGAGGGTGTTGTGCTTTACCCAGGAAACAGCTTACAGACCATGCACTCTCTGGTGGGTTTTGGGGGTAGGGGGCTGGTCAGATGTCTCAGCGTTCTTTTCCTTTAATTTTTTGGTAAAACCCCTAAAGGCTATGACAGAGAACTCCACGGTGGAGGAGATGCCCATAACAAATGTGGTTTTGAGGGAAAGGGGCGAGGGTTGGGTGTCAGGCCCCTACATTAGGCCATTGGTGGGGCCCCCAATGGGGCCTAGGTCTGATCCGCTCTTCATGTAGTACTTCTCCAGCTTAGCCAGGATGTGTTTTCCATATGTGTATTTACGGAGAGTGGCAATATGGGGCCGGATCTGGAATTGACAACATGAATCGTTTAAAAGCCATTAATCATTCTTTTAATTTTTAGACTGATTTGACAAAGCATTCTCTGCTTATACCTTGTGCATTATGATCTTGCGCTGGGCGGGCTCAGCCATGTCAATCATCCGTTGCACCACATAATTAGCATACTGGTCCTTCATCATGGTGTAGAGGGCACTGTGAGGGCCGTCCTTCTGACAGCAGACTTCATCGATGAGCAGGGCCCTCTCTGCACGGGACGAATGAATCACACACTTCTCTACAACATTACTGTAAGAGACAGACATGTATACAAAAAAAAACAGGGAGGTCAATTAATTGATTCGGGAGACGTCTAAAACAACATCAGCACTGAATTCACTGACTTCAATGAACAGAGCTAGTGGCATTTGAAGATTGAGGCTTCACTCTTACATTCTATGTAACAAAGAATTACATCATGCCAAAGAGCAAAGAAATAAATCTGAACCTCAGAAAGAAGATGGCGGATGCTCATCTTAAGGGGGATAGCTATACAGCAAATTCGAAGCGTTCCCACAGTGTCTAGAACAGCTTTACCTTCCATCATAGCAAAGTACAAGGAGAGACATTGTTAAAAATAAACCTGTGTGTGGTTGCAAGTGCAAGATTTAGTGCCCTAAATTTTGGACAGAAAATATAGTTGCTAAAATGCCCTCTTCTGGACTTGAAATGTCAAGGAAGACTGTTGTGTGGGATCTTCATCGTGGAGAACTTCAAATACAACGCACAAATAAAACTCCCTTGCTCGCACAGCAATACAAAGTAAGACTGAAGTTTGCCCATTAATATTTAAAAGATGGGGATGAGTTTTGGAAGTCTGTCATGTGATCTGGTAAAACAAAACTGTTTAGCCACATGGATGTAGCTTTTGTTTGGCCAAAGAAAGGTGAGGCCTTCAACCCTAAAAAAGTGAAAGCCCATTCCAAGGCCCAGTTTTATGCCAGACCGCCATAAAAATTCATTAGGACCTTTTGGATGCAGCAGCAGCGGCGGCTGAAACAACGATGCGTCACAAGAATCCATCCAAATCCATTAACTATGCAAATTGTGTTCCACATGGGGGAAAGAAGGGTGGGGCTCACTGCAAAAAAAGTCTTCAGCCTGTTTCCTTCCAATTTTAGAGTTCATAAAAAGATTGGTACAGTAAAATGTTCAGTCTTTGCATATAGCAACAACCTTTAACATAAGCTACCCTGGGACATGCAAGCCAGTCGTAGTTTGACGTGGCCGAGAACGGAATTTGTTTCGTAACATTAAAATCGATGAAAAACATCAAATAGCTGCTGATAGTTTTTGTCAGAGACGGATGCAGTTGTGACAAATATTTTTGGATTGGCTTTTTGGATTTAACACGCTTTATTTTCCTCATTTGTTTGAGATAAAATGATATGAGATATTAATAAATGGTACTTATAAAAATCACAAACATGACACTTGGTAGATAAAATAGGGCTGTAACGATACACCAAACCCACGATTCGGTTCGTATCACGATTTTTGACCCACGATTTGATACAAACCTCGATTCTTTTTAAGGGAGTATGGATATAAACAGACGTTTCAATATATTGGTATTAAATGCATTTTCTGAGAATTTATATTTCAAGTTTTTACTGCAAATGTCACGTCCATAATGCTGGAATTGCCCAATTTTAAAGAATTTATCCTCAACTAGTTTTGTGGTGTAGGTCTACGTATTTTATAATGTTAACTTCAAATAATACTAGTAATAAGTATTAATAAATAGTAAATAATAGTAATTTAAAGATATTTAATTTAATAGATATTTAAAAGATAGCATTGGATCTGGACGGGAAGGATAACTCTGGGAGTTGAAAGGGGTGTGTCGCGATTTGTTTCATATCGCGTATCATTACAGCCCTAAGATAAAATAATTTTATTTGTCATGTAGCCTAGGAAAGCTTCTGACCATGAAATCAAAAATTATTTATTCAGATACAGAAGTAACATGTTATTTGTGTATTTTACCTTTCTGACAGCAATGGAAACTCCAACAGCCTTCCATCATTTGGCACACACCTTATTTTTGACAAGCTGGTGATTCAAGATGCTATAATTTCCAAATCCTTTTTTTCCCTAAAACTTTATTATAGTATTACATTGTAGGCAATACATAATTCATTTTATAAAATAAAAAAATACACATTAGTATATGTGAGGGGGCAAACTCCTCAAGATGGGTGGTGTGTACTAATATATACTAATGTGCCACAAACAGGACTTTAATATCACCAACCATTCCCATGTTATTACGGTGTATCCATATAAATGGCCCACCCTGTATGTATATATATATATATATATATATATATATATATATATATATATATGTATATATATATATATATATATATATATATATATGTATATATATATATATATATATATATATATATATATATATATGTATGGGGTTGGGGCTCGTATGCGAGCGCCTGGTGGCCGGGCCTCCCCCCACGGGGTCCGGCCGGGCTCAGCCCGAAGGAGCGACGTGGGGCCGCCTTCCCGTGGGCTCACCACCTGCAGGAGGGACCGTAAGGGGCCGGTGCTGAGAGGATCGGGCGGCAGTCGAAGGCAGGGACCTCGGCAACCTGATCCCTGGACACAGAAGCTAGCTCTAGGGACGTGGAACGTCACCTCGCTGGCGGGGAAGGAGCCTGAGATTGTGCGTGAGGTTGAGAGGTTCCGACTAGAGATAGTTGGGATCACCTCTACGCACGGCTTGGGCTCTGGAACCACACTCCTCGAGAGAGGATGGACTCTTCACTACTCTGGAGTTGCCCATGGTGAGAGGCGGCGGGCTGGTGTGGGTTTGCTTATAGCCCCCCAGCTCAGCCGCCATGTGTTGGAGTTCACCCCGGTGAACGAGAGGGTCGTTTCCCTGCGCCTACGGGTCGGGGATAGGTCTCTCACTGTCGTGTGTGCCTACGGGCCAAACGGCAGTGCAGAGTACCCGGCCTTCTTGGGGTCTCTGGGAGGGGTGCTGGAAAGTGCTCCAACTGGGGACTCCGTTGTTCTACTGGGGGACTTCAATGCCCACGTGGGCAACGACAGCGACACCTGGAGGGGCGTGATTGGGAGGAACGGCCCCCCTGATCTGAACCCGAGTGGTGTTCAGTTATTGGACTTCTGTGCTAGTTACAGTTTGTCCATAACGAACACCATGTTCAAGCATAAGGGTGTCCATCAGTGCACGTGGCACCAGGACACCCTAGGCCGTAGGTCGATGATCGACTTTGTGGTCGTTTCATCTGACCTGCGGCCGTATGTCTTGGACACTCGGGTAAAGAGAGGGGCGGAGCTGTCAACTGATCACCACCTGGTGGTGAGTTGGATCCAATGGCAGGGTAGGAAGCTGGACAGACTTGGCAGACCCAAGCGTACTGTGAGGGTCTGCTGGGAACGTTTGGCCGAGTCTCCTGTCAGAGAGATCTTCAACTCCCACCTCCGGCGGAGCTTCGACCAGATCCCGAGGGAGGCTGGAGATATTGAGTCCGAGTGGACCATGTTCTCCACCTCCATTGTCGAAGCAGCCGTTCGGAGCTGTGGCCGTAAGGTCTCTGGTGCCTGTCGAGGCGGCAATCCCCGAACCCGGTGGTGGACACCGGAAGTAAGGGATGCCGTCAAGCTGAAGAAGGAGTCCTATCGGGCCTGGTTGGCTTGCGGGACTCCTGAGGCAGCTGACGGGTACCGGCAGGCCAAGCGAACTGCAGCCCGGGTGGTTGTGGAGGCAAAAACTCGGGCCTGGGAGGAGTTCGGTGAGGCCGTGGAGAAGGACTATCGGCTGGCCTCGAAGAGATTCTGGCAAACCGTCCGGCGCCTCAGGAGAGGGAAGCAGTGCCCTACCAACGCTGTTTACAGTAGAGGTGGGGAGCTGTTGACCTCAACTGGGGATGTCGTTGGACGGTGGAAGGAATACTTCGAGGATCTCCTCAATCCCGCCGTCACGTCTTCCATTGAGGAAGCAGAGGCTGAGGGCTCAGAGGTGGACTCGTCCATCACCCGGGCTGAAATCACCGAGGTAGTCAAGAAACTCCTCGGTGGCAAGGCACCGGGGGTGGATGAGATCCGCCCTGAGTACCTCAAGTCTCTGGATGTTGTGGGGCTGTCTTGGCTGACACGTCTTTGCAGCATCGCGTGGCGGTCGGGGACAGTACCTCTGGGATGGCAGACCGGGGTGGTGGTCCCTCTTTTTAAGAAGGGGGACCGGAGGGTGTGTTCCAACTACAGGGGGATCACACTTCTCAGCCTCCCTGGGAAAGTCTATGCCAGGGTACTGGAGAGGAGAATACGGCCGATAGTAGAACCTCGGATTCAGGAGGAACAGTGTGGTTTTCGTCCGGGCTGTGGAACACTGGACCAGCTCTATACCCTCTACAGGGTGTTGGAGGGTTCATGGGAGTTTGCCCAACCAGTCCACATGTGCTTTGTGGATTTGGAGAAGGCATTCGACTGTGTCCCTCACGGCGGCCTGTGGAGGGTGCTCCGGGAGTATGGGGTCCGGGGTCCTTTGCTAAGGGCTCCAAGCAGGAGCTTGGTTCGCATTGCCGGCAGTAAATCAGACTTCTTCCCGGTGCATGTTGGACTCCGGCAGGGCTGCCCTTTGTCGCCAGTTCTGTTCATAATTTTTATGGACAGAATTTCTAGGCGCAGCCAGGGGCCGGAGGATGTCAGGTTTGGTGACAACACGATTTCATCTCTGCTCTTTGCGGATGATGTTGTCGTGTTGGCCTCATCAAATCAGGACCTTCAGCATGCACTGGGACGGTTTGCAGCCGAGTGTGAAGCGGCTGGGATGAGAATCAGCACCTCCAAATCCGAGGCCATGGTCCTCAGTCGGAAAAGGGTGGCTTGCTCACTTCAGGTTGGTGAAGAGTTCCTGCCTCAAGTGGAGGAGTTTAAGTATCTTGGGGTTTTGTTCACGAGTGAGGGAAGGATGGAACGGGAGATTGACAGACGGATCGGTGCAGCTTCTGCAGTAATGCGGTCGATGTACCGGTCTGTCGTGGTGAAGAAAGAGCTGAGCCACAAGGCGAAGCTCTCGATTTACCGGTCAATCTACATTCCTACTCTCACCTATGGTCATGAGCTTTGGGTCATGACCGAAAGTACAAGATCCCGGATACAGGCGGCCGAAATGAGCTTTCTCCGCAGGGTGGCTGGGCGATCCCTTAGAGATAGGGTGAGAAGCTCGGTCACTCGGGAGGAGCTCAGAGTAGAGCCGCTGCTCCTCCACATCGAGAGGGGTCAGCTGAGGTGGCTCGGGCATCTGTTTCGGATGCCTCCTGGACGCCTTCCCGGGAAGGTGTTCCGGGCGTGTCCCACTGGGAGGAGACCCCGGGGAAGACCTAGGTCACGCTGGAGAGACTATGTCTCCCAGCTGGCCTGGGAACGCCTCGGTGTCCCCCCGGAAGAGCTGGAGGAAGTGTCCAGGGAGAGGGAAGTCTGGGCATCTCTGCTTAGACTGCTGCCCCCGCGACCCGGCCCCGGATAAGCGGAGGAAGATGGATGGATGGATGGATGGATGGATGGATATATATATATATATATATATATATATATATAAAAAAAATAGTATTTAGCAAAATGCTCCTCTATAGTTCCTTTTTCTAGCTAACTCAAGTTTAATTACATTGAATTGCTTCTTTTAAAGAAACATTACATGACATTGTTTACAAGTTGTGTTATTAACATCTTTCTGCGCTAGAAACAATATGGAGCCCCTAAAGAGACATGGTGATGTGAAAAAAAAAAATAGATGGGAGGAAAAATATCTCATAAATAGCAAATGCTTTATGCGATATTCCAATTTAACGCATAAGTTAAACTTGCAGCTTTGGATGGAAACAGTGTCTTTGAAAGATCTAAATATGGGATTTTCTTTTTTTTTTTTTTTTACTATTAATTGTTCTTGATATTGTTTAAAAAAAAATAACAACTGTTTTTTACTGTAATACCATAAAACAATTACTTTGGAAAATTGGAAGAAGTGCTGTAAAACCCATTTAGATCCCTTAGAGATAGGGTGAGAAGCTCGGTCACTCGGGAGGAGCTCAGAGTAGAGCCGCTGCTCCTCCACATCGAGAGGGGTCAGCTGAGGTGGCTCGGGCATCTGTTTCGGATGCCTCCTGGACGCCTTCCCTGGAAGGTGTTCCGGGCGTGTCCCACTGGGAGGAGACCCCGGGGAAGACCTAGGTCACGCTGGAGTGACTATGTCTCCCAGCTGGCCTGGGAACGCCTCGGTGTCCCCCCGGAAGAGCTGGAGGAAGTGTCCAGGGAGAGGGAAGTCTGGGCATCTCTGCTTAGACTGCTGCCCCCGCGACCCGGCCCCGGATAAGCGGAGGAAGATGGATGGATGGATGGATATATATATATATATATATATATATATATATATATATATATATATATATATATATATATATATATATATATATATATAAAATAGTATTTAGCAAAATGCTCCTCTATAGTTCCTTTTTCTAGCTAACTCAAGTTTAATTACATTGAATTGCTTCTTTTAAAGAAACATTACATGACATTGTTTACAAGTTGTGTTATTAACATCTTTCTGCGCTAGAAACAATATGGAGCCCCTAAAGAGACATGGTGATGTGAAAAAAAACATAGATGGGAGGAAAAATATCTCATAAATAGCAAATGCTTTATGCGATATTCCAATTTAACGCATAAGTTAAACTTGCAGCTTTGGATGGAAACAGTGTCTTTGAAAGATCTAAATATGGGATTTTCTTTTTTTTTTTTTTTTACTATTAATTGTTCTTGATATTGTTTAAAAAAAAATAACAACTGTTTTTTACTGTAATACCATAAAACAATTACTATGGAAAATTGGAAGAAGTGCTGTAAAACCCATTTTAAGGAAATATAAATTAAAAAATAAATTATTTAAATTGTATTAGTTATATTTTAAAATAATTTTTATAGAAAGAAAAACTTTGACCTGACTGACCTTGCAAATTTATGCTGACTCAGAGCCAGAACCTTCCCTCTGACCTCCGCCACTATCTTGCTCTTGTCCTCTGGACGCCCATGCTCCAAAACATGCTGGATCACATAGTTTCCGTACTGATCCTGTAGGTGAAGACAGGCACAGGAGAGTGGAAAGGAGAAATAAAGAACATGTATAATATTACCATTACACTTCATAAATAAATAAACCTAAGACAGAACAAGAAATGAAAGACTAGTACAACAAGGTTGAGCAAGGCTTTAACCACATCCTCACAATAAAACAACTGAACTCATTTAAATAATAGGCCATTGATGAAATAATACTCCCACTTTATCCAAGCAATGATTTACCCTAATAATTGCCATTTGGCAAATAACCCTATAAGAAACCACACAGCAACCACTCAAATACACACACCAACATTTAACTGGAAGGTGGCATAAAAGTGCAAGTCAATGTCAATAGCTCAATCAAGATGTAGCATTTGGTTTAAACCCGCTGTCTTTCCTAACTCTAGAGTAATCCCTCAAATTGGAAGGAGTGGTCACTACTTTGTTTTGGGTTGGTTTATTTGCATAAGATTAGTTCAACTATTAAGGATGCACACTAGAAATCAAAGTTGTTGGTCTGAGGTGCTCTGAGTGGGGCAGAAAGAGAAAACCATTGAAAGTGCCAGAAACATTGAATTTCCGAGATTAACAAAGCAAAAAAAGTTTCATTCATATGTAGAGAGAAAAACAGACCTTACTAAAGGCATACATGGCATACTAAGGGCGTACATGGTGCGATTTTTGCTGTTTTACGAGCTTGAAGATGATTTTTTTCACTCGGGAGAAATCGTGTGTAAATCCGTGATGCTCGCATGGTTGGGCTGGTTAGGCTCGCAGCATGCGAGAGGAATTACGAGCAGAGTACGTTACGAGCACCTTCTGACCTCCCGATAATTTTTAAATATGTTAAAAAAATTCAGGGAGTTGGCCCGATTTTCACCAGCGTATAGGCTGTCCCCTATTGCCAAATCATACACAACCACGTCACAGGCTAGATTGATGGGGCTATACCACAGTGGCAGCAACCAGACAGTGTGCACTATATACACGGTCTCACTCTCTCTCTCTCTCTCTATTTATGTTTAAAGGAATGGCTACTGTTCTCTGCTTTTCAACAAATCATTTGCACACACATTTCTGTCATTTTTCTATCTGAAGCTATAGTTGCCTGCAACACTGAAAGCTCCGGTCTCTGTGTTTAGCGCGAAAGCTCACGTGATTGCCGACGGCTCGGGATAAAATTCGTGCAGGACAGTCGTGCCGTGTACCAGCTGCTTTGACGCGATTATCAGGTTAACTGACTCGAAACGTGTGCAATATCTCATGTCCTCCCGAGAGTCCGAACTCGCATCGTGTACGCCCCCTTAAGAGAAATATCACTATTTAGTTTGACAAAAACAAACAAGGCTGTGAGGGTACAAAGAAAATGTTAGGACTCAAGCATGGCTGGATGGCCCTGGCCAACTGATAGGACTGATGTGCTATGTTGTCTCTTTCTTACATTCATGTGCCTTAAAACCTAAGAATTTGGTTTTAGTTGACTGAACTGCATGTTGACACATTCATTCATGATAACTAGTGAGATATTTTATCTGCCATCGGCCAGGACAAACAGCATCAATTGCTCAAGCAATGGCATGAGTTTTGGGTGGGACTGTGTCAGGCTGCTCTCTGTCAATTACAGTGATAAACTGTAGCCAATAACAGGCATGTCTGTTCAAACTCTCTGAATCGTCTCATTAGAACCAACAAAGGGCAGACATGATATAAATAAGAGCTTTTATATAGCGCTTATTTTTATAGCTGTTATTTCTGCAAATGTGCAAAACTCAGTCAGTGAGCTTGTGCTGAACTTGTAATCGAAGTGAGTGACAGCTTCAATGATTAAAAAGGGAGCCACTTTTGCTCACTATAAGGACCAATAGTCATGTACACAGAGCGAATCCGGAAAGGAGTGAATCCGCTAAATTATCGTTACATTAAACAGTCCCCAAAGTGTGATGACTGACATAGCAATAACCATATACGATGAAAAAAGAATCAGATGTGTGCATTATGTCTTGCAGTGTAAACAAAAACTGATAATAGACCTGCCACAGCAACATTCACGAAAATCAGTGTTGGCTGAGTATAGGGCTTTTCATACTACGTTTAACCCCGAGTTATCATCGTTCTAAACAGCGCTTTTAACCCTGGGTAAAGGAGCGTTTCACACTTGTAATTTAGAAGAGAAAAGCTTATGTTTAGTAGCTTTAATAAGCCTCTATTAGTTTAATAAAATAATAAAATAGTAAAAAAAAAAAACATGTTCAAATTTTTTTAATGATTTTTTTTTTTTAATGATACCTAGGTATCGAAATTGTTATTGGTAACAAAGTATCATAAATTTTACTAGTACTGGTACAGACTATTAAAATGTTGGTCTCATGACACCACTATATACTTTATATCTCACAGCCTTGTTATTGTCTAACAAATAGGTATTTGTATTGAATAAGGCCTAAATAGTATCAGGATTGGATTTTAGGCAGACAGGGCAGGTGGCAGCCAGGAAGGAAGAAAGTTGTGTAAGGAAAAGGGTGAGTGAATGGAACCCTGCAAAGCAAATAGCAACTGGAGAAGAAGCATCTAGGTGTTAGACACAGGCTGGTTAGGAAGTAGACGAGGATATGCCAGGAGGTTCTTGTGAGTGGGAGGAAGGCGCGTGACTCTGACCTTGAACAGTGCATCGCTGGACACTGTATAAAATGTTTTGGGGGTCATCTCCAATGAAACGCCTTGATACTTCTAGATAAAATAAGTGAGGGGAGCAAGGGGTGGGTAATGTTTTGCATCATCAAAATCCATCAGCACATCTAACTGCACATAAGAACATCCTTCATAGCAACTGAATGCTACATCAAAGTAGGCAAAAGGTATAAAATGAACAAACAGGTCATGCAGAAAAATGTCATGCACACCTTACCCCAAAAAGTACTACAACCCTGAGTGTTCTTCTCATTGCATGGCCTCCTTTCAATTCAAACACATGGTATGATGAACAACAGTGTATTTGTCTATAAAGTGAACAATCTCAAAACATAATTTTTGCAATGGGGTCATCTTCAAAAGGCCAAAAATCCCACAACTTATTAGGTATTACACTTGGTTTGCTATGAGACAACATTTTTAGGCATCATAGGGACATACTGTTCCAAAGTCTAGTGCGAAAAGTTATGCTGGCTTTTTAGTTACCTGATTTTGACTACATGGAAGTATTGCATGCATTTAATAAGGCATACCACTTGCCACCAACTTTAGTAGTAAATAATATTTGATTAAACTAAAAGCTACTGGACATTTAAAAAGGTCTTTGAGTTGATGTCCCTCATCGATTTCTCAATAGGAAAATAGAACTGTAATTTTGTGGGAACTCTAAAAGCAGAGTTGTGTTATTAACAAAATGCTGACATCAGACTGCATTGGAATCAACTGAGCATTAGTTGAGTCTCATATATTGGAGTAAGCACTGTTGTCCATTTCTAATCAGTCACAGGTTAGGATGCAGCCTTAGGGGCCAATCACACAATGTTTTTGTGTTGAAAATGCAAGACACAGGGCATGGAATGAAGTAAACAAGGTCTAAAGACAGATTTTTTTAAAAGTCTAACTTTTAACATGAGAGCCATGTTTTTAGAATGCTGGGTCTTGCACTAGATGCTGCCAAAGGTGCTATATGCAAGCGCAAGTCAAACAGGTCTGTCTAGCGTCTGTTTATAAAGAAAAGCTATGGAAAAGAAGCACAATGTAACAAAAACAAGTTCTGTGTAAACAGCCCTTTGGAAGACCATTGCCAATGTAGGTTAATGACTTCAATTTTGCCATTTCCTACTAGAATTATTTTTTTAAACATGAAAAGAGGCCATACAATAAGAACCTAACTGCAGTAAGAGTGGTACACATCAGAGTTTCCTTTTTGGATGAACAGGTTGGGGAAGTCATACCTGTCCCAGCTGCTCAGAGTGCTGGTGGAGTTCTTCCAGGATGGGTAGGGTCTGCTCCTGGGTACAGTGCTCCAGGATACGCTGGATCACCCGACAGCCATACGGATGAGTAGACAAAACAAACACCTACACACCAAAAAAGGACATAAAACACTGACACACATCCTGGTGCATCCCTAGGTCAATAAAAAAAAGATTACAACATTGATCACATCTGCAACAAAATTAGTGATTTTCTTAACTACCAACATCTAGGGTCGGTGAAAAATCTTTTGGCATAATATGAGAATTTCCTTTTTATTTAAATTTTTGGGGGGATTTTACATCAAACTAAAAATACATCACAAATGTAATCAACTAACTAGCTAGAACCTTATGTAGAGCTAAATTCATCCTAAATTAATCCTCATCTTTACTTATTTAGGACACTCTGCATTTTTGCATTAGTCTGTGCCTTAAAAACTCATCTGACCAACTAGCAGCAGTTAGATAAGGAATAATCAGTCTTAATCTTACATTCTCAAATTAGGGTAATCTATTTTTAAGTCAGTTACGCTTAAAACTTAGTTATGTCTTAAATTAGATGACTAACCTTTAAAACTAGTAGTACTAGTATTAATACTAGAAGTAGTAGTTTAAGCAACATGCTCCAGGTGTAAATAACAGAGCAGTCCTGCCTAATGATATATTATAAAGCCAGAAAATGTATTTACAATGGTATAAACGTTACAGCAAAATCTCAGCTATTTTCCTTCTTTTAATTTAATTAGCACATTCTTAAGAGACTACACTAGACTAGAAAGGTTCTTAAAGGAATTTAACAGACATGCAGTAATATTCATCTATATTTTGTCTACCACAACCATGTGTGGAAATCCCGTTTCTGGGCTTTATAACAAGCATGAGTGTCTGTGGAGATACCTGGCCTTGGAAGGCATCAATGATGAACTGAAGAGCTTGGGGTTGGACACACTCAATACATTTCTGCACCACATGATTTCCGTTCTGATCTTTCACACACTTCAGGACGTGGCCATCCAACTCCCGTACGATGTCACTCTGACACAAGAAAAAGAAAAAAATCTGAGAACTACCACCATTTCTAATAAAGCCCTGCATTTCAGCCCGAGCCCGACGGGCCCTGACTTTTTTACGCCCCTAGGGCCGGGCTTCGGCCAATTTTCACGTCATAGTTCACATGCGGGCCGGGCCTCGGGCCTTTTTTGGGTTATCCTTCTTTTTATATTTTTAGACATTAATTAAAAAAAATATGAGAAGTTGACGTCGACGACAGAAAAACAACCATAGAAAGACATTTAATAACCTCATAACTTTCATAATCTTATAATTACACTGACATATGATTGACATGACAGTCGCACGCACACACACAGAGGGTTTCCCATCAGCGGAACCCACGATTCACCTCATGTGCAAATAATGGAGAATATTAAGAGAAAAATCACGAGTGACAGAAGAGAGGACTGGGTTAAAATCTTCCACTGTGGATGCTATTCTTTTTCTCCACGATGCTCTGTAAGAGACTGTTCTAACTTTTCGTTTGATTGGACTTTATTTTCGTTTAACTGTTGGAAACTACTGATGTTTTTCGTTTTTCGTTTGATTGGACTTTATTTTCGTTTAACTGTTGGAAACTACTGGAAAAAAGAATGGCCATGTTCTGTGGTGCATTTTTGAGGTAAGATAACCTGCAAGTTTGTTTTTGATTTATTTAATTTAATTTGTTTCGATTGACTATTGTTCATTTCGTTTGCGAGCGCTGTTGCGAGCAGCCTGAGCCTGCCTCAGTATTTAAATTTTTTTTTACTCGATGTGGTTTAATAAATAAACATTAAACTAACTGTCTGTGTGATATGCTTGAAGTGTTTTATATCTATGGATTTTATTGTATCTAAGTAAAGTAGCCTATTAGCGTTGACTTGAGAGGCTAAATTGATCAAACATGTTTTACTCGCTGTTGGCTCGGCTTGCTTGGTCGTCTTTTTTTTTTTTTTTTTTTTTTAATGCTCCAAACATTTGTCTAAATTAACTTAACCCTCTGAGGTCGACAAACGCGCGGGCGCGTTTTGCTGGATTTTCTCCACATTGTAGCACTATAAACTTAAATTTCTTCGTCATTTATGGTCATACAGAAAAAAGAAATATAAAAAAAGAATCTGTGATATTTCTACTTTTGTATGTGTCCACTTACTATCAAATCAAAACATTGTGCTTTTGTAAAATAAAGAAAATAGACTGTGTGCGTTCTGCCTCTCCGTTGCGGTGAACTTTTTTTTCTTGAGCACGTCTATAAACTGAAACAAAACTCAGCGAATACTTGTCACACATTTATGAGCCATACACCTTTATAAACATTTAAGTGTGTACTTTTAAATGATCGGATTCAAAACGAAAACAAATATTCTCTGTTTAAGTAATTTGTATAAAACCAACAAGATGTCCAGCTTCTCAAACGCTTCCTAATTATTTTTTAATTTACCACGCCCACTCGCGCAAAAGATATTCACATGCAAATCTCCACATGGAACGCGATCGCGCTCATTACCTCAACAACAAAACACTTCACTTCACTTTTCGTCGAGTTTGAAAGACGTGCCTGAGCTTACATTGGATTTACATCAGAAGAAGAAGAACCCGATTTGAAGACAAGAAAGATAAGGTAAGAAATTATATACTTGCATATTAGTTTGCTATTGTTGCATAAATTTCACATTGCAGTTGAACTGTTGCTAGATATATGGTGAATATTATAATATTTAGACCCGTGTTTACGGTTACTGTGTTTGTGGATATCTGCTCAAACGTAGATATGGTAACCATAATGTTTTATATTTGAGCGCGATCGTGTTTGAATGTATCATATTTTGGATCGTGATCACGTTTGAATGTATCATATTTTGGATCGTGATCGCGTTTGAATGTATCATATTTTGCAGCGCGATCGCGTTTGAATGTATCATATTTTGGATCGTGATCACGTTTGAATGTATCATATTTTATCCAGCACTGCGCATAGCTTATGCCTACAAGGCACAACAAACCTGGTGTTCACTGTTCATTATATTATATATTGTTGGAAACATTTGTGTGTGTGTGTGCATTCTGTGAATTTTAAAAAGCAATTTTAACCAGAAAAATCTAAAATTTATTCCCAAAATCGTGCAGGCCTTTCTCTTGATATCAGTATGTTCACTTTTTTTTTCAGGGCCCAGATGCCACTGAGGACTTCAGTGAACATGAACATGGTAAAGTGAAAATCAAACACCTTGGAAATGAAAGGTATGTACAATGTTTTTAGGAATGGCACAAAGGTCTCTGTCTTTGGATCGTTGTTTTCAATAAGTGCTTTTTTGGCATTTGTTGTGTGTATCTTTGGACTATGTTGTGTTGTAAATAAATCCAAACAATTTAAAAGCCATTCTTTTTTTAAATCTCTTCATTTACAGTATTGTGCAAGGTTGCCCAGAATGACAGGGCCTGATAGCTCCTAATAGGGCCGTTAGGGGAGGGTCTTTGTCTTTCTCAGGTGAGAAAAGCTTACATATTAATGACCTCTGGCATAAGGCTTTTTCACACAAAACACGTCGTAAAATTTTTAAATCAATATATTGTCTTATCTGAATGAGCAATCAGGGTGATTTTCACATAGTTTTAGAGCAAATATTCTAGGCTACGTGATACAATTTTCAAAAGTCTTGTGAAGAAATAATCAGTATGGGTTTCATAGCCTTATTTCAGTGAGAATTTTTTTTTGTATTTTCACAAACCACGCATAAATGTCATTATCTCAAAACTACAAACTTTTACATACATGCTGTTGATATATTATTGTAGCAGAGTTTGTGCTGAATACAGTGTAATTAGACTTTAGCCATGAAAATGTCAAGTAACAGAAATAACCAGAAATGTCAGAACACCTCCAGGGCCCAGAAAACAGCTCAGACCTCAGAGGGTTAATAAAGAAATGAAAAGAAAAGAAACATAACTAACAAAACGGACATATTTTAATGGCAGTCTGCCGATGTGAAAAAAAAAAAAAAAAAAAAAAAAAAACGCATCTCGATCTCGGGCCAGGGCCGGGCCTAGATTTGAGGCCCGTGCAGGGCTCTAATTTCTAATCATCAAGATCATTGTCAATATAAGATCTCGACCAAAAATTGATGCAGCTCTTGATTGAAATAACATCACATCATTTATTTCTATCAATACGGTGCATACAGAAGCATACAGATGCGCGAGATGCGAGTTTGAAAAACTTGTGATGTAAATTACGTTTTATATATACATTTTATATTTTTATAAAAAACTTATTTTCCAAATTTGTTTAAACTTTATTTATATATCAAAACATAATTAAAATGTAAGTACTCTGAAAAAGAAAGTATAAAAATCGAGTGTCTGTAGACCTCTCACGACTGTTTTAAAAACAGCTCATTATTTCCATTCACTCCACCCCCTCCCTTCTGGGCTCCTTCCAAAGCCACGACCCCAAAACACATGAACGCGCGACGCCGACCGCTGAGCTGAAGACGCATTATTTACCTGAGACGAGCGGAGAGGAAGGAGCACAGTGCATGTAGTGACATCATGTCAGAATCACATGTAATAAAAAAAATCTAACTTTATCATTATGAAGATAAACAAATAAGATGTATTTTAGTACTCACTATCAAGCTAGCATATTGATATTGGTAAAGTTTAAAATATATATTTTTTGATTCGCTAACGAGCTAGTTATCTATAAGGCAAAGCTAAAAACAGGTTGCATGATACACGTTTTTCCATTACCATCATTTACACTGTGATGAAGATGAATTTTGTGTAAGATTCATAACATATATGGTGTTCTGCATGTAAGAGTTTCCATGATGAAAGCATTGTTGACTCTGATGAGGACTACACTCCAGAGACAAGTACCGCATCGTCAGCTCGAGGACAGGTCCGGGGTCGAGGGCGAAGCAGAGGAGGTCGTGCAAGAGGCCGTGCAACTAGGGTCCGAGGATATTGACACGCGTTTTATTCAAAGACTTTTTGTTCATTACCTTTTCTAGTACTGTCTTCCTTTTTTGCCTTCGCTAACTGCATATGCCGGTAATGTGAATTTTTGATTGCTCTTTCTCTGCCATTGTTTTGCTATTCCTAGGTTCCGTGCCTCTTGAATTCCTCAAATCAAACGGGTGCGCGCGCATATGGGCAGATCCTGTGTGGCAAAAGGGTGGTTGCCATGGTTGCGAGAGAGTGACAGTCGCCTAAGCCAATCCTTTGTTTCGTCCCGAATGGAAATAATGAGCTGTGTTTAATACAGATTAAACGGTCTAGAGTCACTCGATTTTTATACTCTTTTTATCAGAGTACTTACATTTTAATTATGCATTGATATATATAAAAAGTTTAAACAAATTTGGAAAAAAGTTTTTTATAACAATCCTACCTACACTACCTTTAAGTGCATCAGTACGTGGCCGAAATAAGAAATGATGGGCCTCGATGGTGGGTAAGTTCAGCTGTTTGGCGATTTCCAGTGCCTTCAGCTGCATGATGGCTCTGGTTATGAGCAGCGGCAGCCCCTCATTTCTTTTTTCGGCTACGTACTGACACACTTGCCTGTCAGTTTCTTTAAAGTGGCTGCTTTTAGGACCATGGTAAGCTTATCTTTGACTGTTAGCATTTTTAAAGGGCATCTATTATGACTCTTTTCACAAGATGTAAAATAAGTCTCTGATGTCCCCAGAGTATGTATGTGAAGTTTTAGCTCAAAATACCCAACAGATCATTTTTTACAGCATGTTTAAATTGTAATTTTTTGGGGCTCAGAAAAACGCGCTGTTTTAGTGTGTGCCCTTTAAATGCAAATTAACTGCTGCTGCACGTCACAGGGGGCGGTGCTTCACGAGCTCGCACTCGAGCCAGGACAATCTCATCTGATAATATCAGAACAGAAACTCTCAGTTGCGGTGTTCATTTCGACTCGGAGTCGGACAATAATGCCCACAGAGCCAGAGAATATATGCTGTATAGAGATAGAACAGGTATAGTTTAGTTTAATTATGGTTATAACTTATTTGTCATCTGCTTTTATCCACTAATACAAGCCTGCTGTAGCAAAACCCGTCCGAATGATGACCAAAATATACTGATGAGTTCAGTGAAGTTTATTGTACATCACACAAAAGATGAAGCGTTAGTTTTACTCCAGAGAATCACAGTAAGAGCTGAATAAACAGTATAAGAAGTGAGCATTAAAGTCTTATCCATAAACTCTCTCTCTCTCTCTCCCTCTCATTATCAACAACATACACAGCGAAATACACAAAACACTCGTTAGAACTAACAGTAAACAAATATACACACACCTTTTCAGTGAGTGCTAAATAAACTGGTAAACCTTATATCCGTAAAACGACTCGATGAGCTGTCATAAAGAGCGCGCTCTCACTTTCACTTCTGCCGTGGTCAGTAACGTTAGTCCTGTCGCTCCAGAGACTGTAAGCTGGATCACGAACAGTACTGATCCATCCTCGAGTAACAACGAGAGTAAATGAAGACTGCTATGTTCATTCTTACATCCAACAACAACACACCTCAATCGCTTAGGAGACATTCTTGTCTACAGCTGCTCAAGCGTCGGACAATGGCGGACTCTGTGTCCAGCTCACTCAGGGCGGGTCTATGCTCAAACTGAAGTGTCAATCAAACGTCGTGGGAGGGGCCTGCGCAATTCTACGTCACATTGCACCGAATCTGAGAACAGCTCATTCTGAAACAGTGCTTATGATTTATTGAGATTGTAAAAAAACCACTGGGTGGATTTTTATCATTCTGGGGTGGTTTTGCTCACACACTGCCAACACACATTTATGTTCAAACACCATGTAAAAGTGAATTTTGCATAATAGGTGCCCTTTAAGACTGTCTTTTTGGGCGCTTTACACGTATTTGGCACTCCGTATTGTTGTGGGTGTATTATTGACATGTAAAAGTCTAGACCCCGAAAATAAGACAAACCCATTTTTTCAGACGTATTTCCAAGACAAAACAATGTCTTATATTCGGAACAATACAGTAAGTCAGCTGGCCCTGATCAATTAGAATGATTATTCTTAAAATTAGCTGCAGATTTTATAGCTTCTCCTTTGACATATTTTTATTCTTTTACTTTGTTTAAACTAAATTCCAAAGATCTGGGCCATTGTTAAAAGGAGGAGATCTCACAAAAACTTCTAAACTTTGCATTCTGTCAAAGGTTTTTGAAATTCTTATTAATAAACAATTGTCGACTTTTTTGAATGAACATAATGTGTAAAGTATAAGTAAACAAAAGGCAACTTACAATTACCTGCTGGTCGGAGGAGATGGATTCCAGAGCTTTCTGGATCACACGACAACCATACATCTGCAGAGCCAGCGGCAACACATGGCCACGGATACGAGTCGCCAGAGCCAGTTTCTGATCTGCACTGCCGAACTGCAGCAGAAAAAACAAACAAGAAAGCCGTTACTTTCAAAGACAGAAAAATAACACGTTAAATTTAGATTTCATTCACAGTACTTAATTTACAGTTTCAGAAGTATAATAACGATTGTTTTGTTTTTTTAGACTGAGATTATATATTAGGGCTGTCAACAGTAATTGGGGTTGGCGTTTTTTTTCTTATTTTTAATAAGACAAAGATAAAATAATGAAATAAATATGTTTATGTTTACCCACTATGGCCTACATGGTCTGTTTTTATTTTTTCTATTATATTTTGTTCCCTTGTAATGCTACATTTTTAAAATATGGAAATTATTTTGGCTGCACTGCTCAGTCACTTGCAAAATAGAAAAAACATGATAAAATCATGAATAGTGATTTTCCTGAAAAAAAATCGTGAAATGATATTTTAACCCTAATTTGTGTCGATGCAAGGTTATCTTGTAATGTATTTTTCTATTTGAAGTTTTGATGTAATTTATGTGTTTTTGTGTTTTTTTTTGTTTTCAGTAGACCCTGTACCTAAGGCTATACTTGAAGTGGGGAGTCCGCAGGAATTAGGGATTCCTGTCCCTTCTACGACAACCTGAATGAAATTTTGGGTGCAAGCACTTGTCTTGCAGATGTTGTCGAAGTGTGGACATGCAAAATGCACAAAAAGCTGGGATTGGAGTTCTTTTGAGGTTGTAGTGTGAACAAAAAAGGGTCTGAGATCACTTCAATGCTGAAGAGGACCAAAAAAAAAAAAAAAAACAGGTTCTCTTTTGAATCCACTATATTGAGAACACCAAAAGGACTGAGGCTGGTTCCCTTTCTGGTTTACTTTAAGTGACCTGGGTTTGGTTCTTTTAAAATTAACTATATATGAAAACACCCTATGCCTCGTAAAGCTTTTACAAAGAAGGTTTAAAGGCTTAGTTATCTTCTAAACAGAAAAATGAAACAAACACAACACAGTGTGTTCTTTTCGTCCAATTGCTTTTAACACAGATTTAAGTGTTTACTAAAATTTTGGCAGCTAGATAAAACAAATGTGTTTCAACTATTTTGCACCCCAACCAAGTCGACAAGATTTTTTTTAATGCTGTTTTAAAAAAAAAAGAAAGACATTTTCTAAATCGCAATTGCAAAAATCTTACTCTGAATTAGCAATTATCACTTTAGATGCAGAAATGGCTTTGAAAAAGTTTAATGGAATTACATTTTAACCACTATTAAAGAATATAATTTAGGAGACAGACTTTCTTCCTGGGTGAGCATGTTGTATCACCATCCATGCGCTTCAGTTCAAATTAATCTCGATAGATTGCAGCAGTTTGAGCTGCATACAGGATAGCTGCACACTTTTTAAAGTCAAATTTAAGGCTTTTAAAGACCTGAAGAAATCAAAATTAATACCATACATTGGGGTGCACAATATTGACAAAAATATATCTCGATATTTTCAAAGTTTTGTTGATAATAATTAGATAAGATTTTACTGATTGTGTTTTTGTACTGGTACCATGGCTGGTTTAGGCCTGTTGTTGACAGTAGACTCACGAATATATTCATATTTTTCATATTATATGCAGTGGTCAGTTCACAGCAGTGACAGAAATTATTTTTTTTATTAAGGGGTTCTTTTTGCCTCCTTGAATTGATTTCCAGGTGTATTTTCACCTATATATGGACATTTTTTCTAAACGTAGAGGTATGCATCACCTTTTATGTCAAATTCTAACATTCAAATTAAATTCTATTAGAATAACACAGTACCACTGTCAAATTGAATAATTAAATTAAAATCCATCCTTGCAGTGCAGAGTTGACAGAAGCGGCATCAGAACATGCATTTACAATTGCATAAATAAAGCTATTCAATATTTAAATATGAAATGATTTATAATTTTAACGTTTTAATTAAAGGGTACTTGACAATTGACAATATTGCGTCTAAAAAGTAATTCACAATGGGTTAGTAACCCTAACTTTATTGTTAACTTAACTGTTGTATAAAATAAATAGCACATTTGCAATTGTGCACAGGAAAACGGCACTCTTGCTCGTGTGATATTCTAATATAACAACATAATATGATATAAATATAAGACAAAAACTCATGGGGACATAGGCCTACCTATAACTGCACTGACACATTACGCAGTGAAAGCACGAGAGACAAATGCGATGTCAGCAGTGCCTCGTACATAATTGAAACAATGTTTACAATATCATTATAGTTCATAGACAATATTGCACACTCCTAAGCAAATAAAGAATGAACTTGCAATTGACCTGACATTTACTCATTTTCTTCTCCTTCTCTACTGCTTTCGTGTGCAGGAGACAGGCGTAATATGCTGCAGCGAATGACGCGAATTGTCACGTGAACAAGCAAATCCACAAAGATAGAATAATACAAAAAATAATACATGCTAATTTGATAGATGGATCTAAATGCCTTCCAAATTAAAACTAAGTCAAAGTGTAATCTAAAATTTAAGACCTAAAAATGAGACCACTTTCACCCCTGCTGTTTGCCATTGTCATAGAACCTTTGGCAATAGCCTTAAGACACCATCCACAGATTCTGCCCTTAAGCATAGGTCAGGTAGATCATATATCTCTTTATGCTGATGACGTTCTTCTTTATCTCTCAGATCCTGAGTGCTCTTATCCCCCTTTGTTAGATTTAATAGACTCATTTAGTAGCCTTTCTGGTTATTCTGTTAAAGGCACAATATGTAACTTTTTTGCTTTAAAAATAGCAAAAATCACTATATCTATGTTATATATTTTTTTTAGTTGTGTACTTACATTATCCCGACTGTTTCCAACAACTTTCAAACCAGGAGAAATTTTAATTTAATTCGAAGACACGGCACGTTTCTTTATTTCCGTTTTGTCGCAGTCAATGGCGTCATATCCGCGTTGTCCCTGGTTTCCGCTCGTGCTGCCATGGTAACCAGAGCTATGAACCAGAGCCGTCTGATAGTAACCAAGACGACAGACGTGGACCACTGTAGGTCGCAATGTCTATTTGCACGCTGTTGTTGTTTCGTTCAAACATTATGGACCATGGCAAGCAGACTTTGGATAAAAAAGGAGAACTAAAACGAGAATCAATATCAGCACGGTGTTTTCGAGATGCCTAGAGCTACCATAGACAGTATATAAACGAGAGCTCCACGTCCGAGACTTCGACCGCTCCTACATGTACTTTATTAAACAGGTGAGCACATTTACATAAAACTAATCAATGTTTTATAGTTCAACAATGATAAAATGTTAGAATATGATCTGTATGTTATTCTAATGTTGATCTAGCTTACTGCTAGTCTCATACAGACAAACTAACACATACATTTCAACACATTCAAATGCAGTTTAGTGTGCTAGTGTAATGTTAGACCAAGTGAAACAGCGCTGCGTTACCTCACAAGTTTAATTTGTCTAATAAACTGACCTGTGAGTAGTAATTTTGCACTCGCGTGTAGTTCGATAGAATGAAATGTCCATATTCCTTTTATATCTGCGGGACTCGCGTTGCGTGTGGAGCTGATAGCTGTCTCTTAGCAATCCCGAACTGCTTCATATCACAGTCATGATAAAAACATCGATGTATTCAGTCATCCATAAACATTATTAGATCGGTCGGCTTGACGTTGACGACAAGATCCATAATTCTTAGCAAATGTTGCGTCATCAAACTACGCCTTTGTTATTGTAAATAGGTTAGCGACCCCTAGTGGAGAAAAAATTCCATACTGTACGTTTAATTAGCAAAAAAGTAAATTTATGCACATCAGCAACAACATAGATCCAATTTTCATTCAGAGTTTGCCATTTAAAAGATTCATTTGGGGGGGTCTGGGATTACCCAACTTTTTATCATTATTATTGGGCAGTAAATTGCAGAACATTAATATATTGGTGAGATTCTTTTCCAGGTATCGTTCAAGCAGATACCCCTTCCTGGCTACCATTTTGAGAGCAAAATGCCACTCACTCTTCTCTTTCTGCTCTGCTTTTTTTTGAACCAGTGATAGCAATTCTTAGTTAGTCAGACTCACTGAAGTCTCTCAATCCAAAGGTACGGTTCAATATAGTATGATTGTAGCTAAGAATACATTGCAATGAAAGCATCCCTAATTCTGTCATTAAATACAGACTGAACGGAACGTCAAAACATCCACAGCTGGCCAGATTTTAAGCAAACTACGTTTCTCGGCTGGATAAAGCAAACCAGCTTCTTGCAAGTAAAGTTTTGATGGATGCGAATTGTAATCAAGGTAAAGACGATCACAATGACGGACAGGAATCGTACAGTAAGCAGTGAGCACACGAGCCGGTTATTATAGATGTGCAAACAAACCATGTATGTGCGCTCTCGACGCACATTGTATTTAAGACACATTTCAGTACATTCATGTTTCCACACACATTCAGGATAATGTTTTTATCTGTCATGTGTATGTTGCTGTGTTTAGTAATTCTGAATGGATCTGTGTAGGCAGATAAAGCAGTCAGGTCAATATGTTTAGTATCGCAACTTGACGTCTAATGTAAACAAGCTCTAAAAAACTCTTACAAACAAACTCTTTGCTGTTGCACTGTACACATACTGTTAACTAAATTTTGTTATGTAATTTTTTTTCATGTGTGCTTTGGTGTGCATAAATCTATGGATTATAGGGATATTTTATTTCAGTTGGTTATTAGGTGTCCTTTTGGAGTTACCAAGTGTCCTTTTTTGGAAAGACTTGCATAAAACACAGTTTTGTGAGAACCATCCTTTAATCTGATAGTTTACTTTTTTATATAGAAATAGATATAGCAACGCGTATAAACGCGTTAAAAAATATAAATGATGTATGCTTAATTTCAAGATAAGTATGCGATTAATCACAATTAAATTTTTTATTTATAGACAGCCCTTAAATATAAATATAACGATTTTGAGCAAAACATTTTACATTTAATTACCTCAAAGAATTTCTGTATAACGTAGTTCCCAAAGACATCAGTCATGAGTTGGTAAGCAGCCTGTAAGATCTCCCCAAACACCATTTGCCTCTCTGCAGGAGTTGCACGCTCCAACTTCTGCTGAATAAACCTGGACATTGAGAAAAATATTTTACATTAAGCATAGAGACGCGTGACAAAAAACAACGTAAAAAAAGGATGTATTATAGTAGCATGCAAGTGTTTTTTTTTTTTTTTTGCATGGTTTAAAGACATGTATGATCAAAAAATACAGTGTCAAAAGCTGTGTCAGTGTAAAAAAAATCATTTTTATCTGGTATTATGAGAAATGCTGACAATACATTTAACACGTAGATATAGAAACAGATGTCAGACATAGTGATTTGTGCAAGACCAACATACACATGCACTAGTTAGTAATAGCATTTACTAGCACTAATGCATTTACTAAAACATTACTGTAAAACTATTTTTTTTTTTTAAAAAGAGGAGGAGTGGGAACCTGGATCCGTGCTGGTCTTGTGAGAACTCCACCATGTGTCCAGGCAGGTCTCGTAGTTGCAGGTTGGGAAAGCGGTTATTCCGGAAGTCCTCGAGTAAGCGGCTGCGTCCTGAAGGCATGACATCTGAGCGGCTGTAGCGGGCTCGTGGCGGGGGAAAGAGCTGACTGCTAGAGCTGAAAAGACTGGAGGTACTGCCCGAGCTCCTGTATTTGGCTTCTGCTCCCGGAGCAGCAGAAATATAACGGCCACTGCCATTGGGCAGACCACCTGTGAAAAGCAGGAGAGAGAGGAAAACAGGATTGAGTTTTTTCTTCACTTGTATATGTGGAGTGATTGTGTAGCTCACTCAAGACGAAAAATTCACAATTAAAAAAATTGAGACATGAACATCAAATTACATATTTGTTTGTTCATACACCAAACTTAAAGAATGGGGTGTAATAAAGGGCAAAACAAACCATACTAAGCTCAGAAACCTGTCAGAGGGCTGAGAGCATTTCTTCAAAGCTTTTGAAATGGACTAGAGGCCATTTGAGTTTGGTTGGGTTGCTTGGTGTGAAAAGTGTTTTGCAATCCAATCAAACCTGGAAACAAACCCTGATTTGGATCAATCGGTTAGAACCAAGAGATCATACCCAGATGGAGGCTGGATGAGGACCCGTGGGAGGAGGGCAGAGAGGGTGGAGGTGTCAGAGGTGAGTGGCCAGGTGTTAGTCCAATAGGGCTGGGGGAGGAGGAGTATCCTAGGCTGTTGTAGAAAGACTGGCCAATGGGAGTCAGGTTGCTACCACCACCACGCTTATACAGGTCAGAGCTGGCCAAAAGGGAGTCCCGACGGGTTGCGCTGCTGCTAGTGGAACTTGACACTGCAGGAGTACAAGAGTGGGAAGGACAAAGAAGAGAACAAGACAAGCATGTGACATCACCATTGCAGCAAGCTAGCTTGGAATATGGAAGAGCTTACATTCAGCAGATGTAAACACTGATATTACTCTGACTTTGTCGGGAGAAATGATGACAAGTACACTGTTGTCAAATGTAAGCATTACATTAATCTGGCATTACATTGCTTGCCCATCCACATCCCTTTTATCCCGAAGCCGATATAAATTATACCCACCTATTATCGCACATCTTTCTAGAAAACAAAACAACACAAAACATTTTCTTAGTATGTACGGAACAGAACGCGGAAGTGAAGTGAAACTTCATCAAAAGCATGGGTGTCAAACTTATTTTCAGCTCGGGCCACATCAGCTTATGTGTACCCTCAAATAGACCTTAGCATCTTAACATCTTCTAGAGTTTACTGGGCCACATGCATCCAAAGAATTTCACTATGTATGTCTATCTATCTATCTATCTATCTATCTATCTATCTATCTATCTATCTATCTATCTATCTATCTATCTATATCTATCTATCCATCCATCCATCCATCCATCCATCCATCTATCTCTATCTATCAATCAATCAATCAATCTATATCCATCCATCCATCCATCCATCCATCCATATATATATATATACATACATACATACATACATACATACATACATACATACAGTGAGGAAAATAAGTATTTGAACACCCTGCTATTTTGCAAGTTCTCCCACTTGGAAATCATGGAGGGGTTTGAAATTGTCATCGTAGGTGCATGTCCACTGTGAGAGACATAATCTAAAAAAAAAATATCCAGAAATCACAATGTATGATTTTTTAACTATTTATTTGTATGATACAGCTGCAAATAAGTATTTGAACACCTGAGAAAATCAATGTTAATATTTGGTACAGTAGCCTTTGTTTGCAATTACAGAGGTCAAACGTTTCCTGTAGTTTTTCACCAGGTTTGCACACACTTGCAGGAGGGATTTTGGCCCACTCCTCCACACAGATCTTCTCCAGATCAGTCAGGTTTCTGGGCTGTCGCTGAGAAACACGGAGTTTGAGCTCCCTCCAAAGATTCTCTATTGGGTTTAGGTCTGGAGACTGGCTAGGCCACGCCAGAACCTTGATATGCTTCTTACAGAGCCACTCCTTGGTTATCCTGGCTGTGTGCTTCGGGTCATTGTCATGTTGGAAGACCCAGCCTCGACCCATCTTAAATGCTCTAACTGAGGGAAGGAGGTTGTTCACCAAAATCTCGCAATACATGGCCCCGGTCATCCTCTCCTTAATACAGTGCAGTCGCCCTGTCCCATGTGCAGAAAAACACCCCCAAAGCATGATGCTACCACCCCCATGCTTCACAGTAGGGATGGTGTTCTTGGGATGGTACTCATCATTCTTCTTCCTCCAAACACGTTTAGTGGAATTATGACCAAAAAGTTCTATTTTGGTCTCATCTGACCACATGACTTTCTCCCATGACTCCTCTGGATCATCCAAATGGTCATTGGCAAACTTAAGACGGGCCTTGACATGTGCTGGTTTAAGCAGGGGAACCTTCCGTGCCATGCATGATTTCAAACCATGACGTCTTAGTGTATTACCAACAGTAACCTTGGAAACAGTGGTCCCAGCTCTTCAGGTCATTGACCAGCTCCTCCCGTGTAGTTCTGGGCTAATTTCTCACCTTTCTTAGGATCATTGAGACCCCACGAGGTGAGATCTTGCATGGAGCCCCAGTCCGAGGGAGATTGACAGTAGCCCGTAGCCCTTTCCAGCCTTGTGGAGGTGTACAATTTTGTCTCTAGTGTCTTTGGACAGCTCTTTGGTCTTGGCCATGTTAGTAGTTGGATTCTTACTGATTGTATGGGGTGGACAGGTGTCTTTATGCAGCTAACGACCTCAAACAGGTGCATCTAATTTAGGATAAAAAATGGAGTGGAGGTGGACATTTTAAAGGCAGACTAACAGGTCTTTGAGGGTCAGAATTCTAGCTGATAGACAGGTGTTCAAATACTTATTTGCAGCTGTATCATACAAAGAAATAGTTAAAAAATCATATATTGTGATTTCTGGATTTTTTTTTTTTAGATTATGTCTCTCACAGTGGACATGCACCTACGATGACAATTTCAGACCCCTCCATGATTTCCAAGTGGGAGAACTTGCAAATTAGCAGGGTGTTCAAATACTTATTTTCCTCACAGGTCCAAAGACACTAGAGACAAAATTGTACACCTCCACAAGGCTGGAAAGGGCTACGGGGAAATTGCCAAGCAGCTTGGTGAAAAAAGGTCCACTGTTGGAGCAATCATTAGAAAATGGAAGAAGCTAAACATGTCAATCTCCCTCGGACTGGGGCTCCATGCAAGATCTCACCTCGTGGGGTCTCAATGATCCTAAGAAAGGTGAGAAATCAGCCCAGAACTACACGGGAGGAGCTGGTCAATGACCTGAAAAGAGCTGGGACCACCGTTTCCAAGGTTACTGTTGGTAATACACTAAGACGTCATGATTTGAAATCATGCATGGCACGGAAGGTTCCCACGGAAGGTTCCCTTAAACTAGCACATGTCAAGGCCCGTCTTAAGTTTGCCAATGACCATTTGGATGATCCAGAGGAGTCATGGGAGAAAGTCATGTGGTCAGATGAGACCAAAATAGAACTTTTTGGTCATAATTCCACTAAACGTGTTTGGAGGAAGAAGAATGATAAGTACCATCCCAAGGACACCATCCCTACTGTGAAGCATGGGGGTGGTAGCATCATGCTTTGGGGGTGTTTTTCTGCACATGGGACAGGGCGACTGCACTGTATTAAGGAGAGGATGACCGGGGCCATGTATTGCAAGATTTTGGGGAACAACCTCCTTTCCTCAGTTAGAGCATTGAAGATGGGTCGAGGCTGGGTCTTCCAACATGACAATGACCCGAAGCACACAGCCAGGATAACCAAGGAGTGACTCTGTAAGAAGCATATCAAGGATCAAGGTTCTGGCGTGGCCTAGCCAGTCTCCAGACCTAAACCCAATAGAGAATCTTTGGAGGGAGCTCAAACTCCGTGTTTCTCAGCGACAGCCCAGAAACCTGACTGATCTAGAGAAGATCTGTGTGGAGGAGTGGGCCAAAATCCCTCCTGCAGTGTGTGCAAACCTGGTGAAAAACTACAGGAAACGTTTGACCTCTGTAATTGCAAACAAAGGCTACTGTACCAAATATTAACATTGATTTTCTCAGGTGTTCAAATACTTATTTGCAGCTGTATCATACAAATAAATAGTTAAAAAATCATACATTGTGATTTCTGGATTTTTTTTTTAGATTATGTCTCTCACAGTGGACATGCACCTACGATGACAATTTCAGACCCCTCCATGATTTCTAAGTGGGAGAATTTGCAAAATAGCAGGGTGTTCAAATACTTATTTTCCTCACTGTATCTCTCTCTCTATCTCTATGTCTATATCTATCTATCTATTCATTTTTTTTTATTTTTTGCAACAACAGCACCAAAGCATTTAATTCTGGTTATTTTGGGAGGATTTATTTATTTAATAAACATTAATTTTGTGCTGCAGATCATTTTATTAGTTATTTACTGCAGGCCTTGCTAAAATTGCAAATGTACTTTTTTCCCCCCCTTAAAATAGTTTAAATTTCATATTTTTAACCAACTAGATTAGATTGTGAAATTTGATAATGCAATTTTTATATATGTGCAAGTAAATGTATTTTGTGATTTATTGATTTGAATGAACTTTTTGATTGATTGATTTGAATGAAACGTAAATTCATTTACTTCTGTGAGTGGCCAATCAACTAGGAAAATAGAGTAAACATAGTTACCTACATGAGGTGTGTTTGACATGAGTAAAAACGCATTTTAATGCATATTAGTTTTTTTTTTTTATATTGTCACTTCAAAAGACAGTCAGTGTGTATTTTAACAAACTACAAATGTTTTACTAGTACTTGAATGTATTTAAATATCTGAAACCTAAAATAAACATTAAATTGAAAATACTGATACATGACAAGTGCTGAGAAAAGTCTGTCGCCAGCCAGAGCACGAAAGGAGATTTGAATTTAACCATTACAAACTGAATGTTCTTACTGCACCGATGTGATACGTGTGAAGGGTTAATGTTCACAAGCAAAGCACTACTAACTGATTGATTTGAAAAATTAACTTGCAGGCAACATGAAATAAGGTGGAAATATGAAGGAATCAGTATAAATGAAACTATCTCACAGGCCACATGAAATGAGATTTTGGATGGTGGGCCTCGAGTTTGACACGTGGTCTAATGCCTACAGAGGCGGATGTCTATTTGAACAGCATTCCAAATCAAAATAGAACCTAATAAAGGGTTGATTTGAGACTTTTTTCACAGGCAGCAACTTAATCACTACTGCACACAACAAAATAGTGAAACAGACCTGAGGAGCCAAAGGCACCAAGGGCAGAGCCTAGCCCAACACCCAGAGATCCCCCAGTGCTGCCGAAACCCAGAGATGTGCTAGGTGGAGGTGCCGCGCTTGTATGGGAGAACAGCGAGCTGCTCTGGGAGCTGGGCGCCACTGAGCCAGACCCATAGAAGGAGCTGGACTGCAGACCGCTGGAGGGGGGAGGCGGCTGCTGCTGAGGCTGAGGCTGCTGGGGTTGTTGGCAGCCCATGGACCGGTACAGACCGTTAGCAGGACCAGACATGCTGTTACCAGAGCCTGACGCATTGGCAGCTAGACAGAGGACAGAAAGAACAACAAGAAGATTAAAAGAAAGTAATAAAATGAAAAAGATGATCAGTCTGGTCAGTAGAAAAAAAAAAGACACAGAAAATCTTTTTAGGAATTATTTTAAATAGTCTGTTTAAAGAGTAGGTAAAAAAGGCATATTCACCAGCTTGTGCGGCTGCTGGGTTGATAAGGAGAGGGGTTTGGACCAGTCGGACAGGTCCACCCAGGCCAGTGCGAGCTCCAGGACCCATTACCAGAGCTCCAGTCTGATCGTAGTAAGCAGCCGGTGCTAGAACTTGGTAACCTGATGTTAAAACATAACAGACTGAAATTGGGTCGGAATCAATTATCGTTCATGAAATGCACAGAAATATAATTTTGTCGTCATGACATGATATTATTATAATCGAATGCCTTGAAGTGAGAATGGGTTGGCTTTTGTGAATGGATGTTAAAGCTTCACTTTTTTTCGCTCAAATTTTGGGAGGAAACAGCTGATCACTTTATGAATTGTTGTGCTTATAATTAAACTATTTTAGAGCGAGCTATACTTGGAAATTACAACAAAATAAATGCTATTTTATAAGACAAGTCATGGAGAATTTAGTTTTGTATTTCCATTTTATTTCATTTTTATAGTATCCACAAACAGTGTTAAACAGTTGTATCTTTGAAAGTCATTCAATGATTCAGAATCAGATTTAATACATATATTTAAAACTGTGATAATCTGGTTTACTTCTGATATTTTTGTTATGGTTAGCAGATGTTCTGAATGGCCAGTTACAGCTGGTGAGTAGGGCTGCACGATTAATCGCAATCAACATGAAATCGCGCTTAAACCGATTTGGCTTTTTGCGTTTATGAAATCGCAAAGGCTGCAGTTTCTTTTATGCACAGCTTGTCAGTGACGTACGGCTCTGTGTTCAGTAGTAAATGCTGCTCCATCTGAAAGCCCTGCGAGTTTGAGTCGTTTATAACGTGCATTTGAAAAAGCAACATGCGTCAAACATCTTTCCAAAGAGGAGAAGCATTTATGAACCTCTTGTCCAACTAAAGAAAACATTCAATAACATGCTTTTACTCCAAATTCACTTCATAATGACAATTGAGCATCCTTCTGTAAGATGATATGGCTTCTTACACAGAATAAGGCAGTCATGTGTTTATTAGTCATGTTTTATCAAAGCATTTCAATCTTCTGTTTATTCGGCTACAGATAGTATGATACCTATAGGGCAGGGGTCATCAACTATATTTGTCCAAGGGCCAGAATTTTTCTCTGCAGACACTGTAAGGGCCAGATGCTCGTAATATAAAATAAAATTAGTATTGTATCCTAAGTAATGCGTTATTATTTGATATACTAATTCCCATTCCAAATTTCTGTTAGTTTTTAGCCAGTGTTAAACCCATAACATTTTATAATATTATAATATTATTTAATATTATTATCTTCTATAATATTATAAAAGATTACGGCCAAGTGTTTAAAAAAGACAAAGGAAATGGTATATTTGTACTCTCCTCTCCAAAACTTAGCCAACTTTCTTCTTCTTTTTCTTCATGTCTTTCGGGTCTGGTCCCACAGGACTGGTCCATCCCTCAGGTCGGGTCTCCCTAGTGGCCTGGCGTACTTCCGTTTTGAGGAGTGAATTTGCAGCATTTCTCTCTTGGAGTTGTTTTGTTGTTTTGTGTGTTTTTTATATTTGCAACATTTTTCTTTGGCATTTGTTTTGTGGGTTTGTAAGTTTTTGGTTTTGCACATTCCCGTTTTTGCAGCGTTTTGCCGTTTGCCCTTGTCGGCCACCGTACATATTACCTGTACTGCAGCAAGCCAACAGGGGCGACAGCGATATTTTAGGCTTCATATTTGTGAGGCTGTCAAGCTGTCCATCACTGTCACATGCAGGTCGTAGTTTGTGGAGAACACTAGAAGAAAGGCCTTCTGAATATATTTGAATGAAAAATGGCACTCAAAGAGCCTTAAGCGGAAAGTTGATTCAGAGAACCGTAGTTTTAATGAAGAATGGACTGATAAGTATGTATTCATAGTGCCTACTTTTAGAAATGCTGTACCTGTGTGCCTCATTTGCAACAAAACTGTCGCTAAAGAGTACAATCTGAGGCGTCACCACAGCACAAAGCATGCAAGCTTCAAGGAGTCTTATCCTGAACAGTTGAGAGGCCCGTCAGAGAAAAGTTGCCGCTTTGAAATCTCAGTACTCCCATGCCAGCGGAATTATTAACTGAACTTCAACTGAGCAAGAGAGGGCAACAAGTGCGTCTCTGCAGGCTGCCTGGGTACTCTCCAGGCATAACAAGCCATTTACCGATGCTGAGGTTTTTAAGGAGTGCATGGTGGCTGTTCTGGAGGAACTTGCCACTGACAAATCTACGGACAGGATAATTGCGTCCCTCTGGGCTTCTTCGGTCAAAAATGACCGAAAACTTTTACATTTTGAATTTTTTATTTTTTTTGCTTCATCAGAATGGGATGACACTTGGTAACTTTTGTTGTATTAGCTATGTGAACACACAAAAAAATCATGGACATGATTCGGATATGTTAAAGGGTCGTAAAAAAAGTCACACTTAGCTTCCTCCCGGTCAAAAATGACCGACATGGGAAATAAATGGGAAATACGAAAACTCAGAGAAACTTTTGGTGGTACAAACTACAAATCAGCCACTGTGCAGAAAAAAAGTGCACAGCAATAAAGGGGTGACACTCTAAAACATCAAGAGTGCAAATATTTATTATATATTATATTATAATATATTATATTATAATATTTTTTTCTTTCCGAATGGGAATAAAAATAAATAAATAAAATAAATAAATAAAAAGCTATAGGCAGCCTATAGGCGGTTATAGGACATGACACATTTATATATTTTGAAGCCACTAGATGGCGCTCTTCTCACTTGAAATTTTTTTTTTTTTAGGCCTGCACTCTATTTTGATGTGAAATGTTGCATTTATTGAAAAAAATAAAAAATAAAAATAAAATAAAAATATATATATTAATTCTAATGGAAAAAATAGCTCATAAAATTTATATAATTAATGCAAAGTATCATAAAAAACTCTAAAAATTCTAAATAATAATCAGAAAATATTATAGAACAAAAATATATTTGATTGGTTATCCTGGGAAAAAATAAAGTTAAACCCCCAGAGGGTTAAGCAGATACCAGTGTCTGCTAAAACTGTTGTTCGCCGTGTCCATGTTTTGGCAGAGGATGTCCAGCGACTTGTAATTGATGAGATCAAAGAAGCCAGATACCTATCGCTGGCTATTGATGAGTCCACCGACAATACAGACATTTCCCAAATGTGCGTTTTCGTCAGATATTTTGATGGCAAAGATTTCAAAGAGGAGCTGCTGGCCTTGATTCCACTGGAGGGCCTGACCACTGGCGCTATTATCTTTGGTAAGCTGGAGGAACAATTTCAAAAGCATGGACTGTCATTTGAAAAAGTCAACCTGGTTGTCACAGATGGTGCTCCTGCCATGATTGGCAGAAACAGGGGACTAGTGAGCAGAATTAAGGCTGTCGCTCCCAGCATTAACGCACTTCACTGTCTCATTCACTAAAGTGTGCTGTGCGCAAAATTAAGTGGCGATCGTCAGCACCGTTTATTCCGAAAATTTGTGCAGGAATCTGAAGCCTCTCATGATGAGCTCTTACTCCACAACGACGTGCGCTGACTCAGAAAGGGCAAAGCACTGATGCGTTTCGTTGGACTCGGATCGCATCATGCAAGACACAGAATATATGTGCAACGTTGCATTTTTAACGGACATATTTTCACATTTGAACGCACTAAATCTACAACTACAGGGGAAATAAAAACCCGTGGTGAATATGGTGGAAAAACTTGATGCCTTTGGAAACAAACTTGATCTTTTCCACAAAGATTTGTTGTCGGGGAGGCTGCTACACTTTAGCACACTTAAGACAGTGGGTCACAGCAAAGTCACAGAGAACATGAAGACATTTATCACACAGCTGAGGGAAAATTTCTCTGCCAGATTTGATGACTTTGCCATTTCCAGGGATGTCATTGGATTCGTGCGTGACCCGTTCACTATCAGCCCAGGTGGAGAATTCTCCGCTAACGTGAGGAAGGTGATGCCGCTGGACGAGGCAGCTATTCAGAGTGAACTGATTGACATCCAGGCCGCTGGTGACATGAAAGCTGCTCTCCGTGGTGCTGAAAGCTTGAGCGCCTTTTGGGTGGCTTGTCCCCAAGAGTATGACACACAGAAGACATTGGCCATGTATGTGCTCACCATGTTCGGATCAACATACACCTGTGTAGCTGCGTTCTCAAAAATGAACTCTATAAAAACGCATGAGAGGAACCGACTGTCAAACCAGTCTTTGGAGGACTGCTTGCGCATAAGCCTGACAGCAGCTGTCAAGCCCGATGTCAAAAAGATAGTGTCGAAGGGGAAATGTAACTTCTCCCATTAAGCAAACGTGAGTATTTTAGTCTTGGGATTTTCTTAGTTTTACTTTATTTGTGTTTATCTGTTGGATCACAGGCTACTTTAATTTTATGTAAATAGTAACATTTCTATTAACTGAGGCCTGTCACTTTTATTTGTCATTAGAACTATTTGCTGATGTGCAAGGCTTGCAACAAGGATTCCAATTTCCTGGAATGACATTCTTTTTTGTACTTTTGCGGCAGGGCATATTTGGAGTTTCTGTGCCTTCTGGCTTTCAGATGGAGCAGCATTTACTACTGATCACAGAGCTGTGCTGCACTGACAAGCTGCACTGACAAGCTGCACATAAAATAATCGCAGCCTTTGCCAAATCGCTTGCAGTTTAATTTCGATTTATCGTGCAGCCCTACTGGTGAGTGAAAAAATTCATTTCAAACCCTGATTGCAATGCCGATTTTTGTCAGTAAACCAAAGTTAAGCACAAGGGCATTGCGCAGACTAATTTGTAACAGATGGTAGAAGGTTTCCATGCACTTCTTTGGTGAGAAGATTTACAAATCAAACACAGACCGTTTTGCCTCCATCTATGCTGTTAGGCTCTATGCCAACCCGAAATGTAGGGATGAAACCATAAAATATCCATGATGAAGAACACATACACAAAAGAATGAAAGGCTTAAACAATAAGGGTGGGTTGCACCAACAAGGATTAAATTAAGCACAGTTTAGAGCTAATCTAGGGTTTGTAGGTGCACATTATTTTAAACCTCATCACCTGCAAGTTTAAAGTTAATCCCTAATTGAGATTTAAATGTAAGTTTAAAGTTATGGTGCAACAGAATTATTAGATAAACCTTGATTTAATCTGGTTTAAGATTAATCATTGTTGGTGCAACAAGACAACTAAGACTTAATAAGCACTTAGTATGCTTAGACACATTTCGTTGTAGATATAGATATTTGAAATAAATGATAGCTAACAAAATGCTCACTGCAAATCTCCTCTGTATTAACACCATTTTCAGGTTTCACATTAATCATTGTGTGGCACAATAGTTAAAACGGAGAGCTCAGTACAAATTAAGTGATAAACTGACAAAATGTGATTTTAATTGTGTTATGATAGAGTGTTGTAATAGTGATTTTATAATGTCTAAATATGAATGCAAAAGCAAAACATGTGAAAGACTTTATTAGTAAGTGAGCAATGAACAACAATGAGCAATTAAATACATTTAAAGAGGATTTTAGGTGAAATGGCTGAAAAATCATTGAAACAGTAATTATTAAAAATTTGATTTAACTGATTATCACTTTTGACCAATAGGTGGCGTAGTTACAAAACTGATGTGATGTGGTCAGAGTGAAGTGACAATAGCCGCGTTTCCACTGTCGGGCCAGGGCCGGAGACCGTGCTAGTGCGTGCCAGGGCCAGTCGCGTTTCCACTGTCACTTCCGGGGCTTGATCGGGGCTTACTCGGGGCCAACGGCCAGTATTTCTGGCCCATCGAATACCTTGGGCCAAAGCGGGCCAGCTCGGGCAAGAGGAGTGGTTACCAACAGAGGCGGAGTTCACCTGAGTCGGGAGACGGCAGCGCCGGATGATTCTGTTAGCATTAAAGACTTTTAAAATAATTTAACTCGCGTTCATGTTTGAATGCCTTCTGTTTGTGATGCAAAAGACTCTGCGCGCTAACCATTACCATAGTAAACATAGTAAACGCTTGAAGATACACATAGTAAAAAAACATAGTAAACGCTTGAAGAAATCAGACCAATCATAAAGGCTATCACAGTCATGTTTTTATTTTTTCTGTCAGTAGCCTCTCTATATACAGGACTATCATAAAATAAAGCAACTTTTTTTTCGGGAGCTTCCTGTTTCTCTGACTGAAAATAGGCTATCTGTATGGGAGTCGAGAGAGTGCTAAAGCTCCTCAGGTCGTGTATTTTTGGTGGCATATATTTGTAGAAATTATCATTCTTTCTAAATGTGATGTAAATATTGCCTGTAACTACCAGATAAACAGAAACAGCAGTGACTGAAGTAGTAAGTGTGTCCTCTTTCTTTTGTGAAATAGACCTTAACGGTAATTTATTTCTGAGTGACTAATGTGCAATTTTGACAAATTAATTCATTATGATCAATGTATCACTTTTTATTGTAAACCTGTGGTAAAACATCGATGCTTGGGTTTTAAATATTCAAGTAACGTTAAACAAAAAAAATGCCAGCAAAACAGCCGCTTTTATCATGTTTGTTTTCAACGCTGTTTCCAGTGATTTCTGATTAGTTTTCTGATAAAACTTCCATTTGTTGGTGAAATGATAGGTTAGTGTGACGTGACGTTGTTCCAGAGAGGTGTGTTAGGGGCGTGTTTTAGTGAAGCGCTGTGGAGCTTCTGGCCTGACAGTGGAAACGCAGGCCCGGTGCTATTAGCCCGGCACGGCCCGTTTAAAGCCCTGGCTCGCACTGGCCCGACAGTGGAAACGCGGCTAATGACACATACAAAGTTTGGTGTCAATATGTCAAGGCATTGCAGAGATAAAGCCTGAATAGTGCTTTTGGCATCATGCCTCAAATTTGCTGCTGCGCTATACGAAAACGGTTTCGTCAATCGACACGAAATCCATAACTTTTAGTCGGCACGGTCTGGATATGATACGATTCGATTTTGGTGAAAATCGGACAAACGGTCTAGGAGGAGTTCGAAAAAGTAGGTTTTGAATGAAAATCAAGATGGCGGACAGGAAGTTCGGCCAAATAAGGTAAACTTGGTATATATGTTCTCAGCGTGACCCAAGGAATGTATTAAGACCAGTGGCATTTCAATAGGCAGATTTATTCAAAAGTTATTAGCCTTTTTGGAAATTGTTATAACTTTTGACCACTAGGTGGCGCTGTCTCGAAATATTTTGAGTACTTTCAGGGGATGGTGCTGATGGCACATTCTGAGTTTCGTAATATTACACCAATGCATTTGTTTAGTATAGCATTTTATTTCACAAAACTGTATTGAAGTCAATGGGAATTTCATGTTTTGTTCTATTATAGCGCCACCAAGAGGCTCAGTCCCACCATTTTTTTTATGTGTCCTCAGAGTGAGCCCATACATGTGTGTCAATTTTGGTGAAAATATCTCAATTTGCTTCCGAGTTATAGACATTTATATGAAAAAACACGTAAAAAATGACTGACACATGACTTTGATTGGATTTTACTACCCCTTACTATCAATATTTTCACATTTGGGCATTGAAATATCACTATCGACCTATGTTTCCAAACTTCTGACGGTGGTTTCCTCTCGATCGGACTAGCGGTTTCGAAGATATTGGCAAATGTTTTTTAAGCGCTAAATCACAACGCTACACAAACCGTAAGGCAAAACCTAGCATGTTTGGTATCGTTGGACTCGGCAAGGATTCAGGAGTATAATGAGATGAGTCTCGTGAAAATAAAGCGACCACACCCAAAGTTATAAGCATTTGGAAAAAAAAAAATCACCACTAGGTGGCGCTGTTCCGAAACTTCTCAGGCTCCTTCAGGACATCATGCTGATGACCCATACAAAGTTTCGTAACAATCTGTTCATGCGTTCTTAAAATACAGCATTTTAGCACAAAATTCTAAATGGCCAACAGTCAAAATGGCCAATATGGTATAATTGGATATCAGTTGAATCGGCATGTTGGCCTGAATCTAACAAGACCAATTTTATGTTTATAGAATCAATTATCACTTAAAATACTACTAAGATCCATATTACTATCACACGAGCCAATGGCAATTAAATGCACGGATGCATAGTCAGATTAATGAATGAAATACAACTGTTCACGAACAGAAGATTGTATTTGACTGATACGCAATGACAGTTATGCCTACTGTAAATATAGAGTTACAACTACGATTAGAGTTGTTTGCATAAAATGCACTGTGAATTTATATCCATAAATACTATTTTCTCAATTCTGCATGCATTTTTACTTACTTGCATCAATTGCTCGATCAATATTATCATCACATATTTTACATTTACATTTTTTACTGTAGGTACCACAAACAATTTAATATAGGTAAGTTTGTGTATATTTTACACGTAGTACTGTATGTGTTGCTTATAAACACCAGACAGATTATTATTATTATTTATGAAACAGATCTTTACTCATCTCACTTGCACAAAATAAATGCAGTAATAGAAAGCATATAAACGCACAGGTGAAATACACTGAAAATTATATGCATTTAAAAATTTGGTCGGGTTGAAGTCATCCCACCGGATCTTCTGCATCCACTCAGCCCGTACCGCAGCGTCAACTGGGAATGCATGAAAGCTGACTTCTCTGTTGTAACGTGACGAAATGGTACAAAACGGCACACAACGATGAAGTGCTGAGGCTATCACTGTCTGAAAGGCAAGTCACCTCTCTTGAATACTCATTGTGAAAAAAAAAAAATATCTCTGTGGTAATGGAACTCGGTCGCTGTTGTCTCTCGCTCTCGCTGTCAGATCACCGTTAGTTTTCACTGGAGGTACTGGCCCACGCACTCAAGTTCAAACGTCAACGGTCGCCGTGCACGGAGCGAATTGTAGCCTATCACAGGACAAACGTGTGAATGTTCACGGTGCATTTTATGCAAACAACTCTAATCGTAGTTGTAACACTATATTTACAGTAGGCATAATTGTCATTGCGTATGCGTATGTAGCATGAGTCAAATACAATCTTCTGTTTGTGAACAGTTGTATTTCATTCATTAATCTGACTATGCATCCATGCATTTAATTGCCATTGGCTCGTGTGATAGTAATATGGATCTTAGTAGTATTTTAAGTGATAATTGATTCTATAAACAACTATAAAAGATACATTTCGGCTTTCTCCGGCTCTCTGCACCAGGCGTAATGCGAAACCGGAAGTGTCTAACCGCACACTCGCTGATCCGAAATCCAAAATGGCGGCAACGTGCAACTAGCCTATTATAACCAGCAGATGTCAGCAGAGGACCACTAGTTAGTTTCCAACAGTTATCGTAATCGCCACTAAAGCAAGGCAATTTTTCCATGTTTACTCCATTAGGCATGCTTGCACACACACAAATATTTGTTTCAATGTTATTGGGATATGTCATTGTGAAAATATCTTTTAATTACTGGGCCAGAGCACGCTTGTGTCATTTACGATGCATCTTTTTCTTTTGAAAACAGGAAAAAAAGTGCTTTCGCTAATAGACTGCCTAATAGATTTATCATTTATGCCGCACAGCGATTTTCACTTGATTGTGCTGCACGCATCAGAAGATTATTACGGAGGCAGCTGACTTTCGTGGAGGAATTTGCAGCTTTAGCCGCAAACTACAATTCTTGTTCGTTAAAAAGGTGAGAACCCGACTGCATGCTTCTTCAAGCGCCCCCATACTTGAAAACCCACGGAAAACTACTTTTAAACTGAGATTATGGAATATTTACGTACATATTTATAGCAGGTCTATTTCACACTGGATTAGTATTACCCAAGGTAATTTTTCCGGATCATTTTACAGAAGGTAAAAGTCGACTTAAACTTTACTGACATTGTCCGTAATGATTACTGAAATGGACAAAAATCACTGAGAAGCTCAGGTAATAATTACTTTACCCCACCTCTCCATGTTGAACTAATTCAGTCTGAATAGGGCTTTAGAAAAAAACATTACTGGTGTGCATCTTGAGGCAAAACAATGGCACTGACATATTTTAAGATACATGTCAGTGCAGGCTGATTTCAGTTAAAACAGTTAAAACATGCATTTTAGTCTGGGACTAGGCTATTATTATTATTTAGGCTATAAGCCTCATCTGTGAAACCAGGGTTTGGTCAACTAAAGCTTGACTAAACAAAAACAGGACAATGTAGACTAAATATGACAAAAACTAAAAAGTACATTTGAGACAGGACTACTACATTTAAAAATATCTGACAAAATTAACACTACCAGCAACTGAGTTGATGGAACTGTTAACAACTACATACACAGGATACCTTAGATTCCTAGACTATGTAAATTAACATCAATGAAGCATAGCAAAGATATAAAGTTTACCCAATCCAAGATACCTGCAAGAGTAAAAGGAAGAGGAGGTCAGAGCATGACTCACCTGGCATGCCTGCAAAGGCCAGGGCTGGGTTTGCGGCAAGGGACTCCTGCTGACTCTGTTGGCTCTGGCCAGGGGTCAAAGGTCGCTGATTGTTCCCCGCACGCATCACCTGGATGGGGGTTGAGTTGCAAAATAGCCTAAAGTAAACCACTAGCCTCTAAAGCAAATTGGTTCTTTAATCATTGACTATTCATGGTCAATAACATTAGTCTTAATTGAAATGCATTCTACTGTGCAGGGGATCAGAAATCAGAACACAAGCTCTTTAAACTATTAATTGAGGGATGAGTTAAGCAAAGATACCTTATAGCAAGAAACTATAACATGTAAACAATGCTAAGGTCACAGCATTCAATATTTAAGGAGCTCTTTGGTCTAAATTGTGACTGAACTTTGAAAGCTTGTTAAATAAGTGTTGCTGGTTCAATACTAGTTCACCTTTGTCAACAGCATAGTGGCATAATGCTGATTACCAAAGAAAATAACTGACTTATTCATGTTTTTTTAAAGAAACAATCATAGTTATAGTAACACAACGGTATCAGGATTACGCTTTGGGAGGTTGAGGCAAAATAAAATAACTTTTGGTTTTCACTTTTCAGTATGAACCCGATTATTATTTGAACTGTAAACCTGTCTAAGGGAATTTTTAGACCTTTGTTTTGTTTTCTGAAACAGGGATTTTTTTTATTTTTTACAATGTTGCATTTTCATCTTGTTTCAGTTCACTTTCACAAGGAACCACTTATCACATTTCAAATGTAACCAAAATGGCTATGCATGTCACATGAGAGTAAAACTGTCCTCTCACTGGTCAGAATGCACCCGTTTATCCACAAACACCCACATACATACATACTTCAAGTTAGACAAAACTTTTATTTTGGCGGTCTGTAATGAAGACATTTGAGTTGCTGTTTTAATAAACTGCATTATTACTTGAAGTATCCTCTACTGTGCAATAGTAATATATTTGTTATAATTTCTCCAAGTTACAGCAAACTTTTATTTTGACGGGTTGTAGTGAAGACCTTAGAGTTTATGTGTATATATATGATAGTTTTATCAAATTAAATTGTGAAATGCTCATGAAGTGACTCTGATAGTAGCTCTGTAGATGAAGTTTGTGTCCATACCCTGATAAAGTAAGTGAGATGGCAGACACTAAATCAAAACGAACACCACGCAAGCTTCAGTGTGTAGAAGAAGAAACTGTGGCGCTCATTCACACAGAGAAAAATACATATCGTTCGCAAAATTGAAACCGGTATATCGGGTGAACCGGTTTTCCATCTAGCACTAATACACACACACACACACACACACACACACACACACACACACACACACACACACACACACACGACCACAACCAAAGACTGTATTTGGCAGGAGGACAAATGACAGCAAATAGACTACATAAATTTGGTCTTATTCTATTATTAACCATTTTAAACCGGGATGAGTGAAGATCTAAGAGGCTGTTTACACCTGGCCGTTTTCGGCGATCGGATAGCTGTCCGATTGTGAAAAGACCAGGGGCCTCATTTATAAAACTTTGCGTAGGATTTGCGTCAGAAGTGGCGTACGGATGAAACATAGGACGTGCGTACGCACAGAAATATTCGGATTTAAAAAACCGTGCGCACGCATATCCTACGCAGTTTGCCCTTAATAAATCACAATCAATTCTAAATGTAGCGCAGCTTTTGCGGCTTCATGTCACGCCCATAGTTGCCCATAAATAGTCTGTGAAACGCCCGCAAGTTAATATTCATCGATTGCAAAATCATGGCAAACACAGAGAGGAAAACCAAGAAACGTAACTTTAATTGCGTCATTACGCATTGTGATGGCATCATGGCATTTTATTACTATCCATTTGATTGCATCTGACAAGCTACAGATGTGTTATGAGGATGAATTGCATAACATGCCAATATTATTGCAGAACATATTTCACTTTTCTTTTTGCAAATATGTGTTCATTTGCATTTCTGTTGTAATATTCGTTTGATTTTGTTTGTTTTACACTGCAGATCAATCAAACGGACGTTCGTGTAGGCTGTTAATTGTAAAACTTGCTTTGCGAAGTCTTCATGTTATTTATAAGAGGCAGTATTGCCATTTCTTTTACACAACGGTCTACAGTTTCACACACTTTCACGTGTTTCTTCCATCTGCCGATGGTGTCGCCATTTCTCATATTTTAGGGTTGCACATTTTCCCATCAAGTTTGCTTTTTATAAATACCAATTATTGCGTAGAGAGCGGCGTACGCCTTCTTTTGTGCGTACGCAACGTTTATAAATGAGGCCCCAGGTGTAAATGTAAAATAAATAAACTATCGCAAATCAAAGTGAAAGTATGTTGCAGACGCTTACACAATAATCTTCATTAAAGGTAAAGAAACTAAATGATCTTACCAGTGCTGTTGTCGCTCTCTTTTATCGCAGTCTCTGATTTTGAAATTAGCTGATGATCAATAAAATGCAGCTCATATCTGTTGCTTTCGGTGACATGAACTCATTTAAATCTGCACATAGCGTGGGAATCGGATTTATATCCGTTTTGCAAAAAAACACATTTATGTGACCAGGTGTAAATTGAATAATTTTGATAAAGCAGATAGCTATCTGATCAGTAAAAACACATGAAGTGACCAGGTGTAAACAGGCCCTAAGTGAAGTACAGATCCACTATGGTTTTTACCTTTGAAGACCTGTGAAATGTGTGACACTGTCACACATGACACATGTTTTACCACTCTATATATTATATTGATTTTATGTATATTAGAGTTTTAATAGGTTTACATGTTGTCTTAGTCATTTTAATCCATTTTATTCCTCTTATCTTTTGTATGTGTGTATGTCTTTAAATTATTATTAGTTTGCCTGTCATGTGAGTAATCACATGACAGGAAACAAGAACAAGACAGTATAAAGCAGGCAGCATGCCAAACAATTGAGGTCCTTGCTCACTAGACGACCAGGTGATCACCAGCAAACTGGACTGTGGAGTTACTTCAGTGGACTTACCTTTCTAGCACTTTGGATTATCACTGTGGACTTTGTATATATACCGGTGGACATTAATCACATTCACTTTGGGACAAGCAATACACCAGGATTCTTTGGACTGTTTTATGGTATGGTGCAACGGACTCCCCACGCTTTCAACAGACTTAGTTTTCTTGTATTTATTGTGTTGTTTTAAGTTCCTTGTGAATATTGTTTAATACACTTTTATTCCGGTTATATCTGTTGTTGCCTCATCTTTTAAAACACTTCACAAACTCTCACAGTTTAATCTGACCCCAATTTTAGTTAATGTAATTCAACCGAGAAGGCTGAACGTTACAAATGTTATACAACCGTGTGCATTTTAATATTTAAAATAATCCTGTGTGTTCCCACTGCACGTCCCACTGCAATTCCCCCTTTTTTTTTTACTGTGTTAATCAACATTATGCCACAAGTGTTGTTGATAGCCTTGGTTCAGTACAAGTTAGCTTGATGAAAAAGGCTTATATGTTGATATTTCATTAACCTGTTGTCCTGGTCCCTGATTGGATGCCTGCTGGTTGGCAGAATGACTGGCGGCAGCTGCAGTCTGTTGTTGGAAGAGGTTGGCTGGATACACGCCCCACGGGACTCCATAATACTGAGGAGGGACTACAGCTGGACCTGCAGGAATAAATAATGAGCTGCATTCTAAGGACTCTCCATATTTAAGATCCCAGGATTGTCTATGCTATGATTGATATTTATAAAGTGTGTACATGCGTATACCTGCAAGTGTTGCAGCTGCTGCCAATCCTGCAGCGGTGTAAGGGTCTGTTCCAGGAGGGCCAGCATTGATGATGTAAGGGTTTGGCACAAACGCAGGTGCAAGGCCTACCGGGGGAAAAAAAAGAAAAAAAAAGAACAGAAAAGAGCATTAGATTCAAAACAACACAGGACAGATTCATTTGGAGACTGCCTGTTACACCACAAAATACACATGCACAATAAAATTGTGCAAAACAAATAATAATAATTCAGCAGGATCAAAAGCACTTTGGTCAAGTTTTTGGCTGCTAAAGACTTGAGCTTTAGAGTTGAGCTTTTGGCAAGTTCACAAGCTTGCATCATAATTGAGTCTCGAGTGAGGTACCTAGCCCAGGCATAGCTACTCCAGCCACTTTATTTCCCCCAGCCAATTGAAATAAAATTATTTAGCTAAAAATACCATGTTTATGAATTTATGTTCCAAAAACATGTATGATCAGCACCATGTGGCAGAAAAGGGATAAGGGAGTCTCTGTATTAAAGTAAATGTCAGTAAGAGGTTGTGTTACCGAGGTGTTGCTGTTGGGCTGCAGCAAGGGCGTACTGTTGCTGCTGTGCTGCAGTCAGCTGCTGAACTGTGAGATGACCAGATCTCTGGAACAACTAAAAAAACAAAAACAAGTTATTACATCTTTTTATTAACACATTTTTTCTTCTGCATAAAGCAGCAACCAGAAATACTCCAAATTCACAATACTGTTCATGTTTGGGATCAGTTGAGCAAAAACCAGATGTCAGTATATCAGATCTGTGCATTAAGTGACAGCAGCCTAATATACTTGCTGCCGTTTGTATCAATGTTAAATCAAACAACAAATGACATTTAAAAAAACAATTCTTGACAATTTTTGAATCTTTAATCAGAAATTTTAATTTAATTCATACAGTAAAGCGTTTTATTTTTAACATTTAATTCAATTTCTTTAGTATTTCATTACTACATGTTAAATACACCTTCAGTCATTTGTTCAATTGTTTGTAATTTGCTTTGTTATTTTTACCAAAAAAAATGTAATTACAAAAATAACTATCACGTGAAATAAATTGTTCTCGTAAAAATAAAAACTGCTCATACCTAAAATATGAATTTTATCATATCGCCCAGCCCTAAATGAGTATCTGTACCTGCTGTTGGGAGTTGTAGTCAAACAGGTTGACTGGAGCACCAGACGAGTCCACCTGGATCTGATTTCCAGCATAGTCAAATTGGAGTGACTCCATGCCCACCTGCTGCTCCATGCCGCCCATGCTCTGGGCTTCCTGGCTCTGGAAGTCCTCGGTGGGGGGTTTGTTTGTGACGTTGGGTGGCTGCAGAGCGTGCGGGTGATGCTGCACCATCATTTCCAGACCGGCCTGACTGGGGCCCAGTCGTTCAACTGCCTCTGTGGGGGATGCCTGGCGACTGCCTGGGGTGGGGCTGAAGGAAATCGGTTTTAAATCAAAGTATACTTACTTCATATATAAATAATGAAGCAAAGAAATTGTTGCAGGGTCACTAATCACTGCCCTACTGAAGGCCATTAAAGTTCTCAGTTTTTATTCGTTTACAGTTTTCAATATCAGTTTACATTTGTTTTTATAAAACGGATAGTTCCGGTCCTTGATTCTGATTGGTTGAGCCGCGTTCAAAGCCGTTGTAAATTACTCAACAAACACCTGTGACCGCATTACATTAGTATTACTGTGCAACTGATTCTTTGTTGCTGCATGTGTTGCTTGGCAATCTCTTTGGAATTACAATGCTTGGCAGAGGAATAAATGTGTTATAACATTATATTTTTTGTTGCTGGTGTTTATTTTATGAATAAAATAAATAGTAAAATGAATATTTTTATTGAGTAACCGTTTTATAAAAGCAATAAGCCCCTTGAAGCCGTGATTTACAGTGAATTTAGAACAGATAAGGGGGTTTTCTAAATTCACTGTAAATCATGGCTTCAAGGGGCTTATTGCTTTATAATAAGGCGTACATTGTTTTGTTCTGGATTTCAAGGAGAAGCATCAATTTTAATGCCACTAACATTGGTCAGACAGATAATCCCATCCCCAACCTCACGTCATTAGTTAAGACAATCTTGCTGTTTCAGAGTGCTCATGCTTCCATACATCCAGTGTTAAAACATTTTGGGATAATTAAACTATGAATGGCCTTTTAAGCAGAGATTAGAATATTTTTGGAAAAAAAATTACATATTTAAATTTTGGCCTGTTAAGCATTATATCACAAATTGTTCCATCATTGGCTATGATGCCGATCAGAAATTAAATTATACTCAACATTTGAAGCTTTAAGGGAGATTTTGCATTATCAGCCACACGCACAAAACCAGTCAGTTTATTACTACTTGGCAAAGAATGTGCTATAAATGTGCCACTCTTTTTGTGCTTTATTTAGCACAAAGTTATAGCTACCACAACTCTGACATCTCTGGGGGCATTTATGATTCAGCAACATTAAAGGGTTAGTTCACCCAAAAAAGAAAGTTCTGTCAAAATTTGTTCCAAACCTATTTGAGTTTCTTTCTTCTGTTGAACTAAAACAGAAGATATTTTGAAGAATGTTGGTAACCAGACAGAATAAAACATTCTGTGGATGTCAATGGTTACCGTCAAGTGTCTAGTGTCTAGTTACCATCATTCTTCAAAATATCTTCTTTTGTGTTCAACAGAAGAAACAAACTCATACAGGTTTGGAACAACAAAGGGTGAGTAAATTATGACAGATCTGATTGCAGATTTTTGGATGAACAACCCTTTAAATGGATCCACAATGGGCTAGTGTCAGCCTCAACAGCAAGTAAAAAAAACAGATTGGTCACTTTACATGTCTTTGAGGGCTAAGCAGGTATTTAAAAAAAAAAAAAAAAAACTTTTTTTTTTTTCATGTTAATACTAGGGATGTCCCGATACCACTTTTTCCAGACCGAGTCTGATACCGATACTTTCATTTTTGGTACTCGCCGATACCGATACCGTAACCGATACCTGTATTTTTAATTTAATTAATTTTTAATTCATGCATTTGCATTGGTAGAGAAACCAAAAGAATATCAATCATATTAGTTGTTTATTAAATTTAAACTTAATTTGTTCATCAAATATATATTTAATGCACTGCATATTCATTACTGTATAAATTATATATAGATAGATATTTTTGTAAAGTTGAAAAGGGTAGCCTATTTAGTCAAGAGCAGTGAGTAATTTATTTGTCCTTTGTTTGATTAACATTAAAACACAGCAGCAGATTAATTAAACTGCTGCACCTTTAAGACCGAACGCACGGACCCCATTTGAAATATACTGTCTACATTCACTTGAGATATAACAGACTTTGTTTACTAGGATACTCGCCAAGAGTGAAAAGTGAATTCATCCGTACAAGCGCAAGACGTGAAAGACTTCCATTCAATATCGCACGCTGACTGAGGCGATGGTTTTCGGGGCACGCGCTTTGAATGTTTGAAGTTCATGTAACTTCTTGACCTGCAAATGTCCTGTAATAATGTAGGCAACCACTCGTTAAACATAAATAAGGTAACAGTTCATGTTTTACGATTTACATATACGATTTAGTTTTAATCCAAATAACACGTGCTGAGTGAACGATCAGCAATCAAGAGCATTCAACAGAAGTGCTCTCTCTCTCTCTCTCTCTCTGGTCAGTTAACGTTAATAATAAGCTACATGCCTCGTTTTACTTTCTTTGCCATTGACATCCGACTGAACTACAAACTTTCCACTGACGTCTGATGTGCTCGACCAGCTCGCACGTCTGTGCTCAATCCACTGCGCGTTTTTCTCTTATCAGCTCGCACCACAGGCATTACTATATTCTGTTTAATATTTCACTAATAAGATATATTTACCTCATAGACAGCCTTCTTTTTTATCCCCATTATAATTTCTGTTGTCAGTGTTTCTTTGGGCTCGTTTCCACTGAGCGGTACGGTACGGTACGGTACGCATTTATTTGCGTTTCCACTATCAAAAGTTGTGAATGGTACCAAAATGCCGAACCGTACCGTACCACTTTTTAGGTACCCTTCCATTGGGGTACCTAGCACAGTGGTACGGTACTAAAAGGTGGAGCTAGACTCACTACAGGACGTTGATTGGTTGACAGAGAATCGTCACTTGCGCGTGCTACAAGGGGAATGACAACATAAGAAGCGCCATTTTTTAATATAATACTACTGTTACTGTCACGAAATGTAATTTTAAGAGTTTTTCAGGCGAGAATGTAGTTGTTTAAAGCTCAAATCTGTGGTTTATTTATAAAGATTTATGAAAATTTGAGATCCATGCAATCACCGGGCGCTCGGCGCCTTTCCTCGGCTGGTCCTTCTGAAGTTTGCCGCTGACTCTGACGTCTCTGTAGTGGTTAAACATGAGATATAATTAGTCTTGTGTAGACCTAACCGGCGATCTTTGGTCTTGTGAATCTATAATTTGTTCCCTGGCCGAACTGAGGGCTAAGTGAAATTTCATAACTTTATATTTAGGCTATTTAACTTTACCGTTGTATCGTTAGACTAGAGCGCTGACTTTGTATGTTTGGCTGAATTGTTTGCTTTATTTCTTATTGTATAGCTTCTTGTATTTTTTACTTATACTTTTATAATGGGTATTATTGATAAAACTGAAATGTAACAAAAAGAGACAGGGTTTAGTTTTGTAATTTTTTATTTTATTACACTGAAGATGATCACAGTACAAATGCACATATTGCCTGAACCCTGAACCATATTAATAAGTTTAATATTTTTAAAATTTATACGAAAAGAGACAGGGTTGTGAAATAAATAAATAAATAAATAAATAAATATAAATATAAATATATATATATATATATATATATATATATATATATATATATATATATATATATATATATATATATATATATATATATATTTATTGTTATATATTGCTAACGTTACATGCAGTGAATATAATCAATACGCGTTGCCTGAACCCAGAGACAATTTGCTGAACCACATTTGTGTGGCTATAATGTTTAAGATTTCTTTAAATGAAAACGTAAAGAGGCAGTGTGGTGTTTTATAACATATTTCGTTTTATTGTTGCCTAAAATGTACATACAGAGATAACTGGAGTAACGTTAGCAGAGCGAGCTGAGTGACGCTTTGAAGAACACGCTGTTCCATTTGCAGAATTACCGGACTCGCGTCCGGTAATTCTGTCATTCTCCTGAGCTGGACTTGGCAAGTCCGAACTTTGCGTACTTGCAATTGAGAAACGCCTAATGTCGGCGGCGGCGCTTGGCTTCTTGTGACAAACATGCCGAGAAGCAAGAACCAGATCTGCTGTATGTCATCCATTGTTGTTTATGTCGCTTTCTTTTTCGCGCGAAAATGACGTTGATCGCTTCTTTCCGGCATAGGCTACACCACGCCTATCAAGTAAGGGTACTGTTGGCAGTGGAAACGCTAGCCGATTCATGGTTTACCGACCCGATCCGTACCGTACTGTACCGTACCGTAGCGTACCACTCAGTGGAAACGAGCCATTTGTCTGGACACGAACACTGTACACACGCTGCCTGGTATCGGTTGTTGGTATCGGGGCATTTTTACGAGTACGAGTACGAGTACATGAGCTCAGTATCGGCCCGATACCTGATAGTGGTATCGGTGCATCCCTAGTTAATACAGTTGCCAAGTAAAACTCTGCTTGGAAAAGAACTATCATACTTGAAGTCTTTACAGTCACGGTCCATCCCATTCAGCAATCCTCTGGCATTTGTTATTGAGGCATCCCCTTCATCTCCAACTTTCATCTCAGGACTTTTGTCTTCCTCAAATGGAGAAGCCTTTTCTTTTGAATCGCTCTTTTCCCTGCCATCTGGATCTGCATCTGCTCCAACCTGGAATCACCATCAATCAAAGTTAAACACAGGGATTCCTGAGAGAATGAGGCCAATTTACTTTAGGTTGTTTGAATCATTAAGTCATCTTAATCTAGTAAAATGAATTTGTCAACGCTTACAGGTTCATCAGAAAAGAAGCTTATGGCAACATTTCTAAAGTCTGAGAAGAAATTTGACATACAAAAAAATGCATGCGATATGCATCTTTACTGCTTAAAGCTTTCATTAAATCAAAACCTATTTACTAAAAGGGACAGTTTACCCAAAAATGAAAATTCTGTCATCAGGTCATTCCAAACCTGCATTACTTTCTTCTGTAGAACATAAAAGATAATATTTTGAGGTTTTTCAATGGCCACCTAAACATATCTTTTGTATTCAACAAACTAAAGAAATGCATACAGGTTTAGAACCACATAAGAGTGAGAAAATTACAAAACTAAATTTTTGGGGGAACTAACCGTTTAATGCATGTTATTGGTCTTATTGTCAAAAATTTATCAATGAATATATACACAATTTTTAGTCTTTAATCAAAATGTCATAATCTACTTTTAAATGTCATGTTGGCTTATGTCTTTACAAAGAGCCAGTACGTATCAGTGCAGGCAAGACTGGTACATAGGCCTAATGTCTCAAATCCTGACATTACATGCGTAATAATTAGGGGTGGGAGAAAAAATCGATTCATCGATGCATCGCGATTCTCTCTCCAACGATTCTGGATCGATTCTGAGAATTTCAGAATCGATTCTGAACGTAGTTTTTAACCAGATATGCGATGACGCTGAGTTTGCTTTAGAAACACCCGTAATCTGCTTTCTTCCAATTCCTCACACACATACATACACCAATCAAACTTTCCGTAAAATAATCTTTCATAAGTTCGGAAAGGTTTAAGCGAATTACAAGGACATTCACCGGCTTCATTGCACAGGATGCGTTGTGAGAGACGCGCGCTTTGTTTGATGTTACGTTACACTTGAAGCGTGCTGTCTCGCCTTTCGGTATTTTCCTTACAAATGCTCTACGAAGTCATCATTTATGTGGTTTGGAATGCAGTGGACTTTTATATTTAAAATATGAACCTCACTAACAGAAGGCTGCTTTCAATTTCAAATGCTGACGCGCGCTTTGTTTGTGTAGACTGCTCGCGCATGCGGCTGTGTGACTCCGTGTATACTTGTGCAAAATTAACGTAAACACAGCCAGTTATGTCTTAAGCGATTAAACGGACAGGAAAAAACACTTTACTTCTTATATTTCAAAAGAGATCCGTGCGTGAATGCAGCTTAATAGATGATCTCCCGCAGTCTATGATGTCATAGTAAAAAAACAACAGTAAAGATGAAGAAAAATCACTCGCAGTTCTTGAATGGAAAACGTTCAGATAATCTTAAATGGGTTACTGAAAGCACTATTTGTTTGTTTGTTATGTTTCTATGCTCCTCTTTATTATTTGCTACTTACTTGTATGTTTTGAAGTTATATTAGTTTAAAATTCTTAACATACAACTGTTTTAATTTTTTTTTTTTTATTTGTAATTTAATGGAAAACGTTCAGATAATCTTAAATAGGTTACTGAAAGCACTATTTGTTTGTTTGTTATGTTTCTATGCTCCTCTTTATTATTTGCTACTTACTTGTATGTTTTGAAGTTATATTAGTTTAAAATTCTTAACATACAACTGTTTTAATTTTTTTTTTTTAATTTGTAATTTTTTTAAAAAAAAAGTACTTAATTACCTATGTAAACTAATGAATTAATAGGGAAGGGAGGGGAGGGGGGAGGAGTAGATAAAGAATCATTCTGGAATTGGATCGGATCGTGAGGTGACTAAAGATTCCCACCCCTAACATTACATACTGTGAATCGTTTTTTTGAATCGAAAATCGATTTTGAATCGAATCTTGAGCCTAAAAATCGATATCGAATCGAATCGTGACATTTTCTGAATCGTGCACCCCTAGTAATAATAATAATCATAATCTACAAATTCTCCTTTTATTCTGAAGGGCATTTGTTTATAAACAGTAGTACTGGGAGGTAAACCGGTTCATCCGGTATACTGGTTTCAAATTCGCAAATGATATGTATTTTTCAAATACCGCCACATCAGTGCGTAACAAACAATTGCTGTGTCTATTCATTGGCCACGATGAACGCTATGTAGAGTGAATTGAGAGGGGACTTCTATTAACTGCATACCATTCTTATTAATGGTTATAACGTATAATTTTAAAACACAACAATAAATAACCCACAAAACGAACTCTCTTTAATATTGCAAATACCACATAGAGCCATATGATTTCTGATATGCAGAAAGCGAACAACGTTGCTCAACATCAAATGGCAAACAAAATGAAAGCATAACGAAACTGCGCTACTCAATTGTGCTTCACAGACTGTTTATCAGTCAGAATAATAGGCAGTGTAGTGCACCTTTACTACACAGTGCTGGGAGATCCAGTGAAGAAATCCATTGAATTAGCCACAGAATTAATAACATCGCTTCAAGGTCTAGTGAGAGGCATTCAGATTCGGTGCCGAGTTCTCTGTTATAAACCATGGATATCAGGTCAAACAGCGCTGACGTGGAAACCAGGAGAAACATCGTGCCATGAATGAACAAGTTATAGAAGACTCTAAGTCCACAAATTAGGAACATTTGATTGAATGTAGTAACACTAACTGTTACAATGGTATTGTAAGGCTGAAATAGTCAAACACTAACAAACACTATACATCTTTTTCCAGTACTTTAAACTCTAATATTATCATATATTTAAATGTTATTTTTAATGTGATGACCAAAACATTATGTGTTCATCCTTCAAAGATTGTCCCCATTTATAAAACTAAAAGATACGATGTAGGAAAACTCACACTTATTTAAAAATTAACCCCTTAAGCCCTGAGGGCATTTTTAGAGTTGTTTTTTTCTGAGTGACACAGACAAAATTAAAGACTCATAACCCCAAAACTATAGCAAGGAGAGTCAAAAGGTAGGTATAGTTTGATAGAACACTTCTCAAATTTTTAGAAAATATAAATTACATTAGGACATTACTCATGCCGAGAAACTGCTGATAAGAGACAAAAAACATTTTTGACATTTGACATGCAAGCGCTTATTGGCTTATTAGCTATTTCCACTCCCTAATTCCCTATTTCCTTTTTCACTCGTTTTGCTTTTGAATTCATATTAAGACATTATGAATGATAATAATTGAAGTTTAATTTGATTTGATTAACACCTCAACTGAAGCTCAGTGCTTTATGGTCAGCCCCGCAATGCTACCAAATACTTTCTGTAAAACTTAGTGGCTCCGATGCGGCTACCCTCAAATATTAGTCTGGAGCCCTGTGAACTTAAAATAAAAACTGCAAAATGTAATTTATGTATGTTAAATCTATTTATTACTACGATATTTATCAGCAATGTGAATGAAAATGTGAATAACGGCGTTGCAGGTTGATTTAAGGTGTGCCCCTAAATTTTCTGCGTGGGCTCCTAAATATTTTCAGTAAGGGGCTACAGTGCTCCTAGTAAAAAAAAAGTTAGTCTGGAGCCCTGATAAGAACAATAATAATAATAATAATAATAATAATAATAATAATAATAATAATAAAGTTTATTGCAACACCCGCAAAAATAAAAGTTCGGTCTAACTTGAAGAAATTATAAAAGAAATTGCACAGTAAAATGTATTTCTTAAAGTAATAATAATAAAGTTTTAAAGTAAATTTGTATTTGTCCTTACAATGTTTTTATATTCTCTGTACTCCTGACAGTAAAATAAGCTACAATAAAGGTCCAGTGAAATAAGAATTTGATATACCGTGAAACCGCGAGAATCTTAAATACAGCGATACAGATTTTTGGTCACACCGCCCAGCACTAGTAAACAGCTGTCAAGTTGTCAACAGCTGTCAACAAGGACGTCCCGCCCACTCATGGTGGGGGGAGAAAAATAAGTAACTGTTCACCCCAACAATAACTTATTCATTTCTGTTGGGAAAAAGGACATTTGCAATCTTTATTTTTAATAAAACAAATTAAAAACTGCATGTATTTACTGGTGTTTCTTTTAGATTTCCCTTTCAAAAAATCTGCTCTGATTTTAGATCACATATGCTGAAATAAAAGTCTAGAGTTATGTATTAAGATGCCCAAAGAGTATAATAAAATAATAATTGACTCACATAGCCTCCGTTTCTGTAGCGACCATCCATCTTTTCACCAGGAGAAGAGCTGAGGACATACTCCACCATACTCACACCCAGACCACCCCCCTCTGAGCGTGGGGACAGCACTGAGCTCGCGTCTCCGTTCCCATTGTAGCCCTGGCCTGGTCGTCTTTGCACCATAATGGGCTGAGACACAGAATGATCTAGACACAGCAGAGGAAAAAGAAAACCAATGATGAATATGACATAATGATGAAAATGACAACTAGAGCACAAATAAAACATTTAAGCATTAAGAAAACCATGGTAATACTACCATAATAACATGCAAAATGAAATTTCAAGCAATAATCAACAACCTCATGTAGGCAATACAGAGAATTTTTTTCCCTTTCATTTTATTCAACTGGAGCCACTACCTAATTAGCTAATTCATTAAAAATATGCTTTAATGCATAAAGCCGATCTGATCAACACAATTTTTTTCTGGGTTTCAAAATGCACATCAAACGGAGTTATTGTCTCCCAAAAAGAACCAATTGTCTGAAACGAGCCGTCAGTAATTCCAGTCTTACTTCCTGCACATACATATATAGGATAGTAACAATAGTAATTGGCTACATGCAAACACAACTACTTGGACCCACCCTCAAATACTGCAGTTGTAGCTGCACATGCTGCGAAAGCAAATCTACTTTGCATGCACTTCCAAAGGTTGAGGTCTCAAGCTCAAATTGATATGATAATGCCATCATGATGCCATCATGTAAGTGCAGTGGAAGCCTCCGGAGCTGAAATTCAGCATTTCGAATTTCATTTCTGACACGCACTGTAAATGGTAGACCAAATCACAACAGACTGGGCCAATCTGACCAATCAGAGCAGAGCAGGCTCTCAGAAAGAAGGGGTTTAGAGAGACTGAATCCTTGATCAAACCATTTCAGACAGTCTGGCCCTGTTTACACCTGGCATTAAAGGGATAGTTCACCCAAAAATGAAAATTCTGTCAGTAATTACTCACCCTCATGTTGTTCCAACCGCGTAAGACCTTCGTTCATCTTCGGAACACAAATTAAGATATTTTTGATGAAATCTGAGCCCTGTCTCACTCCTCCATAGGCTGCTAGGTGGCCCAAACTTGCTGGCCCAGAAAAGTTATTAAAGAGATCGTTAATATAGTCCAAGTGACTACAGTGGCTCAATCTTAAGTATATCAAGCGACGAGAATACTTTTTGTGCGCAAAAACAAACAAAAATAACGACTTTATTCCACTATTCATTTCCTTCTCTCTGGACCTCTAGTTGGTTCGCGTAGTGTTTTTGCGTCTGTGTTACACGTCACCACGTAGGCTCACTATTGGCCGACGCTGGTCATGTGTGTGATGCGTGATGACGTATAACACAGACGCGCAGCGCAAAAACACTACGAAGCCCAGAGAGAAGGAAATGAATAGTGGAATAAAGTCGTTATTTTTGTTTGTTTTTGCGCACAAAAAGTATTCTCGTCGCTTGATATACTTAAGATTGAGCCACTGTAGTCACTTGGACTATATTAACGATCTCTTTAATAACTTTTCTGGGCCAGCAAGTTTGGGCCACCTAGCAGCCTACGGAGGAGTGAGACAGGGCTCAGATTTCATCAAAAATATCTTAATTTGTGTTCCGAAGATGAACGAAGGTCTTACGCGGTTGGAACAACATGAGGGTGAGTAATTACTGACAGAATTTTCATTTTTGGATGAACTATCCCTTTAAGATGCGTTTTGGTCGATCGGATCACAAGTTGACGACACTAAACACACGTGTAAACAGAGTCTAAAATGCTCTGAGCTTGTCCACTTTTGACCACTTCCAGAGGTAGTCAAAAACGAAATGGACCGGATTGCTTTTGTAGTGTAGACACTAATGTGATTGAAAATATTTGAAATGCAACAAAAGACCGCCTACTTTCTGCTTACTGACCTAATGCGTAAACATTATGGGAAGCACTCTAGCCAGATGGGATTTAAACGGGATCTCTCCTGGCTGAAGACCCAAGTTTGGTTCGAAAAACATACCAAGACGAAAGATGAAAAACAGAAATCGAGACTCATCAGACCAGGCAACATTTTTCCAGTCTTCAACTGTCCAATTTTGGTGAGCTCGTGCAAATTGTAGCCTCTTTTTCCTATTTGTAGTGGAGATGAGTGGTACCCGGTGGGGTCTTCTGCTGTTGTAGCCCATCCGCCTCAAGGTTGTGCGTGTTGTGGCTTCACAAATGCTTTGCTGCATACCTCGGTTGTAACGAGTGGTTATTTCAGTCAAAGTTGCTCTTCTATCAGCTTGAATCAGTCGGCCCATTCTCCTCTGACCTCTAGCATCAACAAGGCATTTTCGCCCACAGGACTACTGCATACTGTAAACCCTAGAAATGGTTGCGCGTGAAAATCCCAGTAACTGAGCAGATTGTGAAATACTCAGACCGGCCCGTCTGGCACCAACAACCATGCCACGCTCAAAATTGCTTAAATCACCTTTCTTTCCCATTCTGACATCAGTTTGGAGTTCAGGAGATTGTCTTGGCCAGGACCACACCCCTAAATGTATTGAAGCAACTGCCATGTGATTGGTTGATTAGATAATTGCATTAATGAGAAATTGTAATATATATATATATATAGTCGCTGTCGGGCGGAAACCTCGTATGTCCAAATTTGGTCAATTTCATATTTTTTCACAAATCGATGCTATTGGTCAGTCCCCACGTGGTTCTGTTATTTTTACAAATTTTTAACCAATCTAAAGTGTTGAAAATAGCTTGAGAGCAAATCTCGTAACTCCATTGGACACTTCAACTATCTGAGAATCCTCGTAACTCCACCTCTTCTTCACTCCGCGGCGGGAGCTTACGCGGCATAATCCGGCATTTTGTCTCCTCAGGATTGAACGTCGCAACGATAAGAAATCCTCGTCGAGCAACACGTAAAGCAAGCCTTAACTCTGATTTTATCTGTGTTAAACTATGATATCAGTTATTGATGTATTTTAAATGTCTACGTATTATAGGCTTATTATTACTAGGCTTATTATACGTGTGCATTGTTTTAAAATGTATCTAATATAATACTTGAATTGAAATAAATGTTTTGGATACCAGCATTAAATTATTGTTTTTATTATTATTTTACTGACTCGAAGTTGGCACTGTGCATGTAAAATACCCCAAGTAGCAGGTTTTATTTATGGGAGAAAAAGGGTCTGTCTACTGGCGCCAGTAAGCCTATCATTGCATAGCTCTGTCTGTTTTTTAGACAATAACGAGTGAAAATAGTTAGGTTAGATACATTTGAGTAGGCTTGTTTTGTTAAAAATCGATAGCTGTAATGCTTCGGTGCAGAAGGAAGCCCGTGAGCCACGAAGGTAAGTTTGCGTGCAGATTAGGCAAATTTCCACCTATTATTAGACAGCTAACGTTAGTCAGCTCATCATTTTTTGTTCTGCTTCACTTATAGCTCTTAAACCTTTAAAATGGAGTTTAGGAAGATATATGTAACCACAGTCGTTAGCTTTGGTTAACTATTGAAGCCTTTTCTCGTCAAAAGGCTCAACGCGACCGCCGACTTTGTTTGCGTGCAGATTAATTTCCGCCTATTTTAGACAGCCTAGTATTTTGGTATTGCGCACTCATATCTCTTAAACGTTTAAAATGGAGTTTAGGAAGATGTATGTAACCACAATCATTAGATTTGAATAGTTCTTAAAGCCTTATCTCTTGTCAAAAGGCTCAATGCGACCGCAGACTTTGATGAACACTACCGGCAGCAGCGACGTCTGTGTCTGTACCGTTCTAATCAATGACAGCGTAACCTCGTATCTCCCTGCTCCCAAGTCATAAAGCTCGTATCTCCGATTAAACATGATTTTGCGGAAATGTTGTGTTAATGTTGGTATACAACAGTATATGATAGAAATATAAGTTATAATACCAACTTTAACGACACAATGTTTAATAACTCAAAAAATATGCAGTTTTTTTAATTTCCTGAAAAATAATGGTTTTGGAGATACGAGGATTCCGCCCGACAGCGACTATATATATATATATATATATATATATATATATATATATATATATATATATATATATATATATATATATATATATATATAACATATATGAACAGAAATTGGCAACATTATAAGCTTATTTGATGTGGCAGTATTTTGCAGTAAAAACTTTATAATCTCTCCGATTTTTCTAGTCGATTTTTACTCATCTCAGTATAGCAATAGAGTTCGGTAAAAGCTGTTCATTCATTCACACACAAAAACGCGATTCATTTTGAAACAGTATTTTTGCCAGCTGTAGTAGCTACACAACAGCGCGCATCTGTGCATTCATTCATTCACACGCAGAAACGCGATTCATATATACAGTCTTTTTGCGTGTACAGACACTATTGCGATTAGAACAAAGCAAATATATAACTGACCTATTCCTCATCTGGATCTGTTGCTCCTCGAAATGAAACTTCCAGCACTTCTGAGGTAAATTTTCCAGGATTATTATTAAGATAGTATTATTCCTCACAGCGTCGTAAAGTACATGAGTCTGAAAGTGAACTCGTGGTGTGTGTTATCCAGCTGATGTGGGCGTTTCACAGGTTTGCGTCCTCAGATCATTTGCGTTTGAATAGTGCGCGGATAGTGCTCCGTGGGCGGAGTCACATTAAAACATAATGAGCTTAGATGAGAACGAGTGACATCTCTCTCTTTTCATACATATTACATAAACTGTGAATATTTGTTTTTTATAAAAATTACTTCATTTAAAAGAAGAGAATTCAAGCTTCATGCCTGTGTGTCTGTATGCCTGTTTGACTGAGTATTCGCTGAGTTACAGTTCATTTTCGGACGCGTTTCAGAATTGACTTCACTGACACACAGAGTAGGCAGAACTCGTATTTTTGAATCTCTTTTGAACTGATAAGAAAAAAGCGAGCTGGTATCGCCGGCGATACCGCCGACCCCAGGGGGTTAAAGGTTCTGTGGTGAAGCTAGCCACGACCATGTAAGAATTTACAGAATTAAATTACTGTAATCAGAAATTTACTGTGAAATCAATGCAGGCCGGGACATTTTCTTAAAGGAACACTTCGACTTTTTGGGACTTTGGCTTATTCACCATATCCCCCAGAGTTAGATAAGTCCATGCATACCTTTTTCATCTCCGTGCGTGCCGTAACTCTGTCTGACGCACCCACCGCTAGCCTAGCTTAGCACAAAGACTGGAGGTAAACGGCTACAGCTAGCATACTGCCTAGAGCCCTGCACGGGGCAAAACATCCAGCCCTAACCGAGACCTGACCCGTGGTGTTCCAAGCCCTAATCCGGCCCCAGCCCGAAAACGTCTGCAATTTTTCAGCCCGAACCCAACCCGAGACCAACATCAATATCACTTTGAGCTCTCTCTGAGGCGCACTCTCTGATGTGCGCTGTCTCTGCTAGACGCACACACATACACACACACACTACTAGGTCAAATTTTATTATAGGCCTCAAACATAACTACCACCACCGACAATTATGCCCACAAATATTAATACAGACTGTCCATTACAGAGAAGCATAAGCATGCAGTAGAGAATATTATATAGCCAAATGTGATCCAGCAGTAAATAAAGATTTATGGCCTACCTTTTTTTGATGTCAAGTAACTTTACTGAAGAACAACGTTTCAAAGAACTCTTCGCCAACTGGCTAACGTTAGATAATAATAAAAATATAATAAAGAAAAAACTGTTTATTTGTGATCGTTGTGAAGAAAAAGAATAGCATCCACTGTTGAAGGCTTCAGGCTCGGTAATTAAATCAAAACTCTTTCAAAATGCAGCTTTTCCTGAAGTATTGGGAACTTTTAGTGACTCCTTACGCTCCAACTTCTCCCTGATGCTCTGCATGGTCAACTGTCACCTAATGCATTGCACGCGCGTTGCGTTACTCGCGTGATCGCATATTGCGTTGCATATTTATAATATTAGCCTATCAATATAACAATATTCCATACAGTAGCCTGCGCTCTGCACGTATATTATGGGCACGATGAAAGGAGAAAAGCTAAATGAGCCCGAGTCTGACCAAAGCCCAATCTGTAATTTTTTTTAAAAAAAATTATAAAAATTGACCCTACTGCTCCCAATAAGTGACAAAATAACACCAACATTTTCCTATTTACATGTTGTGATTTGTATCGTCTTCTGAGAATATAGTTCCCAGTATGTATACGGTTAAAAGATGGTTGTGTCTCATGTGACCTTGTTATTCGTACACGCTGTGACTATACAAATCACAACATGTAAATAGGAAAACGTTGGCGTTATTTTGTCACTTATTGGGAGCAGTATGCTAGCTGTAGCCGTTTACCTCCAGTCTTTGTGCTAAGCTAGGCTAGCGGTGGGTGCGTCAGACAGAGTTACAGCACGCACGGAGATGAAAAAGGTATGTATGGACTTATCTAACTCTGGGGGATAAGGTGAATAAGCTAAAGTCCCAAAAAGTCGAAGTGTTCCTTTAAAAATTACTGTGAACAAACAGCAAAATTAAGCCATCACAGTAATGAACTGCTCTTGTTTTACTGTGAATTCACATAAAGTCATCACTAACTGTAAACAAAAATTATTGTTCATAATTGTTTTGAAGTCACCATTATGGTGATGAGTGTTCCATTTCCTTGGGATCTTGGAACTTGTACAGTGCATCCGTAAAGTATTCACAGCGCTTCACTTTTTCCACATTTTGTTATGTTACAGCCTTATTACAAAATGGATTAAATTCATTATTTTCCTCAAAATTCTACAGACAATACCCCATAATGACAATGTGAAAGAAGTTTGTTTGAAATCTTTGCAAATTTATATAGAAAAATAAATAAATAAAATAAATTTCACATGTACATAAGTATTCACAGCCTTTGCTCAATACTTTGTTGAAGTACCTTTGGCACCACAGCCAAAGCCACAGCCTCAAGTCCTATTGAGTATGATGCTACAAGAAAGGCATACCTATTTTTGGGCAGTTTCTCCCATTCTTCTTTGCAGAACCTTTCAAGCTCCATCAGGTTGGATGAGGAGCGTCGGTGCACAGCCATTTTCAGATCTCTCCAGAGGTGTTTAATCGGGTTCAAGTCTGGGGTCTGGCTGGGCCACTCAAGGATATTCACAGACTTGTCCCGTAGCCACTCTTTTGTTATCTTGGCTGTGTGCTTTGGGTCATTGTCCTGTTGGAAGATAAACCGTCACCCTAGACTGAGGCCCAGAGCGCTCTGGAGCAGGTTTTCATCAAGGATGTCTCTGTACATTGCTGCATTCATCTTTCCCTCGATCCTGTCTAGTCTCCCAGTTCCTGCCGCTGAAAAATATCCCCCCAGCATGATCCTGCCACCACCATACTTCACTGTAGGGATGGTATTGGCCAGGTGATGAGCGGTGCCTAGTTTCCTCCAGACATGACACTTGACATTCAGTTTAAAGTGCTCAATCTTTGTTTCTTAAGACCAGAGAATTTTGTTTCTCATGGTCTGAGAGTCCTTCAGGTGCCTTTTGGCAAACTCCAGGTGGGCTGTCATTAGGGCTGTGACGGTATGGGATTTTTTCTTACCGCGGTGAAGAAGCAATAAATCTCGCGGTTTGGCGGTTAACCGACACGTTTACGTGTTGCATGAAAAATAGGCGTCGGTTCTATTTCTAGCATGCGAGCAGCTCGAACGTTTGCGAGCAGCTCGAACGTAACACGTGTGTACCGCAGGCGGTGTGCAAGCTCTAACCTGTTAACATGGGAGCCGAAATAAAAACGGACACGCCACGCAGCCAGTGTGTCGCCAGCTAAGGTAGGTGTGCTGCACCCAAGTCCGGCAAACGCCACAGGATGGTTAATTCTATGATGTGATCTTAAATTAGTGGTATTTCCTCACGAGACGGATACTTTTGTGCGACAAATACGGCATACTGCCTTGTCCAAATTCACCGGCTGCCCCTTGTCACCTGCCTCAAAGCCAAAATGTGCCCAAATAGGCGACACAGTATTTGGCTTAGACACTAGATTCGTGGCCATTTTTTGAATAATGTCATGCGGCTAGCGCCGTCAATTGTTATTGCCTATACCACATAAGAGAAGTATCGCTACTTACTCTGTTTACGTTATGCTTTTGTCTTTTATGCCTGTGTTTGTGTGTATTTAATTGAACATTATCTGTAAACATCACAAGTACTGAAACCTAGCAGTTAATTAATAATAATCAGACACACACAAAAAATAAATCCCCCATATGTTTAATGGACTGTCCCTCCCTTGCGTAGGAAGTGGGGTTTTTTTCTCTCCAGAAGCCCTTGAACATGGGACTCGCGGAATACAGTAAATAATAAGCAAAGATTAATGTGTTTATAGTTCATCACACACACCATATGCACTCCTGTAATTTTCAGCAAAAAAAAAAAAGGTGCGGTGATGACCTCACACCGCGTTAGGCATCTCATTAACACGATATTGCGGTGATGCGGTTATCGTCACACCCCTAGCGGTCATGTGCCTTTTACTGAGGAGTGGCTTTCGTCTGGCCTCTCTACCATACAGGCCTGATTGGTGGAGTGCTGCAGAGATGGTTGTTCTTCTGGAAGGTTCTCCTCTCTCCATAGAGAAACGATGGAGCTCTGTCAGAGTGACCATCAGGTTTTTGGTCACCTCCCTGACTAAGGCCCTTCTCCCCCGATTGCTCAGTTTGGCCGGGCGGCCAGCTCTAGGAAAAGTCCTGGTAGTTCCAAACTTCTTCCTTTCACAGATGATGGAGGCTACTGTGCTCATTGGGACCTTCAATGCTGCAGAAATTTTTCTGTAACCTTCCCCAGATCTGTGCCTCGATACAATCCTGTCTCGGAGGTCTACAGACAATTCCTTGGACTTCATGGCTTGGTTTGTGCTCTGACATGCACTGTTAACTGTGGGACCTTATATAGACAGGTGTGTGCTTTTCCAAATCATGTCCAATCAACTGAATTTACCACAGGTGGACTCCAATCAAGTTTTAGAAACATCTCAAGGATGATCAGTGGAAAGAGGATGCACCTCTCAATTTTGCTCAATTTTGAGTGTCATGGCAAAGGCTGTGAATACTTATGTACATGTGATTTTTTCATTTTTTATTTTTATTAAATTTGTAAAGATTTCAAACAAACTTCATTCACGTTTTAATTATGGGGTATTATTTGTAGAATTTTGAGGAAAATAATGAATTTAATCCATTTTGGAATAAGGCTGTAACATAAAATGTGGAAAAAGCGAAGGGCTTTTGAATACTTTTTGTACTTTTGAATCTTTGAATACTTTCCAGAAGCACTGTTTATTCAAATTGATATATTTTTTTTCAAGCCAAATCAGAAGTGTGGCAAATGAAAACATCTGTAAAACAATGACAAGCAAGATTGCCATGCTTAGACAAATCAAAAATTGATAACTTTTCTTAATGAGGGTCTGGGGATGATGCATGGCAAGTTTTATCTAAATAATAAAAAATAAATACGTGGATAAAGTATGTAGATAATCATAACAGACATTCTTGAATGGGATTAAAGCAAAGATTGAGATCTGCAGTGTATATACATATCCTCTAATATGGCCACCAGCAGCTAATCAAATTTCGATAAAAAATAAATAAATAAAAAAATCGATTCACCATTTAGTAAAGGCTGCAAAGCCGATTCCGTGTTACAAATATGTTAGACCTATCACTTCTGCCACTAAAGATTGCTTTATTAATAAACTTCCTGATCAGTTTTCATCATCTCAGCGTCCCAGATGGCTTAGAAGAACTCGATATTGCGACAAACTTTTAACTCTCTGTTTTCCAGCATTTTAGACACAGTTGCTTCCGTTGCGCTTAAAGATTAAAGAAAATAGTCCAACGCCGTGGTACAACGAGCACACTCGGGTCCTTAAGAGAGCAGCCAAAAAAATGGAGCACAACTGGAAGAAAACAAAACTAGAGGTATTTCGCATTTCATGGAAAGAGAGCTCGATTGCATACAGAGAGGCCTTAAAAGCTGCTAGATCTGCTTATTTTTCAACCCTATTAGAAGAAAATAAACAAAACCCTAGGTATTTATTTGAAACAGTAGCTAAACTAACAAAAAACAAAGCTTCAAGCCCAGAAGTTTCCAAGCAGCACAGCAATAATGTCTTCATGAACTTCTTCACTCATAAGATTGATAGAAAATTATTACTATGCAACCGTCTACTACAGTATTGCACCAGACAGTGCATTGTAGTCTCCCTAGGGAAAAATTTGATTCATTCATTGCTATAGAAGAGGAAGAATTCGTTAAATCATCTAAATCGACAACATGTATGTTAGACCCTATACCGACTAAGCTACTGAAAGAGATGCTTCCAGAGGTCATAGATCCTCTTCTTAATATCATTAATTCATCTTTGTGATTAGGATACGTACCAAAAACTTTTAAGCTGGCTATGATTAAACCGCTTGTTAAAAAAAACGCAACTTGATCGTACAGAATTAGTCAATTACAGGCCGATCTTAGTGCCGCATTTGATACTATTTATCACAACATTCTTTTAAATATATCGAAAATTATGTTGGTGTTAGTGGAATTGCATTAGCATGGTTTAAATCATACTTATCTGACCGTAATCAGTTTGTAGCAGTAAATGAAGAGATGTCTCATCAATCACAAGTTCAGTATGGCGTACCACAAGGCTCAGTACTAGGACCGTTGCTTTTCACTCTGTACATGCTACACTTGGGAGATATCATTAGGAAGCATGGAATTAGTTTTCACTGTTATGCTGTTGATACTCAGCTCTATATTTCTTCACGTCCTGACGAAACTTACCAATTCACAAAATTAACGGAATGCATAGGTGATATAAAAAATTGGATGACTAGTAATTTCCTACAACTTAATTCTGAGAAAACAGATTCTAATTATTGGACAAAAAACTTCCTCACGTAATAATCTAGAATACTGTTTAACACTTGATGACTGCTCTGTCAAGTCTTCGTCGTCAGTTAGGAACCTGGGTGTGCTCTTTGATACCAATCTTTCATTTGAAAGTCTCATGTCTAGTATCTGTAAAACCACATTTTTCCATCTAAAAAATATATCTAAATTATGTCATATGCTCTCATTGACAAATGCGGAACAATTAGTCCATGGGTTCATGACATCAAGGCTAGATTATTGTAATGCTATTTTGGGTGGTTGCCCTGCACGCTTAATAAACAAACTACAGCGGGTCCAAAATGCAGCAGCTCGAGTTCTTACCAGAACCAGGAAGAATGACCATATTAGCCCAGTTCTGTCAACACTGCATTGGCTCCCTATTAAACATTGTATAAATTGTAAAATATTGCTGATTACTTACAAAGCACTAAATGGTTTAGCTCCACAGTACTTGAGCGAGCTCTTAACGCATTATAGTCCTTCACGTCTATTGCAATCTCAAAATTCCGGCCAGTTGATAATACCTAGTATATCAAAAATTTGACTGCTGGCGGTAGATCCTTTTCCTATTTAGCACCAAAACTTTGGAACAGTCTTCCAAACATTGTCCGGGAAGCAGACACACTCTGTCAGTTCAAAGCTAGATCTCTTTGACCTAGCATACACAACACATTATAGACTTTTATAATTCAATGTTAGGCTGCATAGATTAGGTCAGCCGGAACCGGGAACACTTCCCATAAATCCTGATGTTCTCGTTACATCATAAGAAGAATGGCGTCTACGCTAACATTAGTCTCTGTTTATCCTGAGGTTTACTGCAGTCCGCCGGATCCAGGCTGTATCCAGATCTGATGAAGGACCTGCGCCTGGACGCGACGACAGCGCAGTCCTGAAACGTCAACTAGCATCTCCCCTGTGAAGGCCTCCTTCCCTTCCCTTTACCTCTCTACAGATAAAGCGTTGTCGGGATAATTCCGGTTTGCGTGGCTACGCGGAAACGATAAAAATTCTGTATTATAAATTTTAGGCCAGACAAGTAGTTTGTTGAGGGTTGATTTGTAGGGAAGGACTACACGCCTGCGCACATATATTCAAACACGCATACCTATAGACTGAACTCATGATGTGCACGCCATCTGCGTTCTCACTGGTTCGCGTTTTTGAAGTTTGCGCAGAAAGAACTTAAGAGTTTTCTGTTAAAACGATGTTGTGTTAGCGGCCCCCAAGTTAATAACTAATGATCCTTGCGACGGAAGTGAATCAATCAAACTAACTTTAGCTGAACAATAACTTTATTCTAGAGCTGCTATAAAGCCAAAACAATCTCTGTTACTTTAATTTCCTATTATCAATGTAAAGCTGCTTTGGAACAATCCACATTGTTAAAAGCGCTATATAAATGAAGATGACTTGACTATCAAAATTTTTTTGTTTACGATTTTAAAATGTATTTTTTTTAAATCCAGAATCGATATTAATACAAATTAAATTGCTTTATTTTTTTCCTTGCTTATAGACGAGGTTGACAGAAGTTAGCCACTTTTGTTCCAACAGAGGATGAAATGTGTCGTTATCTATGAGAGTTTAGTGACGTAATATCCTAAGTGGACACGTGAAAGCGACGTGAGACTGAAAGCACTGAAAAGCCTTTGTGCTACTCATATGCTGAGAGAGAGATAAGACAATAGAGCTGCACGATTCATCTTTAAAAGACTGATCTCGATTCAAACACCCACGTGATCTTTCAATTCGTCTGTCTATTAAACTTTGACAAAATCATATCGCAACATTCAAATCTGTGTTGCCGCTGACCCAGAGAGAGTTGTCATGAAACAGCTTCATAAACAGTATTCTCAACATTATTTCTGTGATAAAATAGTTCAAATTATCATTGAAGTACTGGGATGAAAGTTTAAAGTTCAAATATACACACTGATGTCTACGGTAGCGATCAAACTAGAGTAAAACAGCTTTTGATAGAAACTTGGCGCTTAAAATAATGCATTTATCGATTACATTTTTTCGCCACTAGGTGGCGACAAGTGACTTAAATTATTTATTATTGAATCATTCATTCAAGAGAATGTAGTTCTCTTACGAGAGGTTCTCTCGTATTGCGTATTAAGTTGCTTACGCTACGGGTAAAGTCATCTTTTCTCGAGATATGAAGCCAAAAAATTATCCTTAATTTTTGTATTTATTGTCAACGCAGTGCAGCAGCCAGCAGACCCATAGCAGGCTATCTAGCGTGCTTACTGGCTGCCCTGCGGCAACTGCAGCAGCCTACCACTGAGCCCTGCGTGACGTCGCGCCCTCACGCGTCACAGCCCGCCAGAATGGGAGTGACTTAGCGTATAAAAGGACGGGCTCAGGGGCTGTTTCCCTGATTTTCATCTCTTCAGCGAAGCACTACGCATCGCTGGATCCTGAGAGAAGCCGCCGCCGTTGAATCAAGCGACTAGCAAGCAGAGGAAAGCGTCTGAAAAAGCCGGTCGTCTTTGCTGCCTTCAGCCATCCGTGCCTGCCGCGCTATCCGCTGCAACACACTCTGTCTAAAAGAGCGCGAGGTGTTTTTCTCAAAATGCCTCACACTTCCTGTGGCTCTTGCCGAGACCCGCTCAGTGCCGGAGACCGCCACGTTATCTGCACTCTCTGCCTGGGTCGAGAACACGCAGCCCTCGCTCTCTCTTCGGGTGGCTGCGTCCTTTGCGAAGAACTTTCAATGTCGACCCTGCGGGCTCGACTTGAAGTGTTCAACGGCGAAGCTGTCACTCCACCCGTCTCTGCTGGGCCGCGCAAGAAGCGCCGCTCCCAGAGGCCACCGGAGTCTGATGTGGCATTCAAGAGCTCGCCGGAACCCTTCCCTCAAGCCTCTCTTTCTCCTTCTCCGCCCCCCCTCCCGGACACGCAGCTGCCGGCTTCGGCCCTCACTGCCGTCGCTTCAGGGAATGAAGCGGAAGGAGATGCCGCCGGTGACAGCTGCTCCATCCTGGCCTCGGACAGTGAGGAATGGTCCGGTTCTCGCCATTCTGCCTCCTCTTCAGTCCAGGAGTCCGGCCGGACGCAAGCAGGTGTGGACGCGGAACTTATGCGCCTCCTTTCGAAGGCCGTCAACCAGCTTGGCCTCGAGTGGTCACCGCCTAAGGAGCCCGCGCCTAACCGACTCGGCGGCTACTTTCTACATCGCCGCCGCCAAGCGCCCGCATCCAGGTCTGCACCCTTCCTGCCGGAGCTCCACGCGGAGCTTTCTAATTCGTGGAATGCCCCATTTTCCGCGAGACTCCACTCCCATGTCTCCTCGGCGCTCTCCCAGGTTGACGGCGCCGCCGAGAAGGGATACAACACTATCCCCCCAGTGGAGGAGGCGGCAGCAGCGCACCTTTGTCAGGGTATATGCAGGAATCATAGAGATGAATTTACTACCTTTTACTACCTTTTTTACCACCTCCACAATATTTTTTACTACCAACACGACATCAAGCAGCAGCCCTTTTTTGGGGGGTGTGGGGTATGCAAAGCATCACTTACTACTTACTATAAGGTATAAGTGTGACACTGTCACACCCATCATGCATATTAGGTACACTAATGTTTAATTGTGATCATTAAGTATTGTCATTGTCAATTATGTTTTTTTTGTAGTGTCGAGTTGAGTTTCAGTTGTCCTTATCTTAACCCTAGCCCTTGAGTTATCCTAACCATAGCCCTTAGCCCTAATAAGGTGAATAATAACCTTGGCACTTTGTCATTGCTATCAACTCCGACTCACTCAGGCCAGGGCTCGACATTAAGCCTTTTCATGTGCTTGTCCTTTGTCATTCACTTGTCCGAATAAAAAAGTTGCTTGTCCGGAATTTTTTTGGTGTGTGTGTGCTGTAAAAATAATTTATTCTGAAGAAATATCCTCATCTGTGTTCAATCAGCTCTGATATATTTAAATCTGCATATTGTCATATCTCCACCTTTAAAGGGCTGATCAAATTAAATAATTTACACTGAAAATTTACAACTGCATTAAATAATGTTATGAATATGAGATCGTTTAAAATATTTTTGAATATACAAATAAGAAACGTTGGAAAGAATGATACTTTTAAACATGAAAGTAAACCACCAGTAGGAGTTGGCAGGCGACCGTCTTAATGAGCGAGTCATTGAGTCATTCATTCAAACGATTCGTTCAAACAACTAATTCATTCAAGAACGAGACATGTTTATGAATGGGACATTGAATCTTTGACTCAGCCAATTCGTTTAAAACGCTGAATCATTCAGTAATGAAACACGGTTAAGTGTTGCTGTGAGATGCGATACGGTTCTGCTGTGATCTTTGTTTGGAACTATTTTCGCGGCTGAAACAGAACAAAAACAGTCAATATTGTGTCTAAAATGTAAGTGACTTAATTTGAACTGTTTATTAAACTGTTGTATCAATCGCAATGTCACATTGTCGTGATGGTACTCAAGAAAACAGCACTCGTCGTGTGAGGTTGCTAAACTATCATATGTTAAAAATATTAAAACACATTTTGAATTTTGGCACTGGCAGTATGTTGTTAACTGAGTTTAAACTGAGTTTACATTTGTTTGGATTTCTCCTCGAGAGGCTGCGCGAGCCTCAACAGCGCAACCTTGTTACCGTCAGTAATAATACTTATCCACTATTGATCGCAACTTACAATAAATATAATACAATCAGAATCATTCTCTCATTTTAGTGATTCCCTAGTTATTTTTTTTGTTATTGACGTTTAATCAGGCTACTTGTCCGGTCGGGCAAGTAAAATTCTCTTTTACAAGCGTTAATGTCGAGCCCGTCAGGTCCTGTTGTTAGCACCGTATATATTAGCATAAATTATGCTAGATGAAGCTAAAATATGGAGACACAAATATTAAGCAAAAAAATGTAAACTCGTATATTGAGGTGGTGATGAAAAATTTACTACCAAGTCAAATTGCGTTTGTTACCTTTTACTACCTTTCAAGGGCATTAATTTTGGTAGATTCTTTTTACTACCGCGCGGACACCCTGTTTGTCTGCCCTCTGCGGGATGGCGTTCAAAGGCTGCCCTCCCGTCCAAAGCCATGGCAGTCCTGCAGATCATCCAGGCCGATCTCCTCCGGGAAATGGACGAGAAAGGCCCGGACCCGGCTGCCATCATGGATTTACGGAGCGCGACGGATCTCTCCCTTCGTGCTACTAAATCCACGGCTCAGGCTATTGGAAGGTGCATGGCCTCGCTCACCATCACGAAGAGGCACCTCACTCTCACTCTTTCAGCGGCTCCAATTCTATTGTTGAATGCGCATGCGTCGAGTCTGAACGCGTTGTTGTCTTTGGAGCTCTGTCGATTTGATTTATAATTCTTGATTTTTCTCTTTAAACTCACTTACAACGAACATTTTCTACTTTTTCTCACTGAGAAGCACTGTTGCTCAAACCTCATAGTTACAACGCGGACTGTTGAGCAGACGCGTCTCAAGCCTATTAGTGATCCAACACCGGATACTCTTATAGGTTACTCCTGTGGATCACGGCTGAACGTGTCTTCTCCACACTCACTTACAAACAAACATTTTTTCGCCTATCGTGCGTCTACTCTACACCCGTACCACTAAAAAGACGGATTATATCCAAGACTTCAGTCATAAATTAGTATAAATATTGATAGCATCACTGGTAGCGTCGTTGCTAACTTACTGTCCATCTGTTAAAATGGCGAATATATCGGATGTAAGTAGTCTACCTTTTGGTGCAGGTGAGGACACATTTGAGCTTCACGCACTGCAGTCCGAGCTGGAAGCTGTTGAGAAACAGATCCACGACCTTTTAGTGAGACAAGCCGAGCTGACAGACCGGCGTTTAGCTCTTGAAACATCACGTGCCGATGCACACAAATCAGTGATTAACGTTACTAACCCGCTAACTCCGACCTCGTCTACTCCGTGCGTTTCTCAGCATCGGTCCCGAGCGCCGAGGTCGCGATCAGCCATGGTCTCGTTCACTCCGGCTCCAACACGTCACCACGAAGCCTGGATGGTTCCGCAGCGGAAGACGCGAGTCAGGTCTAGACCAAGAAGACTCTCTCCGACCCTCCCGGTTTTCGAGATATCCACCCAAAACCACTTCTCCCCTCTTCGCGAAACAGAACGCGATGCTGTGATCATCGGTGATTCCATCGTTCAGCACGTACACGCTACGTTAGGTAAAAGTAAGGTGCACAGTCACTGCTTTCCTGCTGCTCGTGTTTCTGAAATCGCTGCTCGCGTTCCCGAGATTCTGAACGGTGACAAGCGCGTCGGAACTGTGGTCCTGCACGCGGGAGTGAACGACATCAGGCTGCGCCAGACGGAGGTTCTGAAGAAAGACTTCAGGAATCTGATCGATATGGTACGCAGCACATCGCCTGAAACAACGATCGTTGTGTCAGGACCGCTTCCCACGTACCGACTAGGACAAGAAAAGTTTAGTAGATTATTTGCGCTAAATGAATGGTTAATGTCATGGTGCAATGAGCAGAAGCTGCCCTTTGTAAATAATTGGAATCTGTTTTGGGAGCGTCCTAGGCTTTTCCGTGCTGATGGCTTACACCCAAGCAGATTCGGAGCGGATCTTCTGTCGGATAACATCTCCAAAATGTTAAATACCTTTTGACTAGTAACCAAAAGTCCAAATCATAGTCTCTGCTGCACCAATTTAACTGATATAAATACTAGTGTAGAACATTGCATAGAAACTATGTCTATTCCTCGTTTAGTGAGATCAAATAATAAATCTACTGCAGGATCTAGGAAAAATCTAATTGTTATTAAAACAGAAAATGTTGCTATTAGTAAACAAAAACAATTTCTAAAGCTAGGTCTTCTAAACATTAGATCACTCACACCTAAGGCAGTTATTGTAAATTAAATAGTCACAGATAATAGCTTCGATGTACTTTGCCTTACTGAAACCTGGCTTAAACCAAATGATTATTTCGGTCTAAATGAGTCTACTCCAGCAGGATACTCCTATAAGCATGAGCCCCGTCTGATTGGTCGTGGCGGCGGTGTTGCAACAATCTATAGAGATATTCTCAATGTTACTCAGAAAACGGGTTATAAGTTTATTTCGTTTGAAGTACTTGTACTAAATGTTACGCTCTTAGATGTTAGAAAAACATCCCTATTATCTCTAGCCTTGGCTACCGTATATAGACCGCCTGGGCCTTACGCTGATTTCCTAAAAGAGTTTGCAGATTTTCTCTCAGACCTATTAGTCAATGTCGATAAAGCATTAATTGTTGGAGATTTTAACATACACGTAGATAATCCAAATGATGCGTTAGGGGCTGCGTTTACAGATTTATTAAACTCCTTTGGGGTCAAGCAAAACGTTACCGGACCAACTCATCGTTTTAATCATACACTCGATTTAATTATATCACATGGAACCGATCCAACCGATATAGATATCATTCCACAAAGTGATGATGTCACTGACCATTACATGGTAACTTGCATATTACGTACTCCTGTAATATATCATGCTGCACCGCGTTATCGATCAGACAGAACAATCCTTCCATCCACCATAGATAATTTTTCAAATTGCTTATCTGATCTGTCTCAGCTGCTCAGTGAACCCAAACAAACAGATGAACTAGAGGAATTAACTAGCACTATGAGCACCATTCTCTCTGGAAAATTGGATATTGTTGCACCCATTAGATTAAAAAAGGTCAGAGAGAAAAGTAAAGCACCGTGGTAAAACAATACTACGCATGTTCTAAGAGAAACCCGTAATTTAGAGCGTAAATGGAAACAAACTAATTTAGAGGTCTTTAGAATCGCATGGAAAGACAGTATGTCACGTTATAAAAAGGCCCTAAAAGCGGCCAGGGCTGAGCACCTCCGCAAACTAATAGAAAACAACCAAAACAATCCTAGGTTTTTATTTAACACCGTGGCTAGACTACCAAATAAACAGATGTCACCTGAACAAAATATTCCGTTACAGTTTAGTAGCAATGATTTCATGAAGTTCTTCACTGAGAAAATAGAAAACATCAGAACCACAATTGTAAACGTTCAATCCTCAATCGCGCCTTATAATTCTGCCTCAATTATCACACCGCAAGAACAATTACAGTGCTTTACAACTATAGAACAAAAAGAGTTAAAGAAACTTATCACTTCATCTAAAACAACAACATGTTTATTAGATCCTATACCAACTTAACTACTGAAAGAAGTGTTACCTATAGTGGAAGAGCCTTTCCTCAATATTATTAACTCATCTTTATCTTTAGGTCATGTTCCAAGAACATTTAAACTGGCAGTTATAAAACCTCTCATTAAGAAACCACAATTAGACCCGCATAATCTAGCAAATTATAGACCCATTTCAAATCTTCCTTTTATGTCTAAAATACTAGAAAAAGTGGTGTCCGCTCAACTGGGCTCTTTCTTGCAAGAAAATGACATCTATGAAAAGTTTCAGTCTGGATTCAGACCGCATCATAGCACTGAAACTGCACTCGTTAAAATTACAAATGATTTACTTTTAGCTTCTGACCAAGGCTGTATCTCAATACTAGTTTTACTTGATCTTAGTGCTGCGTTCGATACTATAGATCACACAATACTCTTAGATCGACTACAAAATTATACTGGTGTTCAAGGACAAGCATTAAGTTGGTTCAGATCATACTTATCTGACCGCTACCATTTTGTCTATTTAAATGGAGAAAAATCGATCATAACTCCAGTAAACTATGGAGTGCCGCAAGGATCTGTGTTAGGCCCTCTGTTATTCTCAATATATATGCTGCCACTTGGAAATATTATAAGGAAACATGGAATTAGTTTCCATTGTTATGCTGATGACACTCAAATCTATATTTCATCACGGCCAGATGAAAACGCTAAATTATCCAAATTGACAGTGTGTTAAAGATATAAAAGATTGGATGACACGCAATTTTCTTTTATTAAATCCAGACAAGACAGAGGTACTAATCATCGGTTCAAAAAACCGCCCACAAAACCTCACACACTACAACTTTAACATAGTAGGATGTCCTGTTACTTTATCCTCTACAGTAAAAGACCTGGGTGTTATACTAGACTGCAACCTGTCTTTTGAAAATCATATTTCATATGTTACAAGAACAGCCTTTTTCTACCTTAGAAACATTGCTAAGCTACGTAACATGCTATCAGTTTCTGATGCAGAAAAATTAGTTCATGCGTTCATGACCTCGAGACTAGATTACTGTAATGCTTTATTAGCCGGTTGTCCTGCATCCTCAATAAACAAGCTACAGTTAGTCCAAAATGCCGCCGCTAGAGTTCTTACTAGATCAAGAAAATATGATCATATAACACCAATTTTATCATCACTACATTGGTTACCTATAAAGTTCCGTATTAATTACAAGGTATTGCTACTGACTATTGCTATTGCTAGCCCTAAACGGCTTAGCTCCAGTCTATTTAACGGATCTTCTATCGCCCTATAATCCATCGCGCTCTTTAAGATCACTAAATTCGAGGCTTTTGGTCATACCTAGGATATCCAGATCAACCAAAGGAGGGAGAGCATTTTCACATTTAGCTCCATAACTCTGGAATAGTCTTCCTGATACTGTTAGTTGCTCAGACTCGCTCTCCCAGTTTAAAACTAGATTAAAGACGCATCTCTTCAGCCAGGCATTCATATAATACTTTTAATCTTACAGTTAAATCCGACCTCTAGTTCACAAACGCCAGAGGAGAACTGGCCCCCGACTGAGCCTGGGTTCTCCCAAGGTTTTTTTTTTTCTCCATTAGGTCACCTGATGGAGTTTTTCGGTTCCTTGCCACTGTTGCCTTTGGCTTGCTCAGTTGGGGATATTTGGGGATATTTAATTTAATTAATCAATCAACAATACTATTGATCAGCATTACCAAACGTGGACGTTTTCCACTAGAAACAAACATTGATGTATTATTTTAATTTAATACTGTGAAGCTGCTTTGATACAATCTGTATTGTGAAAAGCGCTATATAAATAAACTTGACTTGACCTTTGGTTGATGCTCGCCGACATGAGGGAATCTGAGCGAGCCGCATTTCTTAACGCCCCGCTCTACCCCACTGGTCTCTTCGGCCCAGCGGTAAACGGGATTGTCGACCGTTTCTCGGAGGTACAAAAGACCACGCAGGCCATGAACCTCTTCCTGCCTCGACGCTCGAGCTCAGCTGCAGGCCGCTCTCGAGATCAGCCTCCTGCGCGAAGCTCTACCCAGCGTCCAACCCAGCCTCCGTCTTCGCAGCGATGACAGGGCGGCCGCCCTAGATCGCGCTCATCCAGCCGTCACAGGCCGCCTCCCCCGCGGGGAACACGGCCTAAGATCGCGTTGAAGCCTGAGCACGCGAAGTCCTCCTAGCGGCCGCAAGGAGGAAGAGACAGTTGAGTCCCGCTGCGGCCGGACCACCGTCAAAACGCTCTGCTCAGTCAGTCCCCTTAAGAAAGGCTACTGCAGAAGTGTATTTTGCAGCCAACGAGCCGGTAATACAACCCGCTCGCCTGCACGCAACTGCCGTTTTCAGCAAAACTGCTGTGCAAAGGGGCCATAGAACCGGTACCTCCTTCTCTGAGCAAGTCAGGCTTTCACAGCCATTACTTCCTCGTGCCCAAGAAGGACGGAGCTCTCAGACCTATCTTAGATCTGAGATATTTGAACAAAGCTCTCATGAGAAGACCGTTCAAAATGCTCACAACCAGACAAATCCTTGCGCAAATTCGCCCGAGGGACTTGTTTATTTCTCTCGATCTGAAAGACGCTTACTTTCAGATTCAGATAATACCCTGTCACAGGCCATTCTTGAGATTCGCCTTCGACGGTCAGGTATATCAATACACCGTCTTTACGTTCGGACTGTCTTTAGCACCCCGTACATTCACAAAGTGCATGGACGCGGCTCTCGCTCCCCTGAGAAATCAGGGTATGCGGATTCTGAACTATTTGGACGATTGGCTGATTCTGGCACAGTCAGAGATAGAGCTTGTATCTCACAGAACAGTGCTTCTCAGCCATCTGGAAAGTCTGGGTCTCACAGTCAACTGGACCAAGAGCCCATTACTGCCCAGTCAGTCAGTCTCTTTTCTGGGAATAGAGCTGGACTCTGTGGCTATGACGGCCCGCTTGTCGACACAGCGCACGCGCCGTGTTCGACACCTGGCCGCGTCTTTCCAGAAGGGCAGCATCGCTTCTCTGAAAACATTTCAGAGAATGCTGGGCTGTATGGCGTCAGCTGCAGCAGTGCTTCAGCTGGGCTTGCTACGTATGCGCCCGCTGCAACGCTGACTGAATGCTCGAGTGCTTTACCGAGCCAGGGCTTCCGGCGGCATACGAATCAGAGTGACCCAGAGCTGCATTTCAGCCCTGGAGCCCTGGTTAGCGGCTGACTGGTACCGGCGGGGAGTGATGATGGGAGCTGTCTCGTACCGGAAGGTCATCTCGATGGACGCCTCCAATTTAGGTTGGGGCGCTCTTTTCTAGTCCGTACCAATCGTGAACGAAAACGAACGAAAAAACGAAAACTAGGTGCGAAAAAACATTGTCGTTAACTGAAATAAAAATAAAAACGAGGCATTACAAAAAAACGATAACTAACTAAAACTGTAATGTGTGTTTGGCAAAACTAACTAAAATAAAATAAAATTATAGAGTAAATGTCCTTAGTTTTCGTCTTTGTCAAGGTCTTTAATTTTTTAATGCTATTTAAAACACGCAGCGTATTCCCTGCTCACCCTCCGTCTCTCTGTCACTCATGCGTCTCTCACATGCGCGCACACACACACACACACACACACACACAGCCCCTCCCCTCCGTGCACACCGTCTCCATGAGAACGAGTGTTCGTTCGACGTTGCAAGTACGCGAAAGGTTGGTATCTCCATCTCGTGAACACCTTTACACAATCACACATTAAAAAGTGGTATAAAAATATTTTAAATTCTGAATATAATTTTGTCAGTGTGTTAATGTTGACCCGAGAAGCAATTGCGCCTTCTTTAGAAAGTTAACTAGTCGCAAGTTTGAGGTAAAATGCACTTTTTGGTTGTGGTTGTCGATGTCAAAACACTATAGGCTATAAGCTGTGATTCAAATATTAAATAATGTTATGTCATTTTTTTACTTTTACACTGAATGTTTGCTGCTTCAATCCAGATGAGTAGGCTATTGACTATATAGGATAAATTAAGTATAGGGTGTGAAAATTGTACAGCTGTGGTATTTGTATAGGGTGTGATTTCTGTATAGAAGATGTGTAGATTTCTGGTACGGCGTGTTGATTTTGTAAGAGGTGAAGGAATTTCAATGGGGTGTGAATTTTTTCCTAAAATTGTATGACATTTTTGTTGAGTTAGTATTACACAATACTTTTTCTGACCTTTTTGAATCTTGCCCCTGACAAATAACCCAAATTACAAAAAAAGACTAAAACTAACACTAAAACTAATAAAAACTAAACTAAAACTAAGCATTTTCAAAAAATAAAAACTAAACTAAACTAGCAAACCCACTTTAAAAACTAATTAAAACTAAACTAAATTTGAAAACAAAAAGTCAAAACGAAATAAAAATAAAAACTAATGAAAAATGCAAAACTATAATAACCCTGGTCCGTACGGACAACATGTCTAACAGAACGTCTCCTCGTTTGGGCTCAGCACTCGCTACGCTCGCTGAGAGCCACGCATGTGCCGGGCCACCTGAACGACGGCCCAGACAGACTGTCCAGGGACAACGTTCCCTCGGGAAAATGGTCCCTGCATCCTCAGACGGTCCAGTTGCTATGGCGCCTTTTCGGCAAAGCGGAAGTCGACCTTTTCACGTCAAAAGACCACGCTCATTGCCCAAAGTTCTTTTCGAAGAACGAGGACACGCTGGCCCAAACCTGGCCCAGTTGCCCACTGTATGCCTTCCCTCCGATCTCGCTGTTACCACAGGTAATCAAGAGAATCAGGGAAGCGTGCCACTCGGTGCTCCTCATAGCCCCGCGATGGGAGAACCAAACCTGGTTCCCAGAGCTGATGCGGCTGTCACACGTAGCCCCATGGCCGATTCCGGTGAGGAGAGATCTTCTCTCTCAAGCCGTCTCTCAATTTGGCATCCCCATCCAGAGCGCTGGTCTCTGCATGCATGGATAATCAACGGATACCCGTTGCCTTGCCAGAAGGGGTTGTGAACACGATCACGCAGTCTAGAGCTTCTTCTACAAGAAGGCTATACACGTCTAAATGGTCTGTGTTCTCCAAATGGTGCGCCGACAAAAATCTAGACCCACGAACCTGTGGGGTCTCGTGGGTGCTTTGCTTCCTTCAAGAGCTGTTGGATGAGGGCAGGTCCCCCTCCACGCTCAAAGTGTATGTTGCGGCTATTGCAGCGTTCGCGGAGTCGACGCGCGGCCAGTCAATAGGAAGGAACGAGCTCATCATCCGCTTCCTTAGAGGAGTCAGGAGGATGAATCCCCCGCGGCCCCCGTCGGTTCCTATTTGGGATCTTTCTTTGGTCCTAGAGGCCCTGAAAACATATCCCTTTGAACCATTAGATTCCGTGGATCTAAAATACCTCTCGCTCAAAACCGTTTTTCTGATAGCCCTGTCATCGGTCAAACGTGTGATCTACACGCGCTATCTGTGCGTGAGTTTGGACCAAATGACTCTAAAGTCATCCTCAAACCGAGACATGGTTATATCCCCAAGGTGATTGGTACTCCCTTCAGAGCGCAGGGTCATCTCTCTGTCGGCTCTGCCAGCATCCGGTAGCGAGGGCAATGATAACCTCCTCTGCCCTGTCAGGGCGCTGAGAGTTTACATTACGTGCTCCGCCGCCTTCAGGCGCTCCAGGGGTCTCGCCGCCTCGAAACATAGCCTGTCCAGATGGATAGTGGACGCTATCGCAGCAGCTAAACACCTGCAGTGCCCTCTGGGCGTCAGGGCTCATTCCACTAGAGGCATGGCCTCATCGTGGGCTTGGTCCAGCGGGATTTCTATTCACGACATTTGTATGGCGGCGGGCTGGGCCTCCCCCTCTACATTTGTTAGGTTTTATAACCTGGAAGTTCCCGCCTTGCAGGCTAGACTTTTGTCAGTCTAAGTGGTGTGTATGTTCTGCCCAGATTGTTCGTGTGCAGGCTATTCTCACGCGATTTTAGCTCTCCTGGTTGAGCTGCACTATAAGGGTTGATATTCTTAATATGGACCAGCAGCGTTAAAAAATTAAGGATAATTTTTTGGCTTCATATCTCGAGAAAAGATGACTTTACCCGTAGCATAAGCAACTTACACAATACTCGTTCCCTCTTCTAGAGAGAACCGAGGTTACATTAGGTAACCGAGTATGTACTGTATGATGCTACTGAAATAAAACTCAGAAAGATGTGATGAATTGTTTTTGTAAATAAGATTCATCTTATACATCACGTACAGTCTGTATAAGTGCATGATTTTGCTTTCCCCCATGGTCTAGTGTTAAAAAATAAATTAGTGGCCTAAACATATTTGTCAAATCACTCTTTTGGCAAAATCTTAAACAAGTTCAGGTAGTTAAACACCATTTGCAATCAGGGTGGGAATTATACCGCGGCCACGCGGCCATGGCCGCCGTTGCCCTACACTTTGGCCTTCATGCCCCGTGAAGAAAAAATCATCGTACGGCCACAGTGGCCTGTGTGCCCTGGCCCTGTCCAAGTTCCACCCAAGTAGTCTCTGAACTTCAATTAGTTTGTGGATTCGCGCAGGTGCAGTGTCATAATCACATCGATGATCTCACGCATCAAAACAGCAGTGCAAGAAGCATGTAACGTCAGCACCAACAGAAGAACGACACTGTTGTCTACACTGGTGCATAGATATATACACTAGATTTCGCCTTGGCTACGGCATTCGTTCATGAACTGCCGTAGCCAAGGCGAAATCTATATGTCTATCTATGCACCAGTCTGCGCACACGTCACACAGCAGGAAGCGCGGGCGCCCTCATATCACTTGGACGTTGCTGTGTTATAAGAGGTAAAAACGATATAAATACTGTTCGTTTTCTCACACAAACCGCTCGTTTCGTGTCTTAGGCCATCAATGTGTACTTACGATGGGGAATTGTTTTAATTTGGACTGCTCTTTGAGACCGTGACCATAGACCTGCATTATATGACTGACAGACAAGAACAGTTTGACCTAAAAATATCAAAATCTATTTGCTAGTAGATAAGTGCCCTTTTCAGAAAAGGGCCCTATGCAAGGTTCCAGAGGTAACGGCGTCGGCGCACTGAAGCGTTTTTTTTTTTTAATAGTTCAAAGTTACTATAAGATTTAATGTTATTACCTTGACAAACTATAACTTACATCATTAAAAAGATATAAGACTCACGTTTCAGTATTTGACCACTATTGTATTCTGAGAAATTTATATTGACAGTTATGTCTTAATTTGTGTCAGGAGTTATGAAATCCAAAAATGAGGTGATACCTTTAATATGAATTATGAGCGTCAGACGCTCCCATTCATAAAAAACTCCTGTGCTGTCGTCATGAAAGCGATTCACAAAACAACGTCCCTCGCGGCTCTTAGCTCAAAAGTGTGCAGATTTGGAGAAATATTGATATATTCTCAGTTTACATCAGATTTCTATTGACAGGAATAATATTTTATTGAATTTATAGCCAAATGCGTCGATGTAATCATTATGAGCGCTGTATACTGATGTGCTGTTTCAATTCCAGCAGCCTGAGGGCGCTCTACTGAACATTATAGTCCATATTTGAAATGCATGAAGAAGAGCGTTCGACAATGCAGGAAATTATTAATTTATTGGCATTTGTGTTGTTTCTGAATGCTTTTATTGGCATTTGTGTTGTTTCTGAATGCTTTTATTGGCATTTGTGTTGTTTCTGAATGCTTTTATTGGCATTTGTGGTGTTTCTGAATGCTTTTATTGGCATTTATGTTGTTTCTATTGTTGTGTGAGGGTGTATACCTTCTGGATGTAATGGCGCTCTCTCTCTCTCATTAAAAAATGTTTTTTTTTTTATTAAAAAAGTCATAATCCATGTCTTATTCCAAATTAGGATGTTATGGTATCAATCTGAATGGGAAAACCATTGAATTGTACGATGGCCTTTGTGCCCTGTCATATGGCCTTGTTGCCCCTAAAAAAAAAAAAAAGGTGGAGGCCAAATGGCCTTGCCCCTAAAATTACATAATTCCCACCCTGTTTGCAATTCCCATGCACTCATTTTGCAAAAAACACTCACTCACTAACACACTTCGCACTGTGATGCACTTGTGTTAAAAAAACGTAAACACAAGCGGTAAACTACAACACAGCTGTAATTGTTCAGTCACAACTGATTTCTAATGATTAAACCAACTGTACAAAATATAAGCCAGTTCAGAGTGCACAGGTGCACTGAATGTTGATACGAACAATGAATGGAAACAAACAGAGGAAGAGGAGAAAGTGCATGTGTAAAAGGTGGTGAACGAGGAGGATGAGAACGAGAAAGAGAAAGGTGTGGACAGTGTTGTCAAGGCTGGATCTGGCACACCATAGGGTTTTCCCTTTGCGTGGCAAGAGACATAATTGTCTGATGTGGACAAGTCCTCAGTCCAGACCCAGAAAGAAACAATTTGTTTTGCTATTTTTTCTTTTCTTTTTTGCACTGGCAAGATACATAATTGTCTGATGTGGACAAGTCCTCAGTCCAGACCCAGAAAGAAACAATTTGTTTTGCTATTTTTTCCTTTTCTTTTTTGCACTGTAACATGCTATTCATTTAGTTTTCATTAACCTTTTGGGCTTTTGTAGAAGGACTACTATATTTTTACAGAATGCAAGGGCTGAATATACAAAAATACAATACAATACAATATTCAATACATTGCTATACCTGCAGTACATACAGCATGCAATTTATTAACCTTGCCAAGTTGCGATTACAATACTTTATGTAATATCAAAATGTGTTTACTGTATACAGTACACATTTTATTCTGTAACTATATGCTCTGGAGTGTTCTCCATTTTTTGATGTAGTGTAATGAATGCTAAGCTGGATGATGACACCACTGTTTTCTGCAGAGCTGCTTTATAGCTGAATTTAATTAATTTATTCTTTGATGAACTTTACACAGTTATTAAATGGAAACTGAATCAACACTGAACTGACTTCATATAAATAAAGGTGACTACTTGATTTTGCAAAAAAAAAAATGGGTGCCGGTTTCAAGAAATGTGTCTAAGCAATTGTGAAAAACTGTAAAGCATGGATCTCATGAATTAAGGATGAAGCTTTCTTCTCTTAAATGTTTAGTTAACTAATTTTATTTGAAGTAAAATGTTAATTCAGTAAAATCCGGATTAAAGAAAAATATCAGTTTCCTACATAAATTAGATGCTTTTTACAAATATTATTGTTGTTCACCCAAAAATTTTAATTCTATCATTTAATCTCCCTCATGTCATTCCAAAACCATATGACTTTCATCTTTTCATACATTATGAATTATGAAAATTAAAAGTATCTTTTTAAAACTGAAAACCATGTTCTGGAATGTTGTCAATGTTCACTTTGATGTGCACAATAGTTATGAATTAAATTGACTCTTTATATCATTTGTATATTGGGAGCCCTTTTGGAAAGACATTTAAATTTATGAAAAAAGCTTGAAGAAAATAGTTGTGTCAGAATCATCCTCAAACTTGAACCAGAATATTTATATTTGTTTCAAATATGTTTCAAGCCTCTCAAATGCGCAGATGCAAATTAGCTTGTATAGCTAACTCTGAGTTGTGATGGTCCCCATTAAACAAATGAACTAAACTTTAAAACAAAAAACGAAATCCTAGTATTTCTCTTGAAAGTATATCTTTAAAAAAAGGTAGTCACTTAACTCTATTTGAGCTTCTCTTAAACTGTTCCTGTGCTACTATGAACAATAATTTGACAAGTAAATATCAAGTGTCTGCTTTCAACAAGACCAGGATTATGCCTGTAGCCCAAAGGGTTCAAGAGCTGCAGCCATTTCATTTTGTTTATATCATTGTCAGCTTGTTAAGAGATTAAAGTTAATAATTTTATAATTATCATTATTACTTTGAGAGGCACATTCTACTGTACAATAGTATTATAGTTCTGTCACAACTTCATAAAGATAAACCAAACTTTTATTCCTGACAGGCTGTCTCAAAAACTGAGTACTTCTGAGTTTCTGTGTGTATATATAATAACAGCTTTTTCTAAAAAACTAAATAGTGAAATGCTTGTGAAGTAATCTCTCAGAGCAGCTCTAGAGACAAAGTTCATGTGCTCATGTCCTCATTATAGTGAGATGGCAAACGCTGAAAACCCAAGCATTGCGCGCACTTCAGTGTGTAGTTGATGAAACCGCACCATTCATTCACAGACACGTAGACTTCATATTTAAATAGTCTTTTTTGCTGTCTAGGCATGGGCATGAGCTGAGCCCACCCAAACGTTTGCCTTGCCCACTCAATCAGAATTTAGGAACGGATAGTGTTGATCTGTTATTACAATAGCACAAGCATTGATTAAAAGCAATCTGAGGTGGGTTCTGTGTTTAAAGGTTTGATGAAGGGCTGTAGAATGCTCCAAACAACCACAAAAATTGCATTAATATTTTTCATTTATTAGCTGAAAGTAATGGAGAGGCTACTCTCGCGCTTCAGTCTGTAGCAGAAAAGCAGAGGCTGACAAACACACGAAAACGGGAAGAAATGTTTGCGTGCTATCAAGGTGTAAATTACAAGGAGTTGCATCTTTTTGAATATGCATCTTCATATTTACTTAAAAATAAAATCAGATGTACATTTTATATTTACGATACATATCAAGTTGAAATTAGCTAGAAAACCTCGCTCATTTAATGTGTTGAATATGCATTTATTGCATTGGATGAAGCAAGAATATAAATGTAAGTGTTTAATTGTTGTTAATGCTGTTAAACTGAATATACGATGCAAACTGCTTAGATAAGAGGGCTGAAATAAGAATGCGCTGTTCATCTTTCATTCAGTTAGGGGCCATTCACATAGAGCGCGAGCCTGGATGCCAGCCGAACTAAGCCCCGCCCACAACATTTGAGGTAGGGAAGTTCGGTCTGGACTTGATCCGTTGTGGAGCAACTATGCTCGAACCAGAGCTGTTCAGACCAATGAAATTGTCAGGGCGGGCTTTATACGATGATGGACAGATGATCAACACTAACGTAATTATCCATGTCACCAAAGAGCGCTTGGGTTGAATTTGTTTACAACAAAGATGACTGCCTCTGGAGAATTGAGATGTGTAGATTCCGCCATCAGAAGATCTTCTGTTATAGAAGATATCGACAGTGCATTCATTTTAAAAGAGGAACAGAGAACCACGATCAAGGCATTTGTAGATCGGAAAGATGAATGAAGAGCATACGTCACTTATTTCGTTGCTCTGATTGGTTATTGGTCTATCCAATTGAGTGCAGAGGCATTTTCTTTCCTGGTTCGGTTGAAACACACCCCTTAATCACAGCCCAATGGAGCAGTATCAGACTCATATTCTGACTAGAATCTGAGTATGACGACGTCAGGCTAATAGAACGCAGTTTTGCGGTTAAAAACACGAGACGCATGTCTAGAGACGCATTTTTAAAAGTCATTTTAACTTGAGTACTACATTTTAGAAAGCAACGTCATAGACGATACTTCCAAAAGTATGGAAGCGAGATGCAAGTGCAACAGTCAAACCCCAAGGTCTAGGGTGATGTTTACATTAAAAACGATGGAAAAGTAATGCATTGGAATGAAAATTCATTCTGTGTGGCATTTAATTGCCCCTTCCATGCAATTAAAGTTGCATTCATTGCTATAACATTAGGCTTCCAATGAGTTTTCTTTCCAAAAAGAAATTTTATTTATCTATTTATATAAAGTGGAAATAAGATAAAAATGGTCTTGTCATGAGGTGTGTTATAAATAAATAGTTATCTATCCCCTCCCCCAGGGTCCGAAATTAACTTTTTGGCTCACCTGCCATGAGTCCCCATGGTAGATGAAAAAATCCACCAGCCAAGCATATTTTTTACCGGCCAAAATAATAAACAGCCTTTTTTTGTCACATATACATTCATTTCAGTACATTTAATTGAGATAATAAGGTATTATGTTGAATACAAACATAAAAAATTGTCCAGAGCAAAATTTTAAATGTATAATAAAAAAAAAATCTATATATTGATCAAAATGAGAGAAATATATGAAATTTTACTATCATTGGGGTGAAATAAAAACATTTTTGGTCAGTTTTGTTACCTGACTCATGTGGAAGGGAAGGCAGAACGTACTCGGTTACTTATGTAACCTCGGTTCCCTGAGAGATAAGGGAACGAGTATTGCGTTGCAAACGCTATGGGAAAACTCCTTTTCTCGAGAAAAGAACGGCCATGGTGTAAAGCAGAAGCAGCCTGGCCAGCGGCGGAGTATGCACGATCCGCGAGTGCTGAAGACGTTTTGCACGGATGAGAGCGTTAAGAGGCAGAAGAGCGCGTGCTCGCTGAAAAGGGCGCACACCATGATTTAGTGAGCTCCTCGTGCTCTAGTGCTCCATGTCTCGCGGCACTGTTTACCTTACCGAGACAGTGCCGCGAGACTTTTTATTACATTACTATTTTGGTATGAACATTCACCCGCCATTGTGGCGGATAGCCTTTTGAGATTTACTCGCCAAACGGAAAATCTACCCGCATTTGGCGCTTGGCGGGTGTTAATTTCGGACCCTGCCCTCCCCAGAATGGCTAGGTACACATTTAAAAAAAAAATTTTTTTTCAATCAATAACTATTTGGGCAATCTAAATTATAGGCAAATAACATAGAAATATTTTACAATTTACAAGTTACAAATATTTAGTACACCATTGGCATTAACTATAGCAAGCCTTGCTTGAAACAATTTTCTCCAATTTCATTTTGGTATGAATGTTTAACTCAAGTATGATCTCATGATCAAACAATTATGTAGCATGTAGCATTTCAGAAGAACTTACGGGAAGAACCCCAGGCATTTTCTCTCCATTCTTCACCCAGCAACATCCCTTTACGTCCATCTTTTGCCAATTCATCCGATTCCCACAATTTTTTTGCAGGAAGTAGCTGCAAAAAGGATCAATGTGGCAATCACTTTTTGCAAAGCATACAACAACAGGAAAAAATCTAACAAGTGGAGTTGAAATATGTTAAAGGATTACAAGGAAATCAACACTTTTGATACTGGTCAAAAAAAGATTCAAAAGGACTATTAGACTCAGAATTACAACTGGCTTTTTAAAAACTCTGATCACATACCTCACCCATTCCACGAGACTCCAGAGCCAAGGCTTGAAAGTCATAATTCATCTCATCCACAGCGCGCACCTAGATAAAGCACATTTTATTTTCACCAGGATAGAGCCAGAATGTCTAATCTAATACAAAAACTATACTCCCATAAGAGTGCAACTAAGAGTGAACCATGATTTGCTACTTGCAATTGCAAGTCAAAAGTAGGTATTAAGTATTACCGAGATAAAATATATATTAAATGATTCTCAAAATTGAAGACAGACTTGAAAAGCCACAAAACTCCTTTAAGATGTGAAAAATTTTAGGAGAAGAAGTGAAAAACACAGGTAAGAAAAAAAAAAGAAGCTTTTAACAAGAATAACATGAAAAGTGCCATTTTTGTAGACTCAAAGTATATAAATGGAAAGATTTGTGGTCAATATGCTAATACATTATGAGGGTGGCCAGTGGTTCACTTGACTTTCATTTTTATGTACACAAAGGTGGAGAAATAAGAGCTGAGGGCAAGATAAAATGTTGCAGGATTTGATTGTCCTGCTTCCTTTTAATAAAACTCTTACCAACAAAATAGTTATTCAGAGTTAAGAGAATTTTGTTAAGAGTTGCTTTGTAAACACCTATATTGACTGAAAATGCATGTCTAAGAATTAGGCTATGTTCAGACTTTCTCTTAAAACAGATCTTTCCAGGCAGACTGCCCACATTATTAATCGCAAGTGATCAAATAAGATTTGTGTGCCCCAGACATAACCAACCTATCTGCATGGGTTGCTTTGGTAACAACGTAGGCGTATCCACGGGCCACATGTGTGACGAGGCTTTCAAAATGAATGTAGAAAAAATTGTTGAGCAATTCCAGCGTTATGGCCGTGACATTTGCAGTCAAAACATGAAATATAAATTCTCAGAAAGTATTTGTTACAAATATATTGAACCATCTGTTTATATTTTTTCTAAATTCTACTTTGAAAAAAATAGTTCAGACATCAGAAAAATATCAGTCTATAAACACATTTTACATGTGTGAAATACTAGGGCTGCCCCCTAATAGTAGACTAAAAGTTAGTAGACAAGAAGAGGCTTAGTCGACCAAAATTTTATTGGTCGGTTAGTCGCAGAAAAAAATAACTCAACAGGAAGTGGCGAAGTCACGCAGTCCGTGAGGAACAGATCGTTAATGGCGGGTCCTTGTGGTAATTACAGTATGTCGGGCAGGAAATAAAAATGTTCGCCTTTCATGCATCGACCTCAAATATGGCTTATTTGAAACATGTATTAGCAACTTTACTTGGCCAATCACTCTAACGTTAATGTAGATAAGTGTGTGCTATTATTAGGCGCAAATCCAAGTGTATGTGCACAGTGTGGAGGCTTAAGTATTTGTGTTTACTGCATGACATGAGGCGCTGGTGCAATAACTTGCATTTTTTTCTGATAACAGCAGAAACAACTTAAAATACTCCATTTTACAGATTAGAGTAATACATCATTCAAAACTGTAAAGGGCCTACTTTTATTTGTGTAAACTTTATTTTGTAAAATAAGCAAAACAAACAGGATGTGCTTTGTCGTCTCGGTCTCAGTGAACAAATCCAATTGAAAAACGAAAAAACAATTAGAATAGAAAAAAAACTCTAGGATTACATAATCCATATGAAAGGTGCATTTCTCTCTAATAGCGTGCCCACTATACTGTGGAGATGGCGAGTCAGCATCGTCAGCTTCATCTTTGCAGCAGACACTGACTCAGAAAACACTAATTTATTGATAAACAATTAAACTGTCTCCTTGCTATTTTTTCCCCGACACATTCATAATCATTACTTTTGCCGGTGCTTTGTGGCAAGCTTTATACATGCGCTTGAGCGTAGAATAGGCTATATGTTAAGCCTATGTATATTAAAGGCTCATTATGGTTTAGTATTCCCCCCAGCATATATTTAAGTAATTCAATTAATATAAACATGCGATTAGACGACTAATGGCTTGAATGAATGATTACAAGTTGACTAGACAAATCTTTAGTCGTGGGCATGCCTAGGAAACAGGTTATGGACGCACAAAAAAGTTTTTGGGAGACAAAATATTTTGTAGACTTTTTTTGAATTACAATGCACAAACCAGAAGAAACAACACACATCGAATGGAGAAGGGTTGGCTCTCCTCATAACATAAAATATCTATTTCAATTTTCGTAGAGAAAAAAAACAGTAACAGATGTGACATTAGGGGTGCACGATTCAGAAAATTTCACGATTCGATTCGATACCGATTTTTAGTCTCAAGATTCGATTCAAAATCGATTCTCGATTCAAAAAAACGATTCACAGTATGTAAATGTAGTTGACTTTTGATTGCAGTAGACATACAATTTAAAATAAAAGAAATAACAAATTAAATGAAGTTTGATATTACTTTGTCTTCATAAAAACTTTTGCAACTAAACAGCGCAAAGTGCCAAGCTTCGGCCAGCTTTCAAATACATTTAATTCAAGTTTAAATTAAAACTTAAATACATTATTTATTTATTTTTTACATTTAGCTTTAAAGTGCTGTAGTCAGATCAAACAAAGGCTACAGAATATTTCGTTCTGTATTGACAGGTGCAATTTTTGAAAATCGATTAAAAAAATACAATAAGCCTACATTATATCTGCATTTATGTCAAAACCTAGACTTTCAAACATCAAAATGTCATTTATTAATATGAATATTCGTGTCAAAATTACATATAAACATTCTATTTTGCCTGGAAACGCTTCCAACACGCTTGCGTGTCGCGAGAAAAATAGGCGTCGGTTCTATTTCTAGCATGCACGCGTTTCCCGCACGACTCGGGCCACACCTGAGACGCGCGTGTCACGCAGGCTGTGTGCAAGCTCTAGGCCGGTGACACACTGGCTGCGTGGCGTGAGCGTGGCGTTTCTGTTGCGTGTCAGCTGCGTGGCGTTTTCCATGTCTTTGCACACCAGAAGCGTGTCTGACGCGGCGCTGCTGCTGCTAGGTGACATATGATAAGCCTCAATCACCACCACACAGCCAGCCAGCCTTCCTTCTGCTCCGGTTCTGCTGCAATTCTTCTTTTGGCTATGAAAAGAGTGTGCAGGCGTAAGTGTGAATTCGATGCAGCGCCATCTATGGGAATGGCAAGCTAAACTCATTTCAGGACAATACTGAAAAATATATATTTCAAAAAAAGAAAAGAAAAAAAAAGAATCGATTTTTGGGATTCTATGAATCGATTTTGAATCGGTAAAGTTTGAATCGCGATTCATATGTGAATCGATTTTTTTGCCCACCCCTATGTGACATCTCTCCGTTACGTACGCGACCGTTCTGAAAGTGGAATTCATCCGACTATGGAAAGGCGTATAATGCTTTAAAACCTTTAAAAGAGACCTCTAGTGGGTATTTAAAAAAACAAACTTTGACGTCTCAGTTAATCTAATTAAAACTGAAATTGTACTGCAAATGGTTATGTATTTATAGCATTTTCATGCCAACTTTCATGCTGTCAAGTGTAACCAGTGTGGGACTCGCATTAATATAAATCTACACCAGTCTACATCAGAGACGGATGCGGTTGTAACCTAAAAATTTAAATGATCTAACGGACCGATGCCGCTCCAATCAAGATCATTTAAAATGGGTGGCTGTCATAAAAACTTGTTTTAATGACACATTTATTCAAACATACATTAAATAATAAAGATACTAACAGATAACAAGTAACAAGATTTACCGCCACATTAAAGAGCTTCAAAATAGAATTTATTGTTTATATTCACAAGTCCTTTTTGTCAAGTCAAGTCTGAAGTAATTTTTGGTCGAGTCTGAAGTCTATTAAAATGCGACTCAAGTGTGACTTGAGTCCGAATCATTTAAGTGCCTATCTCTGGTATTGGCCATCGATATTTATCGGCTGCTTTTTGATCTATTTAAAACTATAGGCATATCGGCTATAGTATGAAAAAGGGCAATATAGCAAACCAATGGTTTATTAATTAACTGTGTGAAGGCACCGAGTTGTAAAATGTCTGTTGCATAATCCAATGTTTTTCTCTAGGTAAACCAATTAAACACTTGGTAAAATAAAATGAAATCTGTACAAAGTACAGCAGTGCTTGACAATAAAGACTGCCTGAGGCCAGCGTGAACGACACACGGGACAATTGACAGAATTGTCCAGTGTTACATATTCACGAAAATGTATCCTTTGCACATGTTTTTAAGCATTGCAAATTTAATTAAGCGCAAGAAGACACGAAAGAGAACTCAATTCTACTCACTGTGTGAGAAGTTTAAGGGATTGACTACATGAGGACTAAGAAAATGTACCGGCCATAAAACTGTTTTTGCAAAAACAGGCAGTAAAGACAAACATTTAATTTTGGTTCTCTATTATATTCTCTATTGCAATATCAATACCACAGCTAAAACTACTAGCCTAATACAAATGTAAAACATTATTAAAGAAGTAAACAGCCAGTAATATAACAACAACAAATAATCAAATTACAAGCAAAAGTGCAAATTAATACAACAAAGCTAAAAATGAAATAAACAGTGCTATTCAAGTTTTCAGGTTGGTCTGACAGTAGTTTTCAAGTACAGAAAATTAATAAAGCAAGCACATGTAAAATAATACTATTCACTGTGTAAATTAAACATCATTATTAATTAATCCTTATTAAAGTTACAAAAGTTATTCAGTCAAGAGCAGTGAGTGATTTCATATGTAAGTCGACTTGCGTACGGCCGTCTGCTGGAAGCTAGTTATTTTAGTCGATAAAGTTTTAAATATGGATATTTTTCTTACACGAACGCATCGCTTCACTTCAGAAGGCCTTTATCAACCTGCTAGAGGCGAGTCGAGCACGTTTATAATGGAAAAAAAATATACCCATTGACTCCCATTATAAAGCTTGGAAGAGCCAGGATATTTTTTTTTAAATAACTCCGATTGTATTCGTCTGAAAGAAGAATGTCATATACACCTAGGATGGCTTCAGGGTGAGTAAATCATGGGCTAATTTTAATTTTTGGGTGAACTATCCCTTTAAAGGTGACATAATATGCCCCTTTTCACAAGATGTAATATAAATCCCCAGAATGTGTCTGAAATTTGAGCTCAAAATAACCAATAACGTGACAATAATAAGTTACTGGGTTGTCACTTTTCACGTTTTCTGGGTTGGTAGATGCACCGGGGACCCGATTATAGCACTTAAACTTATGTCCCCTTTAAAGTGACAGCAGCCTGATAGCTGTCTGTTTTAACGTTAATAAAATAACAAAAGTCCCAAAAACAAAACCATAATAATAATAATCACTCATACTCCTGACTAAATAACTTTTGTAACTTTAATAAGGATTAATGTATATTTTATTTATACAATGAAGAAAATATTTTACATTTGATTATTTCTGTACCTGAAAACTAGTGTTAGACCTACCTGAAAAGCACTTTATTTCATATGGATCTTTGTTCTATTGTATATATATAATGACCTGTTAAATGTTAAATGGATCCAACCAATGTTCAATAGAAATTATTTGATGATGCAGCAATAAACTAGCTAGTAGCTTATAACTTAATGCACGTGTTTGTGAACTTTGTTCATCAAAACGCTAATCTATTTTAATCACAAAAGCTCAAATAAGAGATTAAGAGACAAATATTGGTATTGGAATCAGCCAATAATGGTTTGTTAAAATCGGTCTCAACTAAAAAAATACCTATTAGTGCGTCCCTGAAATGAGCATTATCTGACATTTAAAAAAAGTTTTGGCTATTTGTCCTGCAGGCCTGTGCCTGTTGAAAAGCAAATGACAATCGAAATATTTTTCCACCCGTTAATATAAACTACGCTGAGATACATCTTCTACAGCTATATATTAAATGTTTATCATACACAATCCAAAAACATGCAGGTAAGCTCTCGCAATTTATCTCTCGTTCTCATTTAGGCTATTCAAATACTACAAGAACATTTGTAGGCTAAATCTCCACGATGTTCTCGTTGATACTAGAATGTAATTTCTAAAATTTTGTTATTATAATAAATTAATTTCTAAAATGTTACGATACAGTAAGACTGAAACAGATCACAGTAGGCCACAGTATCAGTCATCTGCAATAGGTATACGTACAATACGGTCATAGCTATGGCTAGGCATAGGATTTAATACAAAATGTCTGTAACGGTCACATCTGTAACACGTTATTATGGTTGTTCAGAGCAAACAAGGGAGATGAGTTGTTAATCATAATAAGAATGGACATAACTTGGCTTTGTGCAGAAAGATACTGGTTAATTGTATTAATTATTATTATATGATATAACTTAAATTTAAAACGTTACGGACATGATGCAGCACTGAAGCATGATGACTCCATAGATCTTGTCCTTATAAATCCAAAAATCATCACTGTTAAAACAGAATATAATTTTTTCAGACAGGTCTCCATCTTTCTACAAAATGCTTACTGTAGACAAATTTAAAAAAATAGGTGGCCTTTGATCTCTCTTTTGAAAAAATGAAACAAATGTAATTTTACTATCAGTGCATACCTCATGTGGTGAATAAACATGGTGATTTTCTTCAAATTTCTATTGCAGCAGTAAAATACAGACCTAAATAGGTTTGTGGTAAAAGCGAAAAAAATGTTATGGTAATGTTGACATTTATATGGAATTGCTCAGGTACATCATCTCGTTCTCCAAATAAGTGCCCTGTCGAGTCACGGAGAAGAACTCCTCAGTTGCACAAGAAAAACTCAGCAACGGCAGAGATGGGTATATACTGTAATGTTTGGACATACCGTTCGAATACTGTATGAATACTTTTGGCATTACGTTTTGACGTTATCATTGTATATCGTGTTAAGAGGGACGCAAAAGACTATTTGAAATCAGCTTTGAGCAGCCAGAGCATCCAGACTAAGACATTAGATTTGTAAAAATCTAATTGGAATCACATTTTAAACCACCTCCAAATGTGGTCTGAATCAGATTTGAAAAAAAGTGATTTTTTTTGCTGTCCAGAATTTCAAAAAACCATCTGGATATGCAAAAGAAAAGAAAATCTGATTTCCGCTAGCAGTCTGAACATAGCCTTAAATCAAAAGGAGAATTACTAGAAGATTCAAAATACAGTCAAGCGTTACCATCACAAAACAAACCCTGACGAAAGTGAGGTTATGTATTAAATGGTTTACTTACTAAAAATTTTTTTTAAAGAGAGAACAAAGTCATGTGAAAAACAAAACTATCAAATTTAATTAGAAAATCAGCTGTTTAGTGGTTATTTTACAAAAATATCTGACCACAGAAATTGGTTGATTGACCAATCGCATCTGCACTGATTTTCTGTTGATTATTTTTAGTATGTTGGTGTTTAATTAGAAAGCCCTATGTCTTTGTGTCCATGTTCACATACCCTCACGTTTGGGTAGCTGAGCTCTAGCCATCCTTAACTTAGAAAGTATCGAACAAGAGATTGTCACTCTGCAAATGTATGATTCATTCATACCTGGTCAACATGGTTTCCATCACCAGTGGGCCAGCGGTGTTTGCCTGCAGTGCAGCCACCCAACTGCTCCCCAGGCTGCCTTTGAAAGAAATAGCCCACAGTGGCATCATCTTGGGAACGACCGCTCAAAGGAGGCTGAGGGGTGCCGGGGTTGGGGTTGGCCACCCGGTCCATACCTGGCAGAGGGTGAGCTCCTCCAGGTCCCTGCCCAGCACCTCCTACTGTGGCCAGAGAACCCCCCGCATGGACTCGGACCACTCCGGTCTCTGGCGCACCATTTGTGTGCAGCATCCCACCTCGCGTCTCCTGCCAGGCCACGTCATTCATACCTAAGATGCTGCATGGAATGCTCATTCCACGGAAAAACCTTCAGAAAAAGGGGCAGGGAAGTTTAATGGCATTTAAAAAGTGATTTTACCTCCATGGCATTAGATTAGCCCAGATTAATGATAAATGTATTATTTTGAACTATTTGGAATACAGAAACACGGTGAAACAAAACTAATAAAAAAAATTATTTTGAGGGGACTGAGTCCATGAAGGGGGGTGCAGAGTTCAAAATGTAGAAGACTTCCATCTTTTATCCACGTAAAAACCTCCAAATACTATGCAAATATCATAAATTACATACAAATTAAATATAGTGTGATTTTCTAAATCTGTGGTTTAAAAATATAAAATCTGTCCCCAACTAGGGTCCCCCAGTGAATCTTGGCCACTTCCACCACTGAGTGTAAACTGTGTAAACACACACATAATAACAAAGCTATACAATCAAATACAAACAAATAAAACAAAATAAACTGTCAGAAGAACAAAGCCGCACCATATTGTCTTTAAGTCTTAATAAATGTGGCCACTAACTAAACCTTGTTTACTCAGTTTTTTAAAAAGCAGCTGTTAAAATATATATTACAGTAAATGCGTTTAAATAAAGACCTGAAATCACGCGTTTCTATGTGAATGTTTAGAGTGAACGGGAATAGCAGGATGCTAACGGCTAACACAGATTAATGGACGGTGGTAAATTTTGCCATTGTGTTAGATGTAAAATTAAACACTGGTGCGGTTGCTTTTGCTTTTTAAGGATTTTGCTGTGAGATTCTGAGACTGAAACATTTAGTCTCAGCAATGTTTTTATTTGATCGAGGTTGTCTGTTGTTTGTTAGCATCACAGGGCCCATGACTTCGCCAGCTAGCACGTCGCTAACAGTCAGCACTAGAGGGCTTGTTTTAAGTCTAATGCATTTCTATTTAAACATGTCTATTTAAAATAGCGTCTTTGAATTGATAAAAGGCTATTAAAGGGAATAGCGAATTCAACTGCACGATAAAATAACATGACAAGTCTGACTTCAATGTGCTTGTTTCTCTGCTAGTGCGCGAGCCGCTTTGTTGATAAAACAACACACAGGCCTCTCACCTCTAAAAGTTAATTTTACAACCAGTGAATCCAATAAACACCAGTAACAAACAATTATGGATCTCTAAACGTATTCGTCACGGTTATGAACCCGACAGCTAAGCAATTTCATGACAATTCATGAATAAACTACCGTGTCTTCTCGCTGATAGACTCGCAACACGGCCCCCTGCTTGAGCCCCTAAACAAAAGGGGCAACAATTGACATTCGCGGTCCGATATATCCATCACATCTGCTCAAAGATACTCACGCGCGGTGTATGTTGGTGTTCAAGCCCGATACTTCAAGGTTGTGATGGACGCGGTGTTGAGTGTAAGTTTAGTTTCCGTGGAGATGTGGAGCGTGTGTGTGTTTTAATGATTAGGTGTTGGAGGCGCTTGCATAGGAGTTTGGGAGGATTGGTGCCCTCCTCCCCTGTGCATACTCACTCACTCACTCTCACTCTCTCTCTCTCTCTCTCTCTCTCTCTCTCTCTCTCTCTCTCTCTCTCTCTCTCTCTCACTATATCAGTGAGGACATTGCATAGACTTCCATTGATTTTATATTAGGTTAATGATATTTTCTATCATCTAACCCAACCCTACCTGTTGTGTTTTCATGTTTTATGGGGACTTTCCATAGACATAATGATTTTTATACTGTACAAACTGTATATTCTATTCCCTTACACTAACCCTATCCCTAAACCTACCCATCACAGAAAACTTTCTGCACGTTTACATTTTCAAAAAAACATCACTTTTTTGATTTATAAGCTGTTTTCCTCATGGGGACCAAAACATGTCCCCGTAATGTAGGGTTTACCAGGCCACACATACACACACACACACTTTTTTCGCCCCAAAGTCCCTCACCCTTCCATTTCTGTCATCTGAAGGAGTTTGGGTTTCTTGCCACTATTGCCTTTGGCTTATTTCGGGACAGTTAACATTTATTAATATTGGTTGTTTTCAAATTGGCATTCTGTCATACTATTATTATATTTCTGCAGTATCCATTATGTATACTGTGCGTAGTATACAAATTTTCTGTATGCATGGAATACCCGGATGACGTACTATTTATGCCACCATCTGCTAATTACAACTCAAGAACACTAAAATCGGTGTTCAGAATGGCATACTACCATACAACTCCTACTATATTGAAGTATACAATGTATGTACTGTGAATAGTATGTGAATTTTCTGTATGCATGGAATTCCCGGGTTACCTACCACACTTACTGAAATCTGATGCTGAGGACACTGCATGGGATACTGTTTCCCCAATTCATAGTAACGTAACTAAAACTAAGTTTCCTCCACTCCACACGGGACCAGGCTCTGTGGAGGAAGAAGAAACAGAAGGGTGGTGAGGTTTTAGAGGTGAGACATGGAGGGTGGAGTAAATTCTATAATGAGAAGGGAGTTGCAGTTCGTATGTGACAGGGTTTACTTGACCAAGTATCTAGGGCCCATGTGTTTTTGGGACTTAATTTTCTTCAGGGTAGGTGCAGCTTGATGTCCCTCGTTGAGAGCCACACCTTCTGGTTGGTAGGATGGAGCTTCGGTTCGCCAGGCATCGGCGTGACTCTTCTGTTGGCCCACTGCCTGCTGAAGATGATGGTGTGCCCCAGACTCTCTCACTCTCCCGGATTCAGAAATCCACATCTGGAATATGCTGGAGGCTGATAGCCGAGCACACACTGAAACGGGGTCAGGTGTTGCTTAAGGGAGCTTTAGCGTATTTGGCCCAGGCAAGACTGGTTCCAGGAGTTCTGGTGACAATGGCAAAAGATTCGGAGAAAGCGTCCAAACTCCTGTATCTTCCTCTCCGTCTGACCGTAGGTCTGCATGTAGTATCTGGAGGAGAGGATCACGGTCACAACTAGAGTACGCGATCTGCAAAAATGTCTTCAGGAAGGCTAAATAACGGAAAAAATAATTAAATAACACTTATGCTGACTCCGTAGCCGCGGAGAGACCCTTGAGGAGTATCAATCGGAAGGACGTTTTCTCTCAACATTACGAGAACATATATTAAAGGGGACCTATAATGTCCATTTTCACAAGATGTAATATCTGTTTCTGATGTCCCTAGAATGTGTCTGTGAAATTTCAGCTAAAAAAATACCCCACACATCATTTTTTATAGCTTGTCCAATTTGCAAAAACACGCTGTTCTCATGTGTGTCTCTTTAAATGCAAATAAGATGCTGCTCCCCACCCTTTCCAGAAGAGGGTGTGGCCTTTACCAGGTACCAATCCTACCATGGCAATAACAAATGAGGAGAAGCAATATGAAATACAGGTGTTCACTGTTCAGCCCTATATGTATGGAGCTTAAAATATGACAATATGATTTGAATTTGAATTGTGTAAATTTGAATTATTTACAAGTGAAATCTAACAAAATTGAATTTTAGGTGGTAGTTTAAATAGTTCTGAATTAGATTTTTTTTTAAACGAATATTGAACATTTGAAATTTAACAAATTGAAATGTTTTTATGGCTGAATTTTATAGACATGTATTTTCAAACAGCTAGTTTTTTTGTTCTGAATTCGTATACTGCAAATATTCAGTTTAAAAAAATACAGATTCAAGTTTTCAAGATGAAGAAATTCGGAACTTCAAATTCAGTTTTCTAAAATTCAATCTCAAAAATTCAAGTTCAAAAATTCAGATCTTACAGAAAGTAGGTCACAGGTCATCCACAGGGAAGAGTAAAGGATCTCAGATAAGTCGAACAGAGCATTTTGGCTGCACTGCAGTAGTTTTCTGCCGCAAACGCGGTGGTGGTTCAAGAGAATCCGTGTATCTTTCGTTCAGTCGTTTTTTTTATTTAATATTAAGAGTAGAAAAATGAGAAAACAGCTTGAGTATTAGATTTCTAATATTCTAGTAATAATAGTCCGCTGCAGCAGTTGCACGGAGCTTACAAAACGCGTGTATTGCAACTATAGGCTACATTTAATTTTCTCATCAAACAACTAGACTAACGAATGGCTCGGTAAAACAGAAGAGCCTAGGCAGGGCTTTTTCTCTGTGTAGACCAGCAGTTGGTCTGAATTTGCTATAACCTAGCCTATTTTTTGGACTGTACCTATTAGGCTAAGTCACGTTTTATCATGAAACACGCTGTGATTTATTCCAAAATGACTCAGGCATATATAATGCATTTAACGTTAAATAATCTAAATGTTGACTTTCAAAAGTAGGCGCGCCAAGAAGGCTATTCTCTGTATTTTGGTTCATTTTTGGTGAGCGCCAGAAAGATCTAAAGAGACAGAGACGCGCTAAAGCAGCGCATCATGTTGTTTTATTTATTTTTCAATGACATGATATTTTGTAGTCATTTTGAATGTACACAAATAAAAATATACATTTTACTGTTTCGGATGATGTCATATTATCTGTATGACAAATAACAGAGTATTAAGTTATTTCTCAGTGGAACAAATCCAAGTGATGGCGCTCGCGCATCGCGCTCTCACACAACATAGTAGGCTATCAGTTCTGGCGTTGCTTCATATCGCAGACTGTTCATTATCAAAATGAAACACAGTCAACCAAACATATAAAAAGTTATTCTGCCTAATTTAATTGGTCTGTTGTACAATATAAAGGGCAAGCTGTGCCGCACACAGTCCTAGGCTACTTGTTATTCCAAACATTTCCCTTGCTGTGAAGACGCTGATTTAGCCTATATTTTGGGACTCGACTGAAGTATGACGCCTTTTTATTTGTATTATAATATAATATATTAAAATACATAATCTTCTGAGTTTTATGATGTAGCCTAGGCCTTGTGTGTTTTATTCAAATGTATTATAATTTACATCTCAAAAGGATGCGCTTTGTGCATTCTCTGACATTATATTTATTTATTTAATTAATATGAGTAGCCTATCAATTGATGTTAAACAAAACGGTGTGTTATATGGAATGATATTCCGGACATTATTCAAAAGGAATTGCAAATTGTATTTGCAATTGCGTTTCCAAATTGTGGACGCATAAAATGTGACATAATCCAAACGCAAATGCAAATCGCGCATTACCGTTTGCATTTTCGTTTAAGCGAACGCACAGTGACTGCCAAATTTAAAATGGAAATGCAAAGTCCGTTTGCAACTGTGTTTCACATATCTTACGAGTCTTGACCCTGTCATATTTAAATAGCTATTTCAATTACCACGTCTGCTTTTTCACTCAGCCAAAACTCAAATGAAATCCGATGCCTTACACGGAAACCTGTCAATCAGTGTCAAGGGTGGGATTTTGCTATGGGGCGTGTTCGTGTTGGGACGTGACGTCACTCACAGTCGACGGTCAAGAGGTGATGCCCTGAACAGACAGACGCCGATTTATTTTAAACAATGGAGGTAGTTGGTGAAATTGTGGAGGACTTTATGATGCTCGCGCAGCAAGTTGATGACAGTACATCCTCTACAGATGTCCTCTTACTCAGAAGCCATTTCGTTTTGGATAAGTTAAATGAGTTCGTGGCCTTGACCAACAGCAACATCAGTAATGTTGTCTACGCCAACCCCAGTGAAGTAACGTTAGCTAACAGGCTTTTTGTGAAGGACAGGACAACTAAAGGACCTGGACGTCCTTTACTGGACATACCACAAGAGATGAGTGTCGGTGCTAGGTCTCACCCCTTCAAATAAGTGCTCTCAATTTGTGAAATTCAATAAAAATGCTGTCTGTTGCTGTTAGGATGTGTGTGTGAGAATGTTTGTTCCACTTTACATTTGTGGTGTAGTATCAGGCTTTCATTTGTCAATTTGTTTAGATTTATGTGGGATTTAATCATTTTATTGAAAAATTATTCTCACCTGTGAAATGGGCAAAAACAAAATTATAGGGTGAATACTGGCAAAGTGGGACAGTTAAGCTTCTTAATTTCTATCTTTACATGTAAATGATTTTATTACTAAAAATCAACACTGAGCTCATCATAAGCAAGTATGTGATAAAAAAATATAGACTCTGTGGCTATGACATCACTTCTGGGGTTGTGGCACACCATATTCAACAACCTTATAGTGAACCGTGATGGTAAAGTAAAATGACATAGCATTCTGAGCTGAATAATGTCAAAATTATAAAAATGAAAACACTCATGGTCATGGATCATTTGTAATTGTTATAGCCTATATTTTGTTATAGGATGTAATGGTGAATCAGAATTTGTAAAAATCACATTCATATGAATCCTTTTTAGGGCCCAAGCCCTGAAAGGGCGAAGGCCCTATTGTTTTCGTTAGGATTATTATTATTATTATTAGGGCCCAAGCCCTGAAAGGGCGAAGGCCCTATTGTTTTCGTTAGGATTATTATTATTATTATTAGGGCCCAAGCCCTGAAAGGGCGAAGAGCCCTATTGTTTTCGGTAGGATTATTAGGGCCCAAGCCCTGAAAGGGCGAAGGCCCTATTGTTTTCGGTAGGATTATTTATTAGGACCCAAGCCCTGAAAGGGCGAAGGCCCTATTGTTTTCGGTAGGATTATTTGTTATTATTATTAGGGCCCAAGCCCTGAAAGGGCGCAGAGCCCTATTGTTTTCGTAAGGATTATTTATTATTAGGGCCCAAGCCCTGAAAGGGCGAAGGCCCTATTGTTTTCGGTAGGATTATTAGGGCCCAAGCCCTGAAAGGGCGAAGGCCCTATTGTTTTCGGTAGGATTATTTATTAGGGCCCAAGCCCTGAAAGGGCGAAGGCCCTATTGTTTTCGTTAGGATTATTAGGGCCCAAGCCCTGAAAGGGCGAAGGCCCTATTGTTTTCGGTAGGATTATTAGGGCCCAAGCCCTGAAAGGGCGAAGGCCCTATTGTTTTCGGTAGGATTATTTATTATTATTATTATTAGGGCCCAAGCCCTGAAAGGGCGAAGGCCCTATTGTTTTCGTTAGGATTATTAGGGCCCAAGCCCTGAAAGGGCGAAGGCCCTATTGTTTTCGGTAGGATTATTTATTATTAGGGCCCAAGCCCTGAAAGGCCGAAGGCCCTATTGTTTTCGTTAGGATTATTATTAGGACCCAAGCCCTGAAAGGGCGAAGGCCCTATAGTTTTCGTTAGGATTATTAGGGCCCAAGCCCTGAAAGGGCGAAGGCCCTATTGTTTTCGTTAGGATTATTGTTTATTAGGGCCCAAGCCCTGAAAGGGCGAAGGCCCTATTGTTTTCGGTAGGATTATTATTAGGGCCCAAGCCCTGAAAGGGCGAAGGCCCTATTGTTTTCGTTAGGATTATTAGGGCCCAAGCCCTGAAAGAGCGAAGGCCCTATTGTTTTCGTTAGGATTATTATTAGGGCCCAAGCCCTGAAAGGGCGAAGGCCCTATTGTTTTCGGTAGGATTATTTATTAGGGCCCAAGCCCTGAAAGGGCGAAGGCCCTATTGTTTTCGTTAGGATTATTAGGGCCCAAGCCCTGAAAGGGCGAAGGCCCTATTGTTTTCGTAAGGATTATTATTATTAGGGCCCAAGCCCTGAAAGGGCGAAGGCCCTATTGTTTTCGGTAGGATTATTATTAGGGCCCAAGCCCTGAAAGGGCGAAGGCCCTATTGTTTTCGTTAGGATTATTATTATTATTAGGGCCCAAGCCCTGAAAGGGCGAAGAGCCCTATTGTTTTCGGTAGGATTATTTATTAGGGCCCAAGCCCTGAAAGGGCGAAGGCCCTATTGTTTTCGGTAGGATTATTTATTAGGGCCCAAGCCCTGAAAGGGCGAAGGCCCTATTGTTTTCGGTAGGATTATTTATTAGGGCCCAAGCCCTGAAAGGGCGAAGGCCCTATTGTTTTCGGTAGGATTATTTATTATTAGGGCCCAAGCCCTGAAAGGGCGAAGGCCCTATTGTTTCCGGTAGGATTATTTATTATTAGGGCCCAAGCCCTGAAAGGGCGAAGGCCCTATTGTTTTCGGTAGGATTATTTTTTTCTATTATTATTAGGGCCCAAGCCCTGAAAGGGCGAAGGCCCTATTGTTTTCGGTAGGATTATTAGGGCCCAAGCCCTGAAAGGGCGAAGGCCCTATTGTTTTCGGTAGGATTATTATTAGGGCCCAAGCCCTGAAAGGGCGAAGGCCCTATTGTTTTCGGTAGGATTATTATTAGGGCCCAAGCCCTGAAAGGGCGAAGGCCCTATTGTTTTCGGTAGGATTATTATTATTAGGGCCCAAGCCCTGAAAGGGCGAAGGCCCTATTGTTTTCGGTAGGATTATTATTATTATTATTATTAGGGCCCAAGCCCTGAAAGGGCGAAGGCCCAATTGTTTTCGTTAGGATTATTAGGGCCCAAGCCCTGAAAGGGCGAAGGCCCTATTGTTTTCGGTAGGATTATTAGGGCCCAAGCCCTGAAAGGGCGAAGGCCCTATTGTTTTCGTTAGGATTATTTTTATTATTAGGGCCCAAGCCCTGAAAGGGCGAAGGCCCTATTGTTTTCGTTAGGATTATTTTTATTAGGGCCCAAGCCCTGAAAGGGCGAAGGCCCTATTGTTTTCGGTAGGATTATTATTAGGGCCCAAGCCCTGAAAGGGCGAAGGCCCTATTGTTTTCGTTAGGATTATTAGGGCCCAAGCCCTGAAAGGGCGAAGGCCCTATTGTTTTCGGTAGGATTATTATTATTATTATTATTATTATTTTGTCAACCTTTCGGCCACTTTTGGGGCCCTTAACATGCTCGAAAACTCTTGAAATTTTGCACACAGGTCAGAACCCGCGGCCATCAGGGCCGGACTGAAGCTGGTACCCGGGCGTGGCAGGGGGGCTCGACAGCGCCCCCTGGAACGGGATCCGAACACTTGTCCATAAATCAGACACGCTTGCATGTAATAATATGAAACTCGGTACACATATAGAACTCATCGGGCCGAACAACTTTCGTGCTCTAAGTTTTACGCCAGCCCAACAGGAAGTCGGCTATTTAGGGTTGTTTGGAAACGCATGCTGTGGAATTTAATGTACTCCTCCTAGGGAATTCATCGATTCGCCTCCAAACTCGGTGTGCATGAAGTCAAGACATTGAGGATGCTAAATTGCGGACGGATTTTTGATATCTCGAACGGTTTGGCCGTGGCGAGGAAACGAATTTATGGCGAAAAAATGAAACAGGAAGTGTGTTATAACTTCTGCATACATTAACTGATCTTGATGAAACTTCAGCAGTGTGTTCGTTGTAAGAGGCCGATCGCACAGATGTGACTATTGTGAGTCAAAGTTATAGCGCCACCAACAGGCAGCAGGAAGTACATCACTATTAAAATGCTTTGAAATCACTGTCTTATTTTTACCAGATTTGCTTCAAACTTTATGTGTACAATGTAGACACACGGCAGATGTAAACCTGTGAAAGGATTATTGATATCTTAGATACTGTTGCCGTGGCAACGCATCAAACTTTAATATTCTTTTTTTATGCTTTTGAGACTCTTAACATACTTGAAATTGCATGAAACTCGACAGACACATCACATTTATTATCCAGTAGACATGTGCAAAGTTTCAGAAACGGGCGTGGTGAGGGGCTCAGTAGCGCCACCTTTAGTCATAAGTGGGGGTGTTAGTTTTATCAACAGTAACAAAACTTGGTATGTGTATTGTTCTCATCAAGACGGACAACTTTCTAATTTACATGAACCATCTCTGACCAACAGGAAGAGAGATATTTTGGTTTGAATGTGGATTTTCTGAAGAATTTTCTCTCACTCTCTGTGTCTGTGTGTGTGTGAGGGGAGGGGGGGATTTGACTATTGCTTTTATATTGTTAATCAAGGTTTCAGGGGCTTTTGGGGTCCTTAACGTGCTCAAAAACTCTTGAAACTTTGCACACAGGTCAGAACCCACGGCCATCAGGGCCGGGCTGAAGCTGGGACCCGGGCGTGGCTGGGGGGCTCAACAGCGCCCCCTTGAACGGGGTTCTAAAACTTGATCCATATATCAAACACGCTCGCATGAATTAATATGAAACTCGGTACACATATAGATCTCATCGGGCCGAACAACTTTACCCCGGTCAAGTTTTACGCCAGCCCAACAGGAAGTCGGCTATTATGGGTTGTTTGGAAAACGCTTGCTGTGGAATGTGAAATACTCCTCCTAGAAAATTCACCGTGCCCCCTTCAAACTCGGTGTGGATGTAGTCAAGACATTGAGGATGCTAAATTGCGGACGGATTTTTGATATCTCGAACGGTTTGGCTGTGGCGAGGAATCGAATTTATGGCGAGAAAAGAGAAACACGGAAGTGGAATAACTTCTGCATACATTAACTGATCTTGATGAAACTTCAGCAGTGTGTTCGTGGTAAGAGGCCGATCAGATGGATGTAGCTATTGTGAGTCAAAGTTATAGCGCCACCAACTGGCAGCAGGAAGTGTGTCACTTTCAACATGCTTTTGACAAAAGTGGGGGGGTTAGTTTTAACTACAGTAAAGAAAAAATAGTTTGTATATTGTTCTCATCAAGCCGGACAACTTTCTAATTTACATTCAATAGCTCTGGCCATCAGGAAGTCAGATATTTTGGTCTGAATGTGGATTTTTTTGCAAAATCAGCCTCTGAATTTTTAGCCACTCCTCTTAAACTATTTATTTTATTCGTACCAAACTTTTTCAACATGATGAAACTACATTAAATATGCTAAATTGTGAATGGATAATAAATATCTCAAACGGTTTTGCTATGGCGAGGGATTAAATAATGTCCAAAAAGGAAACACTAAAAATCTTCTAAAAATGTAATTATATACCATTTATTTCTATATAAAAGTATACAAATATCACAACTAAACCCATTTTATTCTGTTTTTGCAATTCAAGAAGAATGAAAAAGTTAAAACAGGCTATTTAGTGCTATTTGGTTCAACAAAAAAGCAAACATAGGGCTATACTGCCCTCTTGTGTCCAAAAGGACATCAAAATAGTATATAAAACTTTTTACCAGGTAGGCCAATATTGTATTTAAATATACATGTATTAGGTATGTGTCTGAGGATATTTTCCCACCGGTTAATCGACGTGTGACACGAGTGGGTGCTTTTAAATCGCTAATATAATAGTGTAAGAAAAATAATGATAATGTTGCACACACAAATCACACACATGTGGGAAAGAATGATGCTTTTAAACAACACTAAACCGCCATTAGGTGTCGCCAGGCATCCATCTTAATAAGCGAGTCATTGATTCATTCGTTCAAACGATTCGTTCGAATGAGTCGATCATGATTAAGACAGATGTTTATGGATTGATCATTCAATCTTTGAGTCAACCGATTCGTTAAAAATGCTGAATCGTTCAGTTATGAGAAAACACGTGATGGTTCTGCCGTGATCTTTGTTTAACTATTTTCGCTGCTGAAACAGAACAAAAACAGTCAACATTGAATCTAAAATGTAAGTGACTTAATTGTAACTGTTTATTAACCTGTTGTATGAAATCTAGGGGTGGGAGAAAAAATGTATTCTTAGATGCATCGCGATGCGGACCTGGACGATTCTGAATCGATTCACAAATGTCAAAAAATCGATTCTCTAAAAAAATATTTTTCTAATAACGTAATATTGACGGAAGGCAAAAGGCGGAACTCTAAGCGGACGTGCGTGCAGTCTGTGGCGCGCACATAACAGAGAAGTTTCTTCTGCTCACCAAGGCTGCATTTATTTGATTAAAAATACAAACAAAAACAGTAATATTGTAAAATATTATTCCAATTTAAAACGGCTGCTTTCTATTTTAATATATTTTAAACTGTTATTTATTCCTGTGATCAAAGCTGAGTTTTCAGCATCATTACTCCAGTCGTCACTGTCACATGATCCTTCAGAAATTATTCTAATATGATGATTGATACTCAAGAAACATTCATTATTATTTTAAATGTCGAAAACAGTTGTGTACAGTCTTTGATGAATAGAAAGTTCAAAAGAACAGCATTTATCTGAAATCTAAAGCTTTTGTAACGTTAAACACTACCGCTCAAAAGTTTTGGGTTAGTAATAATTACAATTTTATTTTTTGGGGAAATAAATAAAATAAATCAGTACTTTTATTTATGAAGGATGAGTTAAACTGATCAACAGTTACAGTAAAGACATTTATAATGTTAAAAATATATATATTTGAAATATATGCTGTTCTTTTGAACTTAACATTCATCAAAGCATTTTGAAAAAAAAAATCTGTACACAACTGTTTTCAACATTGAAAATAATAATGAATATTTATTGAGCATCAATCATCATATTAGTATGATTTCTGAAGGATCATGTGACACTGAAGACTGGAGTAATGATGCTGAAAACTCAACTTTGATCACAGAAATTAATTACTATGTAAAATATTTAAAAATTGAAAACAGCTGTTTTAAATTGGAATAATATTTCACAATATTACTGTTTTTGTTTGTATTTTTAATCAATAAATGCAGCCTTGGTGAGCAGAAGAGACTTCTCCTAAAAACATTAAAAATCTTACTGACCCCAAACTTTTGAACAATAATATATATATATATATATATATATATATATATATATATATATATATATACATATATATGTATGTGTGTGTATGTATGTATGTATACAACTTTCTAATTTACATGAACCATCTCTGACCAACAGGAAGAGAGATATTTTGGTTTGAATGTGGATTTTCTGAAGAATTTTCTCTCACTCTCTGTGTCTGTGTGTGTGTGAGGGGAGGGGGGGATTTGACTATTGCTTTTATATTGTTAATCAAGGTTTCAGGGGCTTTTGGGGTCCTTAACGTGCTCAAAAACTCTTGAAACTTTGCACACAGGTCAGAACCCACGGCCATCAGGGCCGGGCTGAAGCTGGGACCCGGGCGTGGCTGGGGGGCTCAACAGCGCCCCCTTGAACGGGGTTCTAAAACTTGATCCATATATCAAACACGCTCGCATGAATTAATATGAAACTCGGTACACATATAGATCTCATCGGGCCGAACAACTTTACCCCGGTCAAGTTTTACGCCAGCCCAACAGGAAGTCGGCTATTATGGGTTGTTTGGAAAACGCTTGCTGTGGAATGTGAAATACTCCTCCTAGAAAATTCACCGTGCCCCCTTCAAACTCGGTGTGGATGTAGTCAAGACATTGAGGATGCTAAATTGCGGACGGATTTTTGATATCTCGAACGGTTTGGCTGTGGCGAGGAATCGAATTTATGGCGAGAAAAGAGAAACACGGAAGTGGAATAACTTCTGCATACATTAACTGATCTTGATGAAACTTCAGCAGTGTGTTCGTGGTAAGAGGCCGATCAGATGGATGTAGCTATTGTGAGTCAAAGTTATAGCGCCACCAACTGGCAGCAGGAAGTGTGTCACTTTCAACATGCTTTTGACAAAAGTGGGGGGGTTAGTTTTAACTACAGTAAAGAAAAAATAGTTTGTATATTGTTCTCATCAAGCCGGACAACTTTCTAATTTACATTCAATAGCTCTGGCCATCAGGAAGTCAGATATTTTGGTCTGAATGTGGATTTTTTTGCAAAATCAGCCTCTGAATTTTTAGCCACTCCTCTTAAACTATTTATTTTATTCGTACCAAACTTTTTCAACATGATGAAACTACATTAAATATGCTAAATTGTGAATGGATAATAAATATCTCAAACGGTTTTGCTATGGCGAGGGATTAAATAATGTCCAAAAAGGAAACACTAAAAATCTTCTAAAAATGTAATTATATACCATTTATTTCTATATAAAAGTATACAAATATCACAACTAAACCCATTTTATTCTGTTTTTGCAATTCAAGAAGAATGAAAAAGTTAAAACAGGCTATTTAGTGCTATTTGGTTCAACAAAAAAGCAAACATAGGGCTATACTGCCCTCTTGTGTCCAAAAGGACATCAAAATAGTATATAAAACTTTTTACCAGGTAGGCCAATATTGTATTTAAATATACATGTATTAGGTATGTGTCTGAGGATATTTTCCCACCGGTTAATCGACGTGTGACACGAGTGGGTGCTTTTAAATCGCTAATATAATAGTGTAAGAAAAATAATGATAATGTTGCACACACAAATCACACACATGTGGGAAAGAATGATGCTTTTAAACAACACTAAACCGCCATTAGGTGTCGCCAGGCATCCATCTTAATAAGCGAGTCATTGATTCATTCGTTCAAACGATTCGTTCGAATGAGTCGATCATGATTAAGACAGATGTTTATGGATTGATCATTCAATCTTTGAGTCAACCGATTCGTTAAAAATGCTGAATCGTTCAGTTATGAGAAAACACGTGATGCGTGATGGTTCTGCCGTGATCTTTGTTTAACTATTTTCGCTGCTGAAACAGAACAAAAACAGTCAACATTGCATCTAAAATGTAAGTGACTTAATTGTAACTGTTTATTAACCTGTTGTATGAAATCTAGGGGTGGGAGAAAAAATTTATTCTTAGATGCATCGCGATGCGGACGTGGACGATTCTGAATCGATTCACAAATGTCAAAAAATCGATTCTCTAAAAAAATATTTTTCTAATAACGTAATATTGACGGAAGGCAAAAGGCGGAACTCTAAGCGGACGTGCGTGCAGTCTGTGGCGCGCACATAACAGAGAAGTTTCTTCTGCTCACCAAGGCTGCATTTATTTGATTAAAAATACAAACAAAAACAGTAATATTGTAAAATATTATTCCAATTTAAAACAGCTGCTTTCTATTTTAATATATTTTAAACTGTTATTTATTCCTGTGATCAAAGCTGAGTTTTCAGCATCATTACTCCAGTCGTCACTGTCACATGATCCTTCAGAAATTATTCTAATATGATGATTGATACTCAAGAAACATTCATTATTATTTTAAATGTCGAAAACAGTTGTGTACAGTCTTTGATGAATAGAAAGTTCAAAAGAACAGCATTTATCTGAAATCTAAAGCTTTTGTAACGTTAAACACTACCGCTCAAAAGTTTTGGGTTAGTAATAATTAAAATTTTATTTTTTGGGGAAATAAATAAAATAAATCAGTACTTTTATTTATGAAGGATGAGTTAAACTGATCAACAGTTACAGTAAAGACATTTATAATGTTAAAAATATATATATTTGAAATATATGCTGTTCTTTTGAACTTCACATTCATCAAAGCATTTTGAAAAAAAAAAAAATCTGTACACAACTGTTTTCAACATTGAAAATAATAATGAATATTTATTGAGCATCAATCATCATATTAGTATGATTTCTGAAGGATCATGTGACACTGAAGAGTGGAGTAATGATGCTGAAAACTCAACTTTGATCACAGAAATGAATTACTATGTAAAATATTTAAAAATTGAAAACAGCTGTTTTAAATTGGAATAATATTTCACAATATTACTGTTTTTGTTTGTATTTTTAATCAATAAATGCAGCCTTGGTGAGCAGAAGAGACTTCTCCTAAAAACATTAAAAATCTTACTGACCCCAAACTTTTGAACAATAATATATATATATATATATATATATATATATATATATATATATATATATATATATGTATATATATATGTATGTGTGTGTATATATATATATATATATATATATATATATATATATAAATATAGCTGCGAGCAGCGATGGAGGGCCAAAGCCGGCGGTACCGCCACCCCGGTGCCTTTAGGTAACTAAAGGCACCGGGGTTGCGGTGCCACCGGCTTGGGCCCGTAATCGCTGCTCGCAGCTATATTTTTTATTATTATTTTTTTTTTTCTACTTCTCGGGCACTTTTGGGGGCCTTAACATGCTCGAAAACTCTTCAAACTTTGCACACAGGTCAGAACCCGCGGCCATCAGGGCCGGGCTGAAGCTGGTACCCGGGCGTGGCAGGGGGGCTCAACAGCGCCCCCTTGAATGGGGTCCGAAAACTTGGTCCATATATCAAACACGCTTGGATGAATTAATATGAAACTCGGTACACTTATAGATCTCATCGGGCCGAACAACTTCCGCGCTCTATGTTATTAGCTCCGCCCAACAGGAAGTCAGCTATTATGCGTTGTTTGAAAAACGCATGCTGTGGAATTTAATGTACTCCTCCTACAGAATTCATCCGATCCCCACCAAACTCGGTCAACGTGAAGTCAAGACATTGAAGATGCTAAATTGCGGACGGATTTTTGATATCTTGAACGGTTTGGCCGTGGCGAGGAAACGAATTTATGGCGAGAAAAGAGAAACAGGAAGTGTGTTATAACTTCTGCATACATTAACTGATCTTGATAAAACTTCAGCAGTGTGTTCGTTTTCAGAGGCCGATCACATTGATGTGACTATTGTGAGTCAAAGTTATAGCGCCACCAACTGGCAGCAGGAAGTGTGTCACTTTCAAAATTCTTTGAAGTCACCCTCTTATGTTTACCCGATTTGCTTCAAACTTTATGTGTATAATGTAGACACACGGCAGATGTAGACCTGTGAAAGGATTATTGATATCTTAGATACTGTTGCCGTGGCAACGCATCAAACTTTAATATTCTTTTCGGATGCGTTTGAGACTCTTAGCATGCATGAAATTGGATGAAACTCGACAGATACATCCCATTTATTAGCCAGTAGACATGTGAAAAGTTTCAGAAACGGGCGTGCCAGGGGGGCTCAACAGCGCCCCCTTGAACGGGGTCTGAAAACTTGGTCCATATATCAAACACGCTTGCATGAATTAATATGAAACTCGGTACACATATAGATCTCATCGGGCCGAACAACTTTCCCTCTGTCAAGTTTCACGCCAGCCCAACAGGAAGTCAGCTATTATGGGTTGTTTGGAAAACGCTTGCTGTGGAATGTGAAATACTCCTCCTAGAAAATTCATCCCATCCCCACCAAACTCGGTGTGCATGAAGTCAAGACATTGAGGATGCTAAATTGCGGACAGATTTTTGATATCTCGAACGGTTTGGCCGTGGCGAGGAAACAAATTTATGGCGAGAAAAGAGAGACACGAAGTGTTATAACTTCTGCAGACATTAACTGATCTTGATGAAACTTCAGCAGTGTGTTCGTGGTAAGAGGCCGGTCAGATGGATGCAACTATTGTGAGTCAAAGTTATAGCGCCACCAACTGGCAACAGGAAGTGTGTCACTTTCAACATGCTTTTGACAAAATGGGGGGGTTAGTTTTAAGTACAGTAAAAAAAAAAAAGTTTTTATATTGTTCTCATCAAGCCGGACAACTTTCTAATTTACATTCATTAGCTCCGGCCATCAGGAAGTCAGATATTTTGGTCTGAATGTGGATTTTTTTTGCAAAATCAGCCTCTGAATTTTTAGCCACTCCTCTTACACTATTTATTTTATTCCCACCAGACTTTTTCAACGTGATGAAAATACATTAAATATGCTAAATTGTGAAAGAATAATAAATATCTCAAACGGTTTTGCTATGGCGAGGGATTAAAATAATGTCCAAAAAGGAAACACTAAAAGCCTAAAATCTTCTAAAAATGTAATTATATACCATTTATTTCTATATAAAAGTATACAAATATCACAACTAAACCCATTTTATCCTGTTTTTAAAAAGAATTTTATTCTAATTTTATTCTAAAATTAAAAACAGTAAATAAAAAAATAAAAAAAAACAAGTCATACATAGGGCTATACTGCCCTCTTGTGTCCAAAAGCACATCAAAATAGTATATAAAACTTTTTACCAGGTAGGCCAATATTCTATTTAAAGATACATTTATTAGGTATGTGTCTGAGGATATTTTCCCACCGGTTATTCGACGTGTGACACAAGCGGGTGCTTTTAAATTGCTAATATAAAAGTGAAAGAAAAATACAGACTTCCACACTGACATTGATAATGTTGCACACACAAATCACACACACGTTGGAAAGAATGATGCTTTTAAACAACACTAAACCGCCATTAGGTGTCGCCAGGCATCCATCTTAATAAGCGAGTCATTGATTCAGTCGTTCAAACGATTCGTTCGAATGAGTCGATCATGATTAAGACAGATGTTTATGGATTGATCATTCAAACTTTGAGTCAACCGATTCCTTAAAAATGCTGAATCGTTCAGTTATGAGAAAACACGTGATGCGTGATGGTTCTGCTGTGATCTTTAACTATTTTCGCTGCTGAAACAGAACAAAAAACAGTCAATACTGCATCTAAAATGTAAGTGACTTAATTGTAACTGTTTATTAACCTGTTGTATGAAATCTAGGGGTGGGAGAAAAAATTGATTCTTAGATGCATCGCGATGCGGACGTGGACGATTCTGAATCAATTCACAAATGTCAAAAAATCGATTCTCTAAAAAAATATTTTTCTAATAACGTAATATTGACGGAACGCAAAAGGCGGAACTCTTAAGCGGACGTGCGTGCAGTCTGTGGCGCGCACATAACAGAGAAGTTTCTTCTGCTCACCAAGGCTGCATTTATTTGATTAAAAATACAAACAAAAACAGTAATATTGTAAAATATTATTCCAATTTAAAACAGCTGCTTTCTATTTTAATATATTTTAAACTGTTATTTATTCCTGTGATCAAAGCGGAGTCACTGTCACATGATCCTTCAGAAATTATTCTAATATGATGATTGATGCTCAAGAAACATTCATTATTATTTTAAATGTCGAAAACAGTTGTGTACAGTCTTTGATGAATAGAAAGTTCAAAAGAACAGCATTTATCTGAAATCTAAAGCTTTTGTAACATAACACTACCGCTCAAAAGTTTGGGGTTAGTAATAATTTAAATTTTATTTTTGGGGGAAAGAAATAAAATAAATCAATACTTTTATTTATGAAGGATGAGTTAAACTGATCAACAGTTACAGTAAAGATATTTATAATGTTAAAAAAATTATATTTGAAATAAATGCTGTTCTTTTGAACTTTACATTCATCAAAGCATTTTGATAAAAAAAATCTGTACACAACTGTTTTCAACATTGAAAATAATAATGAATATTTATTGAGCATCAATCATCATATTAGAATGATTTCTGAAGGATCATGTGACACTGAAGACTGGAGTAATGATGCTGAAAACTCAACTTTGATCACAGAAATTAATTACTATGTAAAATATTTTAAAATTGAAAATAGCTGTTTTAAATTGGAATAATATTTCACAATATTACAGTTTTTGTTTGTATTTTTAATCAAATAAATGCAGCCTTGGTAAGCAGAAGAGACTTCTCCTAAAAACATTAAAAATCTTACTGACCCCAAACTTTTGAACGGTAATATATATATTTATATATATATATACATAAATATAGCTGCGAGCAGCGATGGAGGGCCAAAGCCGGCGGTACCGCCAACCCGGTGCCTTTAGGTAACTAAAGGCACCGGGGTTGCGGTGCCACCGGCTTGGGCCCGTAATCGCTGCTCGCAGCTATATTTATTATTATTATTATTATTTTGTCAACCTTTCGGCCACTTTTGGGGCCCTTAACATGCTCGAAAACTCTTGAAATTTTGCACACAGGTCAGAACCCGCGGCCATCAGGGCCGGACTGAAGCTGGTACCCGGGCGTGGCAGGGGGGCTCGACAGCGCCCCCTGGAACGGGATCCGAACACTTGTCCATAAATCAGACACGCTTGCATGTAATAATATGAAACTCGGTACACATATAGAACTCATCGGGCCGAACAACTTTCGTGCTCTAAGTTTTACGCCAGCCCAACAGGAAGTCGGCTATTTAGGGTTGTTTGGAAACGCATGCTGTGGAATTTAATGTACTCCTCCTAGGGAATTCATCGATTCGCCTCCAAACTCGGTGTGCATGAAGTCAAGACATTGAGGATGCTAAATTGCGGACGGATTTTTGATATCTCGAACGGTTTGGCCGTGGCGAGGAAACGAATTTATGGCGAAAAAATGAAACAGGAAGTGTGTTATAACTTCTGCATACATTAACTGATCTTGATGAAACTTCAGCAGTGTGTTCGTTGTAAGAGGCCGATCGCACAGATGTGACTATTGTGAGTCAAAGTTATAGCGCCACCAACAGGCAGCAGGAAGTACATCACTATTAAAATGCTTTGAAATCACTGTCTTATTTTTACCAGATTTGCTTCAAACTTTATGTGTACAATGTAGACACACGGCAGATGTAAACCTGTGAAAGGATTATTGATATCTTAGATACTGTTGCCGTGGCAACGCATCAAACTTTAATATTCTTTTTTTATGCTTTTGAGACTCTTAACATACTTGAAATTGCATGAAACTCGACAGACACATCACATTTATTATCCAGTAGACATGTGCAAAGTTTCAGAAACGGGCGTGGTGAGGGGCTCAGTAGCGCCACCTTTAGTCATAAGTGGGGGTGTTAGTTTTATCAACAGCAACAAAACTTGGTATGTGTATTGTTCTCATCAAGACGGACAACTTTCTAATTTACATGAACCATCTCTGACCAACAGGAAGAGAGATATTTTGGTTTGAATGTGGATTTTCTGAAGAATTTTCTCTCCCTCTCTGTGTCTGTGTGTGTGTGAGGGGAGGGGGGGATTTGACTATTGCTTTTATATTGTTAATCAAGGTTTCAGGGGCTTTTGGGGTCCTTAACGTGCTCAAAAACTCTTGAAACTTTGCACACAGGTCAGAACCCACGGCCATCAGGGCCGGGCTGAAGCTGGGACCCGGGCGTGGCTGGGGGGCTCAACAGCGCCCCCTTGAACGGGGTTCTAAAACTTGATCCATATATCAAACACGCTCGCATGAATTAATATGAAACTCGGTACACATATAGATCTCATCGGGCCGAACAACTTTACCCCAGTCAAGTTTTACGCCAGCCCAACAGGAAGTCGGCTATTATGGGTTGTTTGGAAAACGCTTGCTGTGGAATGTGAAATACTCCTCCTAGAAAATTCACCGTGCCCCCTTCAAACTCGGTGTGGATGTAGTCAAGACATTGAGGATGCTAAATTGCGGACGGATTTTTGATATCTCGAACGGTTTGGCTGTGGCGAGGAATCGAATTTATGGCGAGAAAAGAGAAACACGGAAGTGGAATAACTTCTGCATACATTAACTGATCTTGATGAAACTTCAGCAGTGTGTTCGTGGTAAGAGGCCGATCAGATGGATGTAGCTATTGTGAGTCAAAGTTATAGCGCCACCAACTGGCAGCAGGAAGTGTGTCACTTTCAACATGCTTTTGACAAAAGTGGGGGGGTTAGTTTTAACTACAGTAAAGAAAAAATAGTTTGTATATTGTTCTCATCAAGCCGGACAACTTTCTAATTTACATTCAATAGCTCTGGCCATCAGGAAGTCAGATATTTTGGTCTGAATGTGGATTTTTTTGCAAAATCAGCCTCTGAATTTTTAGCCACTCCTCTTAAACTATTTATTTTATTCGTACCAAACTTTTTCAACATGATGAAACTACATTAAATATGCTAAATTGTGAATGGATAATAAATATCTCAAACGGTTTTGCTATGGCGAGGGATTAAATAATGTCCAAAAAGGAAACACTAAAAATCTTCTAAAAATGTAATTATATACCATTTATTTCTATATAAAAGTATACAAATATCACAACTAAACCCATTTTATTCTGTTTTTGCAATTCAAGAAGAATGAAAAAGTTAAAACAGGCTATTTAGTGCTATTTGGTTCAACAAAAAAGCAAACATAGGGCTATACTGCCCTCTTGTGTCCAAAAGGACATCAAAATAGTATATAAAACTTTTTACCAGGTAGGCCAATATTGTATTTAAATATACATGTATTAGGTATGTGTCTGAGGATATTTTCCCACCGGTTAATCGACGTGTGACACGAGTGGGTGCTTTTAAATCGCTAATATAATAGTGTAAGAAAAATAATGATAATGTTGCACACACAAATCACACACATGTGGGAAAGAATGATGCTTTTAAACAACACTAAACCGCCATTAGGTGTCGCCAGGCATCCATCTTAATAAGCGAGTCATTGATTCATTCGTTCAAACGATTCGTTCGAATGAGTCGATCATGATTAAGACAGATGTTTATGGATTGATCATTCAATCTTTGAGTCAACCGATTCGTTAAAAATGCTGAATCGTTCAGTTATGAGAAAACACGTGATGCGTGATGGTTCTGCCGTGATCTTTGTTTAACTATTTTCGCTGCTGAAACAGAACAAAAACAGTCAACATTGCATCTAAAATGTAAGTGACTTAATTGTAACTGTTTATTAACCTGTTGTATGAAATCTAGGGGTGGGAGAAAAAAATTATTCTTAGATGCATCGCGATGCGGACGTGGACGATTCTGAATCGATTCACAAATGTCAAAAAATCGATTCTCTAAAAAAATATTTTTCTAATAACGTAATATTGACGGACGGCAAAAGGCGGAACTCTAAGCGGACGTGCGTGCAGTCTGTGGCGCGCACATACCAGAGAAGTTTCTTCTGCTCACCAAGGCTGCATTTATTTGATTAAAAATACAAACAAAAACAGTAATATTGTAAAATATTATTCCAATTTAAAACAGCTGCTTTCTATTTTAATATATTTTAAACTGTTATTTATTCCTGTGATCAAAGCTGAGTTTTCAGCATCATTACTCCAGTCGTCACTGTCACATGATCCTTCAGAAATTATTCTAATATGATGATTGATACTCAAGAAACATTCATTATTATTTTAAATGTCGAAAACAGTTGTGTACAGTCTTTGATGAATAGAAAGTTCAAAAGAACAGCATTTATCTGAAATCTAAAGCTTTTGTAACGTTAAACACTACCGCTCAAAAGTTTTGGGTTAGTAATAATTAAAATTTTATTTTTTGGGGAAATAAATAAAATAAATCAGTACTTTTATTTATGAAGGATGAGTTAAACTGATCAACAGTTACAGTAAAGACATTTATAATGTTAAAAATATATATATTTGAAATATATGCTGTTCTTTTGAACTTTACATTCATCAAAGCATTTTGAAAAAAAAAAAAATCTGTACACAACTGTTTTCAACATTGAAAATAATAATGAATATTTATTGAGCATCAATCATCATATTAGTATGATTTCTGAAGGATCATGTGACACTGAAGAGTGGAGTAATGATGCTGAAAACTCAACTTTGATCACAGAAATGAATTACTATGTAAAATATTTAAAAATTGAAAACAGCTGTTTTAAATTGGAATAATATTTCACAATATTACTGTTTTTGTTTGTATTTTTAATCAATAAATGCAGCCTTGGTGAGCAGAAGAGACTTCTCCTAAAAACATTAAAAATCTTACTGACCCCAAACTTTTGAACAATAATATATATATATATATATATATATATATATACATATATATGTATGTGTGTGTATGTATATATATATATATATATATATATATATATATATATATATATATATATATATATATATAAATAAATATAGCTGCGAGCAGCGATGGAGGGCCAAAGCCGGCGGTACCGCCACCCCGGTGCCTTTAGGTAACTAAAGGCACCGGGGTTGCGGTGCCACCGGCTTGGGCCCGTAATCGCTGCTCGCAGCTATATTTATATTTATTATTATTATTATTATTATTATTATTTTGTCAACCTTTCGGGCACTTTTGGGGCCCTTAACATGCTCGAAAACTCTTGAAACTTTGCACACAGGTCAGAACCCGCGGCCATCAGGGCCGGGCTGAGGCTGGTACCCGGGCGTGGCAGGGGGGCTCGACAGCGCCCTCTGGAACGGGATCCGAACACGTGTCCATAAATCAAACACGCTTGCATGTAATAATATGAAACTCGGTACACATATAGATCTCATCGGGCCGAACAACTTCCGCGCTCTAAGTTATTAGCTCCGCCCAACAGGAAGTCGGCTATTTAGGGTTGTTTGGAAACGCATGCTGTGGAATTTAATGTACTCCTCCTAGAGAATTCATCCAATCTCCTCCAAACCCGGTCAGCATGAAGTCAAGACATTGAGGATGCTAAATTGCGGACGGATTTTTGATATCTCGAACGGTTTGGCCGTGGCGAGGAAACGAATTTATGGCGAAAAAATGAAACAGGAAGTGTGTTATAACTTCTGCATACATTAACTGATCTTGATGAAACTTCAGCAGTGTGTTCGTTGTAAGAGGCCGATCGCACAGATGTGACTATTGTGAGTCAAAGTTATAGCGCCACCAACAGGCAGCAGGAAGTACATCACTATTAAAATGCTTTGAAATCACTGTCTTATTTTTACCAGATTTGCTTCAAACTTTATGTGTACAATGTAGACACACGGCAGATGTAATCCTGTGAAAGGATTATTGATATCTTAGATACTGTTGCCGTGGCAACGCATCAAACTTTAATATTCTTTTTTTATGCTTTTGAGACTCTTAACATACTTGAAATTGCATGAAACTCGACAGACACATCACATTTATTAGCCCGTAGACATGTGCAAAGTTTCAGAAACGGGCGTGGTGAGGGGCTCAGTAGCGCCACCTTTAGTCATAAGTGGGGGGGGTTAGTTTTATCAACAGCAACAAAACTTGGTATGTGTATTGTTCTCATCAAGACGGACAACTTTCTAATTTACATGATCTATCTCCGACCAACAGGGAGAGAGATATTTTGGTTTGAATGTGGATTTTCTGAAGAATTTTCTCTCCCTCTCTCTGTGTCTCTGTGTGTGTGAGGGGAGGGGGGATTTGACTATTGCTTTTATATTGTTAATCAAGGTTTCAGGGGCTTTTGGGGTCCTTAACATGCTCAAAAACTCTTGAAACTTTGCACACAAGTCAGAACCCCCTGCCATCAGGGACGGGCTGAAGCTGGTACCCGGGCGTGGCAGGGGGGCTCAACAGCGCCCCCTTGAAAGGGGTCCCAAAACTTGGTCCATAGATCAAACACGCTTGCATGAATTAATATGAAACTCGGTACACATATAGATCTCATCGGGCCGAACAACTTTCCCCCGGTCAAGTTTTACGCCAGCCCAACAGGAAGTCGGCTATTATGGGTTGTTTGGAAAACGCTTGCTGTGGAATGCGAAGTACTCCTCCTAGAGAATTCATCCAATCCCCACCAAACTCGGTGTGCATGAAGTCAAGACATTGAGGATTCTAAATTGCGGACGGATTTTTGATATCTCGAACGGTTTGGCCGTGGCTAGGAAACGAAATGATGGCGAGAAAAGAGAAACACGAAGTGGTATAACTTCTGCATACATTAACTGATCTTCATGAAACTTCACCAGTGTGTTCGTGGTAAGAGGCCGATCAGATGGATGTAACTATTGTGAGCCAAAGTTATAGCGCCACCAACTGGCAGCAGGAAGTGTGTCACTTTCAACATGCTTTTGAAAAAAGTGGGGGGGTTAGTTTTACCAACAGTTACAGAAATCAGAATATATATTGGTCTCACCGAGCCGGACAACTTTCTAATTTACAGTTATTAGCTCAGAGCAAAAGGAAGTCAGATATTTTGGTTTGAATGTGGATTTTTTGGATATTTCAGACTCTGAGTTTTTAGCTACTCCTAACTGGTTTATTTTTTTCACACCAAACTTTTTCAACACGATGAAAATACATTAAAGATGCTAAATTGTGAACGGATATTAAACATCTCAAACGTTTTGCTATAGTGAGGGACTAAAGTAATGTACAAAAAGGAAACTAAAAGCCTCATCTTCTAAAAATGTAATTAAAAACATTTATTTCTATATAAAAGTATACAAATATCACAACTAAACCCATTTTATTCTTTTTTTTTTTCAATTTAATAATTATTTATAAGTTTAAAAATAGTAATTGTACTATTTAGTCCCATAAAAGTCAAGTCATACATAGGGCTATACTGTCCTCTTGTGTTCAAAATCAGGTAGGCCTATTGTATCTACATAAAAATATACTAGGTTTGTGACGTTGAGAATATTTTACCACCGGTTAATCGACGTGTGACACCGCTGGGGGCTTTTGAATCGCCAACTTAAAAACGAAAGTAAAATATGCTCGTCCGCACTGACATTGATAGTGGTTGAGCGAGCTTTTCAAATGAATTCCTATGGAAGTAGGAATTAACTGAAAAACGTTCACTCTGTTCTGCTCGTTCCTCGCCGTGGATGCGCACCGTTATGAATGCCCGTGCAGCCATGAGCATTTTAATTTAATTTTAAAATGAGCGCCTTTCGGGGGGGTGGATTGCTTGAAATTATTTTACAAAAGCACAATGTTGTGTTTTATTGCGACTGTACACAAATATAAGTTAACACTTTGCAGTTTGAATGTCGTCCTGTATAATGACGGAGTATGTTTTTTATGTGTCCACTGTTCAATCGCGCCCACGCCACACACACACGGTTTACTATCTTTGTGGGGACTCTCCATAGACTTAATGGTTTTATACTGTACAAACTGCATATTCTATCTCCTCACACTAACCCTACCCCTAAACCTACCTATCCCAGAAAACTTTCTGCATTTTTACATTTCCAAAAAAACTCATTCTGTATGATTTATAAGCTTGTTTATCCATGGGGACCTCTATTTAGGTCCCCACTGTGACATGAGTCCCCATGAGTCTATGTGCATTCAGGTTGAAGTCCCCACCAGGATAGAAAAACATGAACACACATATACACACACACACACACACACACACACACACACACACACACACACACACACACAAACACACATTCCAGCATTGCAATCTTGACATCGCAGCCTGTTCATTATAGCCTTAATAAAATATAATAATAAAATAGTTAACCTAACATATAAAAATTACACTGCTCTAAATAGTCAGTAGTACAATTCGTACATTCACAGTAAGCACCGCACCACTGTGATGTTTCAAGCACATTTTTGCGCGTGTGAAGAGGATGATTTTTTCCGTCGATATTGGAACACTAGTGAAGAACAAAGCCTATAATAAAGAATAGTTTAGCATCCAAATACATCGCAAATGCTGAAACATTTTGATTCTAATGAGAGGGTTACGTGAGCCCAACAGTGCTTACTTTCGTTTTTATTTTTACATTAAATTTAAAAGATTTGTTGTGGAATATTTTGAGTGTATCATAAAATCAGAATAAGGTAATAAGGTTTCTGTCTTTTATATATATATATATATATATATATATATATAAAAATATAGCTGCGAGCAGCGATGAAGGGCCAAAGCCGGTGGCACCGCCACCCCGGTGCCTTTAGGTAACTAAAGGCAACAGGGTCGCGGTGCCACCGGCTTGGGCCCGTAATCGCTGCTCGCAGCTATATTTTTTATTATTATTATTATTATTTTTTTTTTTTCTACTTCTCAGGCACTTTTGGGGCCCTTAACATGCTCGAAAACTCTTGAAACTTTGCACACAGGTCAGAACCCGCGGCCATCAGGGCCGGGCTGAAGCTGGTACCCGGGCGTGGCAGGGGGGCTCGACAGCGCCCCCTGGAACGGGATCCGAACACTTGTCCATAAATCAAACACACTTGCATGTAATAATATGAAACTCGGTACACATATAGATCTCATCGGGCCGAACAACTTTCGTGCTCTAAGTTTTATGCCAGCCCAACAGGAAGTCGGCTATTATGGGTTGTTTGGAAACGCATGCTGTGGAATTTGATGTACTCCTCCTAGAGAATTCATCCAATCTCCTCCAAACTCGGTCAGCATGAAGTCAAGACATTGAGGATGCTAAATTGCGGACGGATTTTTGATATCTCGAACGGTTTGGCCGTGGCGAGGAAACAAATTTATGGCGAATAATGAAAACAGGAAGTGTGTTATAACTTCTGCATACATTAACTGATCTTGATGAAACTTCAGCAGTGTGTTCGTGGTAAAAGGCCGATCACATGGATGTGACTATTGTGAGTCAAAATTATAGCGCCACCAACTGGCAGCAGGAAGTGTGTCACTTTAAAAATGCTTTGAAATCACCCTCTTATTTTTACCCGATTTGCTTCAAATTTTATGTGTATAATGTAGACACACGGCAGATGTAGACCTGTGAAAGGATTTTTGATATCTTTAATACTGTTGCCATGGCAACGCATCAAACTTTAATATTCTTTTTTGATGCTTTTGAGACTCTTAGCATGCTTGAAATTGCATGAAACTCGACAGACACATTACATTTATTACCTAGTAGACATGTGCAAAGTTTCAGAAACGGGCATGGTGAGGGGCTCAGTAGCGCCACCTTTAGTCAAAAATGGGGGCTTAGTTTTACGTAAAGTCACAAAAATCGGTATGTATATTGTTCTCCTCGAGCCGGACAACTTTCTAATTTACACTTATTAGCCCTGACCAACAGGAAGTCAGATATTTTGGTTTGAATGTGATTTTTTGGAGAATTCTCTCTCTCTCTCTCTGCCTCTGTGTCTCTGTGTGTGTGTGTGGGGTGTGGGGGATTTGTCTGTTAGGAGAGGTTTGCTTTTAGAATTGTTTTTCAAGGTTTCAGGGGCTTTTGGGGCCCTTAACATGCTCGAAAACTCTTGAAACTTTACACATAGGTCAGAACCTGCGTCCATCAGGGCTGGGCTGAAGCTGGTATCCGGGCGTGGCAGGGGGGCTCAACAGCGCCCCCTTGAATGGGGTCCGAAAACTTGGTCCATAGATCAAACTAGCTTGTATAAATTAATTTGAAACTCAGCACACATATAGATCTCATCGGGCCGAACAACTTTCGCACTCTTAAGTTATACGCCAGCCCAACAGGAAGTCGGCTATTCAGGGTTGTTTGAAAAACGCATGCTGTGGAATTTAATGTACTCCTCCTACAGAATTCATCCGATCCCCACCAAACTCGGTGTGCATGCAGACAAGACATTGAGGATGCTAAATTGCGGACGGATTTTTGATATCTCGAACGGTTTGGCCGTGGGGAGGAAACGAATTTATGGCGAGAAAAGAGAAACAGGAAATGTGTTATAACTTCTGCATACATTAACTGATCTTGATAAAACTTCAGCAGTGTGTTCGTTTTCAGAGGACGATCACATCGATGTGACTATTGTGAGTCAAAGTTATAGCGCCACCAACTGGCAGCAGGAAGTGTGTCACTTTCAAAATTCTTTGAAGTCACCCTCTTATGTTTACCCGATTTGCTTCAAACTTTATGTGTATAATGTAGACACACGGCAGATGTAGACCTGTGAAAGGATTATTGATATCTTAGATGCTGTTGCCGTGGCAACGCATCAAACTTTAATATTTTTTCGGATGCGTTTGAGACTCTTAGCATGCTTGAAAGTGGATGAAACTCGACAGATACATCACTTTTATTAGCCAGTAGACATGTGAAAAGTTTCAGAAACGGGCGTGGCAGGGGGGCTCAACAGCGCCCCCTTGAATGGGGTCTGAAAACTTGGTCCATATATCAAACACGCTTGCATGAATTAATATGAAACTCGGTACACATATAGATCTCATCGGGCCGAACAACTTTCCCTCTGTCAAGTTTCACACCAGCCCAACAGGAAGTCGGCTATTATGGGTTGTTTGGAAAACGCTTGCTGTGGAATGTGAAATACTCCTCCTAGAAAATTCATCCCATCCCCACCAAACTAGGTGTGCATGAAGTCAAGACATTGAGGATGCTAAATTGCGGACGGATTTTTGATATCTCGAACGGTTTGGCCGTGGCAAGGAAATGAATTTATGGCGAGAAAAGAGAGACACGAAGTGTTATAACTTCTGCACACATTAACTGATCTTGATGAAACTTCAGCAGTGTGTTCGTGGTAAGAGGCCGGTCAGATGGATACAACTATTGTGAGTCAAAGTTATAGCGCCACCAACTGGCAACAGGAACTGTGTCACTTTCAAAATGCTTTTGACAAAATGGGGGGGTTACTTTTACCCACAGTTACAAAAATCAGTACATATATTGGTCTCATCGAGCCGGACAAGTTTCTAATTTACAGTCATTAGCTCTGACCAACAGGAAGTCAGATATTTTGGTTTGAATGTGGATTTATTTGCAAAATCGGCCTCTGAATTTTATATATATATTTTTTTTTTAAAGTGACAAGACAGAGAATATTACTTGTCCGATATATATATATATATATATATATATATAAATATAGCTGCGAGAAGCGATGGAGGGCCCAAGCCGGTGACACCGCCACCCCGGTGCCTTTAGTGTAACTAAAGGCACCAGGGTGGCGGTGCCACCGGCTTGGGCCCGCAATCGCTGCTCGCAGCTATATTTATTATTTTTTTTTTTCTACTTCTCGGGCACTTTTGGGGGCCTTAACATGCTCGAAAACTCTTCAAACTTTGCACACAGGTCAGAACCCGCGGCCATCAGGGCCGGGCTGAAGCTGGTACCCGGGCGTGGCAGGGGGGCTCAACAGCGCCCCCTTGAATGGGGTCCAAAAACTTGGTCCATATATCAAACACGCTTGGATGAATTAATATGAAACTCGGTACACTTATAGATCTCATCGGGCCGAACAACTTCCGCGCTCTATGTTATTAGCTCCGCCCAACAGGAAGTCAGCTATTATGCGTTGTTTGAAAAACGCATGCTGTGGAATTTAATGTACTCCTCCTACAGAATTCATCTGATCCCCACCAAACTCGGTCAACGTGAAGTCAAGACATTGAAGATGCTAAATTGCGGACGGATTTTTGATATCTTGAACGGTTTGGCCGTGGCGAGGAAACGAATTTATGGCGAGAAAAGAGAAACAGGAAGTGTGTTATAACTTCTGCATACATTAACTGATCTTGATAAAACTTCAGCAGTGTGTTCGTTTTCAGAGGCCGATCACATTGATGTGACTATTGTGAGTCAAAGTTATAGCGCCACCAACTGGCAGCAGGAAGTGTGTCACTTTCAAAATTCTTTGAAGTCACCCTCTTATGTTTACCCGATTTGCTTCAAACTTTATGTGTATAATGTAGACACACGGCAGATGTAGACCTGTGAAAGGATTATTGATATCTTAGATACTGTTGCCGTGGCAACGCATCAAACTTTAATATTCTTTTCGGATGCGTTTGAGACTCTTAGCATGCATGAAATTGGATGAAACTCGACAGATACATCCCATTTATTAGCCAGTAGACATGTGAAAAGTTTCAGAAACGGGCGTGCCAGGGGGGCTCAACAGCGCCCCCTTGAACGGGGTCTGAAAACTTGGTCCATATATCAAACACGCTTGCATGAATTAATATGAAACTCGGTACACATATAGATCTCATCGGGCCGAACAACTTTCCCTCTGTCAAGTTTCACGCCAGCCCAACAGGAAGTCAGCTATTATGGGTTGTTTGGAAAACGCTTGCTGTGGAATGTGAAATACTCCTCCTAGAAAATTCATCCCATCCCCACCAAACTCGGTGTGCATGAAGTCAAGACATTGAGGATGCTAAATTGCGGACAGATTTTTGATATCTCGAACGGTTTGGCCGTGGCGAGGAAACAAATTTATGGCGAGAAAAGAGAGACACGAAGTGTTATAACTTCTGCAGACATTAACTGATCTTGATGAAACTTCAGCAGTGTGTTCGTGGTAAGAGGCCGGTCAGATGGATGCAACTATTGTGAGTCAAAGTTATAGCGCCACCAACTGGCAACAGGAACTGTGTCACTTTCAAAATGCTTTTGACAAAATGGGGGGGTTAGTTTTAAGTACAGTAAAAAAAAAATAGTTTTTATATTGTTCTCATCAAGCCGGACAACTTTCTAATTTACATTCATTAGCTCCGGCCATCAGGAAGTCAGATATTTTGGTCTGAATGTGGATTTTTTTTGCAAAATCAGCCTCTGAATTTTTAGCCACTCCTCTTACACTATTTATTTTATTCCCACCAGACTTTTTCAACGTGATGAAAATACATTAAATATGCTAAATTGTGAAAGAATAATAAATATCTCAAACGGTTTTGCTATGGCGAGGGATTAAAATAATGTCCAAAAAGGAAACACTAAAAGCCTAAAATCTTCTAAAAATGTAATTATATACCATTTATTTCTATATAAAAGTATACAAATATCACAACTAAACCCATTTTATCCTGTTTTTAAAAAGAATTTTATTCTAATTTTATTCTAAAATTAAAAACAGTAAATTAAAAAAAAAAAAAAAACAAGTCATACATAGGGCTATACTGCCCTCTTGTGTCCAAAAGCACATCAAAATAGTATATAAAACTTTTTACCAGGTAGGCCAATATTCTATTTAAAGATACATTTATTAGGTATGTGTCTGAGGATATTTTCCCACCGGTTATTCGACGTGTGACACAAGCGGGTGCTTTTAAATTGCTAATATAAAAGTGAAAGAAAAATACAGACTTCCACACTGACATTGATAATGCTGCACACACAAATCACACACACGTTGGAAAGAATGATGCTTTTAAACAACACTAAACCGCCATTAGGTGTCGCCAGGCATCCATCTTAATAAGCGAGTCATTGATTCAGTCGTTCAAACGATTCGTTCGAATGAGTCGATCATGATTAAGACAGATGTTTATGGATTGATCATTCAAACTTTGAGTCAACCGATTCCTTAAAAATGCTGAATCGTTCAGTTATGAGAAAACACGTGATGCGTGATGGTTCTGCTGTGATCTTTAACTATTTTCGCTGCTGAAACAGAACAAAAACAGTCAATACTGCATCTAAAATGTAAGTGACTTAATTGTAACTGTTTATTAACCTGTTGTATGAAATCTAGGGGTGGGAGAAAAAATTGATTCTTAGATGCATCGCGATGCGGACGTGGACGATTCTGAATCAATTCACAAATGTCAAAAAATCGATTCTCTAAAAAAATATTTTTCTAATAACGTAATATTGACGGAACGCAAAAGGCGGAACTCTTAAGCGGACGTGCGTGCAGTCTGTGGCGCGCACATAACAGAGAAGTTTCTTCTGCTCACCAAGGCTGCATTTATTTGATTAAAAATACAAACAAAAACAGTAATATTGTAAAATATTATTCCAATTTAAAACAGCTGCTTTCTATTTTAATATATTTTAAACTGTTATTTATTCCTGTGATCAAAGCGGAGTCACTGTCACATGATCCTTCAGAAATTATTCTAATATGATGATTGATGCTCAAGAAACATTCATTATTATTTTAAATGTCGAAAACAGTTGTGTACAGTCTTTGATGAATAGAAAGTTCAAAAGAACAGCATTTATCTGAAATCTAAAGCTTTTGTAACATAACACTACCGCTCAAAAGTTTGGGGTTAGTAATAATTTAAATTTTATTTTTGGGGGAAAGAAATAAAATAAATCAATACTTTTATTTATGAAGGATGAGTTAAACTGATCAACAGTTACAGTAAAGATATTTATAATGTTAAAAAAATTATATTTGAAATAAATGCTGTTCTTTTGAACTTTACATTCATCAAAGCATTTTGATAAAAAAAATCTGTACACAACTGTTTTCAACATTGAAAATAATAATGAATATTTATTGAGCATCAATCATCATATTAGAATGATTTCTGAAGGATCATGTGACACTGAAGACTGGAGTAATGATGCTGAAAACTCAACTTTGATCACAGAAATTAATTACTATGTAAAATATTTTAAAATTGAAAATAGCTGTTTTAAATTGGAATAATATTTCACAATATTACAGTTTTTGTTTGTATTTTTAATCAAATAAATGCAGCCTTGGTAAGCAGAAGAGACTTCTCCTAAAAACATTAAAAATCTTACTGACCCCAAACTTTTGAACGGTAATATATATATATATATATATATATATACATAAATATAGCTGCGAGCAGCGATGGAGGGCCAAAGCCGGCGGTACCGCCAACCCGGTGCCTTTAGGTAACTAAAGGCACCGGGGTTGCAGTGCCACCGGCTTGGGCCCGTAATCGCTGCTCGCAGCTATATTTAGGGCCCAAGCCCTGAAAGGGCGAAGGCCCTATTGTTTTCGTTAGGATTATTTTTATTAGGGCCCAAGCCCTGAAAGGGCGAAGGCCCTATTGTTTTCGTTAGGATTATTTTTATTATTATTTTTTTTTTTCTACTTCTCGGGCACTTTTGGGGGCCTTAACATGCTCGAAAACTCTTGAAACTTTGCACACAGGTCAGAACCCGCGGCCATCAGGGCCGGGCTGAAGCTGGTACCCGGGCGTGGCAGGGGGGCTCAACAGCGCCCCCTTGAATGGGGTCAGAAAACTTGGTCCATATATCAAACAGGCTTGGATGAATTAATATGAAACTCGGTACACATATAGATCTCATCGGGCCGAACAACTTCCGCACTCTATGTTATTAGCTCCGCCCAACAGGAAGTCAGCTATTATGCGTTGTTTGAAAAACTCATGCTGTGGAATTTAATGTACTCCTCCTACAGAATTCATCCGATCCCCACCAAACTCGGTCAGCGTGAAGTCAAGACATTGAGGATGCTAAATTGCGGACGGATTTTTGATATCTCGAACGGTTTGGCCGTGGCGAGGAAACAAATTTATGGCGAGTAAAGAGAAACAGGAAGTGTGTTATAACTTCTACATACATTAACTGATCTTGATAAAACTTCAGCAGTGTGTTCGTTTTCAGAGGCCGATCACATTGATGTGACTATTGTGAGTCAAAGTTATAGCGCCACCAACTGGCAGCAGAAAGAGTGTCACTTTCAAAATTCTTTGAAGTCACCCTCTTATGTTTACCCGATTTGCTTCAAACTTTATGTGTATAATGTAGACACAGGGCAGATGTAGACCCGTGAAAGGATTATTGATATCTTCGATACTGTTGCCGTGGCAACGCATCAAACTTTAATATTCTTTTCGGATGCGTTTGAGACTCTTAACATGCTTGAAATTGGATGAAACTCGACAGATACATCCCATTTATTAGCCAGTAGACATGTGAAAAGTTTCAGAAACGGGCGTGGCAGGGGGGCTCAACAGCGCCCCCTTGAACGGGGTCTGAAAACTTGGTCCATAAATCAAACACGCTTGCATGAATTAATATGAAACTCTGTACACATATAGATCTCATCGGGCCGAACAACTTTCCCTCTGTCAAGTTTCACGCCAGCCCAACAGGAAGTCAGCTATTATGGGTTGTTTGGAAAATGCTTGCTGTGGAATGTGAAATACTCCTCCTAGAAAATTCATCCCATCCCCACCAAACTTGGTGTGCATGAAGTCAAGACATTGAGGATGCTAAATTGCGGACGGATCTTTGATATCTTGAACGGTTTGGCCGTGGCGAGGAAATGAATTTATGGCGAGAAAAGAGAGACACGAAGTGTTATAACTTCTGCATACATTAACTGATCTTGATGAAACTTCAGCAGTGTGTTTGTGGTAAGAGGCCGATCAGATGGATGTAACTATTGTGAGTCAAAGTTATAGCGCCACCACCTGGCAGCAGGAAGTGTGTCACTTTCAACATGCTTTTGACAAAAGTGGGGGGGTTAGTTTTAACTACAGTAAAAAAAAATAGTTTGTATATTGTTCTCATCAAGCCGGACAACTTTCTAATTTACATTCATTAGCTCCGGCCATGAGGAAGTCAGATATTTTGGTCTGAATGTGGATTTTTTTGCAAAATCAGCCTCTGAATTTTTAGCCACTCCTCTTAAAATATTTATTTTATTCCCACCAAAATTTTTCAACATGATGAAAATACATTAAAGATGCTAAATTGTGAACGGATATTGAATATCTCAAACGGTTTTGCTATGGCGAGGGATTAAATTAATGTCAAAAAGGAAGCAGGAAACATCTCATAACTTCTAAAAATGTAATTATACACCATTTATTTTTATATAAAATTATACAAATATTAGAACTAAACCCATTTTATTCTGTTTTTGCAATTCAAGAAGTATGAAAAAGTTATGAACAGGCTATTTAGTGCTATTTGGTTCAACAAAAAAGCAAACATAGGGCTATACTGCCCTCTTGTGTCCAAAAGGATATCCAAATAGTATATAAAACGTTTTACTAGGTAGGCCTATTGTATTTAAATATAAATTTATTATGTATATGACTGTGAGGATATTTTCCCATTGGTTAATCGATGTGTGACACGAGCGGGTGCTTTTAAATCGCTAATATAAAAGTGAAAGTAAAGACGTCCGCACAGACATTGATAATGGTGCACACACGTTGGAAAGAATGATACTTTTAAACATAACACTAAACCGCCATTAGGTGTCGCCAGGCGATCGTCTTAATGAGCGAGTCATTAATTAATTCGTTCAGACGATTTGTTCGAATGACTGAGTCATTCATGATTGAGACAGATGTTTATGGATTGGTCATTGAATCTTTGAGTCAACCGATTCGTTCAAAATGCTGAATCATTCAGAAATGAGAAAACAAGTTGCTGTGAGATGCGCGATTGTTCTGCTGTGATCTTGGTTTAACTATTTTTGCTGCTGAAACAGAACAAAAACAGTCAATATTGCATCTTAAATGTAAGTGACTTAATTGTAACTGTTTATTAACCTGTTGATGAAATCAATGTCGCATTTTCAATCGTGATAGGAAACACAGCCTACTCGTCAAGTGAGGTTGCTCTTATCATATGTTATAAAATATATAAAAACTCCATATTTGTAATTTTTATAGTCAGTATGTTGTTAACTGGGTTTCTTTTTTGTGTGCTGCGCTCAGTTGTTTACGTTTCTCCTGGAGAAGCTGCACGAGCCTCAGCAGCGCAACCTTGTTACCATTGATCAGTAATACATTTATTATCAACTGTTGATTGCAACTTAAAATTAATGTAATATAATTAGAATAATCTCTCGTTTTAGTGATTCCCAAGTTATTTTTTTGTCATTGACGTTCTAATCAGGCTACTATGGTCGGGCAAGCTAAACTCTCTTTCAGGTAGGCGGCCTATACTATGTATGTGACAGTGAGAATATAATTTTACCACCGGTTAATTGACGTGTGACACCGCTGGGGGCTTTTGAATCGCTAACTTAAAAACGAAAGTAAAATATGTTCGTCCGCACTGACATTGATTATGGTTGGGAGCAGAGCGAGCTTTTTCAATGAATTCCTATGGAAGTAGGAATGAATTCCCGTGCAGCCGTGAGCATTTTATTTCAGTTTTAAAGTTAGCACCATAAAGTATATTTTTATGTCTCCACTGTTCAATCACGCCCACGACACACACACACACACACACACACACACACACACACACACACACACCAGCATTGCAATCTTGACATCGCAGCCTGTTCATTATAGCCCTAATAAAATATAATTATAAAATAGTCAACCTAACTTATCAAAATTACACTGCTCTGTTTAAATAGTCAGTAGTACAATTTGTACCATTTTTTTGTGAAGTGACAAGACAGAGAATATTACTTGTCTGATATATAATGTATATATCTTTTGTTATATATATACTGTATATATATATATATATATATATATATATATATATATATATATATAAATATAGCTGCGAGCAGCGATGGAGGGCCCAAGCCGGCGGCACCGCCACCCCGGTGCCTTTAGGTAACTAAAGGCATCGGGTGGCGGTGCCACCGGCTTGGGCCCGTAATCGCTGCTCGCAGCTATATTTAGGGCCCGAGCACCGATGGTGTGAGGACCCTCTTGGAATTGCTCTGTTTATTATTATTATTATTATTATTATTATTCTTCTCCGCATTAAATTGCATTTTTGAGGGCCTAAACATGCTCGAAAACTCACGAAACTTTGCACACGCGTCAGAACTGGCGAAAATTTACATCTGATATAGGTTTCAGAATTGGACAGGGCAAAATGGCTCGATAGCGCCACCTATAAAAGTTCAACGGAGTGCGCCTCCCGCAACGTTCCACGTATGTGCACGAAATTCGGTACATACATGTAATGACCTAATACCTACCAAAAAGTCTCTTGGAGCGTAGCCCTAAACACAACAGGAAGTCAGCCATTTTGAACTTCCTCTCAGATTTTTGTGCAGTTTTTGCCATTTTCAGGCCTCATACTTTAACGAACTCCTCCTACAGTTTTAATCTGATCATCTTCAAATTTGGTGAGTGTAATCTTAAGGCCTTTGCGACGTTAAATTGCGAAGATCTTGAGTTTTCGTCGAAGGGCGGGTCCTCGGCGGCCTGACAAATTTCGATGTTTCGCCATGAAACAGGAAGTTGCTGTAACTCAGGCATGGAATGTCCAATCTGCCCCAAACTTCACACGTTTGATAAGAGTTCTGTCCTGAACACATGACCATGCTCATATTCAGTTATAGTCATAGCGCCACCTGCTGGCAACAGGAAGTGACATGTTTAACACTGTTATGGACTCCTAATAACATATAAAAAAGTGCCAGCAAGTGCTAAACATGCTAACAACATACTAGAAGCATGCTAAAACATGCTAGCAAACTCTTAGCTAAGTGCTAAAGCATGCTATTATTGCAATTAAATAGGAATTTGCTGTAACTCAGGCATGGAATGTCCAATCTGCCCCAAACTTCACACTTTTGATAAGCGTTCTGTCCTGAACACATCTACATGAGAATATTCAGTTATAGTAATAGCGCCACCTACTGGTAACAGGAAGTGTCATGTTTAACACGTTGATGCCATTCTAGCAACATGTTAAAAATGCCATTGACTTCTAAACATGCTAGAAACATGTTAAAACATGCTAGCAATACTTAGCTAAGTGCTAAAGCATGCTAATTCAATGAAACAGGATGTTGTTGTTACTCAAGAAGGCAATGTCCAATCTGCGCCAAACTTCACACTTTTAATAAACATTCTGTCCTGAACACATGACCATGCTCATATTCAGTTACAGTCATAGTGCCACCTGCTGGCAACAGGAAGTGACATGTTAAACACTGTTGTGGACATATAAAAACATATAAAAAAGTGCCAGCAAGTGCTAAACATGCTAACAACATACTAGAAACATGCTAAAACATGCTAGCAAACACTTAGCTAAGTGCTAAAGCATGCTATTGCTGCAATTTAATAGGAATTTGCTGTAACACAGGCATGGAATGTCCAATCTGCCCCAAACTTCACACGTTTGATAAGAGTCATGGCCTGAACACATCTACATGAGAATATTCAGTTATAGTAATAGCGCCACCTGCTGTCAACAGGAAGTGACATGTTTAACAGTGTTGTGGTCTCCTAATAACATATAAAAAAGAGCCAGCAAGTGCTAAACAGGTTATCAACATACTAGAAACATGCTAGCAAACATTTAGCTAAGTGCTAAAGCATGCTATTACTGCAATTAAATAGGAATTTGCTGTAACTCAGGCACGGAATGTTCAATCTGCCCCAAACTTCACACGTTTGATAAGAATCATGGCCTGAACACATGTCTATGCTCAAATTCAGTTACAGTAATAGCGCCACCTACTGGCAACAGGAAGTGACATGTTTAACACGTTGATGCCGTTCTAGCAACATGTTAAAAATGCCATTGAGTTCTAAACATGCTAGAAACATGTTAAAACATGCTAGCAATACTTAGCTAAGTGCTAAAGCATGCTAATTCAATGAAACAGGACTTTGTTGTTACTCAAGAAGGCAATGTACAATCTACCCCAAACTTCACACGTTTGATAAGAGTTATCTCTTGAACACATGTCCATGCTCATATTTAGTTATAGTCATAGCGCCACCTGCTGGCAACAGGAAGTGACGTTTAACACTGTTCTTGACTCCTAATAACATATAAAAAAATGCCAGTAGGTGCTAAACATCCTACCAACATACTAGAGACATGCTAAAACATACTAGCAAACACTTAGCTAAGTGCTAAAGAATGATATTACTGCAATTAAATATGAATTTGCTGTAACTCAGGCATGGAATGTCCAATCTGCCCCAAACTTCACACTTTTGATAAGAATCATGGCCTGAACACATCTACATGAGAATGTTCAGTTATAGTAATAGCGCCACCTACTGGCAACAGGAAGTGACATGTTTAACACGTTGATGCCGTTCTAGCAACATGTTAAAAATGCCATTGAGTTCTAAACATGCTAGAAACATGTTAAAACATGCTAACAATGCTTAGCTAAGTGCTAAAGAATGCTAATTCAATGAAACATGACTTTGTTGTTACTCAAGAAGGCAATGTCCAATTTGCACCAAACTTCACACGTTTGATAAGAGTTCTGTCCTGAACACACATCCATGCTCATATTCAGTTATAGTCATAACGCCACCTACTGGCAACAGAAACTGACATGGTTAACACAGTAATGCAGTACTAACCACATAATTATTGTGTACTAAGCATGCTAGAAACAGACTAAACATGCTAGCAACACTTAGCTGAGTCATGAAGCATGCTATTATCACCATTATACAAAACATTTTGTAACTGACTTTGACATACTCTTACTATATATACCTCCTTAAATGTACATTTCCCAACCATGCTCTGTCTTCCTAAAGCCACCGAGTGTTGATGGCACGGGTGCGAGGGCCCTTTCATCGCTGCTTGCAGCTTTAATTATTATTATTATTCTTCTCCGCATTAAATTGCATTTTTGAGGGCCTAAACATGCTCGAAAACTCACGAAACTTTGCACACGCGTCAGAACTGGCGAAAATTTACATCTGATATAGGTTTCAGAATTGGACGGGGCAAAATGGCTCGATAGCGCCACCTATAAAAGTTCAACAGAGTGCGCCTCCCGCAACGCTCCACGTACGTGCACGAAATTCGGTATATACATGTAATGACCTAATACCTACCAAAAAGTCTCTTGGAGCGTAGCCCTAAACACAACAGGAAGTCAGCCATTTTGAACTTCCTCTCAGATTTTTGTGCAGTTTTTGCCATTTTCAGGCCTCGTACTTTAACGAACTCCTCCTACAGTTTTAATCTGATCATCTTCAAATTTGGTGAGTGTAATCTTAAGGCCTTTGCGACGTTAAATTGCGAAGATCTTGAGTTTTCGTCGAAGGGCGGGTCCTCGGCGGCTTGACAAATTTCGATGTTTCGCCATGAAACAGGAAGTTGCTGTAACTCAGGCATGGAATGTCCAATCTGCCCCAAACTTCACACGTTTGATAAGAGTTCTGTCCTGAACACATGACCATGCTCATATTCAGTTATAGTCATAGCGCCACCTGCTGGCAACAGGAAGTGACATGTTTAACACTGTTATGGACTAATAACATATAAAAAAGTGCCAGCAAGTGCTAAACATGCTAACAACATACTAGAAGCATGCTAAAACATGCTAGCAAACTCTTAGCTAAGTGCTAAAGCATGCTATTATTGCAATTAAGTAGGAATTTGCTGTAACTCAGGCATGGAATGTCCAATCTGCCCCAAACTTCACACTTTTGATAAGCGTTCTGTCCTGAACACATCTACATGAGAATATTCAGTTATAGTAATAGCGCCACCTACTGGTAACAGGAAGTGTCATGTTTAACACGTTGATGCCATTCTAGCAACATGTTAAAAATGCCATTGACTTCTAAACATGCTAGAAACATGTTAAAACATGCTAGCAATACTTAGCTAAGTGCTAAAGCATGCTAATTCAATGAAACAGGATGTTGTTTTTACTCAAGAAGGCAATGTCCAATCTGCGCCAAACTTCACACTTTTAATAAACATTCTGTCCTGAACACATGACCATGCTCATATTCAGTTACAGTCATAGTGCCACCTGCTGGCAACAGGAAGTGACATGTTAAACACTGTTGTGGACATATAAAAACATATAAAAAAGTGCCAGCAAGTGCTAAACATGCTAACAACATACTAGAAACATGCATAAAACACTTAGCTAAGTGCTAAAGCATGCTATTGCTGCAATTAAATAGGAATTTGCTGTAACACAGGCATGGAATGTCCAATCTGCCCCAAACTTCACACGTTTGATAAGAGTCATGGCCTGAACACATCTACATGAGAATATTCAGTTATAGTAATAGCGCCACCTGCTGTCAACAGGAAGTGACATGTTTAACAGTGTTGTGGTCTCCTAATAACATATAAAAAAGAGCCAGCAAGTGCTAAACAGGTTATCAACATACTAGAAACATGCTAGCAAACACTTAGCTAAGTGCTAAAGCATGCTATTACTGCAATTAAATAGGAATTTGCTGTAACTCAGGCACGGAATGTCCAATCTGCCCCAAACTTCACACGTTTGATAAGAATCATGGCCTGAACACATGTCTATGCTCAAATTCAGTTATAGTAAAAGCGCCACCTACTGGCAACAGGAAGTGACATGTTTAACACGTTGATGCCGTTCTAGCAACATGTTAAAAATGCCATTGAGTTCTAAACATGCTAGAAACATGTTAAAACATGCTAGCAATACTTAGCTAAGTGCTAAAGCATGCTAATTCAATGAAACAGGACTTTGTTGTTACTCAAGAAGGCAATGTACAATCTACCCCAAACTTCACACGTTTGATAAGAGTTATCTCTTGAACACATGTCCATGCTCATATTTAGTTATAGTCATAGCGCCACCTGCTGGCAACAGGAAGTGACGTTTAACACTGTTCTTGACTCCTAATAACATATAAAAAAATGCCAGTAGGTGCTAAACATCCTACCAACATACTAGAGACATGCTAAAACATACTAGCAAACACTTAGCTAAGTGCTAAAGAATGATATTACTGCAATTAAATATGAATTTGCTGTAACTCAGGCATGGAATGTCCAATCTGCCCCAAACTTCACACTTTTGATAAGAATCATGGCCTGAACACATCTACATGAGAATGTTCAGTTATAGTAATAGCGCCACCTACTGGCAACATGAAGTGACATGTTTAACACGTTGATGCCGTTCTAGCAACATGTTAAAAATGTCATTGAGTTCTAAACATGCTAGAAACATGTTAAAACATGCTAACAATGCTTAGCTAAGTGCTAAAGAATGCTAATTCAATGAAACATGACTTTGTTGTTACTCAAGAAGGCAATGTCCAATTTGCACCAAACTTCACACGTTTGATAAGAGTTCTGTCCTGAACACACATCCATGCTCATATTCAGTTATAGTCATAACGCCACCTACTGGCAACAGAAACTGACATGGTTAACACAGTAATGCAGTACTAACCACATAATTATTGTGTACTAAGCATGCTAGAAACAGACTAAACATGCTAGCAACACTTAGCTGAGTCATGAAGCATGCTATTATCACCATTATACAAAACATTTTGTAACTGACTTTGACATACTCTTACTATATATACCTCCTTAAATGTACATTTCCCAACCATGCTCTGTCTTCCTAAAGCCACCGAGTGTTGATGGCAAGGGTGCGAGGGCCCTTTCATCGCTGCTTGCAGCTTTAATTAGGGCCCAAGCCCTGAAAGGGCGAAGGCCCTATTGTTTTCGGTAGGATTATTATTATTATTAGGGCCCAAGCCCTGAAAGGGCGAAGGCCCTATTGTTTTCGGTAGGATTATTATTATTATTATTATTATTATTATTTTGTCAACCTTTCGGGCACTTTTGGGGCCCTTAACATGCTCGAAAACTCTTGAAATTTTGCACACACGTCAGAACCCGCGGCCATCAGGGCCGGACTGAAGCTGGTACCCGGGCGTGGCAGGGGGGCTCGACAGCGCCCCCTGGAACGGGATCCAAACACGTGTCCATAAATCAAACACGCTTGCATGTAATAATATGAAACTCGGTACACATATAGATCTCATTGGGCCGAACAACTTTCGTGCTCTAAGTTTTACGCCAGCCAAACAGGAAGTTGGCTATTTAGCGTTGTTTGGAAACGCATGCTGTGGAATTTAATATACTCCTCCTAGGGAATTCATCGATTCGCCTCCAAACTCGGTGTGCATGAAGTCAAGACATTGAGGATGCTAAATTGCGGACGGATTTTTGATATCTCGAACGGTTTGGCCGTGGCGAGGAAACAAATTTATGGCGAAAAAATGAAACAGGAAGTGTGTTATAACTTCTGCATACATTAACTGATCTTGATGAAACTTCAGCAGTGTGTTCGTTGTAAGAGGCCGATCACATGGATGTGACTATTGTGAGTCAAAGTTATAGCGCCACCAACAGGCAGCAGGAAGTACATCACTTTCAAAATGCTTTGAAATCAGTGTCTTATTTTTACCCGATTTGCTTCAAACTTTATGCGTACAATGTAGACACACGGCAGATGTAAACCTGTGAAAGGATTATTGATATCTTAGATACTGTTGCCGTGGCAACGCATCAAACTTTAATATTATTTTTTGATGCTTTTGAGACTCTTAACATACTTGAAATTGCATGAAACTCAACAGACACATCACATTTATTAGCCCGTAGACATGTGCAAAGTTTCAGAAACGGGCGTGGTGGAATGGCTCAGTAGCGCCACCTTTAGTCAAAAATGGGGGCTTAGTTTTTCCTAGAATCACAAAACTTGGTATGTGTATTGTTCTCATCAAGACGGACAACTTTCTAATTTACATGAACCATCTCCGACCAACAGGAAGAGAGATATTTTGGTTTGAATGTGGATTTTCTGAAGAATTTTCTCTCCCTCTCTCTGTGTCTGTGTGTGTGTGAGGGGAGGGGGAGATTTGACTATTGCTTTTATATTGTTAATCAAGGTTTCAGGGGCTTTTGGGGTCCTTAACGTGCTCAAAAACTCTTGAAACTTTGCACACAGGTCAGAACCCACGGCCATCAGGGCCGGGCTGAAGCTGGTACCCGGGCGTGGCTGGGGGGCTCAACAGCGCCCCCTTGAACGGGGTTCTAAAACTTGATCCATATATCAAACACGCTCGCATGAATTAATATGAAACTCGGTACACATATAGATCTCATCGGGCCGAACAACTTTACCCCGGTCAAGTTTTACGCCAGCCCAACAGGAAGTCGGCTATTATGGGTTGTTTGGAAAACGCTTGCTGTGGAATGTGAAATACTCCTCCTAGAAAATTCACCGTGTCCCCTTCAAACTCGGTGTGCATGTAGTCAAGACTTTGAGGATGCTAAATTGCGGACGGATTTTTGATATCTCGAACGGTTTGGCTGTGGCGAGGAATCGAATTTATGGCGAGAAAAGAGAAACACGGAAGTGGAATAACTTCTGCATACATTAACTGATCTTGATGAAACTTCAGCAGTGTGTTCGTGGTAAGAGGCCGATCAGATGGATGTAGCTATTGTGAGTCAAAGTTATAGCGCCACCAACTGGCAGCAGGAAGTGTGTCACTTTCAACATGCTTTTGACAAAAGTGGGGGGGTTAGTTTTAACTACAGTAAAGAAAAAACAGTTTGTATATTGTTCTCATCAAGCCGGACAACTTTCTAATTTACATTCAATAGCTCTGGCCATCAGGAAGTCAGATATTTTGGTCTGAATGTGAATTTTTTTGCAAAATCAGCCTCTGAATTTTTAGCCACTCCTCTTAAACTATTTATTTTATTCGTACCAAACTTTTTCAACATGATGAAACTACATTAAATATGCTAAATTGTGAATGGATAATAAATATCTCAAATGGTTTTGCTATGGCGAGGGATTAAAGTAATGTCCAAAAAGGAAACACTAAAAATCTTCTAAAAATGTAATTATATACCATTTATTTCTATATAAAAGAATACAAATATCACAACTAAACCCATTTTATTCTGTTTTTGCAATTCAAGAAGAATGAAAAAGTTAAAACAGGCTATTTAGTGCTATTTGGTTCAACAAAAAAGCAAACATAGGGCTATACTGCCCTCTTGTGTCCAAAAGGACATCAAAATAGTATATAAAACTTTTTACCAGGTAGGCCAATATTGTATTTAAATATACATTTATTAGGTATGTGTCTGAGGATATTTTCCCACCGGTTAATCGACGTGTGACACGAGTGGGTGCTTTTAAATCGCTAATATAATAGTGAAAGAAAAATAATGATAATGTTGCACACACAAATCACACACGTGGGAAAGAATGATGCTTTTAAACAACACTAAACCGCCATTAGGTGTCGCCAGGCATCCATCTTAATAAGCGAGTCATTGATTCATTCGTTCAAACGATTCGTTCGAATGAGTCGATCATGATTAAGACAGATGTTTATGGATTGATCATTCAATCTTTGAGTCAACCGATTCGTTAAAAATGCTGAATCGTTCAGTTATGAGAAAACACGTGATGGTTCTGCCGTGATCTTTGTTTAACTATTTTCGCTGCTGAAACAGAACAAAAACAGTCAACATTGAATCTAAAATGTAAGTGACTTAATTGTAACTGTTTATTAACCTGTTGTATGAAATCTAGGGGTGGGAGAAAAAATGTATTCTTAGATGCATCGCGATGCGGACGTGGACGATTCTGAATCGATTCACAAATGTCATAAAATCGATTCTCTAAAAAAATATTTTTCTAATAACGTAATATTGACGGAAGGCAAAAGGCGGAACTCTAAGCGGACGTGCGTGCAGTCTGTGGCGCGCACATAACAGAGAAGTTTCTTCTGCTCACCAAGGCTGCATTTATTTGATTAAAAATACAAACAAAAACAGTAATATTGTAAAATATTATTCCAATTTAAAACGGCTGCTTTCTATTTTAATATATTTTAAACTGTTATTTATTCCTGTGATCAAAGCTGAGTTTTCAGCATCATTACTCCAGTCGTCACTGTCACATGATCCTTCAGAAATTATTCTAATATGATGATTGATACTCAAGAAACATTCATTATTATTTTAAATGTCGAAAACAGTTGTGTACAGTCTTTGATGAATAGAAAGTTCAAAAGAACAGCATTTATCTGAAATCTAAAGCTTTTGTAACGTTAAACACTACCGCTCAAAAGTTTTGGGTTAGTAATAATTACAATTTTATTTTTGGGGGAAATAAATAAAATAAATCAGTACTTTTATTTATGAAGGATGAGTTAAACTGATCAACAGTTACAGTAAAGACATTTATAATGTTAAAAATATATATATTTGAAATATATGCTGTTCTTTTGAACTTAACATTCATCAAAGCATTTTGAAAAAAAAAATCTGTACACAACTGTTTTCAACATTGAAAATAATAATGAATATTTATTGAGCATCAATCATCATATTAGTATGATTTCTGAAGGATCATGTGACACTGAAGACTGGAGTAATGATGTCACAGTGTCTGGTTTGTGTATTCCTGGTGTCCACTAGAGGTCCTCTTCCCCACGGTGTCATCCACATTCATGAACTGCATTCCCCACAATTCCTGTCTGTCACTGAGTGTTCATTGTGTTCAGCTGTTCCATGTCATCATTGTTCCCAGCTGTTCCCTGTTTCATTGTTAGTTCTGTGTGTGTATATATACCCTGGTTGTTTCAGTGTTTGTCACGGAGTCCGTGCTTAATGTCCACCACTTCCGAAGTCTGTTACCTGTATATACCTTTTATGTTTTGGATTGCCTTTTTGGATTTGACCTTTGCCTGGACCTAGTTGTGAGTACGGATTTTCCCTTAAATAAAACACTGCTATTGGATCCCCTGTTTCCCGTGTGTGGTGTCGTGACAGAAGGACTCCGTCACAGAAGGATCCAGCGGTATGTTTTCGGGCTTCTCTTCCCCGGCCGCCGAGCGGGAGAGGAGAGATTTGTTTAGGGGAACCCGTCTGGTAGTTTTCCGTGGGACCCGTGGAGGTCGCGGAGGACTGGTGGGTCGAGGGGGAGTCCAGCACCGCTCTCCACCATGGCCCCCCTTTGACTCTGGGGTGGTGGAGGATCAAGTGGTGCCACCGTCTCGCCGTCGCGGACGGAGAGGGGACAAGATGGCCGCCGCCGAGCCTGTGTCTTCGGACAAGATGGCCGCCGCCGAGCCTGTTCACGTTACATTTTCCGAGCCTGTGTCTTCGGACAAGATGGCCACCGCCAAGCCTGGGTCTTTGGACAAGATGGCCGCTGCCGAGCCGGAGCCAGTGTCTGTTCCTGAGCCGGAGCCAGTGTCTGTTCCTGAGCCGGAGCCAGTGTCTGTTCCTGAGCCGGAGCCAGTGTCTGTTCCTGAGCCGGAGCCAGTGTCTGTTCCTGAGCCGGAGCCAGTGTCTGTTCCTGAGCCGGAGCCAGTGTCTGTTCCTGAGCCGGAGCCAGTGTCTGTTCCTGAGCCGGAGCCAGTGTCTGTTCCTGAGCCGGAGCCAGTGTCTGTTCCTGAGCCGGAGCCAGTGTCTGTTCCTGAGCCGGAGCCAGTGTCTGTTCCTGAGCCGGAGCCAGTGTCTGTTCCTGAGCCGGAGCCAGTGTCTGTTCCTGAGCCGGAGCCAGTGTCTGTTCCTGAGCCGGAGCCAGTGTCTGTTCCTGAGCCGGAGCCAGTGTCTGTTCCTGAGCCGGAGCCAGTGTCTGTTCCTGAGCCGGAGCCAGTGTCTGTTCCTGAGCCGGAGCCAGTGTCTGTTCCTGAGCCGGAGCCAGTGTCTGTTCCTGAGCCGGAGCCAGTGTCTGTTCCTGAGCCGGAGCCAGTGTCTGTTCCTGAGCCGGAGCCAGTGTCTGTTCCTGAGCCTGTGGCTGTTCCTGAGCCTGTGGCTGTTCCTGAGCCTGTGGCTGTTCCTGAGCCTGTGTTTGTGTTTGTGTCTGTGTCTGTGTCTGTGTTTGTGTCTGTTCCTGAGCCTGAGCCTGTGTCTGTGTTTGTGTCTGTGTTTGTGTTTGTGTTTGTGTCTGTTTCTGAACCTGAGCCTGTGGTGCCAGTTCCAGTGCCTGAGCCTGTGGTGCCAGTTCCAGTGCCTGAGCCGGTGGTGCCAGTTCCAGTGCCTGAGCCGGTGGTGCCAGTTCCAGTGCCTGAGCCGGTGGTGCCAGTTCCAGTAGTTCCAGTGCCTGAGCCGGTGGTGCCAGTTCCAGTAGTTCCAGTGCCTGAGCCGGTGGTGCCAGTTCCAGTGCCTGAGCCGTTGGTGCCAGTTCCAGTTCCTGAGCCATTGGTGTCTGTTCCAGTTCCTCCGCCCTGGCCGCCCGAGGGGTCTTCACCGCCCTGGCCGCCCGAGGGGTCTTCACCGCCCTGGCCGCCCGAGGGGTCTTCACCGCCGTGGCCGCCCGAGGGGTCTTCACCGCCGTGGCCGCCCGAGGGGTTTTCTCCGCCCTGGCCGCCCGATGGAATGTTGTCTCTGCCCGAGGGAAAGTCTCCGCCCTGGCCGCCCGATGGGTCGTCTTCGCCATGGCCGCCCGAGGGGCCGTCTGCTTTGCCCTGGCCCCCGGCTAAGTCATCACCTCCTGTTTCTGTTCCCCTTCATGGACCTGGCCCCCCATCCCTCCCCCTGATCCTCCACCAGTCCACCTCCCTCCTGGACTTTTTGTTTTGTTTTGTAGTGTGTTCTTGGAGCGTCTGGTAGCCGCTCCGTAGAGGGGGGGTTATGTCACAGTGTCTGGTTTGTGTATTCCTGGTGTCCACTAGAGGTCCTCTTCCCCACGGTGTCATCCACATTCATGAACTGCATTCCCCACAATTCCTGTCTGTCACTGAGTGTTCATTGTGTTCAGCTGTTCCATGTCATCATTGTTCCCAGCTGTTCCCTGTTTCATTGTTAGTTCTGTGTGTGTATATATACCCTGGTTGTTTCAGTGTTTGTCACGGAGTCCGTGCTTAATGTCCACCACTTCCGAAGTCTGTTACCTGTATATACCTTTTATGTTTTGGATTGCCTTTTTGGATTTGACCTTTGCCTGGACCTAGTTGTGAGTACGGATTTTCCCTTAAATAAAACACTGCTATTGGATCCCCTGTTTCCCGTGTGTGGTGTCGTGACAAATGATGCTGAAAACTCAACTTTGATCACAGAAATGAATTACTATGTAAAATATTTAAAAATTGAAAACAGCTGTTTTAAATTGGAATAATATTTCACAATATTACTGTTTTTGTTTGTATTTTTAATCAATAAATGCAGCCTTGGTGAGCAGAAGAGACTTCTCCTAAAAACATTAAAAATCTTACTGACCCCAAACTTTTGAACAATAATATATATATATATATATATATATATATATATATATATATATATATATATACATATATATGTATGTGTGTGTATGTATGTATGTATATATATATATATATATATATATATATATATATATAAATATAGCTGCGAGCAGCGATGGAGGGCCCAAGCCGGCGGTACCGCCACCCCGGTGCCTTTAGGTAACTAAAGGCACCGGGGTTGCGGTGCCACCGGCTTGGGCCCGTAATCGCTGCTCGCAGCTATATTTTATTATTATTATTTTTTTGTCAACCTTTCGGGCACTTTTGGGGCCCTTAACATGCTCGAAAACTCTTGAAACTTTGCACACGGGTCAGAACCCGCGGCCATCAGGGCCGGGCTGAAGCTGGTACCCGGGCGTGGCAGGGGGGCTCAACAGCGCCCCCTTGAACGAGGTCCGAAAACTTGGTCCATAAATCAGACACGCTTGCATGTAATAATAGGAAACTCAGTACACATATAGATCTCATCGGGCCGAACAACTTTCGTACTTTTACTTTTTACGCCAGCCCAACAGGAAGTCAGCTATTATGGGTTGTTTGGAAACGCATGCTGTGGATTTTGATGTACTCCTCCTAGAGAATTCATCCATTCGCCTCCAAACTCGGTCAGCATGAAGTCAAGACATTGAGGATGCTAAATTGCGAACGGATTTTTGATATCTCGAACGGTTTGGCCGTGGCGAGGAAACGAATTTATGGCGAATAATGGAAACAGGAAGTGTGTTATAACTTCTGCATACATTAACTGATCTTGATGAAACTTCAGCAGTGTGTTCGTTGTAAGAGGCCGATCACATGGATGTGACTATTGTGAGTCATGGTTATAGCGCCACCAACTGGCAGCAGGAAGTTTGTCACTTTCAAAATGCTTTGAAATCACTCTCTTATTTTTACCCGATTTGCTTCAAACTTTATGTGTATAATGTAGACACACGGCAGATGTAGACCTGTGAAAGGATTATTGATATCTTAGAAACTGTTGCCGTGGCAACGCATCAAACTTTAATATTCTTTTCGGATGCTTTTGAGACTCTTCACATGCTTGAAATTGGATGAAACTCGACAGACACATCACATTTATTATCCAGTAGACATGTGCAAAGTTTCAGAAACGGGCGTGGTGGAATGGCTCAGTAGCGCCACCTTTAGTCAAAAATGGGGGCTTAGTTTTTCCTAGAATCACAAAACTTGGTATGTATATTGTTCTCATCAAGCCGGACAACTTTCTAATTTAGAGTCATAACCTCAGACCAACAGGAAGTCAGATATTTTGGTTTGAATGTGGATTTTCTGGAGAATTTTCTCTCTCTCTCTGTGTGTCTGTGTGTGTGTGTGGGGGGGGGGATTTGTCTATTCCATTTAATCTTTGTTTTTCAAGGTTTCAGGGGCTTTTGGGGCCCTTAACGTGCTCAAAAATTCTTGAAACTTTTCACACAGGTCAGAGCCCACGGTCATCAGGGCCGGGCTGAAGCTCGTACCCGGGCGTGGCAGGGGGGCTCAACAGCGCCCCCTTGAACAAGTTCTGAAAACTTGGTCCATATATCAAACACGCTTGCAAGTAACAATATGAAACTCGGTACACATATAGATCTCATCGGGCCGAACAACTTCTGCACTCTAAGTTATTAGCTCCGCCCAACAGGAAGTCGGCTATTATGGGTTGTTTGAAAAACGCATGCTGTGGAATTTGATGTACTCATCCTAGAGAATTCATCCAATCGCCTCCAAACTCGGTCAGCATGAAGTCAAGACATTGAGGATGCTAACTTGCGGACGGATTTTTGATATCTCGAACGGTTTGGTCGTGGCGAGGAAACGAATTTATGGCGAGAAAAAAGAAACACGAAGTATTATAACTTCTGCATACATTAACTGATCTTGATGAAACTTCAGCAGTGTGTTCGTGGTAAGAGGCCGATCAGATGGATGTAACTATTGTGAGTCAAAGTTATAGCGCCACCAACTGGCAGCAGGAAGTGTGTCACTTTCAAAATGCTTTTGACAAAAGTGGGGGGGTTAGTTTTACCAACAGTTACAAAAATCAGTATGTACATTGGTCTCATCGAGCCGGACAACTTTCTAATTTACAGTCATTAGCTCAGACCATCAGAAAGTCAGATATTTTGGTTTGAATGTGGATTTTCTGGAGAATTCTCTCTCTCTCTCTCTGTCTGTGTGTGTGTGTGTGGAGGGGGTGGGGGGGATTTGTCTATTCCATTTAATCTTTGTTTTTCAAGGTTTCAGGGGCTTTTGGGGCCCTTAACATGCTCAAAAACTCTTGAAACTTTGCACACAGGTCAGAACCTGCGGCCATCAGGGCCGGGCTGAAGCTGGTACCTGGGCGTGGCAGGGGGGCTCGACAGCGCCCCCTTGAACGGGGTCTGAAAACTTGGTCCATATATCAAACAAGCTTGCATGAATTAATATAAAACTCGGTACACATATAGATCTCATCAGGCCGAACAACTTCCGCACTCTAAGTTATTAGCTCCGCCCAACAGGAAGTCGTCTATTATGGGTTGTTTGAAAAACGCATGCTGTGGAATTTGATGTACTCCTCCTACAGAATTCATCCAATCGCCTCCAAACTCGGTCAGCATGAAGTCAAGACATTGAGGATTCTAAATTGCGGATGGATTTTTGATATCTCAAACGGTTTGGCCATGGCGAGGACACAAATTTATGGCGAGAAAAGAGAAACACGAAGTGTTATAACTTCTGCATACATTAACTGATCTTGATGAAACTTCAGCAGTGTGTTCGTGGTAAGAGGCCGGTCAGATGGATGTAACTATTGTGAGTCAAAGTTATAGCGCCACCAACTGGTAGCAGGAAGTGTGTCAATTTCAAAATGCTTTTGACAAAAGTGGGGGGGTTACCTTTACCCACAGTTCCAAAAATCAGTACGCATATTGGTCTCATCGAGCCGGACAACTTTCTAATTTACAGGCATTAGCTGCAACCAACAGGAAGTCAGATATTTTGGTCTGAATATGGATTTTTTGTTAAATCAGCCTCTGAGTTTTTAGTTACTCCTCCTAAAAGGTTTATTTTATTCCCACCAAACTTTTTCAACATGATAAAAATATATTAATGATGCTAAATTGTAAACGGATATTGAATATCTCAAACGGTTTTGCTATGGCGAGGGATTAAATTAATGTCAAAAAGGAAGCAGGAAACATCTCATAACTTCTAAAAATGTAATTATACACCATTTATTTTTATATAAAATTATACAAATATTAGAACTAAACCTATTTTATTCTGTTTTTGCAATTCAAGAAGTATGAAAAAGTTAAAAACAGGCCATTTAGTGCTATTTGGTTCAACAAAAAAGCAAACATAGGGCTATACTGCCCTCTTGTGTCCAAAAGGATATCAAAATAGTATATAAAACATTTACTAGGTAGGCCTATTGTATTTAAATATAAATTTATTAGGTATATGACTGTGAGGATATTTTCCCATCAGTTAATCGACGTGTGACACGAGCGGGTGCTTTTAAATCGCTAATATAAAAGTGAAAGTAAAAAACGGACGTCCGCACGGACATTGATAATGCTGCACGTTGGAAAGAATGATACTTTTAAACATAACACTAAACCGCCATTAGGTGTCGCCAGACGACCATCTTAATGAACGAGTCATTGATTCATTCGTTCAAACGATTCGTTCCAATGACTGAGTCATTCATGATTGAGACAGATGTTTATGGATTGACCATTGAATCTTTGAGTCAACCGATTCGTTTCAAAATGCTGAATCATTCAGTAATGAGAAAACAATTTGCTGTGAGATGCGCGATGGTTCTGCTGTGATCTTTGTTTAACTATTTTTGCTGCTGAAACAGAACAAAAACAGTCAATATTTCATCTAAAATGTAAGTGACTTAATTGTAACTGTTTATTAACCTGTTGTATGAAATCAATGTCACAGTTTCAATCGTGATTGTATTCAGGAAATAGTTGCCTACTCGTCAAGTGAGGTTGCTTAACTCTATCATATGTTATAAAATATATAAAAACTCCATATTTGTAATTTTTATAGTCAGTATGTTGTTAACTGGGTTGCTTTTTTGTGTGCTGCGCTCATTTGTTTACAATTCTCCTGCAGAAGCAGCATGAGCCTCAGCAGTGCAACCTTGTTACCATTGATCAGTAATACATTTATTATTAACTGCTGATTGCAACTTAAATTGAATGTAATGAAATTAGAATAATCTCTCATTTTAGTGATTCCCAAGTTATTTTTTTGTTATTGACGTTCTAATCAGGCTATACTCTGGTCGGGCAAGTAAAATTCTCTTTCAGGTAGGCCTACTGTATTTATATATAACTATATTAGGGATGTGACTGTGATAAAATTTTGTGTGACACCGTTGAGGGCTTTTAAATCGCTAACTATAGTATACTATATACTAGTAAAATACAGACGTCCGCACAGACATTGATAATGGTGCGGAGTAGAGTGAGCATTTTCAATGTATTCCTATGGATGTAGGAATTAACTTCAACCGCAATCGCGTCACACACACACACACATTCCAGAATTGCAATCTTGACATCGCAGCCTGTTCATTATAGCCCTAATACAATCTAATAATAAAAATAGTCAACCTAACATAAACGAATTGCACTGCTCTGTTTAAATAGTCAGTAGTACAATTTGTACCATTCACAGTAAGCAGAGCTCCACTGTGATGTTTCCAAGCACATTTTTGCGCGTGTGAAGAGGATGAATTTTTCCATCGATATTGCAACACGAGTGAAGTACAAAGCCTATAATAAAGAATACTTTAGCATCTAAATACATCGCAAATATTGAAACATTTTGATTCTAATGAGAGGGTTACGTGAGATCAACACTGCTTACTTTCGTTTTTATTTTTACATTAAATTTAAAGGATTTGTTGTGGAATATTTTGAGTGTATCATAAAATCAGAATAAGGTAAGACAAGTAATATTTTCTGTCTTATATATATATATATATATATATATATATATATATAAATATATATATATATATATATATATATGTGTGTGTGTGTGTATGTGTGTGTGTGTATATATATATAGATAGATAGATAGTTAGATATTTCTATACATATATATATATATATATATATATATATATATATATGTGTGTGTGTGTGTGTGTATGTATATGTATATATATATATATATATATATATATATATATATATATATATATATATATATATATATAAATATAGCTGCGAGCAGCGATGAAGGGCCAAAGCCGGGGGCACCGCCACCCCGGTGCCTTTAGGTAACTAAAGGCACCGGGGTTGCGGTGCCACCGGCTTGGGCCCGTAATCGCTGCTCGCAGCTATATTTATTATTATTTTTTTTCTACTTCTCGGGCACTTTTGGGGGCCTTAACATGCTCGAAAACTCTTGAAACTTTGCACACAGGTCAGAACCCGCGGCCATCAGGGCCGGGCTGAAGCTGGTACCCGGGCGTGGCAGGGGGGCTCAACAGCGCCCCCTTGAATGGGGTCCGAAAACTTGGTCCATATATCAAACACGCTTGGATGAATTAATATGAAACTCGGAACACATATAGATCTCATCGGGCCGAACAACTTCCGCGCTCTATGTTATTAGCTCCGCCCAACAGGAAGTCAGCTATTATGCGTTGTTTGAAAAACTCATGCTGTGGAATTTAATGTACTCCTCCTACAGAATTCATCCGATCCCCACCAAACTCGGTCAGCGTGAAGTCAAGACATTGAGGATGCTAAATTGCGGACGGATTTTTGATATCTCGAACGGTTTGGCCATGACGAGGAAACGAATTTATGGCGAGAAAAGAGAAACAGGAAGTGTGTTATAACTTCTGCATACATTAACTGATCTTGATAAAACTTCAGCAGTGTGTTCGTTTTCAGAGGCCGATCACATTGATGTGACTATTGTGAGTCAAAGTTATAGCGCCACCAACTGGCAGCAGGAAGAGTGTCACTTTCAAAATTCTTTGAAGTCACCCTCTTATG